>NC_088378.1:158089545-158731136 GCF_037993035.2 Macaca fascicularis | reverse complement strand
TTTCTGTTCCTGTACTCTGCTTTATTTTTTGTTCTCAGCATATATTACTATCTGATTTACCAGGGACATGCTCATTCTCCACCTCCTTTCACTACATCGTAATCACCGAGAGAGTGATGGCTTCATTTCATTCACTATTTTATCCCCGATGACAAAAACAGTGACTGGCACCTAGTAGATGCACAATAAAATAAAATAAAATAAAGGAACGACTGCTGCTGTTCCTAATATCCTCAGATCCTTGTAAATATTGATTATGCCATCATACGGAAATTGTACAGAGTACAGAAATTAACAAAAATGTACTTCCCTGCCTAAAAGATTAACTACATAAAAATGTGATTAGAAGAAAAACCCTGCATAGTGAATGTTTAAAAACAAAACAAAAAATGCAATCGCCTACTTTTCTCTGCTTTTTGTTAATTTTCTTCTGCAAAGTCTTGGTGTTTCCAGCACCTGGAAGTGTGACAGAAGATCACAGAGTCCTGAATCATGGGTTGGATGACACATGAAAAAGCCATTGGATACATTTCCATGGGAATGATTGTCTGTTCTTTGTAAACGGAACATAGGAAATTATGGTTGTAACAACAATTATGAGAGTTAAAAAATAGGAAATTATGGTTGTAACAACAATTATGAGAGTTAAAAAATATAGCAAATATAGGAAACACGGGAAAACAACTAGTTGAACTGCTTAAAAATGAACCCAGGCTGGGCGTGGTGGCTCATGCCTGTAATCCCAGCACTTTGGGAGGCCGAGGCAGGTGGATCACCTGAGGTCAGGAGTTTGAGACCAGGCTGGCCAACGTGGTGAAATCCCGTATATACTAAAAAATACAAAAATATTAGCCGGGCTTGGTGGCAGGTGCCTGTAATTCCAGTTAACTTGGGAGACTGAGGCAGGAGAATCGCTTGAACCTGGGAGGCGGAGGTTGCAGTGATCCAAGATCGTGCCACTGCACTCCAGCCTGGGCGACAAGACCGAAACTCCATCTAAAAAATAAAATAAAATAAAATAACCCAGGGCCTAAACAGGTGGATCAAACAACTCAAGAAGGATGACTATGTAAAGGTAGTAAACAGTCAGGCTAAGATCAGATCTGCTGTCAAGCTGCACACTCTGATGTGGGCCGTTCAAATGAGTTGCAGATCAGGACTTTAGTAACCTTGGAAAGTCATGTCCTGAGTTCCCCTGTTCTTCTATTGCCATGAAGACAACTGCAACCACTTTTCCCCACTTTGATGTCACTCTCTGGTGATCTGCCAAATCATGCATGAGTTATTCCATCTAAGCTTTCGTGCGTGTGGAGAGCTGGTGACTCACAGCATAAGGTACTGGATGCCTGGCTTCTCCATGTAACTCTAAGCACCTGCAGGATGCTGGCCTCACTTAAATTTGTTTTCTATCTAACTCAGCCCCCTATAGTGACACATAGTGAGTCCTTCCTATATACTCATTGAAAGAATGACATTATGGAAAGATTGAGTTGAATTTTCTCTGGAGATTTAACTAATCCTTTACAGTGATTGTTAGTGATCAAGATGCTTGACTCTATTGCTTGAGTGTAGAGATGATTGGCCATGACCACAGAGCCCTTAGCTTAGTAAAGTTCTCCTCATCCCTACAAAATGGAAGCCCTTGGCCAGGCTGAGTGCCTTGGTCCTGCAGGATGAGTGGATCTCACAAGCCGAGCTGGCCACGGCCACCTTCCTTGCTAAAGTAGAGAACACTGTGCATGTGTACAGGTTTTATCTTTGGCTGGAATTGTTAGCAAGGCCCGTGTCACACACGTGGAGCATATCATGTGCTTCCCCTCCAGTTGTGAGACAATGCAAACATCTTCATCTTCCACCCATGCTGTCAGACCCTGTAGCTTCAGGAGGTTAGACCCAGACGGTGAGCTAAGGGTTCATCCTTGCTGTTTTCTTTTAGACAGTCCAGGGACAAGGTATTGCTTGCATGTTCAAAAGGGCAGAGAGGAGAATTCATGCATGTAAAATACATCATATAGTGCCAGGCACATAATGGATGCTCCACAGAGGTCATCTCACATAACCTTTGCAATAACCTTGCCAAGTAAATATTCTCATCCTCATTTTAGATGCAAAGAAGTCAGTACTCAGAGAGGTAAAATAACTGTCCATGTCAGTCATGGTCCTGGAAGGACAACCACGATCCACTCCAAAGGGTTTAATAGAAGAAAGTTTAATGAAGGGCGCGCTCTGTAGAGGTGTGGTCTGGCTTACAGGTGCTGTCTAGGGATGGTGAGACACCTGGGGATGAACAGTCCTGGGGAGCTATGACTAGCCCTAGGCCTGAAGGGCCAGAGGTGGGGATGAAGTTTTCAGAGCCTATGAGTGCAGGGGCTATGGAAGAGGGATGCGGCCTCATTCATGCCACACATTGGCCCGTGGGAAGGCCCAGTACAAGGAGTGCAGGTGATCCGGGCTGTCTCGGGTTCAGCTTCTCAGATAAGGCAGCACGGAGGATGGATTTGGGGGTAGGTGGTAATCCGAGAATAACAAGTGCATCTTCCAGTGTCTCCAGCTAGTGGTACTGGGTGCAGGGCGTGGGTTTGTAGCCAGCTATGACTCTGAAGTCTTGCAGTCTTTGCTAAGAAGAGAAAAGGAGGAGAAAATCTTTTCTTCTTTTCTTCCCTACATCTCAAGTTCCCCTTTTGTGTTTTTTCCCTCCTTTTCTCCCTTTTTTCCTCCCTCCTGTCCTTCATCTTTCTACCACTTTCCCTTCTTCCCTTTCTTCCCTCTCTTCTTTCCTCTGTCTCTTCCACCCTTACCCTGCCACAAAATGTAAGACTCTGGAACACAAATAAATACGACCTGACTCCCGCCTCTAGGTACTTAACAACAGCATCATGTTAGGATGGAGCCTGTTCCATTGAGGGCACTCTGTTTAAAGCTCTGAGCACAATTTTCTTTAAATTTTCGTTTTTAAAAAGGCTTCATATGTGAAGTCCTTGGCGATCCTCCAGGCAAAAGTGCAACCTAAGTGTACCTCCTCTTTCTCTAGAGCCTTCGAGGGCTCACACATCAGAAGCTGTGTCGCTTCAACTGACCAAGCCCCAAGCTTTTGCTGCTACATCCATCCATTTACTTTTCTTTTTCTGTTTTTCACTTTGCTTCATACCTCGAAAGACTTAGATCTTTATGCTGCCCTGTTCTGGGGACACTTACCTCTGAGAGTTTTCTTGGGAAAATAGGGTGCTTGGGACAAAGGCCTGTAACCAGCTCCCTGCTGTCTTGGCCAGGGAGACCCTTGCCAGATAAGAGCATGGTCGAAGTCAGAACCCCACCTTGGCTTTCCTACCTTCTTGTACTCTGAACCGGGGCAAAACACTTCTTTCTTTTGCCCCAGCAGCATTTATAAAAGGAACATAATGGCCCCTTTTCCTTGGAATGGGGGTGCTGGAGGCTTCTGTGCATTTCCAAAGTACTTGGAGCCCTCCCTGGGCCGCCTGGCTCCTCGCTTGATGAGTGGAAAGTGCAGGGCAGGCTGCTGTGCTCTTTATATTGTGCCCCTTGTTCACCAAGCACGTCCACTTCAGGCTGCTGCACACACTCACCATTCTCCTTGGTATTATTGACTTAAGTACTCTTCAAGAAAAATTTCTCCAAGGCTCCCATGTTGACATCCTGCTAGTGTTTCGAGAGGCAGCTTTGCTAGCTGTTTGTTGCTTTGGATGAAAGCCTGCAATCGCTCTATTAAACATTCTCTGTTCAATGGGAGGAAGAAGGAGAAGCCTATCTGCACAACAGGAATTGGATTTTTCCACAGTGCAGGTTGATGTGGGAAGCATTCCAGTGCTGGGTCAAACTTGCTGGGCAACTAACTCCTGGGTCAGGTCAGGATACTGGGTTGCAGTGACTCATTGTCTCTCCCTCTCTCCAGTCTGCCCAGCAAAAGCATTTAGCCTTAGGACTTACCTGCCTTCTCTAACTCTCTGCCACGTTTCCCACGTCAGTTCTTGCCTCTTGCCTTGTTGCCAGAGAAACCAGCAGAAAGAAGAAACTTGGAGATGGAGAGAGAGCATCTCACATGCTTCATGGGGGAAGAAGGAGTGATATTGGTATGAATGGAATCTAGACTTCTGTGTATATCAGGGCAAAGTAACAATGTTTTGTTTGTTTGTTTGTTTGTTTTCTGGCTGACCAAGGGTATCCTTGGTGGGCAGCCCAGGAAGGTAGAACAGGTACCTGTCAAAGAATTAGAAAACATGGATTCAATCATCTGGACCTTGTCCAGAGCCAGTTTTGTGACTTTGGATAAATCACTAAACATCTCCAGATCCCATTGTCCTCAGTTATAAAAATAAGAGATGAATATCAATGTCCCAGGATTTTTCGTGAGGTTCATTCATTGATTCAGCAAGTACCTATTGGGTGCTGTCACAGCACTTTGAGAGACTGAGGTGGGTGGATCGCCTGAGGTCAGGAGTTCGAGACCAGTCTGGCCAACATGGTGAAACCCTATCTCTACTAAAAATGCAAAAATTAGCCGGGTGTGGTGGTGCATGCCTATAATCCCAGCTACTCGGGAGGCTGAGGCAGGAGAATCACTTGAACCTGGGAGGCAGAGGTTGCGGTGAGCCGAGATCACGCCATTGCACTCCAGCCTGGGCGACAAGAGTGAAACCCTCAAAAAAAAAAAAAAAAAAAGGAAAGAAAGAAAGAAAAAAAGAGAAAAGTTACTTAAGCTGCTTAAGCTGAAGTATGGAAACTGAGTTAGAGAGGACGTGCCAGGGATTTTTCATTTGCCCCTACAGACCCACTTGCTACTTTTCTTCATTCTTCTCTGAGCGCCAGTAAACTGATGTTTCTTGGACCACATTAAGAGGCTGATCTGCCCTCTGGTTTCCAGGCAGTTTCAGCCCATAGGAGGCAGGAACAGGAGATAGGAAGGTGGGAGGAGAGAGAAATCGGGGTATCTTTTCCCCAGCTCCTTCCCTGCCATGGCTTCAGATTGGCAGTGGCTCTGTTCCCCTGCTGTGGGCCACAGTCCTGCCTGGCAGACCTTTCTCCTAGCCACAGCTTCCTCTCTAAGTTATATGTAACAGTAACAGCTCCCTTCAGGTTCAGGTGCCTAAGGCTTCCCACTGTTGCGAGCCCCAGGGTGACTTTCCATCTTTGTCGGCTTCGTTAACTCTGCAAGAACCTTTGTAAACAGGGATTCTTCAAGTACTCATACCATGTGCCTTTTGCTGGGACCCTGCCCACAACAGAGAGGACTACAGCTGGAGCAGGAGGAGGCTGTTGCAACCACATGCAGGCAATACTGGGGACATGGCAGAAGGGAGTCCATGGAATCTGAAGATATTGAGGAGACATAAACAATACGACTTAGATGTTAGGTGGGGGTGAGGGAGGGAAAGCTGTGAATGGCTTTGGCTTTGGCTTCTGTACCTGGAGGATGGTAGTGGTATTCATGGAAGTGCCAGCAGGACTGGGACAAATAAGCTTGCGGGGCGGAAGGAAATACAGAGAGGTTTTTAAATGGAGTAACTGGCACTAGAATATAAAAATCTGGCATTTAGAAGAGGAATCTAGGCTGGAGATTCATTAGCATAGAGATGGTAAAGGCTGTAAAATACAAACAACTGGGCGAGGTGGCGGGCGCCTGTAGTCCCAGCTACTCGGGAGGCTGATGCAGGAGAATGGCGTAAACCCGGGAGGTGGAGCTTACAGTGAGCTGAGATCCTGCCACTGCACTCCAGCCTGGGGGACAGAGCGAGACTCCGTCTCAAAAAAAAAAAAAGGTATAATCTCCTAGGCAAAATACACAGACTGAGAAGGAAGATGAGGGAGTTGTTCTGAGGAAGAGAAATTTGGAAGGGCAGGGATGATGGATCTACTGGGGACTGAGAATACACGGAGAACTAGATGGAAAATCCTCCCTTATAAAAAACTAAAGGAAGAGAAGTTCAGAAAGTAGGAAGGGTCGTTGAGTTTAGGAGCAAGGGCATGGTTGACATTCGTCGGCCTTGACAAAATCCATTTCAGCAGAGTTGCTGGAGACCCAAGGAAAGGTTCATTGCATGTATGTTAGTACCTTAGTGGGTGGGAACGTGGTGGTTTGTGTGCCCTCTGGGAAGTCAGAGTTGGGGTCTGCTGAGAGCGAGGGAGGAGAGGAGGATCACCAAGGCAAGTGCCACACAAGGCTACACATTTCCTTTCTTTTTTGCTGCTTATATGCAGAGTCTGTTTTCTAAATAAGGAGGGCTGAGGCCACAGAAGCAGAGGCAGGAAGGCTCCAGAAGCTGAACAACTCTGTAGCAGGCCCAGAACTTCCCCTGAGATTTTTCCGATTATATGAAAGGTGGTGTGGTGGGGAGCCTTATTGTCCTGTCAGAGTCCCTCTCTCCGGCCACTAGAAGGCTTTTCCTTTCATGAAACACAGATAGGAGTTTCAATTCCATAAATATATGTTGAGAACACAGTACACAAAAGTCTCAGAAATGGCTCTAACACAAAATTGCTTTTAAGAGCACATGGATGCGCAAGGCGTGTGCCTCCTATTTTTTTAAAATGATGTTAAATTCACAGAAACAAAAAAATGTACTATCTTGGACATTTGTAAGTGGTAGTTTAAGTTTGGTAGTGGTACATAGATTCATATTGTTGTGTTAGCCAATCTCCAGAACTCTTTTCATCTTGTAAAATGGAAACTCTGTACCCATTAAACAACTGCCCAACCCCCCTCCCTTGGCCCCTATTCTGCTTCCTGTCTCTCTGAGTTTGGCTACTCTAGGGACTTCATGCAGCGAGATTACACAGCATGGTTGTCCAGCATTCTCCACAGTTTTGCTTTCTGCAAGTTCACTTACCCTCAGTCAACTAAAGTGCAAATATATTACATGAAAAATTCCAGAAATAAACAATTCAGTCCCTATGCATGGCTCATGCCTGTAATCTCAACACTTTGGGAGGCTGAGGCAGGTAGATTGCTTGAGGCCAGAGTTCGAGACTAGCCTGGGTAATATAGGGAGACCCTGTCTCTATTTTAAAAAAAAAAATTCATAGATTTTATACTGCATACCCTTAGCACCATCCTGCTCTGTCTGGCTTGAGACCTGAATCCTCCCTGTGTCCAGTATCTTCACGTTGTACACTTACGTATGTATAGGAAAAAACAGTATATATAGTGATTTGGTCTGGCTCTGTGTCCCCACCCAAATCTCACCTTAAATTGTAATCTGAATTATAGGTCCCCACGTGTTGGGGGAGGGACCTCATGGGAGGTAATTATATCATGGGGGCGGTCCTCCCAAGCTGTTCTCTTAATAGTGAGTGAGTTCTCATGAAATCTGATGGTTTTATAAGGGGCTTTTCCCCTCTTTGCTTGGTACTTTTTCTTCCTGCCATCATGTGAAGAAGGACATGTTTGCTTCCCCTTCTGCCATGATTGTAAGTTTCCTGAGGCCTCCCCAGCCATGCTGAACCGTGAGTCAATTAAACCTCTTTCCTTTATAAATTACCCAGTCTTGGGTATGTCTTTAGTAGCAGCGTGGGAACGGACTAATACATATGGAGTTCAGTACTGTCTACAGTTTCAGGTATCCACTGGGGGACTTGGAATCTAACCAGGAGGATAAGGGAGATCACTGTATTTGTCTTTCTGGGACTGGTTTATTTCACTGAGCATAATGTCCTTCCAATTCATCCATGTCATAGCCTGTGTCAGAATTTCCTTCCCTTTTAAAATGGTGTATTCATATTTATTGTGTTGTAGCGTGTTTCCCAGTTCACAAAGTCACTCATACTTTTCTTTGTTCCACACTCCTTTTCTCTGCATTGAAGCTGTGAGTGGTTATTGCCCCTTGGCTAGAGCTAAGGAAAGAAGCCTCAAGGCTGCAAGACCACACACAGAGCCTGGGACCAGAACATGGCCTCAGGTCACTGGGTGCAGCACATTTCCCTGAAGCTCAGCTGCATGTGCAGAGCCCTTGCTGAACCTGGGAGCAGTTCACAGGGCACAGGCAAGGGGAAGACGTCCAGGGGTCAGAAGACCCGTCGGGCAGAGAGAACAGATTCAGCAGCAAGTCAGCAACAGGACACAAGTGGAGGGAAGGCCAGGTGGCAGAGCCCAGCTCTGGTTCCAGTCCAGGTAGTTGGCCCCGCTCACCCTGGCCACTCACTGTGTCTCTAGACACAGGAAATGGGATTACTAGGCCAGTCTCAGGAGTTGGGTGAAGGCACAGCGCTTCAAGGCTGACCAGCCCTAACAAGGCAAATCCTCCTGGTGGTTCATCAGTGATCAGAGAAGCTGTCCAGGAGGGACAGGTAATGAAGTAGGGATCTGAAATATGCAGTGGTGGCTGTAGGCACGCTGCCTGTGATTGCTGCCAATGGGAGCCAGGAACTTTAATGAACTGAGTAAACTCCCTTCCCTTAGAAGACTTGTATTTGGGGCATCTTGCTGGGGTGGTAAGGCTCACCTCTGAAGCTGGCATCTCACCTCTCTCAGCATTCCTGGCCAGTCCACCAGACAGTTCTGAAGAAGAAAAGAGCTTGTGCTTTGGGGAGCTCACCACCCCTCCTGAGCTCTAGCTGCTTTCTGGTTGTCACTGGCAGTGGTAATGCTCCAATTCCTGAAACAGCTAAACAAACCACACCACCAACATTTAAATCGTGTTCTCTGGGACCTGGGCTTGGTCAGAGCACGAAACAAGCAGGGATTTGCTACCTCTGGTTCCAACTGGGAAACTGCCCCCTATACAACTCAACTATATCCTCTCATTTGGGGACTGTTCTGGGACATTTGCTATTTGTCATGGGTGGGGCTGGGTTATCCTAGTTAATCATATATTCTGGTTAAAGGTGTGCAATTAGCTACTCACTGAGCACAACTTCTCAAAAGGCTTAGAATGCTAGAAAATATGCTCAACAGTAAATTACAAGTAACGTAATCCAATCTAACTTTTAAAACACTGAAGCCACTTTTACATCTTCAGGAGCATCAATATGAACCCTAAGCACTCAAGAATTGAGAAAACATGCAAACGTAGTTAATAGAATGCTGGATAAACAGCTTCTAATGAATTTCCCATGTCTTGATTCTGTCATATTTCTTTTTGAAAAGGCACTGGGTACGTGTGAAGATGATTAAGATTGTGTGAACTAATAGAGGAAAGTTGACTTTAGGGGCAACTTCAACCAAATCTGCATTCAACACAGAATTCCCCTCTTTAAACTTTCTGACATTTTTTCCCTGACTTTGCTTTGGTATCAGGGGCTCACTCCATTCTATTTAGTAGTTTATTTCGGGAAAATCTTTCTTTATTCTCACCTTGGAAACCATGGGGAATAAGTCCCATCTCCCTGTTTTCATAGAATCAGAACATTCATATATCTTTGTTTCCAGTTTCCTTTTAGCTGAACCTGTCAGTTCCTGCAAACTTCCTCAAATATTTGTAGACCCTCTTTTGAATATTCCCTTGTTTGTGGGGGTTCCAAAGATAGCTATGAAGCCACATATGGTAAATCTGTTGCTGAATGTCATGAAACTATCACCGTCTTCCTTCTGGATTGTATGCTTCTATGGTAGTGCCTGTAAGCTCTTTCTGGGATCATTCTCTCTGAGTTCAAATCCTGGTTCTGCTACTTTCTACCTCTTAACCTTGAGCAAGCAACTAAACTCTTTAATGCTCGGTTTCCTCGTCTATGAAAGAGGCTAATTATAGTATCAACCTCACAGCCTCACAAGGTTATGGCAACTGACATCATATGTGTAAGTGCTTAGCACAGACTTGGAAGACAGTAAAGGCTCAATCAGTGTAGCTGCTTATAGAACAGCTGGCATGAAATCAGATGATGAAGCCTGAATGGCCGGGTTCACATCCAAGCACAGGTTCAAAATTTGACCCACTACCTATGAGATGAATTTGTAAGTGGCTTAAATGCTTTGTGCCACAGTTTTCTTATCTGTAAGATGGAGATCTAGGGTTCATATGAAGATTAAACGGGGCTGTTATATGTAAGATACTTGAAAAGGAGCCTGGAAAGTAAAAAGGACACCAGAAAGCTGTTATTATTATTATAGCTTGAAAAATGCATCTTATTTTTAAAAGAAGTCACATCAAAAGGTTGCCTCACATTGGAGCTATGGTCACCAACATACTAGTTCCCATGGTCCCTCTTCATCTGTGTGTGGAGAATTCTCATCTTTGTGTGTGTGTGTGTGTGTGTGTGTGTGTGTCTCAAACTTCCCCCTTAGCAGAATGTCTTGAACATGGTAAGGGGGAAGAATTCTTGGCCTTTGGAATCATGTCTATCTTTCCTCTGTACTATTTGAAATCTGCTTTCCTGGATTCTGGATAGTCTGATTGCATATTTTGTCTCTAGACCGTGCTTGAGAGCTGCTACTCCTGAAACTGCTTGGATCCTTCCTGGTGGAACCAATTCCCCACGACATTGCACCCACCACTGTACCATATATTTACATAGCCTCACTCCCTGTTAAACTGTGAGTCCTCAAAGGAGGACTGTGCTGATTCATTTTTCTATATTTATTACATCCAGGCCTCACCCCTCCATGACTATAAACTGGGGGTACATTTAGAGTAATGCCCAACTTCTTCATGCTCTTGGCCTATTGCCAATTGGCAATAAAGTATTCTTTTTCCAGAAGCACTTAGCATAAAGGAAGGCCAAAAAATGTTTTGGAATAAATGCTATGCTTTACCTAGCCTGGAATCCCCACCTGCAACAAAAGTGATAATGTTGGAGAAACTTGTCTCAACTGAAAAATATTTCCAAAATGATTATTATCATTACTGCTGAATTAGCAAAGTTACTTTTCCAAGAGCATTTTCTTTTCTATATCCCTGCTAGCATTTTCAAGAAATTTCAGAAGTAAGTCAGCGAGAGAAAAGAGAGATAGCTATCTTTATTTTTTTCGTTAGAGACTCAATTGTTTCTTAAAATAAAATACAAACTTATCCTTTGTTTTCAGCAAAGGGAGACTTACAGGAGGTGTGTAGATTAAAAGATTTTCATTGCTTCTATATGTTGCATTTAGGCCAGTTTTGTTACTGAGGGAACTTATTGAACTAGTTCTTCCTGTTGCCATACCTGGCTCTAATTTCCAGCTGCAGCTTCTCCAAATAATTATTTTAACCTGATTTGTTTTTTACCTGCAATTAAAATATTAAGCAAAGATACCACAAACAAAGTCAAAAGCAAACAACTAGGAAGAATATCTGCAGCATATATTATGGACAAAATGTTAGTATCAAGTTAGTAAGGTAAAGACAAATACACCAATATAGAAATGGGCAAAGAACACGAACAGGCAATTCACAGAAGAAATGCAAATATTCAGTCCATAATTAAAAGCTGCTCTATTTCGTTAGTAATCAAAGAAGTGGAAATGTAAAATGTAATGAGTTTTTTTGACCTATCAGACTGACAAGATTAAAATGAATAAAAATGGTTAGTGTGGAATTAGGAAATGGAATTTTCAAGAAGTAGTTGAAAGGAACATAAACCTCATGTAGCATTTTAACAGTGTTCATTGAGAGCTTTCAAATGTTAGTACTTAATGATGCAGTTTTACTTTAGAAATATATTTGTAAGAAAAAAAATCTGACAATTGGGCAGAATTAATATGTAAAAGGCCTGACACAAAAGAATTCTGAAGGATCATAAATCTCTGTGATTAAGAGATTAGACAAATATATTGCATAACATCCATAAAAGAGAGTGCTATATATTCATTAAAAAGGATGAAGTGGAGGCATATCTCCAAAATATACATTTAAGAGAAAAAAGCAGATGCCAGAAAATGATATTGTCTCATATGATATATCTTTATGTTATAAGAAAAACAGAAAAAAAATGGCTGAGAATAAGAGTACATTTATTTACTAGTATATATACTTCTGTTCTATTTGATATTTTAACAGTATGTGCTACTTTTATAATAGAAGATAAAAGCATTTCTACCTTCGAAAAAAAGTATTGGGAAACTGTTGTTTTTCTCTCTTTGTGTGTGCGTGTGTGTGTGTGTGTGTGTGTGTGTGTATGCATCACTTGTAAATAAAGGAATCAATGTCTGCAAGGCAGAAAAGTACTGTGATGTTGATTTACTCCAAGAAGACATGGAAATGATGGGTACAGAAGAATGTAGAGGACTGTTAATGGTCATGAGAGGTCAGGAACTTAAAAGCTAGTGTCAGATGGTTCATACACAAAAAACTCGTAGCTGAGTCCTTAATGTATACTGAGGAATGACTTGGAGGTTGACAGAGAAGCTATAGGCAAAGCATTCCCAAATACTTGAAGTTTCAAAAGCTTCAGGGGATGTCTGCTTGCTATGGAGACCATCCCTTTCTTCATATTAGAGCATCTGTCAATACAGAAGTTCACACCACAAGTTTTTCAGAATATAGTAACCAAGGCTTTGTATTAACTCAAACTTGCCTTGGCCAATCAATCTTCTTCATCTCTCCCTCCTCTACCACCAGCCTTGTATCTCTAATGTCCTTCAGGTCATCTCATCTTGGATATCCCACCAAAATGCCAAACATAACATGGAAAAAGCTTATCAACACCCTCTCTGCACAAACGATCCTTTCACACTTATCTCTCATTACATTCTCCTTATCTGCTTGGCCCGTGCTATCCATTGTGGGGGCTACCAGCCACACGTGACTTTTGAGCACTTGGAATGTGGCTAGTCTGCATGGAGGTATGCTATAAGAAGAAAATATACCCCAGATTTGGAAAACTTAATACGAAAAAAAAAATGTAAAATATTACATTAAATGATGATATTTTGGATATATTGTGTTAAATAAAATATATTATTGATATAATTTTAGTTCTTTCTTTTACCTTTTAAATAGGGGTACCAGAAAGCTCATAATTACATATGTGGATTGCATATTCCATTACAGTCATGTGAAGACTACTCTAGACTGTACAACCATGAGGTTATCCTTTTCCTGTCCTTGGGGTTTCATATGAAATCTATCAACAGGTCCTGACACCACCTCCTGGTCCTTTATCTGTCCTCTTCATGTCCTGACCACTGGGCTGAATAAGCCCTCTGCTTTGTAACAGCATTGCCTGTACCTGCCTGCTTCCATCTCCTTTCTACTCCAGTCCCAACTCAGCTGCCAGTGAGCAAACTCGATAACCTGAATAACTGAGAGCCAACCTCATTCAAATGCCCCTTGAGATAAAGAAGAAAACAAATACCAAATAAACTCCCCGAATAACTGCACTGTATATAAAGAACCAATGTGCTAGAAACTAAGGAACCAGCCATTCACTTAATTTTATAGGCTACCCTTAATATCAACAAACGCCTCTCACCAACAAATGAAATACTCCTTGAGAAAGAAACAGGATGCCCTTTGTAAGCACAGGTGGAAGGAAATGCAGCCTCTGACCATCCAAACCACAAACAGACACACACAAATTCTCTTTGCAGTTTTGTTTCAGTTCAATCTTAAAGACATTCAGGGTCCTGGCCTCCTTTTGAGAAGGGTTAGGGATAGCACAAGCACCGTTCTGGTCCTGGACTCTCAGCTTTGGGGATCATGACTTGAAAATTTCCATAAAGTCCAAATTCTTCCTTATCCAGCGAAATAGCCAATGGTAAGAAGGTAACAATGGAAATGGCCATTCAGTAGATTAGATCTTGGAGATGACTAGGAATGACTGAAGGTAAAGATGATCTTCATCAATTCTAATTCTCTTCATCCATTCCTGCCTGTCCCATGGCAGCATCCAGCACATGTGAGGGGCACACATGGGCTCAAGCAGAGGCTGGACACCCTTTGCAAGACAGAGCACCTCCTCTCCAGCCAGAACTGCTTCACTTCTTCTGAAGGGTTGACCAGTCTTCCTGCAGTCCTGCCTTGCTGCTTGGGTGAAGGCTAAAAGTTGGCATAGTCTGTGCAAAGAACCTACACACAGGAGCCTCTAGTTCCTGGTGGAAACACTGACTACAACCACTTCAGAAAGAAAGACAAGCCTCTCAACCAGGCTATCAAGAATGATTCTCTGTTGGGTCCCCATCTGATGACTATAGAATAACAAGATCATTTTGACAGGTTGTAAAGTCAAACTGATCTCATTTTCATCTTCAGACTCATACCTCATAAATGTGTCCTCCTTGACTGGTTGAACGTGCCAATTTGGAGAGCAAGGTTGTCACCATGGCAGTAGATCTTCTTTCCAATCATGAATACCAAGTACATTCAGTACCATGCAGAACTCCAGAAAAGAATGTCAGTGGATTCCCTTTGCTGTGTCCTTAACATGAATTTCTGCACACACACACATGCACACACACATGAACACTCCAAATTTCCACAGATGTGAAGTTAAGCAAAAATGGAGGCCCAGGTCAGCCTGAGGGGAGGGAGTGTTCATGTGGGGAGGATCTAGAATGCTTGCCTTTTGTGTTGCTAGCAGAGAATTTACAGGAGCCTTATTTGTCCTTTCTGTTTTTCTGAAGCACCAGGTGGCAAAACCAATTTCTTTCTCTTGAGGGCTGGCTTGTAAAACAAAGACAGTTCATTCCTGGCCCACAGTAGGTCCCTCTTGAGATTGGTGTGAATTCCTCAGGCTGATGAGAACATATTTCAGCTGATATTGGATTTGCTCTGATTGTATCATACTGACTAAAGTGTCTGGTAGACATAGACGTAGACTGTGAAAGAATAAAATAGACTTAGAGATCACAACGGCTTAAGAATAAAGAAATGATGAGATTGCTGAATTGAATGGTAATTCAGCTTTTAGCTCTCTGAGAACTTCCATACTGCTTTCCACAATGGTTGAATTATTTACACTCCCGCCAACAGTCTATACTCAGATGAATATAAATCATTCTACCATAAAGACACATGCATGCTAATGTCCATCGCAGCACTATTCACAATGGCAAAGACATGGAATCAACCTAAATGTCCATCAGTGACAAGTTAGATAAAGAAAATGGGGTACATACACACCGTGGAATACTATGCAGCCACAAAAAAAGGACAAGATAATGTCTTTTGTGGAAACATGGATGGAGCTGGAGGCCATTATCTTTAGCAAACTAATGCAGAAAGAGAAAACCAAATACCACATGTTCTCACTTATAAGTGGGAGTGAAATCATAAGAACTTAAGAACACAAAGAAGGAAACAACAGACACTGGGGTCTACTTGAGGGTGGTGGGTGGGAGGAGGGAGAAGAGCAGAAAAGATAACTATATTGTATACTGGGATTAATTCCCGGGTGATGAAATAATATGTACAACAAACCCCCGTGGCACATGTTTACCGATGTAACCAACTTTCACATGTACCCCCAAACCTAAAATAAAAGTTATGAAAAAAAGAAAACCAAAAATAAAGAAATGATACTTCTTCATCAGCTGTCTCCGTGACAGGTACTATGGAAGGCATGTAACAGACATTATCTTATGCATTCATGACAACAGCCTTATCAGAAATGTCTACCCCCATTGTACAGATGAGGGAACTAAAGCTCAGAGAGAATGTGAACCAGAATAAACCAAGTTACATTAACACATAAATCTCAAAATCTCAGTGGCTTAAGGCAACAATGTTAGCGGTTCTCTGGGGACAACTGTCCTTCGCGTGGTGATTCAGAGGCCCAAGCTGTTTTAGTACCACTGGATCTGTCATCTCAACACAAGGCTTGTAAATTTGCCCCAGCAGGGGAAGTGAGGGACGGGAGAATCTTGCAAGGGACTTTCGCTGCCTCAGGCCAGGAGTGGCATATGTTCCTTCGAGTCAGATGGCCTTGCTTAAATGCAAGGGGCTGGGAGACAGTATCTTCCCAGAACACATATTGGTGAGGGCTATAATGTCCACCAGGGAGAGGTTAAGTCTCTTTCACTGCCTTTCTTCCATCTCTTATTCACCCCATCCTGCCTCTCTGTATAATTTTTCTCTCTTTTGCAGACTGGCTCCCTTGAATTTTGTGGTTCATATGTTGAAAACGAGGGCACCAACAGGGCATGATGTTAGTGTTATAGATTCAGCCACTGAAGTATCTCATTTCTCCCTCTCTGTCTCTTTCCAGTTTCCCAGGGAGAGGACAAGTTGGGATGCCTGTCCTCTCGAGACTCAGCCGTGCCTGGGAGAGAGGGCAGGAAGGCCACATGATAGAAACAGGGCAATTCCTGCTACAACCTTGTAGATGAAAACTGGGTAAAGGCGGTTGATCCTCTAAAAAGAGGATCATTCAAAACTGTAAGTAGCAGAGTGAGGATTAGGACCCAGGTCTGTCTGACTCCAGACCTTTTCTTTAACTGCACTTACTATACATATGTATAGCTTCCTGGACATTTTAAAAGTCAAAGAATTAGGAGAAACAGCCCCTGTGTATACAAAGCCAGGGATGCTGCAGAAAACTATGTATTTTCAGATAAGACTTACTATGGCATACACAAGTCAGTCTAAAACTAAGGGAAATATTAATAGGCTTCTCAGAGTTTCCAGTCCTCAGTTTGTGGTATAGGCATCCCAAGGCTATAAGATAATGATGACTTCCTTTCTCCTCAGGAATCTAGCTCCTAGACCTGCTCTCCAATATAGTAGCCAGTAGCCTCATGTAGTTATTTAACTTTAAATTTGCTTATATTGAAAATTCAGTTTCTCAGTCACATGAGCCACATTTCGAGTGCTCAATGGCCATTGTGGCTACTGGGCATCCCATTGGATAGTTCAGACATAGAACATTCCCTCATTGCTCTGTGTTTTCTTAGACAGCACTAGGTTAGCCCTTCAACTCATGGGTCTCCCCTACAGAGGAAACACTCTGAGTACAGGAAAAAAACTCAACATTCTCAAATGGAATCAAAAAGTTTTGTACTGGCCGGGCGCAGTGGCTCATGCCTGTAGTCCCAGCACTTTGAGAGGCCAAGGCTGATGGATAATGAGGTCAGGAGTTCAAGACCAGCCTGGCCAACATGGTGAAACCCCTTCTCTACTAAAGATACAAAAAATTAGCCAGGCATGGTGGCACGTGCCTGTAATCCCAGCTACTCAGGAGGCTGAATCAGGAGAATCACTTGAACCCAGGAGGCAGAGGTTGCAGTGAGCCGAGATCTCACCATTGCACTCCAGCATGGGCGACAGGGTGAGACTCCATCTCCAAAAAACAAAACAAAACAAAACAAAAAATGAAAGAAAGTTTTGTACTAAAGAAAGTAAGTGGCCTTAATTATAAAACCCACTGAAACCACCCCAAGACTCCAAAAGAAAAGATGGCAGGAAAGGTAAAAGACGAAATAGGACTTTATTGCCCATGGTTGTAGGAATGATTCAAACAGGCTGCAGTGAGAGTTAAGCAACATTAAGTCTCTTCATAAAGGCAGTTGGCTCCATTGCCAATGAACTCTTGCCTCAGCCCTCAGGAGTGAACCACACAAGAGACTGCACAGACTCCTGCAAGGAGCGTATTTTCTCTAGAGCCCATGTTCTCTTGTGTCTCTCCACGTTCTTCCCCTTTATCCTTCCTCCACCTCCACTCTCACTTCATCTGTGTTTTCTACTGCAAGACATTCACCCTCCTTCCACTCTTAACTCCCTTCAACTCTCAAGCCACGTCACAGATCTAAATGGAACCCTTTCTCAAATGGTACTCTGCTATCCAGGCAGCCATGAAGTCAAGGCCAGATTGAAGGGTTTTGAAAGATGATTTTGATTATCAAAAAATGACTATTGGCTTGAGGGGTGCTTGCTTCCTTTTTGCAGGATGCAGCGCTGAGTATGTCTAAGGCTGGGTGAACATATAAGCTGCATTGCAAAGCAGTGTCCAAATATGTTCTGTGGAATGATGGTTAAAAGGTATTCGTTAGCCAAACCAAACCAAACTGAACCAATAGTTTCCAAGGTCCAAAAAATTGAGGGCAACACTAGGTTGAATTGTGTAGCGAAGAGTTTTTAACATGCAAATGTGTCTTGTGAATTTCCAGGAGGATGTCATAATATGCTACATTTCCTAAAATTATTTGACCCCAGATCCCTTTAGCTTTGCAGGGTTTTCTCACTGGATAAAAAACTCAGGCCTAAAGTAACAAAGCCGGTTTCCATGGGTGACTTGGCCCTGAAAACAATTTCGAAGGAATGCTTGTCCTAGAAATTTTGAGATTTTGGAGTGTCATACAAATGTTCCCAAATTGACTGTGAAAGACAAGCCGAGTGTGAACATATATTCTGTGGTAGTCTTCAACAAAAGTTGCTCTCTAGATACTTGGTGTGTTTAGTTGGCATAGACAGTTGAAAGTAAAGAAAACAAAGAGAAGAAGAAATAGGTATAAAGTATGAAGCCACAGAGAGAACAAAATAACTCCTCATCTGGATTAGGCTTGGCTTCAAACATTTAAATTGTCATGTCTAATGATATTGTGAATACCTTCTTTTGAGACTGAATTAAAACTTTTTAAGGGACTAGTATAAGAAGGTTTGGCAATCTTTGGGAATGAGGTAGTTATTCTTCATTGCCAAATCTAGGCTAGCAGGGATGTAACTTTCTCTCCAAACTGTCCACTAGCATATGTGGTTTGGTCTGGTTGACCCACAGGTAACACAGTACTTGGCTGTGACACACAGCACTCCCCTTGACAGACCTCAAAGTTTCATTTCCTCTCTAATTTTTTTGCCTCATGGCCAAGAAAGTGGGGAGCCTATTCCATACTTCTGCATGTTTTCCTTCCGATTGTGAATTGATTCTGATAAACAAGCCCAGTTCCAAGGCTTCTAGCAACATTAGTCTCAAGAAATGTGGCACGTGAAAGGAAGTCTGCAGTAACTGTTTCTAATAGTCAAATATGTAATTATAAAATAATTTGGCTCAAAATTAAGAACATTCCCATAATGAACAGTATTTGAGTTAAAACAGCAACTACAAGATTTCAGTCACGCCACGTAGATCCAGCTTTGTGCTGAGATAGAGTCAACAAAGTTGCCTGGAAGAGATGACAGAAGAGCACCTGACAAAATTCAACAACCATTTATAGATAAAAACTCTTAGCAAAATAAGAGTGAAGAGAACTTGTAAATCTGAAAAAGTGCAAAGCAAAAACCCTATAGCTAACATACTTACTGAAGAACTGCTGAAGGTGTTACATATAAGATAAGAAACAGGACAAAAACATCTGCTTTAATCACGTCTATTCAACATTGTGCTGGGAGCATGGCCATTATAATAAAGAAAAAAAAAAAGAAACAAAAAACCCCCTAATAAACAAACAACATAAAAATTTGAAAGGAAGAAATAAAACTGTCTTTAGTTACAAATGACATGATTGTATACGTAGAAAATTTTAAGTGATCCTATGAAATAACTGTTAGAAATAACAAACGAATTTATCAAATTTATAGGATATAGACACAATAAATAAAAGTTAATTTTTATATGCTAATAGCGAAAAATCTGAAAAATGAAATAAAAACAATAGCATCAACACATAAACTACTTAGGAATAAACTGAACAAAATTACAAAACAATTCTAGGAGAAATTTTTTAAAGTTTAAATTAAGAGAGATATACCATATTAATTGACTTTCTTTCTTGATTCAAGGCTGAATATTGTTAAGATATCAGTTCTTCACAAATATAGCTGGGCATGGTGACTCGCACCTATTATCCCAGCACTTTGGGAGGCTGAGGCAGGAGGACTGCTTGAGCCCAGGAGTTCAAGATCAGTCTGGGCAACATAGTGAAAGCAAAAAATTTTGAAGAATTAGCTGAGCATGGTGGCATGTGCCTATATTTCCAGCTACTTGGGAGGCTGAGGTGGGAGGATTGCTTGAGCCCAGGAAGTCAAGGCTCCAGTGAGCTATGATTGTGCTAATGCACTGCAGCCTCAGGGACTGAGCAAGACTCTGTCTACGTCTCCCCTCAAAAAAAATATCCACAAATAGATTCAGGCCATTCCAAGTCAAAATCGTGGGTTTTTTTTTTTTTTAAAATACAAATTGACAAACTCGTTCTAAACTTCATATACAAATACAAATGAGCTAGAGTAGCCCAAACAACTTTGAAGAAGAAACAAAGTTGAAAAACTTAATACTATCTGACTTCAAGATTTTTTGAAACTACAGTAATTACTATATTGGCAACAAGATGAACAAGCGGATCATTGGAATAGAAAAGAATCCAGAAATAGACTCAACATATATGGTCAATTGATTTTTTGCAAAAGTGCCAAGCAAATTAAGTGGAGATAGAAAAGTTTTTTTTTTTTCCAACAAAAGGCACTAGAATAATTGAATATTCATATGCAAAAAAATTAACTTTGATCCATACTTCACACTATAAACAAAAATCAGCCTAAAATGGATCCTAGGCCTAAATGCAAAACTTCAAACTACCAAACTTTGGGAAGAAAACCAGAAAATGAAATCTTTATGACTTTGGTTTGGGAAAATATATTTTTAGTTATAGCAACCAAAGCCTAATTCATAAAAGAAAAAACTGACAAATTTGGTTTCATCAAAATTAAAAAGTTCTGCTTTTGCAAAAACACAGTTCCCCAAGCCACACACTTAAAGCCAATATTTGCAAATCACATATGATAAAATACTTATCCAGAACATATAACAAACTCTCAAAAATAAAAAGTAAAAAATGAACAACTCTTTCTAAAAATTGTACAAAAGATTTGAAAGGACATCCCATCCACTAAAGAAGATACAGAAATGACAATCATACACAGGAAAAGGGGACATCATTAGCCATTAGAGGAATCCAAAGTGAAACCACAACGAGATACCGTTTCATGAGAAGGGCTAAAATTAAAAACTAACAACATTGAATGTGAGCAAGAATATGGAGCAACTAAAATTCACATTGTAAAATCACTTTGGAAAACTCTTTTGCAGAGATTAAGCATTTAAGTGAAACATATTCTTCCCCAGTGATTCAGCATTCCACTACTAGATATTAACTCATGAAAAATGAAAACACTTAACTGTAAAAAGACACATGTAAGAATAAGATGTTAGCTTTACTCATGATAGCCCAAGGTGGATACAACTCAAATGCCCATCAACAATAGAATGTCTGAACAAATTGTGGTCTACTCACATGTTGGAATACTACTCAGTAAATCAAAGAAAGAACGACAGATACTTTCAAGAATATAGATGAATTTCAAAAATATGCTGAGCCTAAAAACCAAGACACAAGAGACTCCACATTGTATGACTGCAATTATACAGAATTCTATAATAGGCAAACTAGTCCATGGTGATAGAGTAGTGATTGCCTGTAGAGAGGAACTGACTAGAAAGAGGGAAAAGGGAAATTTCTGGGGTGATGGCACTATTTTTTATCTTGACTGGGTGGTAATTACATAGGTGTATTGTATAGGATTGCCCAGACTCATTGGATTATACACGTAGGGTCTGTACCTTTCACTATATATAAAATATATTTTAAAAAGAATAGTAATGGCCTCTAAACACCTACTCCCTAAGTCCTGCTTAATTCTTTCATAATGCATTTTGGTGGTTGTTGCCAGTGGTGGTCTTTCGACTTGAAGAAGAAATTCTTAAGAACAAACACTCAGTTGTGTGAACAGTTGTGTGTCCCGTTATGCAGAGGAGTCACTTGTGTACACCAGTCTCCTTTGGTTATGGACACCTCTCATTATGTATAGAGGGAGCAAAGTCGCTTGGCAGTTACATTGCCATCAAAGCAAATGACAGAGCCAGTGAAGAGCTGAGGCCCGGGCTTCAAGCAGATATGGGTTTGAATCCTGGTTCCAGCATTCTTCAACCTTTTGACTTTGGGCAAATTATGGAGCTTCTTGTCGCCTTGGGTTTTCACCAGTAAATGAGGAACACAATGCCTGGCTTCTGGAGTAATTAGGAGATAGATGACAAAATGCTACTACAGACTGTCCACATGGTGTCTGTTGATGAGACGAAGAATAAAATGAGGCTTCTCCTGAGTAGTTACATAGTATTCTAGAGGATTTGGGCATTTTATTTAGAAATCTGTCTGAAAGTCTCCAGAAACATTCCCTTAGAAATTTTTTCTGCTAAATGAATGAGTTGGTCTGTGATAAAGAAAGAGAATTTGGTCCCTGGGTTCGCATCTCTTACCCTTCCACAAGATTATTTTCACCTCTCATTCCCAATTTAAGCTCCCAGTCTCACCTCTACTTTACCTCCCTAAGAAGGACCAGGTTCTCAGGTTCTGGTTTCACACAGAGGGGAAGCAACACTTTTATTTATTTTACATATCATTTAGATCTGGGTTACTTCAAGAAAGCTTAAGGCCTCCAATGGAAAAAGCATGAAAACTTAGCATCCATCTCAAGTGGGTGTTGGGTGTCAGGGTCTGTGCCAGTTGAGGTTGTGCCAATCTGATACTCAAGGTGCACAAATAGAGCCAATCAAAGAGGCTTCTACCAAGGAGACAAGCTTCCAGGATGGCCCAAGTTGCATCCTGAGCTATACTGTGTCCTTCTCTGACCCCTGTCCCCAAGACAAGATTTGGAGAGCATCTGGTTGAGTTACCACATTTCACAGCTCAGGGGTATGTGTGACAATGCAAAAGTCATTTACCTTTCTGAGTATCCATCAGACAGATCTGAGAGTAGAACCCAAGTTGCCCAGAACTCACAACTCCCGCACATCACCAAGACCGGAGCCAGCTGCCAGAGTCTTCTCTTTACTTAGTCCCAGTTCCAGCCAGGGCATCCATGGTATAACACAGTATACCTTTCCTCTATAGCCTTCTCTGAGTGTTCTGGAGCTCCGTATTCTGGTTTCTCTGAATGACCCCAGCACTTACTCTCTGTTCCTCTTATTGACACACATGAGGAGCTGGGGAGTGCTTAAGTAGCCTGAAGTCCAGCAGATCTGACTTCATGTCCTGCTGTACTCACTACATGACCTTGGCCCAGTTCAAACCTCTCAACCTCTAGTTCTATAAAATTACTCTCATAACAGTACTTACCTGTTTTCCTAAGGATTTAATGAGATAACATACCCAAGGGGCTGGTACTTAGTAAGCACTTAACACATGTCAGCAATTGTTCTTATTGTATTTACCAATTATAATAATTTTTTGTATTATTCTCCGATTGTTGCCTCTAATGAACTCCTGAGTCCCAAATTAGTTATTTCTGTGAGGGTCAAGAGAGCTTATATATTCTTTTTATGTATCTCCCACTGTACCTAGGGTGATGCCAGGCATTTGGGGCAGCATTGATAACAACTTAATAAGTGATTATAAGCGACTTGATATAGGACTTGCTATGCCTCTCTGTATACGATATGCATATACATATACCATTGTATTAGTCCATTTTCACACTGCTATAAAGAAATACCTGAGACTGGACAATTCATAAAGATAAGAGGTTTAATTGGCTCATGGTTCCACAGGTTGTACAGGAAGCATAGTGACTTCCTGAGGGAGGCCTCAGGAAGCTTCCAATCATGGCAGAAGGCAAAGAAGGAGCAGGCACATCTTACATGGTTGGAGCAGGAGGAAAAGGAAAAAGGAAGTGCCACGCAATTTTAAACAATCAGATTTCGTGAGAACTCACTCACTATACAGTACTAAGGGGGGATGGTGTTAACCCTTGAGAAATCACCCCCATGATCCAATCACTTCCCACCAGACCCACCTCCAACACTGAACATGAGATTTGGGTGGGGACACAGGCTGAAACCATATCAATCATATACATATACATGTACATATACATATACATATACACACACATGCACATATACCATACACGTATGCAATGAATAGGGGATCTGGTCTTGATTATTCTTGTATCGTGATGCTCTTTCCCCAAACCATTCTTTGGAGTCACACTTTCCATATGTAGATGAATATTCACATGTCTGACTGGCTCATATTACAATTTTATTTTCTTTAAAAAAAAAATTTGATTCTTCTCAGTAAGCCCAGGTTAAACCCTGTTGAGCTATTAGTTGATCTCTTTCTTTCTGAAAGAGGACGAAAGATCAAGGCATTAGTTTGCAGATTACAAGGATCTTTTTTAAATCCTCCTAACTAGTTCAGTTTCAGTGTATTTGCTACTGTGGAAAAGATGGCATCGTTCCTGAAGGGAACACGGAGAATCAGGTGACGCGAAGACAAAAGCCCGCTGGATCGCTGCAAGAAATGTCCTCAGGTGACCGAGGCTCTTTTGTGAGAAAACAAGAATGTCCTTGCTGCTGAAAACAACAGAAGGTGACATGGTTTATGTCGGGCGATGAGGTGACTTCAGCAGTTGCTCCAGGACAGTCCCTCTGCTCCTGCTGGTCTGTGTAGGGTTTCCCTCCAACCTGCCTGTTCGGGGACTGGGAGAAGGGCTCCTGTGAGGAGAGGCTGGGGGCCCATCGTTCCTGGACCTTGACTTCCTGTTGATACCTTGTTCGGGCTGGAGCTAAGCCACTGACCCCACAGCCTTTGAGACCAAATCCCTGCAGCAAAGATGCTGCTACCCATTCTTACATGCTTTTCATATCCTTTTGTAGGAGGCTGGGTGAGAGTGAAAGGACAGGATAGAGAGCTCGAGACAACACCTTCTCTTTGGCCCTTCAACATCACAGGCCCCTAAGAGATGCAAGAGACCAGGATCCAGAATCTCAAGATACAAATGAAACACCCAAGAATTCCCAGAGTCCGTTTTCTTCTGCCCAGCCGTCGCTGGTGTCTCAGGGACAAAATGGCTCCCTTGGGCTCTTATCCATCCACACACTCCAGGATTTTAGCTGCTGCTTTTCATTGAGCCTCTCGTGGTAGGTATAATGCTACATCAAAATTTGAGATGTTCAAAAAGTAGAGGTTTTTTAAATTTCTTTTTTGTTTTTGGTAACTATTTAATTTCTATTTTGAGCCCCTGTTTAGCCAAATGATGAAAATCTAGTCAGACAAGGATCCTCTTCTCTTTCTTCAAAGTCACATCTGCACCCCAGGAAGTAGATAGTACTGAAATGTAGAGGGTGTGGGGAGGAGGAGAGCAGGGTCATCTGAACCTGGGTGTCGTCACGGCTCTGTCCTGGCCTCTGCAGAGAAGTCCTTCTTCCTCACCCAGCTCTCTGCCAGGATGCCTTTGTTGCTGACTACTTCTTAGGGTTCTGTCTGCCTCTCTCCTCTCTCTTTCTCTCTGCCACGCCTGCACCCTCTTGGGAGCACAAAAAACATATCGCTGGCCCAGCACACCCTAGGGGAGAGAGCTTCTGAGAGGCTGCCTCCAGCCTGCCCCCCAGACCCACCTCACGACATTTCCTCCGCACCTGACCTTGCCAGGCATGGTGAAAACAGGTAGGGGGTGGGTGGGACTTACTATCCCTCAAGGCTTTCCCTAGGCCCAGGAGGGTGATCCTCTCTGCACTCAGGGTATTGTTCCTTCTTCTCTTTCCTACAAAACTCAGGAGCCAGGAGCATCTCAGTCTTCCCTCTCTTCCCTCCCACGCTCCTCTCCCTCACTTTCGGACCCAGGGAATCTATCCAGTCCCAGGGTGGGGAAACTTTACATTTATATCATCATATACATTTTATGCTTTGAGTCCCCAAGATCATATTGACTTTCTTCCCCCTCTTTGATCTGGAGCAGTATTGCCCCTAGGCCTGGATAAACAGGACTCCCACACCAGGCCCTAACCCTCCGGAGACCCTACACTTTGAAGTATTTTCTCTGAACATTTCTAAGTCTTCTTCCGGTTCTTGAAGCATCCATAGGCCCCATATTCATTTTTCCTTTTTGGGGCAATATCTGATTCTGTTTCTTTTTTTTTTTTTTTCTGGAGACAAAGTCTCCCTCTGTTGCCCAAGCTGGAGTACAATGGCACAATCTTGGCTCACTGCAACCTCCGCCTCTTGGGTTAAAGCAATTCTCCTGCCTCAGTCTCCCGAGTAGCTGAGACTACAAGCACACACCGCCATGCCTGGCTAATTTTTGTATTTTAGTAGAGACAGGGTTTCACCGTGTTGCCCAGGCTGGTCTTGAACTCCTGAGCTCAGGCAATCTGCCTGCCTCAGCCTCCCAAAGTGCTGGGATTATAGGCATGAGCCACCACGCCCAGCCCTGTCTGACTCTTTACTGCAGGGGTCTATCATACACTTGAAGGGCCCAGACCTTGCACCTATAGGGTTGTCCAAGGCCCCAGTGCTGGGCTTTGGTTCTAGAAGGTTTGCCTGTAAGCAGATTCCTCCCACCAGATGAAGCAGAATTTATTTCTCAGAATTCTATGAGATGGGACTGCCATACTGGTGCTGCAGACAAGCTGATTTGAGGTGACCCAAACTGTCTATATGGACAGTTCCCTGTCCCCTGCAAAAATATTTGCCTGGCACTCCTGTTAAAAGAAAAACGTTAGACAAATTAAGTTTAACACATTTTAATTGAGCAACGAATGATTTGTGAATTAGGCAGCCCCCAAACCACAACAGGTTCAGAGAGGCTCTAGGCCTCGTTGAAAAAGACTTGTAGAAAGTGAAAGGAAAGTGATGTACAGAAAATGGAAGTGAGATATATAAACACTGGATTGGTTACACCTCGGTGTGCGCCTTATTTGAAAAGGGTTTGAGCATTTGGCCACCTGTGATTGGCCGAGAAACTCAGCGATTGGCATGAGAGTAGGTTATAGTCTGTTTACACATTCAGGTAGGTTACAGTACACTGTGCATGAAGAAACCTTTAGGCTGAACTTAAAATATGTAAGGAGGCAGCTTTAAGCTAAACTTAAATGTACCCCACATACCCTCTCAGGTGACTTTATTCTTTTCTTCTTCCTCCTTCACTCAGGCGATAAGCATGACATATCGAGCTACTTCTAGAATAAAGGGGAAGGACACAGGTAACAGAAAACACAAGGAAAACGTACATTAGCAAATTTATCCAAAGATCATACTGCCATTCTCATGAAAAGTGACCCAGTATATAGTCAGTATTGAGCATCAGAAGACTTGAGTTTGGCCGGGTGCAGTGGCTCATGCCTGCAATCCCAGCACTTTGGGAGGCCGAGGCTGTGGGTTACCTGAGGTCAGGAGTTCGAGGCTAGCCTGCCCAACATGATGAAACCCCGTCTCTACTAAAAACACAAAAATTAGCCGGGCATGGTGGTGGCTGCCTGTAATCCCAGCTGCTCAGGAGGCTGAGGCAGGAGAATCACTTCAACCCGGGAGGCGGAGGTTGCAGTGAGTTGATGTTATGTCACTACACTCCAGCCTGGGCAACAGAGAAGGACTCCATCTCAAAAAAAAAAAAAAAAAAAAAAAAAAAGATTGAGTTCAGGTTAGTTTTAGTCCTGACTCTGCTATTAAGCAGGTGTGTGATCCTGGGCAAGACATTTGACCCCTCTGGGCCTGTTTCTTCATCTTTAAAATGAGATGGATGGATGGCTATCTATAATAGATGGATGGGCAGCTGAGGGAGGGAAGTTTCCCAGATAGACTGGGGAGAAGGAGGTGGGAGCTGGTGGTTGTCCAGACTCTGTCCCTACCTAGTGCTGCAAAAATTCCCATTTGGGCGCTATCATCCCTGTCCTGCCTCTTTCCCCACTGCTTTGTTTCCAAGAGCAACTTGGTGAGGTAGATGAAAAGATCACTCCAAGAGTCAGAAAACCTGAATTTTTCTTCTACAGTGTTTGTTGTGACCTTTTGGCAATGTAGAAACTCTCCAAGTGTTACCTTTCTTATCAATAAGATGCAGTTAATGATACCTGTTTTGTGTATCGTGGTGTTTTGGGCATCATGTATGATAATGTGCATGGAAGCTGCTCTGTAGCCCTGAAGCCCACATGCAAGATCATGTCTTACAAGACACGACTGGGACTGCTTCTCTTCCGTACTCCCCGCTACAGCTGCCCATGGGATTCCTATACAGTGTACACGAAACACTGTTCCAGGTGACTTCACAGCCCCAAATGAAACCGAGTAACAGAGATCACCAGGTAAGGTGGTGTTACCGTGTTGTGTTCACCACGTGTCAGGGAAAAGGACTTCTGTGTTGTTTTATTTTTGTTTTAAGGCATCAGAGCCAGAACAGGTACAGTTTTTACAGGGAGAGTAAAAACTAAGGGCTTACTTGTCTGAGTAAGTGTGGTTTCCCTCCCAAACTGAATGAAACAGTGGGAGGTCTCCCGCTAAATGAGACAGCGGGAAGGAAAAGCAGGCTTAGAAGCATGTATGGGATAGATCTATGGAGACAGGACAGTGCTCAGAGAAGAAGACAAAAGTTGTCCTTCTGGTAAATGCCTATATGAAGTTAGTGAGAGAACTGCCACATCTTATCCCTTCAACCTGAGCCAATTACTCTCGGTCACTTCTTAAATCATTCTCACTTGATGGTATTTGGGGAAAACCTGTCTCAGACCATTTTCCTTCTGCTCTCACAGCCCAACGATCAACACAGAAGAAGGCTTCTGTAACCAAATGTGTGGGTTTTCTCCCCACACTGACAGTGGACACCAGCTGAGTGTCCTCTAATTCAATTCCAACACTCCCTACCTGGAAACAGTGTCAGATTCCACAGATGGAGGGCCCACTCAGTCCCCAAGACTGCCCCTACTTCACACACCTGTGACGTGAGCAGGCCTCTGGAACTTCTGATCTACTCTCTTCAAGTTGGGGTTCCCATAGCCCCCTCTTAGGACTGGATTAACTTGCTGGAGCAGCTCACGGGACTCAGGGAAACACCTGTGTTTACCACTTTATTATAAAGGATAGGAATGAAGAGAAGCATAGGGAGGGGTGTGGGGAAAGGGGCGTGGAGCTTCCAGGTGTCATCCCTGGGCATGCCACCCTCCAGGAACCTCCACGTGTTCAGCTATCTAGAAGCTCTCTGAACCCTGTCCTTGTGGTTTTTTATGGAGGCTTCCGATAGGCATGATTGACGTTACATAGGCATGGTTGACAACCGTGTAGAAATGTGACTGGATAAAAAGCCCATGATCTAAAGCCAGCAAGGCCTGTCTGTTCAGACTTTTCTTGGTCTCTGCATAGCATTCCTTCCTATGCAGGAATGGGACAATGACCCTCTCTGGAATGAGGGTCTCTTTGATCCACAATCAGATTAGAGTCCTGCCTTGGGCAGGTAAAAGGAGGACAGGAGGAGGTCAGAGAGAGAGATTCTATTTCCAGAGGCCTGTTTCTGAGGTCTAAAGCACCCAACATTATAACAAAAGACTGCAATAAGGGTTATGGGTGTTATGATTCAGGAACTGCAGATGAAAATCAATATGTGTGTGTGTGTGTATATACATATATATAAAATCATAATATAAAATTATAGTATCACACATGGCATCATAAAAGTTTAGAGTAGGAGGAAAGCTTTAAATGACCTAGACTGACCTTCCCCTTAGTTCAGTGGCTCTCAAAGTACCCATGCCCTCTGGCCAGCAACCGCAGAGATCTTGTTAGAAATGCAAGCTCATGCCTGTAATCCCAGCACTTTGGGAGGCTGAGGTGGGTGGATCACAAGGCCAGGAGTTCGAGACCAGCCTGGCTAACATGGTGAAACCCTCTCTGTACTAAAAATACAAAAAGCTAGTTGGGTGTGGTGGTGGGCGCCTGTAATCTCAGTTACTTGGGAGGCTGAGGCAGGAGAATCGCTTGAACCCAGGAGGCAGAGGTTGCAGTGAACCAAGATTGCACCACTGCACTCCAGCCTCGGCAACAGGGTGAGACTCCGTCTCAAAAGAAAAGAAAGGAATGCAAGCTCTTGGGCCCTGCCTCAGACTCACTGAATCAGCGACTCTGGGTGGGACTCAGAAATCAGTAAACAAGCCTTCCAGGTGATTCTGATAGAACTAAAATGTGAGAACCACAGTCATCATTCATCCCTTTCTAAAACAGCATACCAGACACCTAACAGACAGTCTTTCGGCTTCCAGCTGAATATTTCTGGTGATGGGGAGCTTACTACCTCACAAGACATCTAAGAATCAGATAGTTTCTCATTTTAATGAGAGAAATCTGACCTCTTGTCACTTTCATCCTACTTTATCCTCTGAATGCAATTCAGAGTTATACTGACTCCAGATCTCTGGAAACTGGGCTAATGATTCACATAGTAGGAAGTTGGTGAAAGAGAATAAACTGGGAGGGAGGCCAGGGCCTCACATTTTCCTTTCAACCAAATTAAATAGCAAGATTAAGGGCTGTCCCTGCCATTTGTGAGATTATGATAAATATCCGTATTAATAACAATAGTGACAGTAATAATTACCCACAGCTCGATTTGGATGCAGGTCAAGAAACCATCCAAATCAAATTACATGTAAGAAAAATATGTGTGTTCAGTGGGGGGAACATTCTCAAAGAGGAAGAAAAATTGACACTGAAAAACGTTTCACCTTCTAATGGGGATAAGTATTCCTTTCCATTCCAAGGAGATTATAAGAGGAAAATCTCCTGGCAGGACAGGGATATTTTATGGATGAGGTTCCAGTCCCGCTTTGGCTCGGTGTGTGCACAGGAACAAAAGACTGGTGGGGAAAAGTGAGCCTTTACCTGGGGACCCCTCAACCAGGGATACTTTGACTTGAGTATGCTTGTGTGGCCAGTTTTTATTGGTGGGGGTCTTTTCTGTTTGCTCCTGGTGGGGGGTTGGTAGAAGGAACAGGAAGAGAATGTGATCTTCTTTCTCACATAGGGAGGCAGAGAGGGGAGGGATGGGACTGGGGAGGGGGAGGAAGAAGAGGAGGAGGAGGAAGAGAAGGAGGAGGCAGGGTGAAGTTATCTGGGCTCTGGCCTCAGCCTCCCTTCCCTCAGTCTAGCTATAATCTCTTCTTCCACTTTCTTGCCCTCACAGCTCTAAGCAGTGCCAGGGTACTCTTACAAATATTTTTTTTTCTCTCCCAAATTGGAGTCTGGAGAGTGTTTACTTCCTGTCAAATCCCAGGGACCTGCTGATTTTTCCCATGACTGCAAATTGCTGCTCTGGGTGCTTTGCATTTGTTATTAAGATGCAATCAGGGCTGCCGAGCTGATTACCAGCCTCACCTCAGCCCCAGTCCTCACACCTGACTTAGGAGTGAACTGCAGTGGAAAAGAGAATCCCAGTTTCTGGCTGCTGGGGGCCGGCGAGGGCTTTCTGTTTTGTCAGGGGTGCAGGGGCCCGGGTGGGCAACTGGGCCAGAGGGAGTACCAGGAAGGAGACAAGAGGTGCTGGGCTCCTCCGCAGATCCTGAGATGCTGAAAAGCAACTTCGTGTTTCTCAAGTTCCTGGGAATTGTGGTGGGTGTCGGGCCGTGTGACAGGCCTCTGGAATGATGACGGCTGATGGCCGTGGCGGCCTGCCCAATGAGGCAGAGGCCAGCCCGAGCCAGGCCTTCCACACGAATAAGCACAGAGTGTCTCTTAAGGCTGAATGGCAGGATGATGCGCCCATGGGTGATGGCCTGCCTGGAATCATGTGTCAATCAGCATGCTCCCAAACAGCTACAAGCTCTGCCACAGACACAGCCCCCATCTCTGCCTTCCACCTGAGGGTCCCTCCCCCTCTGCCCACCCTTGTCAAATCCACCCAGCCCCTTCTTTGGTTATGTTCATGACTGCAGCCAGCAAAATGCACAGAAGCACGTGAGCACACACTTCCAGCGGCTTCTGAGCACACACAAAAACCAACTCCCGGGCCAGAGCTCGCTTTCTTCAGGCCATCTGTGACCCTAACTCCTCTCTCCTCTTGCTTGCTTTGTAAAAAGTGTCTCCATTTTTATTAAACAAGTGTCTTAGCTCTTGCCCTCCCTGAAGGTTCATTGTTGCATGAAAAAAAGAACAGCTCCCCTGAAGATCACAAACACAGAAATTGTATTGAATCACTGAGAAGGGAAAGGGTGAGAGAATCGGAGGAGAAGCCGCAGCAACACAGCTGTCACAAATTCAAGCAAAAGCATCAAAACCTGATAACGAGAGAGACAAGCTGGAGCTCTTTGTGTGCCCCTCCACGGACATCTTTTTACAATCCAAGTCAGATCTACGTGGGGAAGCTTGCAGCAGTGTGATGCTTGTCCTGTGTCACCTGATTTTTATTAGATCTACTGAATGTGTTGATGGAAGAAAAAATGGAGAGTGGAGAGGAAAGGGAGAGAACTAAGGGAGGTGGGATTTTTGCAGCACTGAAAGTGCCCAGACTTGAAAAGAGACAGGCAATCCTGAGTTCAAACCCTGCCTATTCCACTTACTGCCTCTGTTACTTGAGCCTGTTTTTCCCATTCTAAATAGAGATAATGAATCTATATTGCAGGGTTATTACAAGGAGAGCACAAGGAACAATAAACAAAGTTTGTAAAATTTGCTTGCTTTTTCTGTTGTTTGGAAAAGAAGATGGTTAAGACAAGAATTTTTTAAAAATAAAATTATTTTTGGCATCATTTAAAGACCAAGATGAGACTCTACTCAGGACCAAAAGGGATTATGGTACCTTATTCTCCCATGGAGAAAAATGTGCAGTTCTTAAACTCCAATTTGCATTATTCTGCTCTCCTAACTAATTCTATTTTTTTTTTTCCTGGTATGCCACTTAGATAGCCTGAAGCTGACAAACACAAAGCCTAGACCCGGGGACCTCCCCAGTTGCTCAGTGAGTCTTCTTTCTGGACCCAAGTTTAAAGGCAGGTTGCATCGTGGGGCCCAAACAAGAGACAGCAGAACTGTCTTTGGTACAAAGAGGCATTCCGGAGTGTGGTTAGGGAGAAACATAAAGGGTTGACCTGGGTGAAGCCCACGATAGAAACTTTATGAAAGAACTTCCCAAGGAGGCACATGGTAAGGTGGGCTGTGAGCATGCCAATCGGTGCATTCCCTTGGGGCAGCTGGAGCCCCTGAACCTTTTCTAGTTGTAGGCTGTGAGGTGTCCAGGGAAGGCCTAACGTACGTGGAACTGGAGTCCCTGACTCTCATTAAAACCCCAGAAGCAAAGGAGAGACAGAGAATGAAACAGAAGCAAATTTTGAAGAGATAATATCCAAAGTTTCCCTGAACAGAAAAACAATATCCAGACACAGACTCTAGAAGCCTAATAAACACCAGTAGGGTAAACATAAGACAAATACATCTAGATATCTCATGGTCTTCTATATTATTGCTAAAAATGAAAGACAGAAAAAAACTTAAGAGTAATCAGATTTTTAAAAGGATATTACTTTCAAAGGAGCAACACTAACAGCGAATTTCTCAAAAGAACCGATGGAAGGCAGAAGATGATAAAATGATGTGTTTAAAATTCCGGAATCATAGTGGAAGGTTTTAACAGTATAAGTAAATGATAAACAAGCAATCAAAAAGTCAGGAGGGCTATAGAATGCCTGAACAACAGGCCTAGCAGTTTGAATTATTATAATACAGCAGAGACTCACCAAACAAGTACAAAACATGCCTTCTTTTTAAGTACACATGAAACATTTTCCAAATTGATTATGTGCTGGACCATAAAGTAGTATCAACAAACTGTAAACTATTAAAATCATAGTCTTTGACTACAGTGAAATTGAGCTAGAAATTAATCACAAAAATGAATGAAATGATCATAAAATATGGCATATTAAGATATGTGCTTAAAGGAAATACATAGCCTCAAATGTACATGTTAGAAAAGAAAAAAGGCTGAAAATAATGATGTGACTATTCATACGAAGAAGCTGGGAATATAAAACACAATTAAACTTTAAGATAGTAGAAGTAGGAATTTAATGAAATAGACGACAAATGTATAACAGAGAAAATCAACAAAATTAAATGTTGTTTTTTGAAAGGGCTAATAAAATATATTACCCCCGAGGAAGACTATGTATTTAATATTTGTGTGTGTATGTAGCGGGGGGAACACACATAAATTATCACGTTAGGGATGAAAAAAGGGACATTATTCCAGATTCTCCTTACATTAAAAAAGTGAGAAGATATTTTCAATAACTTCATGCCAATACATTTCATAATTTATTTATTTATTTATTTTTGTTTTGTTTTGTTTTTTTTTTTTGAGACGGAGTCTTGCTCTGTCGCCCAAGCTGGAGTGCAGTGGCCGGATCTCAGCTCACTGCAAGCTCCGCCGCCCGAGTTTACGCCATTCTCCTGCCTCAGCCTCCCGAGTAGCTGGGACTACAGGCGCCGCCACCTCGCCCGGCTAGTTTTTTGTATTTTTTAGTAGAGACGGGGTTTCACCGTGTTAGCCAGGATGGTCTTGATCTCCTGACCTCGTGATCCGCCCGTCTCGGCCTCCCAAAGTGCTGGGATTACAGGCTTGAGCCACCGCGCCCGGCCACATTTCATAATTTATAAAAATAGATCTTATCAAAATTAATAGAGAGAAATAGGAATTTTGAATAGCTCAATAGCTATTAAAATTGAATTCATTATTAAAAACCTTCCCCTAAAGACAACTCCAGGACCAGATGGTTTCGCCAATAATTTGTTTCAAACTTTAATAAATAAATAACTGATTTTATACAGTTCTTTCAGAAATGGGAAAACAAGAGACGTTTTAAAACGTGTAAAGCCAGATATAATTCAACATAATGCAAGGAAATCACAAGACAGAAATTACAGGCTGATCTCTTTTATGAATGTAAATTTTAAATTATTTTTCAAAATATTAGCAAATCAAATCTGTGATTTATAAAAGGCATAAATTACAACCAATCCGAGTTAATTCCAGAGATACAGGATTGGCTTAATAATCAAAAGACAGCAATTGTAATTTATCACATTAATAGAATGAAGGAGAAAAACCATGTGGCTATATCAAAAGATGTAGATAAAGCATTCGATAAAATTCAATATACATTTCTGATAAAATCTTTACTTAACAAAATGAATATAGCATTTCTTTAATCTGACAAAAAGCATCTGTTTAAAAAGATCTGCTGCAATCACTATACTTAAAGGTAAAATACAAAAGCTATCCCTTGAGATTAGAAATGAGTCGAGATTCCTGGATAACTTTTATTCAACATTTTCCTAAAGTATAGCAAGAAAAAAAAATCTATGAAGTCTCAAAAGGAAGGTACAATACTATCAGTATCTGTAAATGTGTGCTTAGAAAGAGACTAAATAATTTATAGCAAAACTATTAGAATCATTAAGTAAATTCAGCAAAGTCACTGAATACAATGTTGACATACAAAAATCAATTGTATTCCTATATATTAGCAACAATTGAAAAGAAAAGAAAATCATACCATTTATAATAGGATCCCCAAATAGCAAATGCCACAATAAGTCTAATGAAAAATCTGCAGGAAAGTATTATAAAATAAATTACAGAAGGTCTAATAAAGAAGGAATAGACTATGTTCATGGATTAGAGATTCAATATTATAATAAAGCCAACTGATCTAAATATTAAGAATTTAGGATACTTTGTTTGTTTTTTGCTTTTTTTCCTTCTGTGAAAAGTGACAGGTTGATTATAAAATGTGTATGAAAACATAAGAATAATAACTACGTTCTCCTTGAATAAGAAAGTAAAATTAGAGGGCTTATAATATTAAGAGAGATTATAATGCTACAGTAATTAAGAGAGCATAGTATTCATGTAAAATAGAAATATTAAGCAAAGTATCAGAAGAAAGTATTAAAAATAGACCCAGTCATATAAAGTTATTTGGTTTATGCCATGTTAACATAGCAGTGCATTTTTTAAAAAATGACCTTTTTCCTAATAGTTTGAATCAATGAAATACATGTATAAAAAAATATTGATTCCTGTCTTACAGCATATCTTAAAAAATTAGTTCCAGGAAAATTATAAATATAAATATGAGAGCTGAAATAATTCAACTTCTAGTTGAATAATCAGGCTTTTTCATAACACTAAAGTGAAAAATTGTTTCTTAAGTAGGGCACACACAAAAGAATAATAACTATAAAATAGGTGATTAATAAGTTGTACTACACAAAAAATAAGAATGTCTATTCACAAAAATGACTCTTAATAGAGACTGAAAGTCAAGTCTGACAGGAGGAAAGAGATATTGGCAATACATCTACCTGAGGAAGGTCTCCTATCTAAAGTAGATAAAGATACCCTATTAATCAATAAGAAAAAGATGACTCAATAGATAAATGTGCAAAAATCCTTGTTGAGCACCTCTAAAAGAAGACATCCAAGTGGCTAATATGCATATGGAAAGGTGTTAAATCTCATTAGTTTCAGGGAAATGAAAATTTAAGCCATAATGTAGCAACAACACTACATATCCCCCACAATGGCTAAAATTGAAAAGATCAACAACACTCAGTGTTGGTGAACATGTGAGGTCCAGCTGAAATTCTCATATCCTGACTATGTGCTGTGGTGTTGTACAGTATGAATTTAAAAACAACACCTTGAAAAACTATATGATGGTGTCTCCTATAAAAACTATATGGTGGTATCTACTTCACTGTGGTATATGAGCCCACATATACCACAAAGACTCAGCAATTCCACCCCTGCTGTTTGCTGGGCGGCCATCTCTCACCCACATCTTCCAGGTCTGCCCTCTTACTGATGTCCAGTGCTTTTGAGGGCCCAAGCCAGTGCCTCATTGTGGTATAAGGGAGAAGAAACACTTTCCTTCCTATCTTAGGTTCATGACTGAGGCCCCAGAGAAAAGCATATAGGTTTATTTGCCATAAGTTTTATGTAACACGGGAGCCTTCATAAGGAAAAGGAGCTCCAAAGAAATAGTTCAGCTTGTGTATTTTTATGCTAGACTTGATGAAGAGTTGACAGTGATGGAGAAAGTAATTGGACAAAGGGGTATGACTTAATGGTAATAAACTGGGGGGAATTTAACGAGGCCTGTTTGTTTAGATTCTTCTCTGTGTCCCTGTGTCCTCATAGGTAAGAACGTTCTTGAGCCAGGTGCAGTGGCTCAGGCCTGTAATCCCAGCACTTTGGGAGGCTGAGGCAGGTGGATCACCTGAGGTTGGGAGTTCGAGACTAGCCTGACCAACATGGAGAAACCCCGTCTCTACTAAAAATACAAATATTAGCCAGGCATGGTGGCGCATGCCTGTAATCCCAGCTACGTGGGAGGCTGAGGCAGGAGGACCGCTTGAACCTGGGAGGCGGAGGTTGCAGTGAACTGAGATCACACACTCCAGCCTGGGCAACAAGAGTGAAACTCCGTCTCAAAAAAAGAAAATAAATATTTTCCTCTGGGTATAGGGAGGGCATCTTTCATATGAGGATTTTATGATCTGCTTCAGGAGAAGGTCAGAAAATCCTTCCCAGGTTTCATGACCTGCCTCATGGGAGAAAGGCAGTGGGGAAGGTGAAAATTCCTTTCCTGCTTCTGCTGTTTTCTTAAATGCCAAGGTGCCACATTTGGGGATAGCATGTCCTGTAACCAATCAGTGGCCATTCTTTGCCCAGGGTGCTATCTATAGAAGCCCTCCTAGTGACCAAACGGTACTACAGTTTTTCCTATCTCAACTGGACCTCAGCCACACTGAGCTCCTCACAGATATAAGGAGCAGGTGTGTGCTGTATTTCATAACAGAGGTCTAAAGCAGTTTTTCTTGTGTCCCCATTCACACAAAACCCCTTGGATTTTCAACTACTCCTGCCTGCTGGCACTCTCTCCATAGACAAAGCCTAGTCCATGGGTTCTGATCAGGAAAGAGACACCGTGCTGTCCCTTTCATCTGTGTCTTGCCCCTAGGCCCCTGTCATCAACCTTCTGTAAGTGCAAACTGATGCCTGCAGGCTGCTTGTGACATTCATTACTCAGACACCATAATTCTAGCTCTTGCTTTAGGACCCTTGGGACTCCTGCTACATGGTGTGTCAGTTAGGAATTCTTTGGGCTGCAAGTAAGAGAAATCCCAGCCAATGGTACCTTAAATCAGTAGGCATTAGCTTTTCTGATTAAGAACTTGGGAGGTAGGTAGAGGCTGGTATTGGTTCAGCTGCTCAATTGAATCATCAGGGAGCCAGATGTTTTCTATCTGATCACTGTGACATCCTAAGTGTTGGCTTTTTGTCCCTTATCCTTGCCATCTCATAGTTACAAAATGGCTATGTAGCTCAAGGCATCATGACCACATGCAGTACAGAAACAAGGGGAAGAGATAGTATAGCTCACACTATGTCCCACCTGTCCCTTTCATGGGAAAGGAAAGCCTTCCTTTCCCCAGCCCCCACCCTCAGCAAACCCTGATGTCTCCTTGGCCAAACCATGTCACATGGACGAGCCTAAATACAGAGGACACTGGAAAGTGAATATTCAGTAGTTCAAAATAGCCTTTCACAGCCAGCGAACAGTGCCAAACAACAGTCACTCAGAATCACAAATCGAGAGAAAACTGTTGTATAATCCACCTAGAATGGAATAATTGGGAGCTGGATTTACCTATTCAGCTTGGCTTTCTTTGGAGACAGATAGGTACTTTCATCTTCCCCATGCTGGCTTTGAAATTACTTGCTTGGTTTTTCTGTGTTTCCAGTCAAAATAAGGTTTTCCTTTGGTAAATGTAACAATTTCCTAATAAAAGTGCCAAATTATTTTATTGAGTGGTGACTTTAGACTCTCCTCCCTGCTATTTATTTGAACATCAGAGTCAATTCCCCCAGTGTCATTCTAGACAATTTGGTAGAGTAAAGGAATGAGAAGCCTCTGCTCAATCAAGTGTCTGATTAATACAGGTGCAGTATGCAAATTGCTAACTTTCTAAAAATTAGAATCAGATAAAACATGCTTACAACCACTCTTACAGTATCTCTTCTCTTTTTCTCAATCTCTTAACATCTTCTTCCCAAACATTGCCCGTTATGTGTGGTAGGATGTTACCTTTTTGAGACTGTTGTTAATTTTCCCTCTTTTCTTAGCCCTAATCACTTTCCTTTAGACTCCTACGCCTCTCTGCCACTCTTTGCTGATTGTCTTATATGGGCAAATCATAAATCCCACTGAGAAAATGGCAGGTTGCAGGGTATTTACACCAGTATTAAATTTAATCACCATACACACCCTTATCTGGACATGGCACCTCCCCACAAACAAAAGATACTCATTTATCCATAAGATGTTTTTCCGACCTGCTTCGTCTGTCATTGCTAGGTGAGTATTTCCAATCCGCTTTCATATTGCGTTTATGGCAAATGCAGTGTGTCAGGAATTCTAGATTATCCTTCCCAATGTAGTGTGAGGGGGTGAATTGACAAGTTGTTTCTGTTTCTTTGTGTCTACCTGTACTTTTTATGTACAAATAGAGAGCGTGTTGAAAATTGTTGCTATTTAATGATTCTTTCCTTCAAAACATCCTATGACCCTGCTCACAGCTCTCAAAACATCAAAGGCAGGATGCAGTGCAAAGCTAAAGGCTTAATGGAAAACCAGAAATAGAAGAGTTGGTTTGGAAAATGCAGGATGTGCTAATTAAGATGGGAAAGGCAAAGGGAAAGCCTGCACATCGAGTTTTAGGGCACAGAAAAGAGACAAAATGGGAGTTTTACGGTCAGAGTCTGAGAGGTGGGCACCCTGACTGATGAGCTGAGTGGCCAAAGAATCAGCATTCCAACACAGAGGTTTCTACCCGTGGCTGAACATTATCTCCTGCATTGAACAGCCACCAAAAGCTGGACTCCACGAGTCAATGGCCAGTGAAAGACAGAGCAAGCTTTGTGTTGAGAGCCTCTGCTAGCACACACAATTTCTGAAAATTTTTTTTCACAGAATGAGTTTAATTGGAGTCTTCAGTTTTTTCTTTTTGTAAAATGTGTTTTGTAAGGCTGGACATGGTGGCTCATGCCTGCACTTTGGGAGGCAGAGGTGGGTGGATTACCTGAGGTCAAGATTTTGAGAGCAGCCTGACCAATATGATGAAACCCCGTCTCTACTAAAAGTACAAAAATTAGCTGGGTGTGGTGGTGGGCACCTGTAATCTCAGCTACTTGGGAGGCTGAGGCAGGAGAATCGCTTGAACCCGGGAGGTGGAGGTTGCAGTGAGCTGAGACCATGCCATTGCACTCCAGCCTGGGAGACAAGAGCAAAACTCTGTCTCAAAAAAAAAAATTTTTTTTTAAAATCTGTTTGCATTCTTTAAAATGGCTTCATTGAGATATAATTCACATACCATATAATTTGCCCACTTAATGTGTATAATTCAATGAGTTTGGTATATTGCATTATTAACCTTTTTATAATTGTGGTGAAAAATATAACACCAAATTCATCATTTTAACAATTTAAATGTACAATTCAATGACATTAATGATATGCACCATGTTGTACAATCATTACTACAATCTATTTCCAATTTTTTTCATCATTCCAATAGTATCTTTCCTTGATTTTGAAAGATGCTGTCTTCAACTGGGCAAACTGACAAAAAAGCCACTGAACTTTGGGCTGTCAACTGTACTCTATGGCTACCTGGCATGTTGGCTCACCTCTATAATACTTGGGAGGCCAAGGAGGATTGCTTGATCCCAGAAGTTTGAGACCAGCCTGGGCAACATGGTAAGACCCTGTCTCTTTTTAAAAAATTGTCCACTTTTGGTTTGGTGAATGGGGCGTGGTGGAATTCAGCTCCCACATCCCCCTTGGCCAGCCACCTGGTGCAGCACACACTCCCAGCCTTTCTCAGCAGCCCTGTTGATGCTGTCACTGAAGCACTAGGCCCAGACAGGACAAAAGCTTGTCATCCAATGGGGAGAAGTGATGGAGGGGAGGAGAAGGAGGATATTCATTGGTTGAGTACTGATGCTGAGCTAGGCCCTATGCTGAGGGCTTGCATGTCTCTCCTGAAAAGGACTGCTTCATGCTTTAATTCCATATAGAGGGAACTGAATTATATACCATACCTCAAAGTATCTCACAGTTCTTCCAGTTCTTTTGGAGACTCGGGCACCTGTGTAGCTGTACAGAGCGGAGGAGGTAGAAGAAAGGGGTGCTCGTGGAGACAAAAAGAGGACTCTTGATGGGCAAATCTCTAATGGGCAAATCTGTCCTACTCCTGTGCTAACTTCCTGGGACTACCGTAACAAACTACCATAAACATAGGGGCTTAACATAAAGAAATTTATTGTCTCATGGTACTAGAGGCCAGAGGTCAAGGTGTTGGCACTAGAATCAAGGTGTTGGCAGGGCCATGCTCCCTCCAAAGGCTCCAGGGAAGGATCCTTCCTTGCCTCTTCCAGCTTCTAGTGGCTGAAGGCATTTCTTGGCTTGTGGCTGCACCATTCCAATCTCTGCCTCTGCTTTCACATGGCCTCTCCTCTTCTCCATGAGTCTCTTCTTTTTGTGACCCATATAAGGACACTTATCACTGGATTTAGGGCCTACCTGGATAATCCAGGATGATCTCATCTCGAGATCCTTAATTATATCTGCAAAGCCCTTTTTCTAAATAAGATCACCTTTGCAGGTTCTGGGATTTAAGACATAGACACGTCTCATTGGGGGCTACCATTCAGCCCGTTACACTCCCACGTGCCCTTGGCCAACAGCAGTGAAGAATAAACCCTTCAATCCACCAAAGGTGAGACCCAGTCCTATGTTACCGCTGTTTATTATAACAATGGTGGCAGAACCAAGGCCCAAGGCTGGTGCCAAATCTGCCATTTTGGAATGATGCCACCATTCCCATTTTATGTCCAGGTCACAGGACACAATCTCACACTAATGGGTAAGCTTCCTATTGGGTGCATTCACCTGCAGGGACCATGGCATCCTCAAAGAGAGACACTCAATTTTCTGGTTTGCTGTAGGGCCAGTGAGCTGAGGAAGCTCCCCCGGTGGAAGCTAGAGGTTGCCTGACCTCGAGGGGAATTTGCAACTCTTTGTGCTGCTTCTCTTCCCTCACTGATAGCTGAGGCACAGGTGGAGGAAATGCTTCTTCTTTAAACAGAGAGCTTCATTTCCCTCAGGGCTTTAAGAAGTGAGGGGCCTGGGGTGGAGACAGAGGGGCCTGCCTTCCCTGGCTTCCCAAGATAGCTTTCCTACTCACTCCTCACTCCTTTTCTTTAGTGAGACAAAGCTCACAGGCTGGAGGAGAGGTGTGGGGAGAAGGACACTACCACTCTGCTTTTTTCTAGATGTTCTCATGTGCGGAGAATTGGACAACTTCTTCCTCCTGACACTTCCTAGCTTTCTCCTTTTCTGAGGATCCACTTATAGATCAGCAGTGTCTAAGTAAAAAGGAGTCACAGGTTCCTGCTAAATGGTTTGCTAGGTGATTTGTGCTGCTTATATATAATTTATTTAAAAAAAAAAAAACTTTGGAAAGATTGAAAGGAAGGCAGGCAGTCATGGGCTTTGCATACACTTGGAAACATCAATGGGATGTAATTTCAAGACCTCCCTGATGGGCAGTGTCAATATGGAGAATTCCCTGGAGAGTGAGAGCTTGGTCTCCACCAAGAGGGAGGAGCCGTGGTGGACAACAGGAGGTCAGCTTCCCAACAGGTGGAAAGAGCCTGGACCTGGAGGGGAGAATTGGGGGACGAGGGAAGTGAGAATGAAGAGGGTAACGAGAGGCACATCATGCGCAGAAAGACCAGGGCTCACCGAGACTCTCACAGGGTGGTCTACGGGAAAGGAAAGCCTGAGCACAAGGGTGGGGCTGTTCAGTGGACAGTGTGGAAGGCTCTGAAGCTCCGGTCTCCACTGCACCGGCGAATGCTGGGGGAAACCAGCAGTGATGCATTGGGAAGGAAGGCTGCACACATCTGGGAAGCCTGTGGAATTAACTATTTATATTCTTGCTTCTAAATAGTTGGGTAGGATTCAGACTTGTACTTAGTACATTTATCCTATAAATGAAGGTCTTTCTGTCAGGGATCCCTGCTCCAAGTGGTTTCACAGATGAGTGAGTAGGATGCAGGGTGTGACAAAAGAACTAACATTTATTGAGTACCTACCATGTGTCAGGCACTGTGCTAGGGGCATGTATGTGTGTGCATACACATATTGTCTCATGAAATCCTCACAGTGACTATCTGAAGTTTGTTTTTGTCACTTTTGAGGAAATTGAGACTCAGAGAGGTTCAGCTATTTGGCCAAGGCCACACAATCAGGAGTCACGGACCTACATTCCAACCTGGGTTCGCCTCACCCAAGGCCTGTTTGTTGGACAAGCTCTTACTGAGGTCAACGCAAAGCCTGATGTTGGTTCTCTCCCCTGCAGAGTGCCCAGCTGCCCCACCTCTGTAGGTGATCTTTTCCTTTCCAGCTCTCCTGTGGCTGGGTGTGGCTGAGCTGACACAGCATCTGGGTTTTTTTCCAGACTACACCCTTGGTAAGGTTCCAGTCTGGCTTATGGTGACGCTATTTCCTTTAGGGCCTGTCACCGCTTGTGGCTTTGCCTGTCAGCCCTCCAGTGGGTGGCATGCTGCCTTTGATGCCAAGCAGTCACTCATTTGGAGAAGCCCAAGGCAGGGTGGCATGTGCTGGCATTCCCCAACTAGCCACATTGGGCGGTAGGTGCTTTGGAGTGCGGTACCTCCCACCCAAGCTCCATCAGCTCACAGCAGCTGCCTGGAGAGCTGACTCACACCCATCCTCCACACCTCCCTGATCAGAAGGACCAGGACTAGCTTTTTATTTTTTTAGCTTTAAGGAACTGCCTTTGAATTTCAAAGGGGCCAACCTCCTGACCACATGGAAGAAAGTCAATCCCCTCTGCAGCTGCTCTTCCTGCTGCTCTCCTTGCCTGGTAAATTTGGAACTTGGGCTTTTGGGACAGCCTAGTCATAACACTGCCAACCATCCATTCCTGTGATTGGACTGTAGGATTGGGTCACAGTGTGATGAAATGGGCACAGTAATTGGAGTACAGCAGATACTCAACAAAAGGAGAGCCCAGGTAACCAAATCTATGCGCTTCCTAGAATATTTGGATCTGGCATTTACTGAGCAGGTTTGAGAGTCTAACTCCTTTCTGTTAGAATAATAGGATGTTTCAGAGTTAAAGTCACACCCTCTGGGGTAATCTTTATCACAAAGGTTGTTGAATAATTGACCAATTTTTCAAGTTATTCTATGCAACCTCAACCTTGAACTTAAAGGGAAGCTAGAGATGAAAACTCATTTGCAAAGATTATGACAATGAGACAATCTAGTGTGGCCAACTCCATCTTGCTTCTAGTCTCACAGGCTGTTGGTCCTCATTCTTTCATGAGTGTAGGCTAAGCTAAACATGAAAGGAATTTAGCTTATAGTTTATCTTTGAAGCAAGAATGATCATAGTCCTTCCTGAAAACTACCGTTCTCCTTGCTCAGGGACAAAACCACATTTGTAAAACAATAAAAGGCTAAAAGATTATGGTTATGGGAGGGGCCTGAATTCTGCTAAAATGTAGGTACAGTTAAACAATAACCAGCCATTGTTCCCTAGCTTGCTTTTCTATAATTCCTCTCTGCTCAGGAATTATGTGGTCAGAGATTATAAGATTTGTGACTTCCCCAATTGTTCCTATAGATAACATTACTATTGCATAACCTAAGATTGGCCTTTGGAGATGGTTTTCAGACTTTTGCATCCTGACAACTTACTTCACCTGGACCCATGACTCATGATTCCACCAGTCCTGTGGCCTCCACCAAGACACTGACTCAGCACAGGGGGACCATTTTCCATACTCCTATGAGTTCATCCCCAACCAATTAGCAGCACCCATTCCCTAGCCGCCTGCCTAACAAACTATCTATAAAATCCATAGCCTCTGAGTTCTGAGGGAGGCTGATTTGAGTAGTAATATCTCCTGTCCTTCTGCTCAGCTAGCCCTGCAATTATTAATCCTTTCTCTACTGCAATACTGCTGTCTCAGTGAATTGGTTTTATCTGTGCAGCAGGCAAAAAGAACACATCAGGCGATGCCACTAGAAACTGGCACTAAGCTGGATGTGGGTTCTTAAATTTTGTTTCCTGCTTAATAAGTTATAAGGATCATTCCAAGTCATGGATAGACTCATCCAGGATGGGTGTACTGATGCCACTGTTAAGCCAGTGGGCAGCTGTGATAGAGGGGGCAGAGTCAGTAGACCTGGAAGTTTGCCTCTAATGAGGCTTGGCTGCTGGGAAGGTTGTAATGGCTCTACACTTGAGCTTGCCCATCTCTAACATGGCAGTGACAAGACTTCCTTCTCAGGGAGGTGACCTCAGGTCTCACATGGCCCACCGGACCCTACCCTCCTTGAGAACAGGGTCTCCCTTGTTCTTTGTTACATCCTCAATGCCGAGCATGATAGGGGCTTGATAAAGGTTTGTCCAGTTGATCCTTCTAGGCCTGCCAGCCTTCCTCGTCTAGACCACAGCCACGGTCTCGTATCCACAGGATCTGGATTGAGATTTGTGTTTGGATCATTCCAATCTATCCCACATCTCCACCTATTGTGGGAATAGCTCTATTTCCAAAGAACAATCTACTTTTCCACTAAGTCACACCAGTGCAGTACATAAGTCGGAAGCAGAAATGAAAAGGGGAAGAACGTTGAAATAGTAAAAGTGGGAGGAGAGAGGGAGAGTGTGGGAACAAGGCTGGGACCCACCCCCAAAGAGACTGGAATACATGTGCAGCTTTAGTTCATGGCTTGCCAAATACCTCATGCTGCGCCTCTGAATGGAAAATGGGGTAGAACAATGAGCTGGAATTAACATCGCCTTTGAAAAGCAACTGCTGACAGCAGGCGTTCTGCATATGCCAAGTATTGCCTTCAGACCAGAGAAGCCTTTTCTGGCCCACATGAGCCCCGAGACAGCTTGCAGAAGGCAACACACCCTCGATGGCTGTGACCTCCAGCCCTCTGTGCCCTGAGCGTTTCTGTAGAAAATGTGTGTGTTTAAAAAGGTCATGTATGTTTCTAGAAGAAAGGTGAAAACAAGATAGGTATTTGAGGAAGTATCTATCGATTGGGTACACATTTTGTGGCCTGGTTTAGCAAAGATGTATCCACAGGTCTCAATCAAATTGCTTAGATAGAGAAATGAGAAATTTCTGATTTGATATTATTTAGGAGTCGAGCCATGCCATTGCTGAGATTGTGGTACTTAAGGGAAAAGTGCACTTTTACATATTCTTGACCTGTTCTTGATTTTGGTTAATGGTGTTATTCTCTAGTTTTGAGCCAGAAAAATCTAGAGCCACCCATAACTCAAGGCTGTCAGTCACCTGCCACCCTCATCCACTTGGTTCCCTAACCCTGTCCGCTTCCTTCCCAGTCACGTTACACCTCTGTATCTTCATTGCTGCCTCACTGGTGTTGATGATTGCACTGACGCTCTTGTCTTCTAGAATTTTCTTGGTTCAGTTTGTTAAGGATGACAGAGCAGACTTTATTCAAGGGGAGCGGTGGCGATAGGATATGGGGACCACAGCAACAGGGTTTTGCAGTGAGGGAGAGAGATCAGACTCCACTTCAACTCCAGCGAGGACAAGTGGGGATTTATCAGGGAGCTGAGTGGGGGGTGAGGGGGAGGTGGAAAATGACTAAGAGGAAACATCAAGGATGAAGGGTTTCTGGCTAAACTGACTTGATCAGTTACTGCAAAAGGCAGGCCAGGGTGATAAGGCATTGAGGATGGTCAGGCCCCAAAGAGAGGATTTTTGCTAAACTGAGCAGAATTCTTGCTCAGACTGGATTCTACGAGGATAGACAAGGAAGCCCAAGGTCAGGCCCCCAGCAAGTAGAGGACTCAAAGGAGCCTAAATAAAGTTTTGGTCAAAGGAAGAGGGTCTGTTAATTTCAACCTCTGTGATTCTGCCAGATTTGACTTTCTTTCAGAAAGTCCAGTTAAACCACTTCCATTTCACAACCTCCATCGTATGCCACTTTACCCAGGGGAAAACTGGGGAGTAAGGTGTTTAACCAGCCAGACAAGGCAGAGTGCAGTGGCGGAGCCCACACTGGGGTACGTGCCTCAGCAACTGGCCTGGGTACTGCTTTGAGCCTCAGTGATGAGTCACTTTATTCATTCATTTATAGGGCAAATTTTATGAAGCGCCTGTGATGTGTAGGCGGTGTTCTAGGCACTGGAGATGCGTCCTGGTCCTCCTGCAACTGATTTTGCTGTGGACCAGCCTCTGTGAGAATCGAGCACATAGGCAGAGGTATCCAGGGTGAGGGGAGGAAAGGCTGATCACAGAGCTAAGGCAAGAAGCTCGCTGAGGTCAGCCCACGTGGTGTCAGGAGTGGAGGCGGAGAAAGACCCCAGCTACAGAAACACAGGCACCTCCTTGCTTGCTGAGGTTTGTTTTAGGAGCTGTCAGGGAAGAAGGGAGAGAAATGGGGCACTAAAAATACCCAAAGATGTTTCCAGAAACCTCTGATGTCTGGGCTCCCACTCTAGATAGACTGCCAGATGGCTGTGTCTCCCTCGGAGCTGTGAAACCCACCAGTGTCAGGGTTGGATCAAAGGCGCTTTATGGCAACTGGTCAAAGAATCAACCAGAACAGCTTGGCGTGTAGGCAATCAGCCCAGGCCTGACCAGCCATGCCCCTCATGAAGAGGCCACATTGCCATTAGATATCCAAATTATAAGTGACTTCAAGATGCAACCCCAATGAGCATCCTCTTCTGACTGTCCTCTATTGCCACCTTTGGAGCTCTGCTTCCAGCTCTTTTAGCTCTATGTGGAGCTTGGCAGCTCCCAATATGCTCTTGGGCCTGGAGAGACTCTACACAGCTCCACACTTGGGCTCCCTTGTTCATTCCAGCAGCGGCGAGCTTGGCAAAGCCAGGAAGTCTGGGATGAGGCCCAGGAGTGTCTCCCTCAGTCTGCGCACAGCAGCTGATAGGAAACCACAGCTGCCAGGCAGCAGCGGCTGCAGAATGCTGTGAGGGGCACCCTGCACATAGCCATGGCTCCTGGGACAGGATGGAGCATGAGCCTCCAGCAGAGGTGGGTGGGGGTGAAGGCGAGGAGGCAATAACCCCTGCCCCTGATGCGCAAGGATGCAGGTTCCAGGCTGTGCTGGAGAGCTGTTCTAGGACCCCAGCCTGGACTGGAAAGGCCCTGCCTGTGGGGGTCAGGGCAGGATCAGAGGAGCTGGGCAGGCAGAACTTTCTCCTGGGGAAGCACAAGTCAGAGGCTGTGGATGGGTGTCTTAGATAGATCCCTCCAAATGCAGACACTGAGGCAAGACTTCAAGCACAAGTCATTATTTAGGAAGTGAGGCCAGGAAGCATGGATGGGGGAAGGGAGACAGAAAAGGGAGGGGAGCAAGGGGACTTATTAAGCCATTTGCCACAGTGGGCACCTGGAGTTTGATCCCACAGGGAGCTCCCGGAGACACTTTAGAACATGCCTTGGATTTAATCCATCTGCGGGACGAGGAAGCTGGGCATTATCCAACAGCTCCCTGCTCACGATTGCTTGAGGCGGGCTTTCTGGGCAGTGACCTGGCACTCTGGATTCTCTGCAGGTGGACCTAGAAGTTTCCCAAAACCGGGCAAAAAGCGGAATGCCAGGGTTGGCAGTGAGCAGCCTCAGACATTGAGGGAAGTGTGGAGGGGATATGGGCTGAGTGCCAAGGCATCTTTATTAGGGAGTCTTGGCAAATAAGAGAACCTAAACATGGTGCCGCTGGGAGGTCAGGCCAGAGAGGGAGCCCAAAGAAGGTACAGTGGCGGGCAGAGCCTGGAGGAATTCCTGGAACCGAGAGATGGCAGTTACTTCCCTTTCTAATGGAGCGGCTGAGCCTCTGCTGTCGAGGGGAGAAGATGTCCTGCCAAGGTGATCTGCTAGTCACTCTGGTCTCAAGGGAAGCAGGAATATTTTCAGGTTGGCCATGCCTTTCCTCCTGACCCCTTCCTAAGCACTTTCAGGAGTATCTGGAGTATGGAATAGGTCCTTTTACCCACAGAGCTGTGAATGACTTTTAATTAACAGGAAATGCTGTGGCACGTAGCACATATAGCAGACATTGAGTCTGTCTCTAACCAGAGACATTTTGAGGTTCTGAACAGCTCAAGTCTGCAATTCTCATTCTCCGTACACGCGGCCACTGGTGATAGAGGGAAGGACCAGCACTGCTCCTGGCTCCTGGGCACCTGGCTAAGGATCGCCCTCCTCTTCCTCCTCCTTCTCTTCCTGTCTTGCTCCTCCTCCTCATCCTCCTCCTCTTGCTCCTCTTTCTCTTTTTCTTGCTCCTCCGCCTCCTCGACCTCCTCCTCCTCTTCCTCCTCCTCTTTTTTCCCTTCTCCTCCTGCTCATCTTTTTTTCAAACTGGTTATCACCTCTAAAATTATAATTTGCTAAAAATCAAAAAACCCCATAAATATAAAAAAATAAAGTGGTGGGAGGATGTGGTTTATTTTGGTCTGCCTTAGGTTCTGGGTGCACGAGCCAGTGCTTATTTTCAGATCTGTCTATTCCTCTTTCTGTGTCTTGTGATCTCACTTAACTCATCCTGCTAGAGTCAACAGATCTCTCCGTGCACAGGGATGAAGCCAGACTATCAAGGCAGCAAAGAGTTTTAAGGCAGCTAAGTGAACAGTTTTGGTTTTGTAAGCGGAAAATTCTTCAAACATGATGCTACATTTTACTTTTGATAGGTGACTGAAACAATCCAGGAGATGGGAAATTCCATACCTAGTATTTCCTGAGGCCTGCCTAGCAATGGATCTGACCATTTCTTTCCACCTGTGTGCTGTCCTCCTGCTCTGAGCTGCCATCGTCTCCACTGCTGTGATCAGTGTCATAGCCTCCCTCCTCCACTTTGCCTCCCTGCAGTCTGCTCTCAACATAGCAGCCTGGGTAACCTGTGAGAACATGCAAGGTCAAGTTTCTGCTCTGCTCAGAATTCCCCCATGGCTTCTTCGATTGCAGAGGCTGCTCAGTGGGCTGTCCCACCCCATCTCTCTGGCCTCCCTCCTACTCTTCCTTGCTCTCACTCACTCACTCCCACCTCTCCTGTTGACCAGTCCCTTTGCTACATGCCTCAGAACTTTTGCACTTGCCATCCCTGTCTCTCTAGAATGTTCTTCTCCTGTTCTCTAGGTGGCTTATTCCCTCAGGTTCTTGTTGACTTGCTGCCTTCTCACTGAAGTTTTCACCAATTTTTCTATTCAAAAGTGGACCTCAAACCACCTTTCCTATTGTCATCTTGCTTTGTTTTCCTCCATAGCCCTGTGTACTATCTAATATACTGCACATTTTCTTCTTACTCATTTCGCTTACTGTCCATCTCTCAGTGAGTGTGGCCTATTGAGAACAGACATTTTATCTGAATTTTCACTGCCTTATGTCTAGCACAGAACAGTGCCTGGCACATATTCAATGTCCAGAAATACTTGTTGGATGAATCTGTGGCAGGCTTCAGGGTGGTAGGACAGGAAAGAGGAACACCTGCTGGGCTTCCCTTAACCCAGAGGTTGCAGCTAGGAAGTCCACAAAGACATTTTCTTTAGCTTGCACAGTGTTTTTCAAAGACTCAAGTTAGTCACCAATGCTTAAGAATATGGTGACTATGGCCGGATGTGGTGGCTCATGCCTGTAATCCCAGCACTTTGGGAGGCTGAGGCGGGAGGATCACAAGGTCAGGAGATCGAGACCATCCTGGCTAACAAGGTGAAACCCCATCTCTACTAAAAATACAAAAATTAGCTGGGCGTCGTGGCAGGCACCTGTAGTCCCAGCTACTCAAGAGGCTGAGGCAGGAGAATGGCGTGAACCCAGGAGGCGAAGCTTGCAGTGAGCCGAGATCGCACCACTGCACTCCAGCCTGGGCGACAGAGCGAGATTCCATCTCAAAAAAAAAAAAAAAAAAAAAAATGGTGACTGCATCTCAAAACAACAACAACAAAAAAAAAAAACATATGGTGACTTCACACAACACCCAGATAACTGGCATTACTTGAAAAATATAGAAAGATCAGAAGTGCCCCTTGTGTGGGGCAATACGGAGCAGTAGCCACTCACTGAGCCACTTTGATGGGCACCCTCTCCTGTTTCACTCATTACCCAGCCCCTGGTGGACAGGTGAGTTGGAAGAGGGGGAGGAGGAGAGGGAGGCAGAGGTGGGGGACAAAAGAGAGGGAGGAGGAGAGGGAGAGGAATGTGGGGGCAGGAACCAGTGCAGCCCCCAGATGCTGCTTTGCCAGGGACCAGAAAGTGCCCCTTGCATTTAGCTGCCCAGGTTCCCACTGGCAGCTGCTCACAGCATCCTGGTCCCTCTGATCTTTGAGCTGCAGAGCCCTTTGTCACATCGTGGCTCCCTAGCAACAGCAGCTATACAGGCATGTGGTCAAGAATGGATGGGCACAAATGCAGCTTAGGAGAGGAAAGAAAATGTATCTGTTGTTAAAGTGCAGACAATTCTCTACACACATGTTAGAAGTTTCAAGCGGCTTTACAACATCAGTTTTGCTAAAACTGGCAATCCTATAGTGTCATTGGCTGAGTACTCCTGAGCACATCTTACACATGCCAACCGGGGTGCTCATGGAACAGAACTAATTAAAGAAGTAAAAAAAGACAAGAAGACATATTTAAGCTTCAACATCTGAGTTATTATAATTAACAAGCAATAAGAAAAATGATATTACTTTTTCCTCATCTTGTATTTGTTACATCCTTTTATTCTAGGCACCTTCCCCACCTCCTGCTTGGTTTCGCCTTTGAAGGAGCTTGGGCAGAAGTACTAAGTCAACAGCCTCTGCTAGTAGATTTGGAAATAAGAAAAGAGGCCGGGGGCAGTAGCATATGCCTGTAATCAGCACTCTGGGAGGCCGAGACAGGTGGATCACTTCAAGTGAGGAGTTTGAGACCGGCCTGGTCAGAATGGTGAAACCCTGTCTGTACTAAAAATACAAAACAAATTAGCCGGGCATGGTGGCACGCACCTATAGTCCCAGCTACTCAGGAGGCTGAGGCACAATAATTGTTTGAACCTGGGAGGCACAGGCTGCAGTGAGCCAAGATCGCACTACTAAACTCCAGCCTGGGTGACAGAGCAAGGCTCCGTCTCAAAACACAAAACAAAACGAAAAAACAAAAACAAAAACAAAACCCACAAAGAAATAACAGACTGTCAATTAGTTGAATTATTTATAAAATATTTCTTTTGCCTTATATGTTTGCAACATTGAAAAGATACAGATGTAACCTATCAACAGATGCAGGTTGCTATAAAATTAAGTTTCTTTAAAATTTAAAAAGCACACCTCCCTCCCATGTCCCCATCGATCATGCTCAACAGTTCTGATTTAAAACATACACTTTGAAATATGACTACTTCAAATTATGAGAACCACGAATTTAGGTAATTGATTTGTTCTCTCAGATTATTCAGTGTATACCCTGGAAATATGATTAATTAGGCTTGCATGTATAACAACACATACTGATTTTAGAAAAACTAATGCTGTGTTAAGTAACTTGGACCTTTAGTTTGGTTCTGCAAAGAAATTTCTTCACACTGCTTGGTGTATTATCTTTCCCTCAGTAGAAGCTGAAATTGCATTTGCTAACTAATTGTTGCTTCACTGTTTAATGGCAGGGGAGAGACCTCAGCTGATCAGTGAGCAAGTTTGCTAAGCACCTATAATGTAACAATCACGGTTCCCCACTGTCTTAGTCTGTTTGTGCTGCTATAATGAATGACCACAACCTGGATGGTGTAGACAACAAACATTTATTTCTCACAGTTCTGGAGGCTGAGAAGCTAGAGATCAGGGTGCCAGCATGGCTAGGTTCTGGGAAGGGATGGCTTCTGTTATGTCCTCACTTGGCCTTTCATTGGTGACTGCAGGCAGAGAGGAAGCAAGGGATCTAGTGTCTCATCCTCTTGACAAGGGCACTAACCTCATCATGAGGGCCCCACCCTCATGCCCTCATCTAACCCTAATCACCTCCCAAAGGCCCCACCTCCTAGTATCAGCATAGTGAGGATTAAGGCTTCCACGTATGGATTCTGGGGACTACAAACATTCAGCCCCATGGCACAGGCCATGGTGAAGCAAAGATAATTGAGGACCACGAGGGCCTCTGGGACTCATAGTTCATAGAGAGACAGACAAAGAAGCAAGTACAGTGTTTGGAAAACAAAAACCTACAAAGAGCTCTAGAGGATCGTAGAGGGAATGACACTTTTCATAAGCAAAGATCAAGGGGCTGGAAGGACGTGTGACATTTAGGAAATGGTGCCCAGTCCGACTATAATGGTGGTGGCTGCTGCACCTTCGGCCCCCCTTGCCTATGCTGTTGCACAGTTGCTGCTCCGATTATGATTGTCACGCCTGGCCTCACTAACCAGTTGTCTTGGGACATGGTTCTGCCCTGAGAATGCAGCCTCTACAACCTGTACTTTTTCCGAGATCTTAAGGAGCTAAAACAAGCTCTCCAGAGACAAGAAAAGAGGGTACACTGAGGACCGCCTGCTTCCTCCTGGCTACATATCAGACTGGTGTTTGAGGAGGGTGCTCTCTCCTGCCACCTGCAGGATACCGGGCCACCCTTGGGATGTGCCGGGTGCAGGAATGCTGGGGCGAAGGGGACTTCATTGGGCAGAGGGAGTCTTTGGGTGTGGGAGGGTCTGGGGTAGAGGTGGTGGACCCCATCAGTCATCACAGACCCACCCTGGGGATGCTGGCGCCTCTCCAGCCGCGCGGTGGGCAGGCATCAGGGATCCATTCTAAAGAGATAAACAAGGCATGGATTTGGGAGTGTAGGAGGGAGGAAGACTGCATTCCGAGCCATCACATGCAATGGCGCCTTGATGTGAAGTTGGGGAGACGGAAGGCAGAAGTGCCCCCTCTGCTTTGGTGAAAACTGGAGCTGCTGGGTGAAGACAGGGTGATTACCCACGTCTGACTTTCCTCTTTACATCTGGGGTGCCAGGGCCTAACGATCCCTCCCCCTACCCCCATTTCTCCAGGAAGCCTTGAAATCCTTTACCAAGCAGGGCGCCAGAGTTGCTGGGGCTTGCCTGCAAATTAGGTCCTCCCCAGCACCCTCCCTTCATTGTGGGACCTTCTCATTTCTGCGGCGTTTTCCATCATGCCAAAACCTAAGATTAAGGACCCTCAGCATCCTAACATACCCAGTGATTGTCTACACCTCCTGAAGTTTCCTGTCACCTTCTCTTCAAGTAGCTTTGCCATTAACTGGGCCCCTTTAAGCAGGTTGCTGAATCCCAGTTGTCACCTCTATAGCAAGAAGGACTAGAATCAGATAATTTCTAAGATCCCCACCAGGCAAAGAGGAGAATACCAGCATCCACCCAGACTTTTCCTACACATATCGGCTCCTGTAGAAAGTAAATTGAAGGGAAATGGGAAGGAGAGACGGCACATATTGAATTTCTCATTAGCCCCACTGCCTGGTTCTCATTAGTGAGCCTTCCGGGTTACAGGCACAAGGGCCAGGACTTATTTTCATGGCTGAATAGCACATGTGAAATGTAGGCGATTTCTAATCCATATTATATGAGCTCCACACTTTGCTATCTTATAAAGTAATGGGCAACGCTCAAGGAAAACCCCATCAGAATGACGGGCTAATCCTTCAGGGGGAAAATATTGCTGTTCTGCATAAGCTTTGGCTCTCTGCTTAATTAATCCCCAAAACTTTCAGACCTTAATGAGAATAATTAGACTTGACAGTACTGAGCTTAATGCACAACTACAGACAACAAAAACCGTGTTCGGTTTATAAGCTTCCCAGAGCTTGCTGAAAGACAGGCTAATGTTATTTACAGCGGCCTCAGTGAGGGGCCGGACGAAGGTTCGGACTGGAAATGTGCCTGGCTCTCCCTGAGGACAATTTCTCTGAGGAACGGGGTACTATAGCCCCCTTTTGTGGCTTTCCCTCCATAACAAACCATGGTCTAGACAGGACCTGGCTAGAAATTCCCTTATTACCAGCCCAGCCAGACTCCATTTATCATCACCTTGAATGTAATGCTCGTGCAGAATCTCCAGGCCTTTCCCGTTCACATAACGAATCGGGGGAGGCAGAGCTCTTACGGCGCTCCAGCCAGTGTCCGCCCGCTTCTGGAAATACCTCATTTTCCAGAAAAGCATTCATTTGTCAACAGAGGGATAATGCTAAAACCTTGAAGACAAATCGGCCAGAAGGCAGGATGGGAGAAGCAGGCAGGGTACAGCCTGGGAGAGACGGCGGCTTTGCCTCGGTGCAGTTTATTTGATTTGTTAGCCTTGTGCCAGCCTCAGTCTTCTCCAAGAAGAGGTTGAAATCTCTTCTTGAAATGGTTTGCACGTACACTCCTCAAACAGAGAGTCCAGAAGTTTCCCTCTGGCGCTGCAGGGATGACCAAGTTAATTTTGTCTGTATCCGTGAGAGGCTTCTCAATGAGGGGCCAAATAACCGCACAGGTTCTGGGTGCTGGATGAAGCCTGTCCCCAAGCTTGGGCGAAGCTGTTGGAGTTGGGCATGCAGACTCGAGCAGGAAAACCATCCCACCTGGTGAGATGACATTAGGAATCCTTAGGAATAGGGATGGATTTCCGCACATTCCATTGGTTCTGATTATCATAGGAGATACGAAACTGGTGATCAAAGCTACCTTAACCATTCTCAAGATTATAACAAAAGTGATAATGTCCATATGGAGAGAGATTCTTCTCAGAAATGCGAAACTGCAGATAAGCAAAATGACTGTCCAGTGCTTCTCAGTTTTGACATGATCTATGAGTTCAGAGTTCTTGCAGATCTAAGGAGATGAAAGGAAAGGGGTGCAACATCGAGATTCAAAAGCCAGCATGTTACCTTTTTAAAAACAGAAATCAATACACACACGTGCCTGTGTATACACACATACACACAAAGCAATTGAGGACAGGAACTTTGACCCTGGAAATGGCACTAGGCTAGAGAGCTTTGTTTTTAATTCTCAATCAAGGATCTAAAACAGACTTCAAAGGGCATTTAAGCTGACAGTTTTATTTGCTCCTTGAGGAAGAGGAAAGATGAATAAGCGTAAAGACAGATCATTCGCAAAATAATTGCAGCCCTGACATATCTAAATGAGTTTGTAAAAGAAAATACAGTGGCAATTGATCTTATTAATTAGAGATGTACCAGGATGGTAATACCCACTTATCCACAGATTGCCTGCAGCTACAAAAATAAAATAAAATAAAATAAAATAAAATAAAATAAACCACTTTCTCCTGGAGAACACAATTTCTTTCCCTCCCTGCCACAGAAAGTCAGCTGAGAAAAAATCCCTTGTGATCACCTCTTCTCTCTGCAGTGGGTAACGGCCCTTAGAGGGCAGTGTGGATGGCTTCCTTTCTGCCCGTGGAGTCTTGGGTTTACGCTGGATTGCACGATGCCTCACATGGTGCAGTGGCTTGTCGCAATTGATTGAACATGTAATCTGACAAACAAACAAAAATGGGCTACAAAAAAAGGGAGAGCTACTTTTTAAGCCTGTATGTGTCATTTACCTGTGAAGAACGGCCGTAAAAGCCATGGCAGGCCCGACTCTGCCCATTGCTCATTCTGTCTCTGTTCTTTCCATTATCTTATTTCTGTGAACAATTGCTTAGCATATGGAATACACTTGAATAGAATAGCCCAGTGATAAAATGCTGGGTGACGATTGGGTGGCAGCCACCTCTGAGTGCAGTCCAGCCCTGTGCCATTGGAGGTGAATCTTCAGGTTGCTGGATTTGAAACTTACATAAACACTCACTGTATTATTACAGAAGAGAGAGAGAATGGGAGAGAGAAAGGAAGAGGAAGAGGATGAGAAGAGGAAAGAGAGGAGGAAGGGAAGAGGTGGGTAAACAGTAAATTGTTTAGCACTGGAAGAATCATCTAGTGCTACTCCAGTGATTTCAAAGGGTGTGTGTGTGTGTGTGTATTTTGGGCACTTGTGGGCAGGGGGATCAAAGTGGGAGTATAGGTACAACAGTGTGTATAAGGCAAGTAGGAACTAAAACCCAGCCTTTGGTGTCTCACCAAGATGGACACAGTGGCAGGGCCCTGTATATGTCCCTCAAGGGGGAGGATTTTACTAATTTGCACTAAGGCCTCGTGGGGCCAGAGGGTGAAGAGTGGTGTGATGTGAAAACAAAGCAGGGCAACAGCTTTGATATTAAAAATGACCCATGTCACCCTGATCTTCCAACTTGTCTGGAATAGAAAAACTCGTAGCCAGCAGACTCCAAGTACATATTGATATTACCCACACAAAGTTAAAAAAAAAATACATGAAGTAGTGAGGTATAGTGGTGGTGTGCAGCTGTAGTCCCAGTGACTCAGGAGGCGGAGGCAGGAGGATGGCAAGTTTGAGGTTGCTGTGAGCTGTGATCGTCCCACTGTACTCCAGCTTCGGCAGCAGAGCAAGATTCTGTCTCAAAAAATAAAAAAAGAAGGGCATGATTCTTTCAAAAGCAAAAGACATTTTAATATCACTGTGACTGTGCCTTGACTTTCCTGGAGTAACAAGATTAAATTTATTATGAAATTTCAAATGAACTTTAAAGTAGAACTTGACAGCTTTTGCAGGATGCAGGAATGCCCAAGCCCATCTCACCTTTCTCTTGCCTCCTGGAAGCAGGATCTTTATTGAGTTGTGAAGAGCAAATGTGGCTCATTGGTTCTTGGTGTCACCTGCTACAGGGACTCACCAGTTCTGACCTCCAAATTAACCAGGGTGAACGCAGATGCAGGAGATGCTGTGTGAATGCTGGGGAAGGCCGTGGAAAAACACAGGCCTGAGTAGCCGACAGGCCCCAGTCAGGGAAAGAAAAAGAATGCTCCCAACAGATCAAAGCCCACAGTCTCTTAAAATGGAAATGAACATTTAAAAAAGGCCTTTCTCAAGGGAGAAATATGCAGTAAATCAGAGCTTTTGAAAGACAACTGGGGCCTGTGCCGGTTTTTGAATAACTCGTCGTTTAATAAATGTTCTATTTTTGACCCTTTAGGGAAATATACAACTCCATCTGAAACTTATGAGCCAAAATAATTTAACTTTTTTTTCCATCTCACTTTTATAAGTTTTGTGATGGAGACAAATGATCTGGAAGCTTTCTTTTTAAGGTTTTATGATGAGGCGAGGTCATTTAACAAGAGAGAAATGGTTTTCTCTGCACACCAGCTCTGACTCGCTGAGTGTTTGGCTAGTTAGTCCTAGCATTTGAAGTCAGGATCCACAAAGAGGAAGCTGTGCATGGAGTTTTGAGGAACTGTTCTTGGTTTTCTTTGTAAGGTCTTCATGATAAGCATGTAAACATGCTATACTCATTGTAGATCATCTCTTCTAACGTGTATGTATGCGCGTGTGTGTGTGTGTACGTAGAACATTTGAAACCGTATTATCAGTGACTGTGCCTTGACTATATGAAACTATATGTCATGCATCCTCTGTGCTGGTGAAAAGGAAGTACTTAATATATGCTGGAATTAAGTTGTTGGATGTTTTCCACATATTTTCTAATCCCTAGGATCCTAGGCACACAGTTTGTCTACAATATATTCTTGTTGCCTTGTTGTGCTGTTTTATAAAATCTTACCTATCTTCAACTGCCTTTGGACCGACGCATACTGGACCTGAGAGATCAGCTTCCTGTCCACCAGATCCTTGAATTGTTAAAAATGTTACAGGCTCATTTTACCTCCGATGAGTGGGTGCAGCAAAATCCCAGGAGCAGATGTCCCTCATTTACTCACATTGCTCCATCCCATCCCTTTCTGCTGGGTCCTGAGAGCAGCCTTCTCCCTGGCACCCAGCTGGGATTCCCACTAACCCGACTCAGGTTCAAGGGCTGAGGGAATTCAGGATCTGAGGGATGGCTCAAAGACCACATGGAGTTCGGTTTTGCATGTTTTCTTTGAGTGCCGGCCAGCAAAGACCGTGGCCTCACATAATTTTTCTGCCGGGTGTGGAATAGTGCCATAGAAAGATGATTCATGAGAAGAAATTGTCAAGTTTCTGCCTGGAACTGAATGGAAAAAACTTGGTTGAAAAAAATCCCAGACATGCACACAGAAGATACATAGGACCAAATTTATATCTTCAGCTTTGGGAATCTACATTCATTATTTCTCTAACTTGACTTGAAAATGGGTAAAAATCTGGCCACAGTGCTCTTGTTGGGTTATAAAGAAAATTTCTGTTTTTATATTAGCATCTGGCCCATAATAGTTGCTAATATTTGCTTTGTGTTGCTCAGTTTATAAGGTGTTTTTTTTCCCTGTGTATTTAAATTGCATATTAGACCTGAATATAGGTATTTTTTCTTTTACAATGAGAAAACTAAATCTTTGTGAGAGCCACATGGATAATACCAGTGTAAGTAAATTAATCCAAGCCCTCTGCATTCTGCAACCTTCGTTTCAGCCACAAGGTGATTCCATTTGGTGGCTGCATTTCAACAGCAATTCTGACACCAACTGGGTGTCCTACAATTCAATTCAATACATTTTGACATTAACTACCCCGATGTAACATCAGAACCCACAAGTTAAAGGGCAGGATCCCTAACAATACTGCCCTTACTCACATTCTAGCTACAAAGAGGGTCCCCAGGCTACCCTCACTTCAGTCTGACTTGGCAACAAATTTGGGGGTTCCCACAACTCCCTCTGGCTTAAGAATTCAATAGAATGGCTTATGAAACTCAAGTAAGCACTATGCTTACTGTTACCCTTTTATTATAAAGGATACAGATGAATAGCAAGAGAAAGAGATACACAGGGCAAGGCCTTGGGGGTAGAGGCGGGGTGCAGAGCTTCCATGCTTCTGTGGACTCCTTTCGGAATCCAGGTGTGTTGCCTTCCCAGCACATGATGTGTTCACAAACCAGGAAATTCTCGGAGCCTCCCTGTTTCAGCATTTTATTAAGGTTTCATTATATACACATGATTGATGTAAATACGGGTCTTGGTGACTGAACCCAACCTCTAGTCCTTCTACCTTCCCCAGAGGTTCAGAGTGGGGTTGAAATTCTAACTCTTCAGTCATGTGGTTGGTTTATCTGGGGACCAGCTCCCATCCTGAAGCTATCTAGGAGCCCTGTAATAAGTTACCTTATTAGCATAAACTCAGGTATGGTAGAAAGAGGCTTGTTATGAATAACGAGACAGTTCTATCATTCAGGAAAGTCCAAGGGTTGTTGAAACTGTGTGCCAGGAACTGGAGATAATGACCAGTTATTTTCTGTATAATGTCTGTAGTAGGCATTCCAACTAGGGCCAACAACACCACCTTCCTTTTTTGTAGGTGTAAGCTGTCCGCCACCTCAAGAGGTGGGTTTATTTTTCCCTCTCTTGAATGCGACTTGCTTTGACTCCCAAAAGTGACATTCTAAAACTTCTGAGCCCAAGCCTTTCAAGAACTGGCAGCTTCTAATTTTTCTCTCTTAGAATGCTTCCTTTTGGGAGTCAGCTGTCATGCTTTTAGGAAATTCAGATGTTTGGAAGATGAGGAACTGTATTGAGAGAGAGCCTGAGGGATGAAAGACCATCTTGGAAGTTCCAATCTCTGCCAAGCTCCCAGCTGAATGCAGCCAGACCAGTGATGCCAGCTATACCATATGGAGTAGAAGACCATCCTTGCTGCCCTAAGTCAACTTGCAGCATTCTGATATGCCATAAATTACAGTTTTAAGCCTAAACTTTAAGTTTAGGACGGTTTGTTGCACAGCAGCAGTTAACTGAAACATGGACCCATCAAGATCCTTCTGAAAGTTGAGTATTTTGGCAACAAATTCTCACAAACTGTCCTTCCCAGATGCACGTCAGTTAGGTAGGATTCTATTATATGCAGAAGAATGTAGAAGTGAGGCTGAACATAGAAAGTTTAGAGCAACATATCCTGTATTAAAAAATTACAATATTGGACCAGATTAATTTTGATCGTGTTTTCTCCAATGTTTCTTTTGCCTGTCTTCCTGTCAGCCCTTTCCAGGTACTTTTCTGTGCCCTTCTGATTCACTCACTTGGCGAGCCTAGTACAATAACTAACTATAAATTAATGAAACTCCTTCCTAAACATCTACACGAGGACTTACTTTTCCAACTAGGTTTTGTTTCTCATTAAAGATATCATTTTCATTACCTACATGTTTTTTGGAACTCTGCACCCAAAGACCCAACAGTGCAGTGGTATTTACAGAAAAAGGAAACTTACATTCTTGTAACCAGTTCAAAAAGAGAGAACCCGGTTGGCAGGGTGGATCTACTTCATGCCGTCATCCAGGGACCCAGGCTTCTTGTATTATCAGCATAATAATCAAAGTAGCTGCCATCCTCTAGGTCAATGCTGGGTTCCTATGGTTCCTGGGAGATGGAAACAGTCATGGAGAGCTCATGTGCAATATTTTGTACCCAGGTCTGGAAATGACCCACAGCACTTCTATTTTCTGTTAAGAACCTAGTCACGTGGCCATGCCTGGTAGTCACCAGCTGGGTAGCCATGTGCACAAATGCCATTTTACTATTATAGAAGCCACATACTCAGCTTCCACATAATACAAAAGAAGAAAGAATAAGTTTTGGTAAATAATTAAAAATATGTGCCACAGACCATACACGCCATGGAATACTATGCAGCCATAAAAAAGGATAAGTTCATGTCCTTTGCCGGGACATGGATGAAGCTGAAACCATCATTCTCAGCAAACTATCACAAAGACAGAAAACCAAACATCGCATGTTCTCACTCATAGGTGGGAATTGAACAATGAGAACACATGGACATAGGGTGGGGAACATCACACCCTGGGGTCTGTCGTGGGGTAGGGGGGGCAGGGGGGAGATAGCATTAGGAGAAACACCTAATGTAAATGACCAGTTAATGGGTGCAGCAAACCAACATGGCAGATGTATACCTATGTAACAAACCTGCACGTTGTGCACATGTACCCTAGAACTTAAAGTACAATACAAATAAAAGAAAGAAATATGTGCCACAGACACGTCGCAGTCTTTGAAAGCAGTCTTTTAAAAAAATGGAAACTGGCATTCAAACATCTGAACAATGGCAGCGGGATCATTGTAATAATCGCTTTGGCTAACAAGGGTAATACTTTAAAGTATTAACAAGGCTAATCCTTCAAAGGGACGAATCTTTTGTTTTATGCATGTATAAAGTCTGAGATGTTTGTTTCAACAGTTCATTAAAGTATTTTTAGTCATAACTAATATTCTACCCCTTCGTGACTTCTAGCTTCTTCTAGGAGCCAAGACTAAGAAGGCATCAACTCAACAGCTTCAGGTCCCAGGGAGATGTGGTATAATTGGCACACAGCAGTTCACATTCTGCCTGCTAGCTACTTGAAAACACTCCTCAAATAAGTATGCAGAACCATTTCCTCCTATTTTTGACTTCTCACAGCCCTATTCCACCCTTGTATTTTCACCCGTGTTAACTTGTGAGGAAAAACTAGCACCTCATCTTATTTTGTGTGGCTTACAAATTGCCACATATTAAATGGACATATTTGATTTAGTAGCATACATTTAAATGTTTAAAATATGAGGAGTGTTCAGGGAATGCCATTTCACTTAGCAGTCAGTGCTAACATCATTTTTTGAAATGCTCCCCATTTCTACGATGTAGCCAAAGCTTTATTTATCATCAGATTTGCATTTTGTGATGTATTCTTGAGCCAGCCAAACTCATCTAAAAGCAAGCTCATTTAATGCAAAGTAGATTTAAATGTGACTGCTTTAAAATGGACCACCCTGTTTAAATGATCCTCCGGATGTAATTAGAAGAAACTCGAGTTCCTTAGACAGGAAAAAAAGGGTGAACTAAATGATTTCTCTCTCCCTGGGTAATTTTTGACCACGCACCAATAAAACTGCTGATCATGAAATGATTTATTTTTAATGTAACTTTCCCACAAACGGTTTAACAGGAGGTGGTTTAGAAATGGTGCACCACATTTGAGCAGACGTCGAAAGTGTGTAACAAAGCATGATGTTTACAGCCCTCAGCATCCCAGCCTCTCAGACAAGAAAGAGAGGGACAAAAAGAGAAAACAGAAAGAAAGACGAAAAGAAACAAAAAACAGTAGAGTTGTGAGACAGTCTACACTCCAATTTTGACTTATATTCAGAAGCATCTTGTTATCTCATGGGGGAACTCAGGTTCTGTTATCCTAACTCAATTTCTGTCCCAGTATTAGTGAGTGATGGTAGTGTTATTTGGGAGCTATTCACATAAAAGCTTACCATCCAAAGAGGATCTGGTAGTATTAGCATGCTTGTCAAATCTCCCATCCCCTACACAATGAAGAACCTCGAAACAGAGCTGCCTCTTCCCAAGCCCTGATGAGGCCACGCTTGGTGCCAGCCATTAAAAATAAAAGCCCGTTAAACTTTCAGTACATGCTTGCACATTTTTGGGCACCGCCAAGTTTTTGAGATTTGAGCCAGTTCAGTGATAGTATCAGCAGACCAGCATCTCCTAGGCAATGAAAGTAGTTGCCATGGAAACCCCAGAGCTGCACCCATCAACAGCTTTACAATTTTGACAGTTCAGAAAGTGACTATTTAGGAATTTCAATTACAGCAGAAACATACACATTTAGATGAACAAAATGCTTAAAAAGTCTATAGGAAATGATTTAGATATGTATAAATATATATTTTAAATCAGAAGGCAGACTCCTAAATATATTCTGCGTGTAGAAGTGAATTTCAGGAATAATGTAAAAAGCACTGGGTAACGAAAAAAGATGTTAAAGTTCTTTTATCCCTTTTCCTTTCTTGGAAAGGAAATAGGCACCAAGAATAAATAAGTTGTGAAAAATGATCAGCGGATTTTTTTAACAGGGTAGTCACAATATGCCATGCTTGTTAAGTCAGAACTTGTGCATATTATTAAGAAATATTTTAGAATTTTATATTTGCCAGTTCCTCATATTTGAACAGTTCTGGCAGGGTAGTCTTTCTTACAACTCTGCTGTAAGAGTTATAACTCTTTTTTTCCTTTTTATAATAGAGGAAATTGAGGTTCCTGAGGATGGATGGGCTCCACACAGTGGATTCCAAATCAGGACCAGACTCCAGTCGCTTTGAGCCCTGGTTACTCTTTAATTCATTGGCAACAACAGCTGCTCAAATGAAAAGAGCCACATCAACAAATCCTTCAAACAGAAAGTCAGGCCCCATTAAATAAAATATACACAAAGCAGAAAACTCAAATCTATAATAGAAGAAACAGGTCCTATTACTAGAGATACACAATGGTAATAGCAATAATATTAATTTGCAATGGTTAATACTAATATTAATACTAATGCCAACTTCACTCCTAAGAATAGCTGTGCTAGTTATCTTGTTTTTTCTCCTCCATCAGATCCAAGCTCTATGCCCCACAATACTGACCCCATGGACTGCTTCATGTGGGCTCACTTGCCCTCTGCTTCTGGCTGGTGTGGCAAAGGAGACACAGAGAGGAGATCAGAAGGTGGGAGGAGAGAAAGGTTGGTGTGTTCATTCCTCCAGTCCCTGCCTGGCCTCTTGCACAGCTCCAGCCTCAGGCTAGTTCTTAGTCCTTTCACCATGCTTCGTTGATTCCTGAAACCTGCTACCACCTGTGTAAATAGTATCAACATTAAATAACTCTTCAGTTAAACTCTTCTCTGCACTATGTGTGCCCTGCCCAGACCTGATTGTTACAATAGTGAACGCTTATATAAATCTTATATAAATGCTTACTATTTATTTATTTATTTATTTATTTTTGTGATGGAGTCTCCCTCTGTCGTCCAGGCTGGAGTGCAGTGGCATGATCTCGGTTCACTGCAACCTCCGCCTCCCCGGTTCAAGCGATTCTCCTGCCTCAGCCTCCTGAGTAGCTAGAATTACTGGCACCCACCACAATGCCCGGCTAATTTTTTTGTATCTTTTGTAGAGATGGGGTTTCACCATATTGGCCAGGGTGGTCTCGAACTCCTGACCTCGTGATCCACCTACCTCGGCCTTCCAAAGTGTTGAGATCACAGGCCTGAGCCACCGTGCCTGGCCATAGATGCTTACTCTTAACTCTGCCCCTATTCTAAATGCTTTATGTATATTTAACCTTTGCAATAACCCTATGAGGTAGATGCTGTTACTCTACCCATTTTATAGATTAAAAAATTAAGGCAGGAACTTTGGAAATGCCTTTTGCATGGATTATTCCTTTGATCCTCATGACTCGCCTATGGGGTGAGGGTGGGGAACTGTGAAACAAGACAGAAAAGTTAGGAGACAACTCAAGGGCGCTCAGCTACGAAGCCAGCCTCTGTGCCTTCTTGCTCTGTGGATGTCCTCTTGCCCCATTCCGATGCTTTTCTCTGGTTTCGTCCAATTAGAGGTGTAGGATTCCATGCCATTGTTTTAATCTTCAGCTCTGGCTTTCTGTCAGGAGCCCTCACTTGGGGAACAGGAGGAAAAGGATTTGCCTGGGTAGCAGCGCTGCTGCCGATGGCAGAGAGAGGAGATGGGGCTTCCTGGCTTCTTTTGGCTCCTGGGTCCTCTCTTACGGCTGAGAAAAAGGAATGTTCAATCCTGGTCTAAGGGTTTTCTGGTGCCCTGTGATGTTTTAAAACCAGGCAGTTAAAACCACTTTGGGGCGAGGGGACTGAGGAAAGGAGGTGGGAGGTACTAATTAAAACCTGTGGAAAGGGTTTTAAAGTTCCCATACCAAGAAAAGTTAACATACCAAGAACATCATTACTGCTGGTCTACAACAACCTCTTCTCCTTGCTTGTCCCCACACCGCATGCTCCCTCACCTGCACTTTGGGTACAAGCTGCCCCTTTGGATAATGTCCTTCTGTTTCTATCCTAAGGTTTTCTTGTTGTTCATTTTGGTTAGATGTTACCTTCTAGGGAAAGTGAAGGGGGCAGAGAATGAGTCTCATAAGGCGTGAAGTGTCCTGGGTCCACCGCTCCATGCGGGTGGGCCTGGCCATTTTCATTAGTAATAACAGAGATGCACTGCACAACTACTCAGGATCAGCCACCATCCTGGGAACTGCAACAAAGAACTGAACCAAACAAATAAACAAACCAACTCACAAACAAAATTCCTGACCTGGAAGGACCATGAAGGCAAAGAAGCATCTATCTCACTGGGCACTGAGACAAAGAATTGAAACCAAACCAAACCGAACCAAACCAGACTAAACCAAACAAAACCAGTACACACACACACACACACACACACACACACCCTGACCTGAAAAAGATCTTGAAGGTAAAGAGATATCTCATTCACTATCCTTCCCCCAGAGTCTGACACCTGAACACAGAAAGAGTTTAATAGATAATTGATAAATCAGTGGGTAAATAAATGATTGAATATTCTATTCACACTATAGACAAACATGATGAGTGATAAAGCATTGAAGAGGAAGGACTTGAGACAGGGTTCTACTGCTCACTCCAGGGAGTCTCTGACTGCCTGGGAACAACTGATACTGGTCTAGGACTTCCTTCTGTGTCTGCAGGACTTCCTGGAGCCTGGAAGTGGGGCTTGGCTGGGAGGCTGAAAAGGTGTGAAAAGGTCATTCATAACCCTGTGTGCCTTTCTCCAAATACCTTAGAGCTGCCAGCGTGAGTCATAATTCCTCTGCCCTCCCCCAGGATCTATAGTATGAGGCTGAAAGAGGGAGAGCCCACCCCTAAAGCAAACGGATACAGCCTGGTACATGCAGCAGCTTTGGGCTCCAGTCATCAAGCTGTGTCCAAGGTTGATCCACAAGTTATAGCTATGAGGATAGCCCTCCATTTATCTTAATGTTTGTCCAATGAAGAGGTCACATTTAGCACCTTGTGTATGGATGACATGGCCCTAGATATCCCTCCTTCCTTTCAGTGATGACAACAGAAAGCAAGAGGCTCATTGTCTCTAGGGCCCACTCTTCCTGCTTTTCCCTCTACTTCCCACAGGCACAGGAACCACCACAGGCCCACAGGGAGTACTGCAGGCTTCCACCGGTGTTTGCTTAAGGACCAAGGGCTCTTCAGTCAGATTGTGTGGACGTTGCCAAACCTGGGACTCACCCCTTCAGAGCAGCAGGCTCCCGTCTGGCCCAGGCCAGGTCCGGAAATGCCATCCAAGAGCCAAGGCCTGGAATCAGGGCCCCAAGAGCCCACCTGATGCTCTTCCCACCTGTGGCTGAGCTGGTACCTAAAATGCAAGTCAGATACACTGATGACTAGTGGAACACAATATGCCAGCCTTGATCTTGGCCATGGCTGGTTGATGCATGGGAGGTCTGGGAGCCTCCAGGTGGGCACAGTAGGGCAAGGATTTGAAAGCTTAGGCTGCTCTTAAGGGTTGGAATACCATTTCCTGCCTTGGGGAGAGATTACCTTGACCCCAAAATCCTGGCAAGGGGCTGGGATAGGAGCTCAGATGTGCTTTATTTTTCTCTCTTAAGAAAAACAGAATGACATTTAGAGCTTTCCTATGGTATTAGAGAGATAGTTGAAAAAAATACATATTTAGCCAGAAAAAAGAGTGAAGAAATACGGCACTACTTTTGCAGCTGATGCTGGCCACAGACCTCAAAGCTGCTCAGCTCCTGCTATCAGGCTCTCCTGTGCAGTCCTCTTGCCTATTCACCAGTGTGTTTTCCAGTGTAGATTTTTAACCTTTCTATTTTCAATTGAGAAGGCAAGAAATGATTAATTAATCATTAATTTTAAGCAATTGTGAGACTTTCTGACTTAAATAGCTATGACTTTTGGTTAAAAATTACCTTAGGACATTTATTATTTTGAAACAAATTGCTTCCATTTTTTAAAAACTGCACATAATTCTTACACTTATCTCTAAAATGTTTACAATTATATGATACATTTAAATGTAACTTTATTCCCAAAGCACGTTTATATTCTGGTTCATGGTCACACCGCAATGCTACGATGTAGCTCAGCAGAGGTACCCACCCCATCACTGAGACACAGAGACAAGATCACAGAACTAGTGCCACCTGGTTTCCTTGTATGAAGCAGGATTTGAACCTGAGTGTGTCTGAATCTAAAATGTGTGCTCTCGTCAGCATGGTTGCATCGAGGGTTTGGTTTCCTCTAGGCACATCTGGTAAACCCCATTGTTTAGTATCATTCTAACCCCATTCAACCAGCATTCCCTCTGCCCTTAGTAGACAGCAGGCCCTGTGCTAGCTAAGTCAGGGGATATAGAAATCAGTAGGTCACAGTCTATTCAAGGAAACAGGCACATAAAGAAATATTTACCACGAGTCTTCATTCTTCACCCAATTTAGCTTTGCAGCAAACCTCCAGAGCCCATATTAAAAACATCCATGGAAAAACCCACAAAACACACACATGCACAAATACACACACACACACGCACGCACGCACTCACACATGCACAGGCACGTACACCAACTATTGCCCACTGGGGGAAGATGAGGTCAAGTAAACTTATATGAAGCAAAAGAAAATAATTTCCTGGACCTTGTCTAATTGATTTCAAGGTTTGTGGTCCACCTTTAGATATGATGTGCAATAATTCCATCTCTCCTAGGAGGACCTCTGACGTTAGTAAAATCATTATGGGGCTCTTCTGGTATTCCCAAAGCAGTTAATGGAAGAAGGATGGACACCCAGCCTCCTCTCTCATTAGTGCCTTCAGGGACTTCAGCCAGATCAATTCCGCAGCCTTCCACCCTATCTTCTGTAGCCTATTACTTAGTCCTTGAGTGGGACCTGCTACAGGGCTGAATCTTTTTAACTTAAAAAAAGACTTCATTTTTTTTTTTTCCTGAGATGGAGTCTCACTCTGTCACCCAGGCTGTAGTGCAGTGGCGTGATCTTAGCTCACTGCAACCTCCGCCTCCTGGGTTCAAGTAATTCTCCTGTCTCAGTCTCCTGAGTAGCTAGGATTACAGGCATGATCCACCACGCCTGGCTACTTTTTGTGTTTTTAGTAGAGACAGGGTTTCACCATGTTGGCCAGGCTGGTCTCAAACTCCTGACTTCATGATTCGCCCGCCCTGGCCTCCCAAAATGCTGGGATTACAGGTGTGAACCACCGCCCCCAGCTAAGACTTCATTTTTTAGAGCAGTTTAAGGTTCACAGCAAAATTGAGCAGAAGGTACAGAGATTTTCCATGTGTCTCCTGCCCCCACAGATGCACAGCCTCCTCCATTATCAACACCCACCCCCAACTACAGCAGTGCAGTTGTCACAATTGATAAGTCTACATTGACATGTCATCATCACTCACAGTCCACAGTTTATATTAGGATTCACTCTTGGTGTTGGATATCCAATGGGTTTGGACAAATGCATGATGGTGTATATCCACCATTATAGTATCCTGCAGAGTAGTTTTACTGCCTGAAAATCCTCTGTACTCTGCCCATTCATCCCTCCCTCCCCTCTAACCTCTGGCAATCATTGATCTTTTTCCTGTTTCCATAATTTTGCTTTCCCAGGATGTCACAGTTAGAGTCATAAAGTATGTAACCTTTTCAGATTGGCTTGTTTCACTTAGTAATATGCATTTAAACTTCCACCATGTCTTTTCATGGCTTGATAGCCCATTTTGTTTTAGTGCTGGATGATATTCCTTTGTCTGAATGTGCCGCAGTTTGTTTGTCCATTCACCTAATGAAGGACATCTTGGTTGTCTCCATGCTTTGGCAACTATAGACAGCCCATTATAAACATGCTGTGTGGGTTTTCATGTGGACATATATTTCCAACTCATGTGGGTACATACCAAGGAGTGTGATTGCTGGATCATGTAGTAAGAGCATGTTTAGTTTTGTAAGAAACTGTCAAATAGTCCTCTAAAGTGGCTGTACATTTTTGCATTTCCACCACTGATAAATGAGAGTTCCTGTTGCTCCACATTCTCACCAGTATTTGGTGTTGTCAGTGTTTTTTGGCTATTTGAATAGGTGTATAGTGGTATCTCATTATTGTTTCAATTTGCATTTCCTTGATCCCATATGATGTGGAGCATCTTTTCATATGCTTATTTACCATCTCTATATCTTCTTTGGAGAGGTGCCTGTTAAGGACTTTGGTCTATTTTAAAAATTTGATGGTTTGTGTTCTTACTGTTGAGTTCAAAGCATTGTTATGTATATTTTGGATAACAGTCCTTTTTCAGATATGTCTTTTGCAAATATTTTCCCCCAGTCTGTAGCTTGTCTTTTCATTCTCTTGACAATATCTTTTGCAGAGCAGAAATGTTTAATTTTAATAATGTCAAGTATATTATTTTTTTCCTTGTGCCTTTGGTGTCATTATATAAAAAGTCATGGCTAAGCCCAAGGTCATCTAGATTTTCTCCTATATTGTCTTGTAAAAGTTTTATAGTTTTACATTTAAATCTGTGATCCCTTTTTAACTTTCTATATTGAAAAATTTTAAATATGCACATAAGTAAAGGGAAGAGAATAATGACCCCGTGTACCCATCATCTGCCACCCAGTGTCAACAATTATTATTATACCAGTTTTATTTCATTTATCTTTTCCCTCCACATTGGTGTTTTTGTTTGTTTGTTTAATATGATGTAATTTCACTCCTCCCTGCTTGGGAGGGATAACCTTTTCAGGCAGCAGTTTGACATGGGGACCTTACCCTGTACGTGCTGGGTTCACTAAGTGTTAGTGCTGGTTCTGCCTACACTTTGGGGGCCCTGGTTCCTACAAAGTTTTCACGATGGCCCAGCTAGCTTAGTTAAATTACGTCTATTAATCTGAGTTGACTTTTACAATTCCTTCTTGATAGTTCTTATGTTTGCTTTGAAAATCTAGCTTTCGCACCTCCGCTTAAGCACAAGCCTGAATAGCTTCATTTGCTTTGAGAGAAAAGCAAGTGGAGCCAGTCAACCTTATGAATGAATTGAAGAGAAAAACAGTCAATGTGCCTAACTGCAAGACACTGGGTAAAGATGAGCACAATGTGAAAAACAGAGGCAAATTTCCCAAACTGCACATCCACTGGTAGTGTGAAATCACAGAGTTTTAGTGCCCCAAGGAATTTAGCAACTGTTTGGCTGTAACACCCTCATTTTATGGATCCAGATATACTAAGAAGTTTATTTGAGGTCACACCACTTGCTTTCTGATACTAAAGGCTAAGCCCTTAAACCACAGTGCTCCACAGCCTCCAGGTACTGGTGAAAGTACCAAGGCATGGAAGAGTGAGGAAGGGTGACTGTCTGAGACCATGGTAAGGGGTGAGCCTAGCCCTAAGTATCTTTAAGAGTTGACATTTTCTTCAAAGAAGTCGTTTGCTTTATTTGTAACCAACACATATTAGATGAGTGCTAGATATATACTAGATCATAGCATAGAATGGCCCATGATATAAGAAAATTACCATTTTTTAAGGAAAAGGCCCTCCCAGTGGCATGGTTAGCTCAGATGGGAGAGTGAGGCCAGGATGAACTGGGAAGACCCGAGCATCTCTCTGCACTGGGAAGAAGGCAGGCCTGACAAGCCACAACTCCCTCAGCGGTAGAAAACTCACTCAAGGCATGTATCTGCACAGTGGTAGGTAAGGTGCAGCATCCAGAAAGGTGAGAGGAAACAGGCTCACTCACTAACATTCAAGGGAAGGGCCATGCAAAAGCCCGTAGGTGTAAGAAGCTGTCTTTGCAACCTGTGTTGCCCTGACTCATTTCTTGTTCTTCCAAGTTCGAACAGTGCCCAGGTTGATGACAGGAACTAGAAATGATGTCAAGATTTAACTCTCATTTACTCATAAAGGTGTGGCAGGGATGTGGGCAGCCCCTAGGGTGAGTGCTACCCATGGAGGAAGAGGAACCATCCTTATTAAGCCCTCCATGTGCGGGGCATGGGGTGCTGCTGTGTGAGAAGAGAGAAAAATAGCTCTCTATAATATGGGTTGTTGAACATTATGGGCTTCTCAGAATGAGTTAAATTCTCTTCTGTGGCTGACCATAATTCACCACAGAGACTCCTCTCCTAGATATATATTTTTGAAATTCCTAGACATGCAGAGATAAGTCCACCCTGGAACCTCTAATGGGGTTCCTCCCTGAATCAGCTCAGGCCCCGAAGGGACCAGGTGCTATCTGTGACCTGTGCCAGGGAATACTCTGTACCCTGAAAGCCAAGCCTCAAGTATTCATTGCTTGCCATCTCCAGGGTAATTAAAGGGGAGAGAGTAAATCACACACTGAAAAACAGCCCTGAGTGCTTAAGTAGATGTCAGTCACCGAGACTGGCATATACTCAGAGTGGAGGAGACCTGGGGTTTGCATTACACACAACACCCCATGAGATCATTAGGGCTACTTCAAGCACATGGCTTTCAGGGTTGCCACAGCCCCTCCTTTTTGCCCAAGTAAATGCAATCAGATTCAACTGGGAACAAATTAGGGAGGCAAAATAAAGCACACTTACTGAAAACCAGCAAGAAACTCTACTGTCTACTATTAGAAAAATTAGAAACCATTTAACAACAAGAGACCATTTTGTGTTGGAAATAAAAGAGGCCCTGAATGAAGAGTGCCAGGCCAGAGCTGAGGGCGGCATCCAGGTGAGATCAAACGCAGAATGGGGGGCTGGCCCGGACCAAGCTGGGTTCACCTAAGTCCTTATTAGCTGATGAGCAAAGACTGCCCATCGAACCAGATGTGTGAAAATTGGCCGAGAATCAACTTTCCATGGCATGTTTTCTTGGTAGATTGACTTGTATAATTTCCTATGTAAGAGGAAAAATAGCTTGGGCAGCATTTTCCAGAAGACTGGCACTAAGTCAATTTCAGTCCTTGAAAACTTAGAGGTCTAGCAGGCGTCCATAATGAAGTTGTGGCCAGTCTTTTTTTTTTTTTTTTTTAATATGTTTTTTCTTCTCTATTTCCTTTTAGACCTCACGGTCACACCTCATATATTGAGATTCTAATTTGTTTAACATCTAGGTGCTGAGCAAAAAGGCAACACTAAACACTGATGGATAGTGTCACTACTGAGTAGCAATAAATGGGGGTGGGGAGTTGTGTGAAGAGAGAGAAAGTACACAGCTGATTTTCATTTCCTAATAGGCATTGTGCCTGGAAACCTGTATAAAGACCTGAAATATGTATTGCTCTAAAGACTGTGAATGTTTAAAATGTCATCTTAAATTAGTAAGTGTCTTTAAATCTTCACTCTTTTGTCACGTTTTAGTAATGTTTATTACACACCGTAAATCTTATTCATATCCACATAAATTGAGCCCCTAACCACGAGGGAAACAAGTACTTCTACTCACTGATATAAGATTCTGGAGCAGTGGATGACATCAAATACTATGATTGCAAAAAAAGAAAGCTCTCCCGGGGAAACTGGTTTGGGGAGAAGGAATAATCATCTTTCTACTTTTGTTGTCAAGAAAAAAATGTTAATATCTCTGAAATTCTGTCTAGCAATTTTAGGGGTTCAAATAAGTGGTCATGTTCTAATGAAAGTTTAAATAAGTCGTTTCAACTGTGCTTGCATTCAGATTGATTTCAGCAAGTATAGTAACGGTGAATAAGATAAATCGAAAAGAAATCAAAGTTTGTTAAGATGGTACAAAAAAAGAAGCAATTTATAAAGGTTCAGGGGTTATCTGCAGTGGGATTTTAGTGTATGTAAGGACAAAGAGTGACAAGATAAGAGTGGAGGGAAAGAAGCGTTCTGTTTAGAAGTTCTGGACTGACTGTCCCCAGACATCTGGGTTTCAAAGACCAGTAAAATTTTAGAGACTGACATATGGTTGATAGCTTTTAATTTTTCCAAATAAAGGACATAAAAAATGTTATTAACTATCATTTTGCATTCTTCGAGTTTTAAAAACGAAATCAGTTAAACTTTAGGGAAAATTCACCTTATCATCCTTTATTTTCTCATTTTGCCATGACTTTGCAATGGAACGCAGACAACTGTTTAGGAATTGTGCAGGTTCCAGGGAGACCTATTTTTAATGCCAGTGAGGTCTTCAATATTTTAGGAAGAGGTTTCTCCCACCCCCACACCTTGGTCCTGTGAGCTCTCCCCGGGTACTTTTGTCTGCTGACTACTCAGGTTCCCGATCAGAGAAAAACATTCAGCTAGGGTGTTGGGTATGGTCACCCATTAGCTTTTGTTCTGCCAGGGATTGTCAGAGATGGCCTGGTGGGGACAATGACTGGGCGAGGAACTCTGGACTTAACTAGGTCTAACGTTGATATGTTTGGGATCTGTGTCCCCACCCAAATCTCATGTTGAAATGTAATCCTCAGTGTTGGAGTTGGGGCCTGGTGGGAGGTTATTGGATCATGGGGGCAGATTTCTCATGAATGGTTTAGCGCCGTCTGCTCGGTCCTGTCCTCACAATAGTCAGTGAGTTCTCATGAGAGCTAATCTTTTAAACGTGTGTGGTTTAAAAGATCTCTCTCGGGCTCCACCCTCTCTCTCTGGCTCTTGCTTTCATCATAAGACACCTGCTCCCCCTTCATCTTCTGCCATGATTGGGAGCTTCTTGAAGTCTCCCCAGAAGCAGTTGCCCTATGCTTCCTGTACAGCTTGCAGAACTGCGAGCCAATTAAGCCTCTTTTCTTTACAAATTACCCAGTATCGGGTATTTCTTAACAGCAATGTGAGAATGACTTAATACAAAGGTCGTCTCTGACTGCCTGGAAATGCTTTCTTTAGCTTCCAAATTTTCATGCAAGAGGCGTCTGCTCTTATAAATTCTTCCTGATCTGCCAGCCACCTTAGCCCTGGGTAGAATAGACAGTGGATGGCAAGCTTGGCTGAAAAGCAGAACAATGTAGAAGCATTTTTAAAATGTAAATTTGGTTCTCCACCTGCTCTGGAAATTCTAATGTTGTGGTTCTGGGATATGCCCTGGAAGGTGTATTTTGATTTAAGAACTAAAACTCCCTGGATGATTCTGAAGCCTGAAGCCCACCTTCTTCTGGGCACCCTCCTTCCTTAGGATAGACTTCATATTATATCCCCTATAACACTTCAGCGTACTTCCTGAATTGCTTTTCTCCCTTGGCAATTGTCTTTCTCAACCCCCATGCCCATCCCTGCACCAACACACACACACACACGTGTGCATTTGCACACCCCAAATTATAAAAACTTTAGTCAGGGAAATGATTTATGTGAGTTTCCATAATAACTAACATAATGCCTGGCACATAATAGAGGGTAGCCAAATAAATACTTATGCAATGTATATCAGTAAATGGATCTTTTCCAACTCGAAAATTCTGCATTTTGCTCCTTCCCATTGGTAAGCAGTAAGATAAAGTAATAGAAAGTGTAGATGCACACAGAATGATAAGCAGAGAGCTAATAGTCTGTGATGACATAGAAAGAGCTGCGTTCCAGCACAGGTTGTACTGCTACAGCTGTGTGCCCAGGAGCCACCCACTTACCTCCTTACTTCAGTGTGCTCAATAGTTAAATAGACCACAGGGTCTCTCTGATCCTTTTTAGCTCCAAAATTCAATGCAGAATAGACCCAAACAATTTTCTTTCTAAAATTCTAAACTGGCTTATATTTTTAAAAATACTTAATACAATTTCAAGGAAAGCAGAATTCCAGCATAGACAGCTGGCCCCTAAATTAACTCTTTTTATGGTTACTATTTAAAAACAAAAAGGTCTTTGATTTTTTTTTTTAATCTGCTTTTGCCCTACATAATCTGTTCCTCCACTGATGAAATAGTTAATATAGAAACCCCACACAAGACAACAGCTTACCTGAGTTCTTATTAAATATCTTCGTTTAAAAATATATTTTGTAGCTGGTGTTACCAGCTGTCACTAAATCAGCTGACAACCTACCAAAAGAATAGTAAAACTGCCAGTCAAAAAATTAAAGCCAAATTGCTCACCATTTTAAAATAAGGAGACATTTTAAGACTCCTCCTAGCATTTGACATATGCCCAGACCATAATCTGAACACTGTCTTCACTTAGTGGAATATTTTCAGCATAAACTGAAGTTAATATAGATTGGCGTCAACTACCACCTGTCACACAAGGCTGAAAAGCCGTGTCACCATGAGAAATGGACCAGTGGAAACAAATAACCTGCAAAGTGGTAGTCTGCAAATATTGACACACATGACCAGAATCACAGATAAATGATAGCAAACATGGCACAGATCTAAACTTAAGGGCTTGCACATCTCTGTATCCTAGTCAATCTGCTTTTCATCAATCTGCTTAGCACTAATGACTGGAATGCATTTTTAATAAATTAATTTTGAATAAATGGGACTCTGGAGGGAGGTTGGGACTTGCCTTCATGTTATTAATAGTTAAAATGGAAGCATCAATTTAGGAACACATCTGCAGCTGTTGTAATACAGAGTCCAACAAAATGACCCCCACAATAGGTGACCCTGATTGTGCTGTGGATTTGCGTGGTCCTTAAAACTGTTCAGTGGGTTTTCGAAGACATTATCAGTTTTGAAAAATGACCCATTATGTCTCCAATATGTGTTTTAAGCTGTTTATCCTATAGTCATGACAAATAGAGCCTTATCCACGCCCTACCTTTATAAAGTGTTCTGAACTGCGGACATGCAAGGCAGCTAACTGGGGCTGGGACTAAGTACTGTCTGTGACGGTGAGATAGAGAATAATAGTTTAACTGGGACGGAGAGGATCAGGGGCCACGTGCCTGCTTTATCCAACTGACCTAGAAAGAACAAAGTCTCCATCAATGCCTGTAGGTTAATCCCTAAGATCCCCAATACTCAAACATAATGTTTACATGAAAGTCAATACTTTTCTAGGTCACCGGTGCCTAAAATTGGGTGACCCAAGTGTGAGAAGTAGTCAGACTTGGGTGGCAGAAATTGCTGCTTTAAAATTTTTCCTGCATACAAGAGACCTAATTGGGTCTCCTGAGACCTAAGTCCTCGTGGCCAAAAGAATGTCAACTCCCAGAGGGCAGGAACAGCCTCTGCCTCATTTAGTATTGAATGGCACAGCCCCTAGTGGAGTTCCTGGCACTTAGTAGGTACTCAATACATTTGTGTTGAAGGAATGATTGATTGAATGAATGGATTCTATGGTTTCTGCCACAAGCAAAATAGCTTCATTCTCCCACTTACCATGTTACCCAGTGTTACACCCACTGTCAGTCCACCTCTGTCTTTGCAGTAACCTATCTTCTCAGACAACTGAGACTGGTGTGATAATTACCATTTGCCTTACAAAAATAAGAGATAATTGTTTCCCCTACATGCACCAAACTCTTAGACATATCCAAGGAACGTTTTCTGCATAAACATGAAGGCCTCATCATATCACCATCAGCCTTGTATTGAAAATTAATGACTATTTCATAAAATATTGAGACCTAAGACTGGCACTTAAAACAAAATTATCCTTTTCTTTTCCCTTAAAACCTCTCCTGATTAGATAACTGCCAGATTCCAGTAATGTTGTGAAATAAACCTGCAAACACTCCACGATCAGAGTGACACAGCGTGCCTCACTCTCACGCTAGTGGGCTGGTGGCTGGTTGGTTCTAGCACCCATTAGCATGAGTTAATGAGTAAGCATTCCCTTCCCTGTCACATTCCTTGCCTGTTATTAGCCAAAACCTGAACTATAGCTTAATTGCAGAAACTAGCCCGCCCATGGCAGATGAGGGCATGGTCCCTATTGTTGTGATTGCATTCAAAGTGCTAATTGGGGGGACCGTGACAGATAACATGCCCCGGCACTGCAGAGAGCAGCAGGTGGGGTGCTGGGACTATGGGTGCAGAGAAGAAAAATGGCATTTTCCAAGCCCCCAAGATTTGGTTTTCCTCGCACTTACTTACTGAGCTGTGCACAGTAAACTAGATTTCCCAAGTATCAGAGAATCTTACAGATGTAGCTTCTTAGATTTTACTTTAGACCCTTGCTGGCTTTTCTGAATTTGGAACTGATCATTTCATAGACTCCCTATAGCTACCCCTTCCGCCTCACCCTGAATTCTCTGCTGCCTTCCTGAAGCTTCTGTTTGTCTACTCAGAGATTTGGTTTCTCTGGCACTGAATCAATTGAAGAATCAGAAATATTTGAGATTGGATGTGTTCAGAAACTCTGGCTTTTTAGTTTTAAATTTTGTTAAAACTCACGCATTTATTGGGCACTTTAGTTTTAGAATATTTGGTATCTTCAGCCTCTGTATTTAATTCACACAGCTCTTTTACTGACTAGAGATCATTTCTTTATGCTCACATTTCTTTATCTTAGAAACAGACATACTCATACCCAAAGTCTGCTGGCTGCCTGTATGAATTAGGATTATTTTGGTTGTGAGTGACAGTAAACAGCCCAACTGGGTTAAGTAAAATGGGATTCTTGACACACATATAATTGAAAAGTCCAGGAAAGGGGCTGGTTTCAGATGCACTGTGATTTAGAAGCTTAGATATCATGATGGCTTGTTTCTCTACTACCCTGGGTTTAGCTCCACTCTCCTCATCAGGATTGGGACTGTAGCCCCATAGTGCCTTTCTCTGAGCCCCATACCCAATGAGAAACAGAAATTGTGATTCCTAGACTTGAATCTCATTGACCTTGACTGGTCAGACTTTGGGTCACATGCACACTCATGAACCAATCACTGTGGACAGGGGGCAGGTAGTGTGGTGATTGGATTGTCCTAGATTACATGTTTCACTCCCGAGCGTGGGGGATGGAGTTGGCTGAATGAAAACAACATAGGCTAACAGTTGGGTGGGTATATGTCCAATAATATTAGGGCACTGCTGCCTCTAGATGGGAGAGTGGATAGTAGGTGGTATAAACGGCAAATATTCTCTAAACTACCACAGAAAAAAGAGCAATAATTGAAAACAGTAAAGCACTTTGAATCTCTTGAATTAAAAAGCAATATGAATTTACAAGATGCAAAACCCCCCCTTTTTTTTCCATGCTGACACAGGGAGATAGAAGTGGCACGCTATACAAACTAAGTGTTACTTGGCATTTGTCTCAGTGATAGTGTTGTGATTCGATTGATGTGACCAAAGCTAAATTCGGAATTGAGAATCTGTTCGTGCCATATTGAGGTCCTCTTTTGCAACTTTATATTTATCAGCATGGGCTATTGTAAGAAACAAGATGGTTGTCATAAATTGATCAACACTATCTGGTCTTCTGTTGTTCTTGCTTATTATGGACTTTGGGAAGAAGTCAATTAGAGAAGTTCTTTAGCCAGTATCATAATGAGTAATGGGAACATTTACATGATTGCTAATGGCTGAGTTTACACGATGCCTCAAAGCATCAGTGGGGATGTTTGGCAGCAGCACATTATGATGGTGATTATCACTATAAATTAAGTTTATGTTGATATAATTAGCAGTTAAAAGCTAAAGTAATATTTATACTGATACAAGTTCTATCAAAGCCATACCAGTGCAAACAGGCTGTGAATGTTGATATAGTGGGGATAATTTCATCTTGCAAGAGGGGATGTTTCTAGAATTGAGATAGCCTATTGGTATACAGTTGCCCCTCCCACTCCTAGCCAAAAACAGAAAGTATAAACTTGACCAAATTGCTTCACAAATTCAGAATCTATAACTTGGTTCAGCGATCCCCACTGAGGATAAGTAAGATGCATCTTGGTCGTTTTGGCCTTGAAACACTGAACCTGGAATGAGAGAGGGAGAGAGGGAGGAGGAAGTGAGAAGGCATGGGATGCCTAGGTAACTGGTTGTGAGCACAAGCCCACAGTGACAAAGACAGGGTCTTGCCAGCCAGTATCATTTGTCACAAGGGAAACCAGCTAGGAGGATCGGGAGGTCTCATTAAAAGCACCTGGCCATGAATTTATTACATGAGCTTTCTTGAGAAACTGCATTTGGGGCCAAGAATTGTGAACCCATAGTCTTCCTTCTCTGCCCTAAGTGGTTGAAGGTTGTAGCAACACTTTACACTTTTGAGGTCACCAGAATCAGATGACAGTTCTTTCCTGGAGTCGGGCCAGATCCTCCCGACTCCAGGTCCTCAGTACAGTATCTAATGGTGCCAAGTCACTCTGATTTCTTCTTCATGTCACATACTTTGCAGGTACAGTCCCTAATCCATAAAACTATCCCCATCATGGGTGGGATTCTCTCTACTTTAGGGATAAGGGAATAGAGTAGGGGAAAGATAAATGACTTTTAAGAAGCCCCACAGTGAATAAGTGGTAGAGAAGGTGGTCAGGTGGCCTGAGGCTGGCTGGTTTTGGAGCCATTTTGCCCCGGAAGCATTCATTCAGTCAGCAAATATGTATTTATTCAACACATATTTTTTGAGGGCCTGCCATCTGCCAGGCACTTTTCTATAAGATATATATATGTATATATATATATATATGTCTATGTGTGTGTGTGTGTGTGTGTGTGTGTGTATCTCTCAGTGAACTGAATAGGCAAAAAACCTGTGTCCTCTGGAAGTCTGTATTTCAGGCCGCACTCTGGAAGTGTGTGATCTAGGGAGGAATCCTAGAATGCTCATTACATGCTTGCTCAAAGCCCTCACCTGCAGGGCTGCTTGGGTTAACATGCTCTCTAGAGGGTTCACTCTAGCTGCTGATGTCTCTCTCTAGCTGCAAAATGTCCGGCAACTTAGCACTTTGAATACAAAAAAGAAAGAAGTTGGTAGCTTTTGCAAACTAAGGGAAATAGGAAATGATGGCAGCAACTAGCCTTCAGTATCTTCTTTGCACAGGGAAAGTTATTTGTTGTGCTTAAGATGGGAAGAGAAATAACTGGCATCTCCAACCCTGCATTCAGTCTTGCCAGCTCTAGGTGACTACCTTGGCCTGCTTGGACTGCTATAATGGATACCATAGACTGGGTGGCTTAAACAACAGACATGTATTTCACACAGTTCTAGAGGCTGGGAAGTCCAAGATCTAGGTACTGATGGATCTGGTGTCTGGTGAGGGCTCCTCATTTCCCAGTTTACAGGGACACAAACATTTAGTCCATAACAGTTACTAAGAGAACTGACATTTCCTGAGGACCTATTAGTTGCCGCACAAGTTATTTATGTCATCTCATTTAATCATCGCAGCAGGCCTAATGAAGTGGGAACTATTTTTCCAATTTTATAAATGAAGAAACTGAGGAACAACTAGTTAAATAACCTGTCCACATAGATTTTAGTCACTGAGCTGGGTTTCAGACCCTGGCCCATCCCCTGCCACCACTAAGGTGCCTGCTAACACCCTTCACCTAGGCGGGGGGCACTCAGAGGAAGAAAGTCAGCAGCCCATCTGTCCTTCTCCACCATGCTCCCTCAGGATGCAAGCAGGAAGTCCTGGGGAGGAGGAGGTGGCTCCCCTCAGAGGGACCCAGATGACTAGACTGTCCATGAGAAGCAAAGAAAAACCAGACCAGTGAAATCTGCAGAAGGGAAGGTCCCTTTTATGCTTTTGAAAAATTGTGTGGGGTGCCAGTGACCTCTAAAGTGATAAGGAAAGTTTTCCATCATCCAGACAAAGGAGGTTAAGAAGAACAGCTGCAGATGTGCAAGAATAACTACAATAATTAGGTAGGGGAAGATATATACTCCTAACATTTTAAGCTTTACCCAAACTGGCCATGCACAGTGGCTCACATCTATAATCCCACCATTTTGGGAGGTCTAGGTGGGAGGATTGCTTGAGCTCAGGAGTCTGAGAGCACCCTGGGCAACATAGTGAGATCCTGTCTCTACAAAAATAGATAAATAAATAAAAATTAGCCCGGCATAGTGGTCCTGGCTACTTGTGTGGCTAGGGTGGGAGGATTACCTGAGTCCTGGAGTTCAAAGTAACAGTGATCCATGCTCATACCATTGCATTCCAGCCTCGACTATAAAGTGAGATGAAAGAAAGAAAGAAAGAAAGAAAGAAAGAAAGAAAGAAAGAAAGAAAGAAAGAAAGAAAGAAAGAAAGAAAGAAAGAAAGGAAGGAAGGAAGGAAGGAAGGAAGGAAGGAAGGAAGGAAGGAAGGAAGGAAGGAAGGAAGGAAGGAAGGAAGGAAGGAAGGGAGAGAGAAAGAATTTACCCAAACCAGCAGTATCTGAGAGAGAGGGCTAGTACTATTCATTACTAGAGATCCTGGGTGCTGAGGCTGAGAAGGTTCTCTGTCCCCTCTCCAAGGATTCTGAGTAATCCCTGGGGTGGGGGTGGGAAGGCAGATGACAAGCAACATTCATTCTTGGACTTCAAAGAGCTGGGAAGACTGGGACTTCCAAGCACCACTGGGGCACTGCCTATGCAATATTTGTCAACGACATTTTCTGCTAATTAGACCCCTTAAAAACAAGCAGAATTGTAAGTGAGGAACAAGGATCTATCCAGAAGGGTGGGTGGTCCATCATCCTATGTAATGATGGGGCGCTCCAGTCTGTGAAGCATGACACTCCCTTCATGTTCCTTCCCTCTGCCAAGAGTAACAAGTGTGTTTCCTACACAAGGATTAGAATTTGCTGGAAGACTGTGGAAAGCCCCAGCACCAGAGACTGTCCAGCTAACATGAATTCTCTCCTGGACTGGTCTAATTTGGTCTTTTCTGACACCCGGAGCAAACTCTGCCCCTACCTTTCCTTTTGTCAAAGGACCCTCTGTAGTCAGAAGAGCTCTGGACTGAGCAGGAGGAGGCCTGGGATGCAGGGCCCACAGAGGCTGTGTGTGAGATGGGCTGTGGACGGTCACCTCACGCTTCTGGACCAAATGCCTTCTCCCTAAAGTCCTTTCTCTTCAGTTCTTATGGCTATGGCATCAAGCATAAAGAGCAGACATACAATGCATAGCCTTGTGCCATCACACGGACACACACTCACACACTCCAATACACACACACAGACACACACACACACACACAGACACACACACACAGACACATGCACACACACACTTCCTTTCAGTGCCCAAGTAAGAGGACAAACCTATCTTCAAGGTGAAAAATAAAGGCTGAGACTATCCTTTGCTTCAAATTCATCCAGGCTGCCCTCTCTTTGGGCACATCTGCAGCAGTGAAAGGAGAGCAGGCCGGGCTTGTTGGCTGTGTGGGTGCAGCTTCAGTGCCTGGCCCAATCCCTTCCTCCACGCCACACTCCCTGCGTGTGTCCTTTAGCAAGCCACTCTCCAAGGGCCTCAGCATCCTCTGCAGTAAAAGCCGGGTAGCAGCAGCTCCTGCCTCGCAAGACTTTCGTTAGGATTGCTGGTGTCCATACATTGGAAGCTCCTAGAACAGGACTCGGCACCTACCAGCAGACAGAGTGATGTTGTTGGCTCTCATTACCTCACCAAGCCATCTTTGGGTAAACCTCTGACTTTTTTTTTCTGCTGAGATTTCTTTCCTTTTCATCTCAGCTCTTGGTACTGCCAACTTAGGCTAAGAAATGTACTGACAACAATCTTTGAAATTTCCTAGCAAAAGCCTCTTCCAGCTCTGCATTAGTAAAATCACATTTCAGTCTCTAAAACAAACAAAAGCGGCCAGCCCAAACCTCCCCCGCCCCCAAAGTCACTTGGAAACACAAACAGTGAGAGCGTGTACTCTGGTGTTGGAGGTGATTTATGATTTGGGCCTAGGGCTCTCCTCCCCCAGTAATAAGCACAGGAGAGGAAGGGGTGATGGCTGGCAGGAGTTTCTGTTGGAGAAGTTTCTGCTAACAGTGGCCTTACTGTTAGGGTGCTGCCCGTTCACCAGAACTGGGGGATGTCCGCCCATCTCAGGAAACCACCCAGAGAAACTGCCTGGGACAGGCGCCATCTGTCTGCAGCTCTGTCATTTAGATAGTCAATAGATCAATCCACTGGGGCTGAGCCACAAACAGAGCTTGACTTTGATATTTAGGAAGAGAAAAGATGCCTGACAGCTCCTTTCCAGGTTACATTTGCACTCCTTGACTGTCCTTTGCTATTGTTTCTAGAAAAAAAATATACTGATTGTGAAGTGTTCCTTTGATGGTGTTTTCTGTTAGCTTACAAATAAATTGGGTTTGAATCTAGTCTCACATTCACACACACACACACACACACACACCCCACACACACAAAATAAAGCCCTTCCAACAAATTGCTTACATGCTGAGGCTCTGTGTTCCAGCAAGCCTTCAATTTATTTTAATGGACAAATAATAAATCCTTCCAAAGGGGGTATTTAGAATGGAAATGCTGATAGGTCCTTTAATTGTGACATGCTGCCAGGCGCTGCTTTGACATGGAGCGCTGCAGTGTGCCTGGGGGATTGGATGGCATGCATCAGGACCACGGGGTTGGGGGGGCCACAGAGCTCAGACGCTGTGCCTGGGCCCAGGAGTCTGACATTAGTGCTGGAATCAGCAGCACGGAGCTGTGGGTCCCAGGCTCATCAGAAACAACATGTACAACTTGTTTTCAAGGAACTGACATTGTCGTGGCGTTTGAGGTGTGTGTGCTGACTGATCCCCTGCCCCCCAGGTGGGTTTCTCGGTCTTTCTTGTACTCTGTGGAACATTGTTAATATTGCTGCTTCGAGTCATAGGATGATAGGGGTGGGAGGTACTATATGATTTCTAAAAGCATCAGCCTGTGGGGATAGAATGGTCCAGAGAAACAGCACAATAGCCTGGTGTCTCAGCTCTTGCCCCTCTCATGCATGTAGGATCGCTGTCAAGGTCTCACCCCTGTTAGGTCTGGAGGGCTCCCATCGGCAGCAGCTTGTCACTAGCACTTGTCACTGTCTTCCTCTCTAGTTGCTCCTAGGTGGTGACAGCCTCTGCTCCCTAAGTTTCCTGAAGATACCTTCCCACTTTCACTGCCCCCTGCTCCCTGGAGAATGCCACATCGCCCAGTGCTCCCTGAGGCCTGGGGGTTTAAGATGCCTGAGGAGAGCTTCCTCCCTTGCCTTCTACTGGGGACATGGACTGCAGGGTGTGTGCCCTGTGCCTTTATACAACTAACCTCTACCAACTCACGGCCACACTGACACAGTTGTGCGCCCACGTATACCCTCACTTGAGTGCTCTATCCCCTACTTCTTCTTCCCCCTTAGTTCAAAGCAAAACCTATGCGAGTAAGATTCTGCAAATAGAATTATTTTGGACTTGCTCATAAGTGATCAGACACACTAAATTCTCCTTTGGGTTCACAATAGTATTCCTGAAACATCTGTAAGGAGTCCAAGGCCCAGAGAGGTTGAAATGTAATCTTAAGTATCAGGAACATCAAGTTTTTTTTTCTTTGGACTGGTCTCAATATCCCTTTCCCTAAGCCCCTGGTGGCCTGCGATGCAGGAGGTGAGAATTAGACACCTGTGCACCCCCTTGGGTCTGGTCTCTCCCCTCTGATCCCAGGTTGACACATGGCTTTGAGAGTGAAACCTCTTTCCCTCCTCCTTCAAGGTAGATGCCAGTGTACATGCATGGACGGGACCGATTTCCTAAGTTCCCGGGTTCCTCACCTTTTCCCTGCATGCTGAGGAAGGGGCATTCAACATCTTGGAAGTCTCTGGGCATTTGTTATTGAATTCTTGTGAGTTTCTGATTTAATCCCTCAATAGAAAACATCACAACTGATGATGAAAAAGAGATTGTCCCAAACATTACTTGATATCTACAGAAGTACAAATGCTGAATGGACAGAGCACGTGGATTGCACTGAACTAAGGGACAGAGGGAGAGAATATGGCCGATAGACATGGCTTCACATCCCGGAATCACCACTTATCCGGGAGTATGATCTTAGGCAGGTCATTTCTCTGAGTGCCAATTTCCTTACCTGTAAAATGGAAACCTCTGCTCCAGCGTTATCGCAGAAATCAGAGGTAAGCTAGATTTATACACTCACATACACCCATGTCCACACATTTCTATATTCATGTTCACGGTAGCATCATTCACAACAGCCAAAAGGTAGAAACAACCCAAGTGCCCACTGACAGATGAAGGATAAACAAAATGTGTGGTCCGTACACACAATGGAATATGATTCAGCCTTAAAAAGGAAGGAAATTCTGACATGCGCTGCAACATGGGTGAATGAAGAACTATGCTCTGTAGAATAAGCCAGTCAAAAGGATGAATATTGTATGATTCCACTTGCATAAGGTGCCTTATGAATTTGACTTAAAATAGTCAAATTCATAGAGACAGAAAGTAGGATGGTGACTACCGGGGGACTGAGCTTGGGGAAGAGAGAGTTAGAGTTTAATAGGCACAGAGTTTCAGTTTAGAATAATGAAAAAGTTCTGGAGATGGATGTTGGTGATGGTTGCATAGCAATGTGAATGTATTTAATGCCACTGAATTGTAACTGAAAAAATGGCTACAATTGTAAATTAGTTATGGACAGCTTACTGCACATATACCCATACACTGAAAATCTCTGTAGGTGGCACACTGAGAGTGTCTGGCACATGTTTGGAAGCTCAAGAGATGGTTGCTACGATCATCATTTGCAGGAGATTGGACACAGGTCTGAGTCCACTGTGAACCAGCTGGAACCATTTATGTGATTCTCCGTGTTGCCCTTGCGCCATTTGTCAAAAGATGCTGACATTTCTCGCATCTTTCCCTTGTGACCTCCAAATGAGATTGTTGAATCTTTACGGGATATTCAGGAAATATTTAGTTTAATAGAAACATTGAAAGCAACGGAGCTAAGATCAATTTAAAACTTTGTCAATTTGCTCTTTGGAAAGAGAAATTTCTGCCCCTCTTCCGTCTGCCCCAAGCTGGATTTCTTAGACTTACTTTAAGAAAACAGTAAGTAACATTGGGACCTCCAGGAGGACAAGTTACTCGGCCTTGGCTTGGAATCTATGGCCTCTCCTCGGCCTGCAGAGGTCTTTTTCTCACAAAAAAAGGTCCTGCGAAGTGAGAAAGCAGATTTTCTTCTGTCCTAAAAAATGTAGTTCCAGCCTGATCCTCCCTCAGAATGGTCACTAAGAAAGCAAAATGTGTGTAATGCTAACAGAGCCCCGATTCATGGCTTCCAGAGCCTGCAGCGTTTTATACTCACTCTGCAAGCATAATCAAGGGAGTGATTCTGAACCTTGTTAATCAGAAAGGGCCCTTTAAAAATGTCATGCTGTCAATATAAAACTTTGCTAAATTGCATTATAAATGCCAGATTCAGTCAACTAACACATTTAACACCGTTTCTTAAGTACAGTTTAGATTTTATCCGTGCCAGGGAGAAAGAGAAAAATACCTCAGGAGAGCCCAAGCCTGCGGATTCATTGTGCTAAGCTCACTTCCCCCAGAGAGGGATTAGAAATATTGATTCCAAATCCGAGCTGTGCTTCTGACATTGTTGTCCATAAGGTGTCCCCCCACCCCAGCATTGCTGGCTTTAGAACTGGATGATGCTCACAGTTATGAAGGTTAGAAGGGGGGAGCCTTTTACACTTGTTTTTTAATTAGCGGGCAATGCCTAAAGCCGTTGTTTTATACCAGAGAGGAAAGGTCTCTTGCAAGTCAAGAGCTAAACATCGTATGCACACCTGTTACAAATAAGGCCCTAGTTTTTACATCTGCAGAGTCCAAAATAGCCCTTCAATGTGAAATGACCTTGTTCCTCGTTTTGGGGAGAATTCATTGTCAAGTTAACGGAGAACTAACCTTTCTCTTCCCCTCCCACCAAATGAGGCTATTTCTACACGGTTTTGACGAATTTGATTATCTCTTTTTCTCTATGATCCTGTTCAGAATAGAAAAGGTTTAATTGAAAACTTATAGCTTGAAGTTTGGCTAAACAGCACTTTAAGGATCCGAAGATGGTGACCAAACACCGTGATTTCCAATCAAAAAAAAAAATCTTATATCAAGATAATGAGATGATTTTTTCCGTGTTACATGCGTAAGCTTATTCCGAGATGAAAGGGTCTAAGTACACACAGCAGGATAATATTTTAAAATATTAACCAATTTTCCCCCTTTCCTCCTGCCTGTTCTTCCTTTTACCTGTTCTCCCCTTTCAAGCTAGACTGTTCCAAATTCATTATCTCAGGAAGCAGTGACCTAGGGGAAGCCTGGAGTTTTTTCCTGGCTTTTGAATTTCAAAAGTCTTGCCCTGAGAAAAAATGCAAAGAACTTGTAAGCATTATAAAATAGCTAGCATTTCCTGAGAACTTTCTGTGTTCTATGCACCATTTAAAGCATGTTTTTATGTGTGTGTGTTTGCTTTTCTCTACAACTCAGTAAGTTAGGTACTGTTAATACCCCTATTTTACAGATGAGAAAACTGAGGTAGAGAGAAATGGAGTATTTTGCCCATCATAGCCTCTCCGGGGAGTAGCAGAATTGGCTCACTATTCCAGTAGTGTGTCTCCAGTGCTCACGTTTCAAACCACTGCACCAAGCTCCTTGTTAATGTGCAGGAAGTTCTTGGGAATGTACTCAGTATTTCCACCTGTGAAAAGGAAGGGACTTTAGCAGCATTGGATAGGAGAAGAAGTTGGGCTCTGGGGTTACGTCAAGAAAGCCTTTGGCTGACCAGAGGAGAGATCTGAGGCTGCAGGGACCCTTCAGAGCCATCTCAAACTGGGGCAACCCATTTGGGTCTTCATATTCCTGCATGGATCAGTCATTGGATGCAGGCTGCCCTGAGACAGGTACGGCTTTGGATAGAGGCTACTCTCTTCAGTTGTGGGAATTCCCTTGTGGGCGCCCAGCAGAGGGCTGTCTTCCAGCAGCACTCCCAGTAGCTGGGGGAGAAGTCCTTCAGTCCCCAGCCCTGATCTGGAGGGCACACCAGTGTCCTAGTACTACAGAAAGGGGAGCAGCCAAGTGGGGGTGCAATTCCTCGCTTCAGCCTCATCCCTCAAGGGGATCTGAGTATAAATGATGCCTCAGAGTGTGTGCCAACCCGAGATAAGAGATCTGAGCTTTTAAACTCCCTCACCCATTAGTCTAAGGCTAGACACCACCCCGGGAGTGGGGAGATTGGGATCTAAACTCCCAGACGCTTCAGGCTCTCTGCATGTGCGTGTCCAAGCGTAGATCTCAGAGGAGAGTCACAGGTGCACACCATTAAAAGCAAATGTACACAGAGGCCAGGGGACTGGCACAACGGGGCAGTTGAAAGAGTCCACGTGATCACCTGCTACAGCTTCTATAGACCCGAGAGCATTCCCTGAGCCAGAGGTAAGCAGTGAATCGGAGGAGAGAGATGAGTCGCTGAGAAAAGGCATACATCTGCTAAGAGAGCACTGGGTCCCAGGCGGGCTTGAGGGACAGGAGAGCAGAGGGGACTCTCACCCTCCCTCTCAGGGAGAGCCTTGTGGGGGAGGTGGACTCCAGAGGCAAGAGGGCTGTGTGGGGTCTACATGGGGCCTTGTGGAGCTTGTCAGAGAGGGGCATACCCAAAGATTCCCATGTGCCTGGGAGAGGAAGGGAGGTGGCTGGGGTGTCCTAGAGTTCTGAGTGTCCTAGGGTGGATAGGAGCAGCGGGACAGTCCTGTGACTGGAGGAGGACAGAACATTAGAGCCACAGGGGAGAGTGCAGTCATCTGTGTGCATGGATCTCTGAGGATCAGGCCAGGCAATGGCACGCAGTGGATGCCAATGTGAACACAGAGCGACCCATCTCCTGCCTGGCATCTTGGTAGAGGACATCATTACCCCTGAATTCATATGGGAGATGAGGGGACCCTGAACTGACCAAGAACACGTTCAGTCACCTGTACAGATGGAGGCTGAGAATAGAAATTGAGTTCAAGGAAACTAAAGAAAGCTACATTTCTCATCCACATGCATTTATGGAATGAGTTTGCCACTGCCATAGGTAGTAACTATTAACAAGGTCTTGTGAAAACTTCTGAACTATATACACGATGCTTCCGATGACAGGTGTTAACTCGGCCTGTTTTAGCTCAGCATAAGTACTGCTTTGTTGAAATTTTCTCTTTCTTACATAAAGAATGAATTAGACTCTGATACACTGTGCCAGGACTGAATCGACTGACCGAGGGATAGATTACGCAAGTAAAACCCAGGCCCCTAAGGAAGAGAATATACTCTATAGACATCACTTTGATTCTACGTCTGCGGTTTTGACATCATAACCCATGTGCCCAACACATAGAACCTCAGGGGCGCGCGCGCACACACACACACCACACCACACACACGGACACTGTCTTCTGAGGCTTTTCTTTCTTTTTCTTTCTTTTTTCTTCATGCTACAGTGAACTGGGAGAACAAAAAGTAAAGCTAAAGAAATACATGCCCGCTTAGAGGCATGTGTGCGAGTGTGTGTGTGTGCACCGTGCCTTTTCCACCCAGGGTCTCCGAGCTGCAGTTTCCCTCTTGGAGCTTTTCTTGTCTATTTCAAAGCCTCTTCGCAAGTTTGACACTGACAGGGAGAACAATGAAAAGTGAGCCGCAGCTGAGAAATGAACAGAAAGAAGTGACTGACTTTGGGCTACTGTGCTGGGGTAAATGGACTATAAAATGCAATTTTAGATTAAATAGGTGTTTTATGTACAACATGATATTGATTTTATTTCTGCAGGCAGAGGCTGAAGAATTGTGTGCCGCCCATTTGGGTGTATGAGTGTGTGTGTATGGGTGTGTGTGTGTGTCAGAGAACCTGGGCAGATTATGAGGGTGAGTTTTAATTTAACTTAACTGCCCAGAAAGAACTTGATGACTAATATCTTTGGCTTTCAATTCTTCTTAGTATTGAAATAATGCCTATCTTCTTTCACCCTAACCTGTATGCTTTTATAGCCTTTGTCAACTCTTTTTAAAAAGTCCCCGCTATCTCCCCAGCACTGGTGACTGTGACATCACCCTTCAGCTCTATACTCTGCTGTTCCAGCCTCACACTTTCATCTTTGTCCTTAACGGAGTGGCGAGAAAGGCCACACTGATCTTCAGAAGCAGGAACATATGGATGCTCTTCCGTCATTTTACCACTAATATCACTTCCACCTCTCCAGAAAAAAGAAATAATAATAAGATGTACAAGGTCACGTGGGATTCTTCCTCCAAATCACTGTTTGAAAGTCACCTTAAGTGACGTATTAAAGAGATATGCGAACACCCACATCCTCAAGGTGGAAGGGTCAGCATGGCCATAGGCACAGCTGAGATAAGGGATGTTTGTCTTCACCTTCCTCCATGTGTATACCTCCTTAATCCTTGTAGCAAGTCCTGTGTGGTCCCCAAACTCAGGGCCTAATATTTTCTAGAATATTCCATGGAGCAGGAAAGTGATCTGATTAACTCATTTACACGAATAATTTCATGCATTTGAAGTTAAGGAAAAAACCCTGAAAGATATTTTGTAATTGTTGGCAAGGATGAAGAGAATAGGCATTCTCTTTTATACTACTTTGTGGGGGAGAATTTGGTCTACAAAAGTCTTAAAAATCAGTCCACCCATTGATTCAGTAATTCCCTTTCTAGGACCTTATCTTAAGGGAATAATTGGAAATGTGCACTAAAATGTATGCACTTGAATGTTCACTGTAGTATAATCTATAATGTCCACAAACTGAAAATAACCTATTGTGTCTGTTCTTCTTAATATAAGAACACAGGTCATTGGATTTAGAGCCCACCTTAAACTCAGAACAATTTCGTCTTGAGATCCTTAGCTAATTACGTCTGTTAACACTCTCTTTGAAAACAAGGCCACAGTCTGAGGTTCCAGGGGGACACAAATTCTGGGGAGGCAACACTCAACCCAACACAGGACTGAAATTGGAAACTGAAAAATTATAGGGAGTCTAAGGAGTTTCTTTCTTTCCATCTCTTGTCCCTGCTTCTCTCTAAAAATCTTCTCCAATTATCCACATCTTCTGCTGCTTCTTTCTTATGGGAAGATATGGCTGTTCCACACCTCCCCAAAATTGTTTATAATTCCACAAGAAACTGGGAGTCTATAGGCTCCAAATTTCATTTTCTAGGAAGGAGAATCTTCTTTGCTGAGCTTAGTTTATGGGTTCATTCCAGGCCAATATATTTTGACCAGAAGAATCGAGCCACCGTGCTATCATATCTTTGGAGCAAAGGCTATTAATTCTCTGGTTGGCTTGTGAGCTAAGCGGACATCCAAAGAATATCTTATACACAGAGAATGGGTTAAATTATGGTACAGTCATATAAAGGAATACCATCAAAAATTATTTTGCAGGCCAGGTGTGGTGACTCACACCTGTAATCCCAGCACTTTGAGAGGCCGAGGCAGGTGGATCATGAGGTCAAGAGATGGAGACCATCCTGGCTAACATGGTGAAACCCTGTTTCTACTAAAAATATAAAAATTAACTGGGCATGGTGGTGCACGCCTATAGTCCCAGCTACTCAGGAGGCTGAGGCAGGAGAATCGCTTGAACCCAGGAGGCGGAGGTTGCAGTGAGCCGAAATTGCACTGCTGCACTCCAGCCTGGTGACAGAGTGAGACTCCATCTCAAAAAAAAATTGTTTTGCAGAAGAAATGCAAATGTCAAGGTAACATACTGATAATTAAGTGAGACAAGCAAGTTATAAGACAATATATGTATATTATTCCCATGTGGCTAATATGCACACACACACACACACACACAGAGTTAGGGATAGAAGAATGTACACTAGAAAATTTATAGTACTATCACTAGATGATAGATTATGCATAGGCTTTAATTTTTTTGTTTTTTTCCCCACCAATTTACTTTTAAATCCCATTTAAAATTATTTTAATTATATTTGATAAAGGATTTCTAACACAAAATAGTGACTTACCAAGAGTAAAATTTAAGACATAAATTAGGTAAATTTGGAGGTAGTACCATAGGGGATATTTATGGGATTGTCTAATGCACAAATATTTCTCTTTCCCTGAATTTCAATGGCACTATCTCCTATAAACTCTGGATTCAAAGGGGTAGGCATATTCCACCATGTGGACCAGGGATGCAGGGAAACTCAATCTGCAGAGAAGAGAAATGATAATAAAACTGACGTCAAAAGAGGTACAAAGACAACCACAGAGGGTCTGGACAACTGTTCAGATACGATTTAATCCCTTTCCAGATCTCTTGATATTTCTGCTCCTGGGTTCATTCCAACACTTCTTTATGTTGATAACAAATGTCTTTTTGTGTTTACATGAGCTTGATTTGATTTATCTTTCTTACGACCAAAGTGTTTTGACCAATACGAGACCCTTCGCAGTTTCTGCAAAGCATAACTCGCAAGTTATGCGAGCATAACAGACAGGTATTTCCAGTTCTAAGGAGAGTTCAGTAAGCGAAATCCTCAGATATGAGGACCAACTTTCTTGAGAGAGCTATGCCCTTGAGTGCCTAAGGCACAAGCCAATGAATAAAGAAAAAGTCATAAAAATAAGCTAATGATGAGAAGGAAGAGGTGAGCAGGAGGCAGATGAAAGAGGAAGCCAGTAGAGGGGAAAGGAAGCCTAGAGGATGAGAGGGCCCTAGAATCTACAACGCCAATAGAAATTCCTTCAAAAGGCACTCCCGACCCTGGGCCATATTTCATTCAGATTAGGTCACTGTTCAGCTTGCCTTTTATGAAGGTCAGATTAGTTCCAAAATTAAAGAAGCCTTTACTGACTTGATCTTCATGGCCATTAGGTTGACTGGCATACCCTCCAGCTCCTGCTTTCTGACTTCCATTAGGTACAGTAGCCTTTTAAAGGCCCAAATACTGGGTTTCTGGAGGAAATGTTTTCTCCTAATTCCACTTAGTATGGACAGCTCCAGGCTGGGCACATGGACTCAGTTTCCTTCACTGACCACAATCCAAACCAACATCTCACTCGTCTCACGACATCTCAACATCTCCCAAGATCCATTTCCCAGTTATCTCTAAGGAAACTATATCCCAGGACTCTTAAACAATCAGGTCTTCCAGATCCCAATGTTTTACTGTCACTGTTTAAAAATCAGCACCACATTAACAGATTATTATCTATTGAATAAAATCAGAATCTATGAGTCCACATTGACACAAATAAAAATAAAAAATAAGAGAAAAGGAAGTGGAATGCCAACTAATAAGTGTTGCAGGAATAATAAAATTAGGAAATTATCATTTGACAAACATCATGGTTACAGTGGATTCAGGGAAGAATCATCAGTGGGTGCTAAAATTGGTGAATGAAAGTTTGATGACAAACAGGATATTGACCTAGTTGTGAAGTATCTTGCCACAAGATTGTTATTAATTATGAAGGCCCAATTGTAACTTTATAGTGGAGAAACCCTACAGGCTGAGCTTTAACCAAATGATCAAAGTCAACCTCATCACTTACCCAGCAAACAGGTGTCCTGTCCTCCTGACCCAATGCATGAGGAAGTCACATCTTGTGCAGTGGCATCCCTGCCCAAAGCACATTATCTTAATCTAATCACAGGGAAAACAGCAAACAAATCCAATTTGAGGGACATTCTACAAAAATTTCAAGATCATGAGAGACAAAGACTATAAAAGACTCCAGAACTGTTCTAGTTTAGAGGAGACTAAAAAGACAAAACAATTACATGCAACACACAATCCTGGACTGAATCCTGAGCCAGAAAAAAAAAATTATTTTGCTATAAAGTATATGATTAGGAGAATTTAAAACTTTGGACGAAGTCTATGAATTACATGATATTAACTGAAGAATTTAGGAGTAAAAGGACATAATGCCTGTGTGTTAGTCCGTTTTCACGCTGCTGATAAAGACGTACCCGAGATTGGGTAATTTATGAAGAAAAGAGGTTTAATTGGCTCACAGTTGGAGAGGTCTCACAGTTAATTGGCTCAGAGCTGGGGAGGTCTCACAATCATGGCTAAAGGCAAGGAGGAGCAAGTCACATTCTCCATGGCAGCAGGGAAGAGAGAACTTGTGCAGGGGAACTCCTTTTTATAAAACCATCAGATCTTATGAGACTCATTCACTATCACAAGGACAGCATGGAAAAGACCCACCCCCATGATTCAGTCACCTCACACTTTGTCCCTCCCATGACACGTGGGAATTGTGGGAGCTACAATTCAGGATGAGATTTGGGTGGGGACACAGCCAAACCATGTCAGCCTGCAACTTAATCTTAAACAATTCAGAAAAGAAAATTATATACGGCTTCTTGGCCTTTTGGCTAAGATCAAGTGCAGAAAAGAAAATTACATATCTTAGATATATTAAAATTATTTATATATACGTATGTGCACACACACACACAGAATATGACAAAGAAAATGTGGTAAAGGCAAAATATTAACATTTGGGGATGTGATGTAGTTATTTTGGAAATATTTTGTTCTGTTGCAACTTTTTTCTAAGTCTGGAATTATTTCAAAATAATAAATAATAAATAAATACCACTCATTTTTCTTAGCACCAAGCAGTAGTGGCTTATTTTTCCAATAGTTGATAAACTATCGTTTTTCTCCCAGCAAAGTTTTGACTTCAGCTTCTTCATGGGAGTTACACAGGTCCTTCCCCAAGTCCCTTTCTTCTCTTACAGCTGCTTGGTGTTTGTCGCCGCTGGCCTTGTCTTGGGTTGTGAATGGGCCCAGGGGCCTTTCTGCTGCGTCTATGTAGAAGGTCACCCGGGACACAGCTATGGCTGGTGTGCATGGGGCTGGGCGCGTCTGCAGGAAGCTGGGAAGTGGCTCAGGAAGACAGGCTGTCTCCTTTCATCTTCCCAGCACTTTGGTGACAAGCGGCTGTCCTGAACTGATGGGTGCAAAGAGCACTCCCTTCCAGTATGGAGCTGAGTGTGACACTGAGGGAAGGAGATGTGATAGAAGTGAGAGGACATCTCTGCTTTCACCCTCCTCTCCAGGAACAGCGTGCTGACCTTTAGAACCTTTTAAAGAGTTTTTTTCCCTAATCATTATTATCAGATCTGTCTTCTCCTGGGTTCCCTAGCCCTTCTGAAGAATTAATCCTTCCCTGCTAGAATACCACCCCTTCACACACACACACATGCTCGCTCACACACACACACACACACGCATCTGTATCTGCACACACACAACACACACATATGCACAAACACTAACGGAGACCATCTCCTTACACAAGATTTCGCTGGGCCTGTCTTGCTCTTACATTACCCAGTACCCAGAAACTGATCATCAACAGTTAAGTATGACATCTGGGTACAATCGCCAGTCAGGAACACTCAGCAGGGCTCCAGGTGTAAGCAGGGCAACGCTGGCTTTCCAGGAAATTATAAATGCCCTAAATGCCCAGTATAAGATATCTGTGTCTGGTTCTGTCAGGCACATCATAAAACCTCGGAACTTCCATGCTGATGGTAAATGTCCTTAACAGTTAGTTGTCTTTCCGTAGGCATTTCAATAGGGCATTCATTGAAGGTAGGAAAAAATATATTACTGATGTCCCTGAAGGGAAATAAATGAAATACTTCAGATGTGATACCAGACTATGTGGTCATCACGCTGTGGCACACAGTTTAATTGGGGCAGTGTTGCAGAACGGTCAGGAGTCAGCTCTCAGAAACTGAGGGATTGGAGTTCAGAGGGGACCTCGACGAGTCACTGTCTGGAATGAGGTTTGGCTTGAGATGGAATTGGCGGGGTGGTAGAGAGATGGTCATGTCTGGGAGCGCGCTCAGTCATGAGATGGAGCCTGCTGGTTGGTGAGGACTTGGTCGTCTATAAGCGTAGCAATAAGGGGCTTGCTGGGGTGGAGGTGAGAGGAAGATGCTCGGGGACCAGAGATCTCACAGGTCATTTGTGAGGGTGGTTGTTTTATAGGGACCTTCGAAGAAAATGCTTTTCCTCAAACACTGAGCTCACCTAGAACCATGAATGAGTGATTAATCAGCGCGCTCTTCTGCCTGGAAGATGGCTGGGAACTGGGACAAAAACCTGCCTCCTAGGAAACCAACTACAGTAGACGCGGATGAAGAAATGTTGTGCTTGGCAGCTGGGAACGAATTTGGTTTCTTCTGAAGACCAACAGGGAGAAACTGACTACTGATTAAAGCTACATGACGTACTGCAATTGCGTTCTTAGGAGGTCTTCCAAATCTTTTCCTAATTTAGGTTTGCATAGGTTTCCCTCCTGGTCATTCATTACATAAAAGTTTGTTTCAAAGACAGACTCGGCAGGTCCGGCGCAGTGGCTCATGCCTGTAATCCCAGCAGGCATTTGGAAGGCTAAGGCGGGCGAATCACGCTGTCAGACGTTCGAGACCAGCCTGGCCAACATAGTGAAACTCTGTCTCTACTAAAAATACAAAAAATTAGCTGGGCGTGGCGATGGGTGCCTGTAATCCCAGCTACTTGGAAGGCTGAGGCAGGAGAATCGCTTGAACCTGGGAAGTCAGAGGTTGCGGTGAGCCCAGATCACGCCACTGCACTCTGGCCCTGGAACAGTGCGAGACTCCGTCTCAGAAAAAAAAAAAAGAAAGAAAGAAAGAAAGAAAAAGACAGACTGGGCAAAACTGCTGGGGTCTGCACCTTCATCCCTGAACATCATAAAATTCCAACTTGGTGCCAAAAGTGGACGATGCTTTCAGAGGCTTAGATGAAGTTTCATTTTGAAACCTGGCTTTGAAATGCCTGAGAATGAAAAGCCAGCTCAAGGGAAAGTTGGGAAATGCTAATGCTGCTAGCGACTACGCCAGATTTTGTTCACAAAGGTTTAGGCCCAGAGGTCTTCCTGGTGAGCAACTTAGTTATCCCTGAAGAGAGATCAAGCATTTGCCCAAACTGCAAAATCTCAAAACAGCAGGATACGAAGTGAGTTCTTTAACTTAAGAATAATGTTTCACAATGTTTGAGTAATTTGTCATGTATTTCCTCATCTCACCCTCAGGATAATCTTTAACAAACATTTACCGTCTTTCAGCCAATATGTCTGAGTGCCTTGTAGAATTTGTAACTAAAGCAAGGTACTTGGGACATCGTGGGGGAACACATAGATGTGGTCTCTGGCCTCACAAATTTAGCTTGTGCTGGAAGAAGACACTATTTATAGATGTTACTTAATTCCAAGGTAGAATGACAATTTCTTTCCTTTTTTTTTTTTTTTACCAGGGAGAAAACTGAGGCTCACTGAGATTCAGGGATAATTCCCCATCCCCAGAACTGCAAGCAAGAGCTACTGCTTTTTCCCATATGTCTCCTATTTCTTATGATAAATAGTTTTGATTATTAGGCAACACTTCTTTGTCACACAAATGTAACTTCAGGTGAAAATCTGCTGTGCAATAATAACTAATGGTATGGGAATTTATTAAATCTCGACAATTTCCCCTACCTATTCTATGTTTTGGCCCATTTTCATTGTACTGGTAAATTCTGATAAAATATCAGAGCTCTCATTTCCTTTACATATAGTTACACTAAAACTTTAAGAAGGCATGACTGAATGTAACTTCTCAAATCTGTTTTTCTCTACAATGTGCTACCTATATCGTTACAAAAAATTCACAAGATTAGATTGTTTTACTCCTTTCTGTCTACTCTGCACCTAGAACAATGCTTAGCACGTAGTAGTTGCTTGATAAATGTTGAATGAACAAATGACTGGTTTTAGTATTTTTTAAAATTGTGCACTTTCTCTCACACCCTTTCTCTCTCACGCACCCCACTCTCTTCCTCTCTCTCTCTCTCTCTTTCTCTCTCTCTATATATATCCTGTATAGCTTTACTATACAGAGTACAGATTTAGAATTTAGTATTGATCAAATTAGGTTTTAGTATTGTTTTAAAGAAGGGAAACCCTATTTTCCTTCTTTCTTCACATAGAACATGATCTTAAATTACACAAACTGCCCTGCTTATTCACTTGAACTTACACAACCTGTAAAACCCAATGTCGAGGTGAACATTCTTAATCTTACATAAGAAAATTTCAATTAGCCAAGCTAATTAAGGAGAACTGATTATCCAATAATTTCAGAAATTAATAGTACCAGAATTGTTATAATAGGATGTCTCAAAAGATCTTCCCCAAAAGGGATGATTTAGGCTGGGCACAGTGGCTCACTCCTATGATCCCAGTACTTTGCTTGAGCTCAGGAGTTTGAGACCAGCCTTGGCAACATGGGAAAACCCTGTCTCTACAAAAAATACAAAAATCAGCCAGGTGTGGTGGCATGAACCTGTACTTCCAGCTATTTGGGAGGCTGAAGGGGGAAGATCACTTAAGTTTGGGAGGTTGAGGCTGCAGTGAGCCGTAATCATGCCAGCGCCTGGGCAACAGAGTGAGACTCTGTCTCCAAAAAACAAGGGGGAATAGTTTAGTTGAGCATGAGTTGAATGGTATGTAAACATATTTGGAGTCATCTTGAAGCATATTTCAATATGCCTGTTGACTATGTGCCTTTTATATGGGTTTCATTTTCATTAGGCTGACCACAACATTCAGAATATGTGGTCATTATTATCTGTAATGACAACAGTGCAATTAGCAAACTTCTTGCTTCTACTGGAGGAGGAAAATGAAGACATGGGCAGAAAGGCATCAACTAAACAAATAGGAAAACTGTGAGTAAAGAACTTCAACAGGAGTTGGACAAGATAACTTTGGGCAGAAAATAATGAATATATTTTGCGGACCTTCCAAGGGGTTCTGTACTTCCAAGTTGTCTCACATAGTTGTGTGTGAATGCTTAAGCATGTACATGGAGCTCTAAATCATCCTCACTTGGCTTTGGTCCATCTCAATGACATGCTTCTCTTGTCTAATAATGCCTTTCATGCTGTATGGTTGATCCACTTGGAAATCCAGGAAAGGGAGAGGATCAAGGTCCTGCACATACAGTGGTTGGCCAGACCTTGGAGCATCACACTGGGATTGGTCCCTACAGCTGGATTCCTTTTGCCATGGATGGATGGCAGCTAAAGACATTTGGTGAAGTTGAAGCACCATGCTGTAAATTTTTTCTAAATCCAAGAATTGGTTCCACTGCCAGCAGGGACTGCTTGGTGAAAGATGACAAGAGTTATTGAAAATGACAGACTGTATTTTGCAGAACTACCTTGTTTTCTTCTATTTATTTATTGCCTAGTAAACTGAATGTTCATGGGAAAGAATTTTTAGGCGCCCTCATGTTTGTCTTTGGAATATATTTTCCTACATATGGTAGCACACAGCTTCTTCATAAAGGATTGTCAACAGAGATAATTTGTTGCAATTGTATGGTTACAAGTACGAGGAAATAGGGACAAATATGAAAAATATGAGAACTTAAGTAACTTGTTCAAGGTCATCAGATTAGTTAGTAGCCAAAGTTAAACCCAAGACTCAAGATTCCCAGTGAATTGCACATGCCCCCATAAGCAAATATAGACATTTCAAACCAGATTTCTCCCACCTTCCCTCCCAAACTCATTTTTCATGAATATCTTTTTTTTTCCCCCTGGGACTAATTACAAACTTAGAGTTTAGGCACTGAGCCAAACCCAACTATTATTGCTTCAGGTTCTGTCAGGGTAAATATTTAAGGCAAAGATTTTCTGACTGTGCCCTGCAAAGCCTCCTCAGGAGCCACTGCATGGTTATAATCACATGTGAGTGTGTGCATGTGTGTGGCTCATATGCACATGTGTGTGCATGTGTAATGGGGGCAAAGCTTAACATCTTGTCCCCCAACTTTGATAAGATTGCCTCTTTGTAACCCACTTACTCTGATAAGATTTTGTTGGAACAACAACAAAAGTGTCTGTGATATCAGGTGTTCCTGGAAACACACATCATCATATCCCATCATTATTTTTCTTTGAGTCCCAGAAGAAAAAAATTCTATTTTAATTGTAAAATTATCATTTACAGTATAGAGGCCAATACTGTTGACACTTTTGTCACTTTGGGCTTTCTGGTTTTCATGCTCCATTCATTATTTATTGGCTGGTTTTTATTTGTTGGCTTGCTTTCTGTTTAATGATCAACATGGCTAGCAGACATTTTATATGCAGTATCATTTTTTTTCATATGCATACTTGAAAGTCAAAACTTTGCAATAGAGCAATATGCTGATGCACCAAATTGATCAATTTGGGCTACAAGCTTGAGTCTTTCCAAAAGAATACAGATACTCCTTGACTTATGATGGGTTACGTCCCAATAAACCCATCGCTTTATAAGTTGAGAATGCATTTAATATACCCAACCTACTGATCATCACTGCTTAGCCTAGCCTCCCTTAAGCATGCTCCGACACTTACATTAGCCTACAGTTGGGCAAAATCATCTGACAACACAGTCCACTGTAGAGTATCACGGGTTTCACCTCGTGTTCACAGGGCTGACTGGGAGATGTGCTCACTACCACTGCCCAGTATTTTGAGATAGTGTCATACCACATATTGCTATCCAAAGAAAAGATCAAAATCCAAAATTTGAAAATCAGTTTCTACTGAAGGAGTATTGCCTTCACACCATTGTGAAGTCAAAAAACCAAAGTCAAACCATTGTAAGTTGGGGGACATCTGCACAACTGATAAAGACACATCAGAATACTACTTTTGATAATAAATGTACAAACTGTAGTATCCCCATGCCTAGTATGTAGACCTGAAATACTGTGGGGAGAATCCCCTGTCCTCTCTTCCACATCCACAATACAGGTTTTGTCCTGAAAGCAGGACATTTGGTGGAATAGAAAACGTAGAAAGTGTTAAACTTCAGACTTAGCTGCAAAATTCAGATGGAAATGATTTGGTAGCTGTGGCTTACTCAAAAGTAAATAATATACCTGAAGGTATCTGAAAATTATCTTTCTTTCATGAGCATACAGTTTTGTTGGCTTTGCCTCAAGGCAAATAACCACATGAGAGTTAATACAGAAACTTCTTATTAGAAATTCCTTATAACCAGGGTAGACTAATTAGCTCTTCCTAAGAGTTCATTTTGAGGTTGGAGAAAGCATGAGAGCAGTGGAAACTGACACGGGAGATGGAATGTCACTGGGGGCACAAACAGAATCACGTGGTGGTATGCAAGGGAAAGATGCTGAAGACCAGCTCTATGTTATGAACTAAAAAGAAGCAGGGGGAGCTAAAATTTGGAATCTAAAGCCATTATTTTTCTGACTTATCCAGTGCAAATAACCCAATACAGACATATAATATATGCTACGGGTTTTTAAAGGCAAAATTGTCTTACTCCTTTCTGCATATCCAATGCCTGATATAGAACCTGACACACTGTAATTACTCTTTAAATGTTTATTGTTTTTAGTAAATAAATGAGTGTTTAACACACACATGTGTATATGTGTTTCTCTACCAGAGAAAATAATTTCTTGTTTCTTAGATTGATGTATTCCGTGGTAGTACATAGGAAATTAGATGCCCTTTTCATCTAATATGCATGCAATTGACCATTTTGAACTAAGAAATCAGACTTCTTTGAATTCTGATGCTGTCAGACAAAAATAGAGATAAATGTTCAACCATCCTTCTCTATACCCTTATGGAAATGTGTGGCCTCCTTGGGCTGTCTCATTTAACATTGAATGTCTAAGTTAGATTCCTCATCTCTCGGTAACAGAAGACGCTAGAGTTAGTACAAAAAATTCTTCCTCACCTGTAATGTAAAGCAAAACAAAAATGTGCAAGAATATTTTGAGATATCAGGTCTATAAAACCTTTGACATATGCATACTAATTTTGTGATGAATCTATCATGTTTCTATGACTATGAGCTCATAAAGTTTTCTCAGAGACTGTTTATGACAGCAACAAAAACCACACACACATTTTGCTGTTTTTAAAAAAATAGATCGTGTTTCCTAATCCATGGAGTTTCCATTCACAGAAAGAGCTAAGTCAGGAAAGAAAAAGCCACAGAAAGAGATTATATCAGCCAAATGAACCAAATCAGGAAAAGAGAATACTATTTGCAATTTAACCAGCCAAGTAAAATATGACGTTATTAGAGCCAATCTTTGGGGACCAAGTTAGTAGTAATTGTGCCTTGTTTAACTTGGCCAATTAAAGGCCAAACTTTCCTAAATTGGCTATTTTCAAAGCAATCACACCTTTGCACTTGGAATTTTTTTCAGCTTGCCATTTTTAATTTAGGTATTTGACTAGTGAATGGATATATGTGTACATGGACCTGTGCCTAAATATTTGCACATGATACAAAATTAATACACATTTGTATTGGGCAGAATAATGGACTTCTGATTAATATGCTGTTTAATAAGATCAGGGTCATATGTATTTTTTCCTGTTCAATAACTTCCAACATCTGGAGAAAGTATTGACGCTAAGGGAAGAATTATTAGCTAAGCTAAGGGAAGAGTCCTAGAAAGTAACTATTATAACTATAATAGGAAAAAATAACCTAAGCAACTAGGGCTTCGATAGCTAGCAAAAGTAGGCAAGAAGACTACTTGTTCATTTTTCTACCAACCCTGAGTACATCCTCATTTACTCTGTCACCATAGTCAGCTGATATTTATTGAATCCTCATTCTGCACAGAGAACTGCTCTTGACTAGGCCCTGGGTGACTCCAACTAAAGCTCAAGAAATTATCCCTGTCTCAAGAAGTATCTACTCCAAGAAGAAAACAAGAAGAGACTCAAATTGTGTGAGACATGAATACAAGGTACAGAAAGCTGGAATCAGTTACCCAACTTTCCTTAGTGGGATAAAAGTATATAAATGAATACGAAGACTTAGGACACAGAAGAAGAGAAACGAGATGGGCATGACCCTGTGAATGAAGCTTGATAGAGTTAGCCAAAAAAGGTTTTTTATGGGGAAGCCCGGTAATCACTGGAAAAAAGGGTAGGAGACCTCACAACGAAAGGAAATGACAGAACGGTAGTTTTGTAGAAGAAAAGCAATATGCGCTCTTCCCAATGCCACCAGGAAATAGGGGCAGATGTGTTTTTGCAGGAAGTGTGGATTCATATATACAGGCTAGAGTAGACTTCGAGATCTAAGAACATTTTCTGCCTAACAGAATGAGCAGTTGCTTAAGTATTTCAACACCATGTTGTATGCATTATGGTTAATTTTGCAATCAGCTTTTCTTTTTTTTTTGAGACGGAGTCTCACTCTGTCACCCAAGCTGGAGTGCAGTGGCGTGATCTCGGCTCACTGCAACCTCTGCTTCCCAGGTTCAAACAAACCTTCTACCTTAGCCGCCTGAGTAGCTGGGATTACAGGCACCTGCCACCATGCCCGGCTATTTTTTTTTTTTTTTTTTTTCAGTAGAGATGGGGTTTCACCATGTTGGCCAGGCTGGTCACGAATTCCTGGCCTCAGGTGATCCACCCGCCTCGGCCTCCCAAAATGCTGGGATTGCAGGTGTGAGCCACCACACCTGGCCGTGATCAGCTTTTCTACACGCACAATCCATTCTTTCTCTGTGGAGATAGAAACCTTAACACCGTCACCTGCTTTGATCAACAGAGGTGATTGATTACAAAGGGAGGTAACCAGAGTGCATGGTAAAGGTAGAGCAGAAGTAAAATTGCACTAAAACGCCTAACCTGAGGCAACATGGTGGGGACTGGGGCAAACTAGAAGGAGCACTCTATCCCATCTGCCTCCAGAAAAAGCTCAGAGCTCTCCCATTCCTTTGAAAACAGAGATATCCCCTTTTCTTTGAGGGGTGGAAAAATCTTCATTCCCCAAAGGAGGTGTTGCTATCATTGGTCACATTTTGTGATATTTCATTGGCCAATGTAGGAGTGGGTGTCATGGATGAAGGCATTGTACATTAAAAGATAGGGTTGTCACTGTTTTGGCACTTCCTTCCTCCTGGCTAAAACAATCCCTCTCTTACTAACAATTCTAGATGTTTTTTTCTTTCCCCATGGAATGGGAACCTGGCTGGCCTAAGAAAGCTTGGGGTGGAAAATTTAGGTCAGCTTCATTCTAGCATTGGGCCAGAGCTCTCACTTATTCTCTGGCTCTCTCTGGAAGTTTGGATTGGCTTTTAGTCTCTCCAGGATGATATAGTTGAAAGCTTAGGTTTGGGGGAAGAAACAAATGACACCAGGACTGTCTGCTTTCATTCTAGGCAGAGCTCACTCAGATAGGACCTGGCCCAGCTCAGATAGGTGCATTGTGTTTTAGGGGATGAAGTCTCAGCTAAAAACAAAATGTTGCTTGGCTGGGCATATTATTTCTCCATGCATATATTTCTTCTGGGGGTCTTGTGGGGAGGTAAGACTACTTGAGGACAGAATGTGCACATTCTAAAAATTTCTGGCCCAAATACCATCAAAACACCCAAGGGAATAATCACAATGATGATCTTTTCATGTCACTCCAATCTATAATTTCTAACAGGCATAGATTCGAACATTTCCTCTTCTACTTGCTGTGCAGCCTCATGTAAATTGTTTTTTTCCAAAAGATTTTATTTTCAGTGATAAAGCTAGGTGATTGGCCAAAAAAGAATCTTGGCCTGAAACTAATAGATATGTTACTTAGTCAACACTTATTTTAACAGACGTATATTAAGTCCTGACTATGTGCAAGGTACTGTGGAGAGAGTTGGGGTCACCAAAACGAACAAATCATGGCTTCTGCCCTCAGTCTAGGGAGAGGCAGGTCCGTAAAATATGGTGCCTAAACACAACCATAAGCAAATTGACTCAGTGGGCCCATGTCTCATTACAGGGAACATTCAACAAGAGGTGGCTGAGTGAAGGGGGTCATGAGTTGGTAGAAAAGAAACCCTCTAAAAGAGAATTAACTTTGTGACTAGTAAGAAAAAAATTAGAGAAAGACAAGGATACCCATGGGGGAAAATGGTGCCCAATAAACTCTTTCTATTCCATGAAGAATATGTGCATATGAAGCATGTCCTTTTATTCTCGTGCTTTGGTATCTTGGGGCCTTGCTTGTCCTGAAGAGATTGTCCCTTCCAGGGCCAGCCAGTTCCTAGAAAGAGTAAAGGACTTGCCTGTATGTAAGTGCACCTTTCAAATGCAAACCAACCGATCCAGAGCCCATGCTCCCCATATTGGTCTATCACACTCAGGGCCACTTTCCACCTGCCCTGATCACTATAAGACCAGCCACCAGACAACTAGGGAGAGCCCCTGTGTGCCAGAGCCCACGGGAATTATTCACACTAGCCAATCCTAATCCTGCTTACAACGCCTCCCACAAAACCATAATCAAAGTTGTCATTTGTCACATTTCCCCTCACTCCCTCCACCCCCGACCCACCTAGTGCTTCTCTGTGTGCCCTCCTCTCCCATGATGTAGTGTTCTCCTCCTCTTGGGCTCTGACTGTAAAATAAACTATCTTTTCGATGACAATTGTCTCCTGATCAGTTGGCCTCACCATACCTGAATGATAATAAAACTTGCATCTTAAACATCCAAGTGGAAGCTTATGAAAGGCCACAGGGAAAAGAAAACACAAGACACTGAAACCTCAGGAGAGAGAAAGAGTTTAACAGTGCAGCTGGAGAGAGTGTGGGCCAGGGGCCAGGTGGCAGGTGCCTGGACAACACAGGCCTCAGTTGCAGTCACCGTGAATGAAGAGGAAAACATTTGAAAAAAGGAAGTTAGGTTTCAGGGGCAACTTCAGCTTTTATACCTCTTTTACTGCCTTATAGTTTGTTTTATGTGATTTCCTTTTAAGTGTGTTTCTATCTCTTAACCTTGTGGTCAGAATGCTGGCAAGAGAGTCGGCAGGCTTATTCGCACTATGTTCCAGATATTCCTGGGATTGTTAAGATAAAGAGAAGAGACAGGGCTAGAGAAGGAAGAAGAACATGCTGACAATGGAAGTTTCCTGCCACCTGTCACTCTATCACACTAATGCCATATTCTTAAAAATGAAATCAGAACATGGGAGTCTCCTATTTTAAACACACTGATTCCCACCACTGCAAAGTCTGGAATACAAAGGCATTTACAATTTAGTTTAAACCTACCTTTCCAGCACCTCTACCCACTGGACCTTATTGAAGCTTCAATGACATGAAATTTCTCTCTACATCTTAAGCAAACTGTGTCTTTATAACCAGGTGAGCACTAATTTAAGAACAACAGAGAAATGGAAATGTAACCCTGTGTTAATAGATGCACAAAATCCTGCTCACTGCAAAAGCAGGGCTCTCTGATAAAAGCATGATTGGAAAACATGGTTCCTTTCGGGGCTGAATCTACCCTTAATTTTCATTACAAATATCTGATTGGTAACTTACATACTCAGGGGGCACTTGTGGACAGAGAAGAATATAGCTAGGCCTGCAAAGCCAATGCCAAATCCCTTTAAGGCAGCCGCCTTTCTAGACACAGCCAACATCCTTCACCTAGTCACCGGCAGGAAGAGGAGCCGAGGCGAGGAAGATGACCAGGCATGCCTACACAATTTGCTGCAGGTAGGCTTATGTGCAAAAGTAGTTAGGACTTACCTACAGAACTTTCACAGGTCAGTCACCCTGCCCAGGGCTAAGGCATTGCTCAAGGAATGACAAGTTCTGATTTATTGGGACACAGAGGGAATTTGTAAATATAGCTGTGGTCCTTCATCCCCTGTGTCTGGTAGGTATGGTAATACCTTTCTTTGAGTCTAAGAGTAAAACATGAGAAGGAATGCAGTGCTCTCCATTGTCCTCATCAAATTGGACTTTCATTATGTTTTATATCTGTTTTCCCCTATGGCTCTCCTCCTGGATCCACTAACACGTAACAGAGTTAGTGGTTGGCAATAATAAATTTCCGTTTAGTGAACAATGAACAAATGAATGAATGAATGGATTTCATAGGTGATAGAATATATCTGGACTTTTACAGTTTTGTAACAAAGGCTAAAAAATAAAACATAATGATAAATAATTCTTCACACATAATCTCATTAAGTCCTCATAGCAACCCTGGGAAGTAGGGTTATTCCCATTTTTCTTATGAAAAAATGGAGGATCAGGGAGATCAATCAACTACCCAACTCGTATGTGACAATATTAGAACCAAGGCTCCAAATCTCGGTTCCAAATAGACAATACCAGAGCTGTCTGGCTAGTCTCATAGAGAAATTCATCACATGAAAATGAGAATACAGTTAGGGAGGAAAAGGCAGGGGCATGGCTATCAGATTTTACTATACTTAAGAATGAATTAAGATTTAGTAGTCAAAGATATAAATGATGCCTACCCGTTAGTAAGAAAAAGACACGTAACATAAAAGAATGATGAGCAAAAGGTATGAACATGCAATTCACAAAAAAAGAAAGATTTTCAGCTTGTCTAGGAATTAGGGAAACACAAATTAAATGAATGAGATGTTCTTAACCCATGGTTGGTAAACATTTAAGAAGTTCTATAATATCAAGTGTTGGTGGGAGAGGGCAGAAATGCAATGGGTGCCATCCTACATTCTTGATGGGAGTGTCATGTAGTGTAGCCTTGTAGGAGGCAATTACCAGTTTCTATTAAAACTTTTTTTTTTTGAAATGGAGTTTCACTCCATCACCCTGGCTGGAGTGCAGTGACACAATCTCCACTCATCGCAACCTCTGCCTCCTGGGTTCAAGGAATTCTCCTGCCTCTGTCACCTGAGTAGCTGGGATTACAGGCACCTGCCACCACCGCCTGGCTAATTTGTGTATTTTTAGTAGAGATGGGGTTTCACCATGTTGGCCAGACTTTAGTAGAGGTAAGGTTTTACCATGTTGGTCTCGAACTCCTTATCTCAAGCGATCTGCCCACCTTGGCCTCCCAAAGTTCTGGGATTACAGGTGTGAGCCACCGTGCCTAGCCCCAGTTTCTATTAAAACTTAAAATGTATATTTTCTATGTGCTCAGCATTGGCCTAGCCCAGAAGTAGTCTAAAAGGTAGATTCTGTATATCTTGGGGATATGCAAGATATATTGATTATCGGAGAAGATTTGATAACTTCTGTGTATGTTTAACTTCATGCCAGCACTTTGAATTTTTTGTTGAGGGTCTGTTTTTGAGGAGTCAGCTATAAAGCACCATCTAGATGCCCTTTCAGGACTCAGCTGGCAGGACAGTTGACCACCAATGGCTCATGGTTGAGCAGCTCTAGGAAATTGCCCTTGGCCAAGGAATCTGTCCATCCTGGGCAGTGTGTATGCAATGACTGGTCAGTGTGGGTAGAAAGTCCAGTACTGGCCTCAATTCTAGATGGCTCTGAAGGCCATCCTGGCTCCTGTGCTCCTGAACTGTGGATCCTCTGAGCTCTCTGTGGCATCCGTACTGCAGTTCACCTTCCTCTCCGCCCCATTCCGCTCTCCCCAGTAAAATTTCTGCGTACAAATCTCAACGCCCCAGTGTCTGTGCTCTGGAGAACTGACCTAAAGCAGTTTCATAATGTACACATTAATACAAAAACACGTACGTATAATTTACAAATACTTAAATGCACATATATTTTGGTGCATTGGCAAACATATTTTTTACTGATAGGGTGGTGGGATCAGAGAAGTTTAGAGACCAATGTCTGTCAAAGGTTGAATTGTGCCTCCCCGCAATTCATATGTTGAAGTCCTAAACCCCAGTATCTCAGAATGTGACTTTATTTGGGAATAGGGTCATTGCAGACTTAATTAGTGAAGTGAAGATGACATCCTACTGGAGTAAGGTGGACTCCTCATCCAATATGATTGGTGTCCTCATTAAAAAAGGGGAAACTTGGGCATAGACACACGCATTGGGGGAATGGGAATGTCATGTGGATGTTGGAGTTACGCTGCCACAGTCAAGGACTTACTGGAAGCTAGGAGAGAGGCTTGTAAATGACCCTTTACAAGTAGGTTCAGAGGGAGCACTGTCCTGGTGACAGCTTGGCCTTGAACTTCAGCTTCCAGAATTGTGAGAAAACAGATTTAAGCCCCTCGGTTTGTGGTGCTTTGTTACAGCAGCCCTAGCAAACAAGTACAGTGCCTGAGAGCAACTCACAAATATGCGCAGGGATATGTTCTTTGCAAACGTGTAACAGCAGAATAAAGTTTTAAACAAGGTAAATGTTTATCAGAAGCAAAATAAAACATCACATATTCATATTACAAATACTTAGTTTAAAAAAAATGTGGTAGATCCCATTATATTGACGCTGAACATTCACCACTAATTTACAGGATTAAAAAAGGAAAGTGCTGAATGACAAGCATAGAACAATATCATTTAACTTACGTCGAAGAACGCAAAAGAATACTATATCCTTCAATACATTTGTCTGTGAATATGAATATATAGAAAAACAACTGGAAGGATGTGCTCTAAACCTGGGGCATTGTTTGCCTCTGGGGAAAGGGTTAGAAACTGGAGGGTTGTTAAAGGAGTTCTTTCTTCAATAGTGATATTTAAATTTTTGGCCAGGTATGGTGGCTCACAGCTGTAATCCCAGCACTTTGGGAGGTTGAGGTAGGCGGATCACAAAGTCAAGAGTTTGAGACCAGCCTGGCCAACATGGTGAAACCCTGTCTCTATTAAAAATACAAAAATTAGCTGGGCGTGTTGGCGGGCGCCTGGAATCCCAGCTACTTGGGAGGCTGAGACAGGAGGATTGCTTGAACCTGGGACTCAGAGGTTGTAGTGAGCTGAGACTGCACCATTGCACTCTAGCCTGGGCAACTAAGCAAGATTTTGTCTCAACACACACACACACACACACACACACACACACACACACACACAGAGTAATATTTAAATTTTAACAAGAGAATATATTCGTGTATTTATTTTATAATTAAAAATTAATTTAAAAAATAAACAAAAATCATCTAGGGACTGTAACATGTGATCCTGGAGGGAATTCTGGAACAGAAAGAGACATTAGGTGAAAACTAAGAAAATCTGAATAAACTATGAATTTTAATTAATAATAATGTATCATTATTAGTTCATTACTTGTAACAAATGTACCATACTAAGGCAAGATGTTCATAATAGGGGAAACTGCACAAGGAGTATGTGAGAATTCAGCACTAGCTTTTCAGTGTTTTTGTAATATCCAAAATTGTTCCACAAAGTAAAGTCTATTCATTAAAAAAAAATTCATCTAGATCAGCTGAGTTAATATGATGTAGATCCCTGGGCCTTGTCTCCAGAGATTCTAACTCAATAGATCTGGGGTGAAGCCCAGTCATTTTCATTCTTATTAAGCCTCCCAAGGTGGTTCATTGTTTTGGGTTACCACAGGCAAGGAAAGAATCAAAGAAAATGCAACCACACGCATTTGGTTAACACAGCTGATTACTAAAGTCTCTTCCCAGTTCTGATGGAGAAGGAAGGAAGGGGCAGCAGTGGTGAGGAGCCTGTTTCCACTCTGGGATGGCTGGTCCAGAAAAACCTAAGCCCTAGTGTAAGACTGGACTCAGGGGAGCAGCCCCAAGAAGCCACCAGGACAGGAGGCAGCCGCCCTCACTACCCATTACTATCATTTGGTGTACAGTCGTCCTGTGGTTTTTAGCTGTCTTTAGGGAATTTGTATTACCCTAAGCTAAAATGTTTTCCTTTCCGTTAAAATTTGTATGTGAGACTTGAAAAGATGGCCTATTTTGACATCAGGTCTGTCTGTCCAGGAGATAAATTCCAACCTCTTTCTGAATTACATAAATGGTCTTTCCCACCCTCCTCAGTCCAGTCCGCACACCAGTCAATTCATTGCTCCTCATTTGCGTCTCCAAAAGTCTTTACCCATCCACTATTATGATAGGTACTATAACAGATTGTAGGTGTGTGGGTATGTGAGCCTCCATTACCAGCCTTCTCATCTTAGTAAACCATGGAGTTTGGCCTCATATAAAGCACACATTATTCTCTTATTTATTCATTCTACAAGCATTTTTTGAGAGACTCTCACCCGCTGGGCATTCAGGAAGTATTGAGAAGACAGTTTTCTAACAGTCTCTGCCCTTAGAAGTTTATACTCTGGTAAAACAGGTCATTGTTAGTTGGACTGAATTGTCTCTTCAGCCTCTATAATCTGATAAATGAAGTCACAGTAAAGTGTGGTAAGTTATTTTAATTGTAAAATAAGACCCCTCCAGAACAGTGTTTAATATAGAAGGACTCAATTCCAAGAGTAGACTTTTAGATACTCCTCAAAACATACTATATTGAGCACTAAGATTTTGACTATGCCTAATGCCAGCCCTTGGAAACAACTGTTTCCAAATTGGTCTCATGCTATCTGAACTTCACTGCCAGCTGCCCCCATTGCCCAGACAGATTTGGGATCCCATGGCCATAGAGCGCCTGGTGGCACTATGACCAACATCAACACGTGTGTGGCTTCAGGGACCCCAGCCTCATTTTGGGAGAGTACACTGCACACACTAGGACCTTTGCTTCTGAAGCAGTTAGCATAGAGCTTCCAGAAGGAAGGAGGAAAAAAATCCACCATCTGTACTCTCATTTATCTTGCCCTTAAAATGGAAGGAAGTTGGTAAACAAGAAAGAAAGCCAGAAAACTAAGGAAAGAGGAAGCAAGTTAGAATATTGATGTCAGGGGATAATTTTAGATCCACGACACAGCTGGAGTCTATGGGAACCGTTCAAAGGCCTGGATTCAGGAACAGAAAAGAGGAGAGAGAGGAGGAGGAAGGAAGAAACAGGGCAAAGGGGCTGGCGTGGAAAGAGTTGGAGGTGGCTGATGAATGGTGGAGGGAAGAAAGTAATAGCTGGCACTTCTTGAGCAGTATGGTCATAACTTCCTCACATCTCACTTAATACACATGTCAGTCTTTGAAATGAGAACATTGAAGCTTGACTACTCTAAGCTGCCAAGTCCCCTGGGAGGCCAAGCCAGGATTCACCTCAAGTGTGCTCAATACCCGAGGCCACAGTCTTAAGGACTGCAGGCACTGCCCCCTGGAAGGGGAGAGGAGAGCGGCTCCTATCTTCCCTGCTTTATGCTAACACAGCTTGGGGGCTACCTGCGGACTGGAGCTCTGCAGTCCAGATGTCAGTTGCATTCAGGTATTTGCAAGACCTTTGCAGCTATGACCCACAGAGTCTATGCAGGGACATTGCCAGGCCTCATATTTTCCCAAACTTTTTTACTTAGTAGCAAGACCTTTGCTAGTCTAGACAGTGACTTTGTGTAAATTTAAAAATGGCAGCTGCTGGGGGTAGACCAGTTAGGAAAGACGTCGCTTCCTCGGAGTCTGGGCCCTCAGCCCCAGGCAGGGCACAGGGCTGGAGTAGTCCTCACTGGGCTTTTATATTTATGCACAAATTGCACAGCCATTTGTGGGACTGGTAGTACTCATTTGAGCAGGGAGAGGGAGAACACGGATGCCAGGTGGCTGCACTGAGATGTCCTCCATGCTATAGGGCAGCTCTGATTTTCTCTGCGATGGAGAAAGTAAACCACGTCAGGCAGCGAAGCTCCTCTTTTAATATCGGGTATTGCATTATTCAAAAGCACTTTGATTGGGAAGCTGTTCTCCCCACTCCTATAAATCAAATGACCAGAGCATAAATTGACTTTCAAAAGGTAGTTAGAAATGAATTTTATCCTTTAAAAAGGAAGAAAAAAAGATGAAGTACTAACCACAAATCTTCACAATGGAATACTAAGGAAAGATAGATAGTAATAATAAATAGTTAAGCCTTTGTATCGATATTATGCCTCTCCGTGAGTGGTTCTAAACCTCTTTCTATATTTTTAAATGTGCTTGTGCCTCTCAACCGGCCTGTGAGACAGGGTGGGCAGTTATTATAATCCTCATTATTACAAGAACAGACACAGAAAAAAATGAAATGCCTTGTGTAAGCTCACAGAACACATTAGCCTCTGAGAGAGACTAGAACTCCAGCCTCCTGGTGCCCATCCCTGGAAAGATCATGGTGCTGCAAAATGACACAAAATGGCAGAGCAGAAACGAAGGTCTAAGACCCTGTCTGTTTGGGGATGAGCGTGTTTAGCAGCTAAAATGAATGATGTTCCATTTATAATTATTAATAAACTTCGTGTCTCCGTCGCAGAGGTTTCTCTAAGACCAACTTCACTGCTCACCCTACAGCATAGCACCAGCTCCCAGCAAAAGCAGATGAGACAGGCCCTCCAGGGAGGGCACCTCAAATGCCTGAATGCCCATTAATAATAATAACTATTTCCTTAGGAACTTACTGTTCCTGGGGAGCTGTGCTAAGCATCGCATGTAATTTACTTTTCAAAGCTCTTATCACAACCTTATGAAGAAAGCCTCATTATCTCCATTGAACAGGGACCTTAGAGAACTTATCCACGTCTGTGCAGCTGCTTAAACAGCAATGCTGAGACTCAAACCTAGAGCTGTTGCTGAACTCCAAAGACAAGCGTCTCAACCACTGTCCTGTGCTCTCTCTGATCAGTGTGTTGCTAAAATGTAAACATGCATCCTTCTCTATACCTTTGGGAATACTAACAAATGCTGCTGTCTATGAATGAAATCAATTTAGTTTCCAACCAACATTTAAAATGAAACAGACCAGGCTAGACTAGACAGTATCAGTGCACCCCAGGTAATAAGTGTAGTTGTTATTTTTTGAAACATGTGTATGTACACAGACTACTGGGTGGTGATGTAAAGTGTATTTACTGCAGGTCACAACAGAAAAGCCTGAGAAGCACTGATTTAAGGGACCACTCCTCTATCACTCTGTTTCCTCGAGTTTGCCTTCTCCCCATTCACAGTCACTTCAAAAAGACACCCTGCATCTTGGGATACACCTAGGTGGTATTGGTGACATTTTTCCTAAAGATGACAGCAAAAATGAAAAAATGTTCCTTTCAATTCCACATGCTTCCTGAGATTTTGTTTATTTCATTTTTGGGGGTTGCATGTGGCCTTGTGTCGTTGGAGCTGCTTGTAGGGTCTCTGTGTCCTGAAGTTGAGGAGGCAAACCTGGAGACCACACGTAGGGTCCGTGGGCAAAACAGGGAGAGCAAGAAGCTAAAGCATCAGTAATGCAATTATTTTCACTTAGAGAAGGCTAGGAACTTGCAAGAATGGAAGGAGAACTTTCAAACTTTTAAATTGAGGACATCAGAGGTATTTGGCTTTGGTGAGCAGATTTGTTTCTGAGGTAAGATGACTGAGAGCTCAAAATCCACTGTCAATGTGATTCAAGGGTGCCCAGTGTATGCCCAAAGTTCTCTCTCCTACTGTTGTCAAATTTAGCAGCACTGGCCCCCAGCTGCAGAGGAGAAAGGAGAAGCAAAGGTCCCAGTGTGAGGAAAGAGGCTAGGTCCAGCCACATATGTCTCTAAGAGGACACTCCTATTACCCCCACCCCATCCTTCATTTTCAGAGTTCTAAGGGCAGTAGGGACGGTAGGGTGACAGTAGGGAAAGAAATGTGAATATATCAATATTGGGCAGAGGCAAGGATTGGTGGGGGGCAGCTAGACCTGGTACAATACTCCCCACTCCTTCACCACTTCATTAGTCAGCTCGTGTTACCATAACAAAATACCTCAGGCTGGATGGTTTAAACAATAGAAATTTATTTTTTGCACAGTTCTAGGAACTGGAAGTCCAAGATCAAGGTGCCAGCATGGTCAGTTTCTGGTGAGGGCTCTCTTCCTGGCTTTCAGATGGCCGCCTTCCTGCTGTATCCTCACATGCACCTTCCTGCTGTGTCCTCATATGGTCGAGTGAGTGAGCTCTCTCCTGTCTCTCCTTAAAAGGACACTAATCCTATTGAATCAGAGCCCCACCTTTATAACCTTAGTTAACCTCAGTTATTTCCATAAAGGAGCCATTTCAAAATGTAGGAGAGTCAATGCTTTAACACAGGAATTTGTGAGAGTCACAGTTCAGCCCATAGCACCCCATTTCAGAACATACCCTGACCCACACTGACCCATTTGTCCTTTTTCCACAGCAGCCAAGATTCCTAGGTACGCTGCTTGCTGAAAGTAGGTATTTTTCTGAGTTTAGAAAGTTGTTACAGAGGTTAAAACTGTCCCCATTTGCAGGGAAGGAGGCTCGGTGTGGTGTGCTGAGGAGAAGTACCTGATTCCATTTGTGGATTTCCTGTTGATTTCCCATCCAGGCAGCCACCATTTTGTTTTCCCCATGACTAAGATGGAAAACTAAAATAAAATCTCACACACATACATTACACAGGTGTTGGGAAGGTAGGATTACAGTGGTCTTTCAGTTCCTAAATCATACATTTCATGAATGCTTGAATTTTTCACCAATGTCAAGTATGATTTTGTGATTTAAAAAAAGGTAACACTTTATAACAACAGCACAAGTGTAGTAATAGCACAAGGATTCACTGAGTAAATATACCAGGGTGATGAAAGCTCTTGGCTCACATTCTATAAAGTGCTATCAAATGGTGGAATTTGGAAAAGGGCAGACAGCTAATAGGGTTTCATTTCTGTTTGATTGCATGATTTCAGAAAGGAGAGTGAAAAGACAGCTTCTCTACACAAGAAAGTCTGGAGAACAAGTTAGCGATGTTTTAAGGCAGGGAAGTAGCCCAGCTGGACTTTTGACTAAAGGAGAACTTGGACATGATCTATGCTAGACATTTCTAGAACCTTCCAGATGCTGCAAAAGTCCCTGGATGTGCTGTCAGTTGATTAGATGGGAGCTGGGTTCTCAGGATGCAGTCCCACACCTGACTCTCTTTTCCATCCCACGAAGGGTGGCTGAAATCTGTGACCACTCTCAACTGCATCCTAAGTACAAACAAAGCATCCTTTCAGTTGAGAAAGCCATTTGCAGACACTGGGGTGGAAATGCAGCCTGGAACGATGAAAGGGCTTTATTAGAGCCCTAGTGTGGGTAGGGGGAGGCCGCTGGGCCCTGGCTTTATTAAACTGTAGCTCTTCCCTGCTGCCACCTCGATATTGCCAGGGCTATTGTTAGTCTGAATGAAGAACACACAGGGCGGAGGGGAAAGCTTTAAAGAGGAAAGATGAGTCCAAATCAGGGAAGGAGAGCCTCTGCCTACCAATGCACAGAAATGCTTATAACTAAGGTCATATAAAGCATACACATCACAAAGAAACGCAGACCCAAGGGCTGGGATTGATGGGGTTGCTGGGGAACTGGGCCACGCTCAGCTGCAGCCGGCACTTGAGTCCCATGTCTGAAAACAGGGCTCCCTTGTGGATTTTGAGAAATAACAATGCTCTGGCTTTGAGGGGCCTCATTCCCTTTGAGGTTTCCAGCACTTATCTGCCAAGAGCTGTGGATCCTTTCAGCAAGGATTCCACTGGCAACCCAAGGCAGCTCTTGGATTCTGGGGTGTTGTCCTGCAGAAAAATCCTCACTCTGTTGCTGTGACCTCACCAAGCAATAAAGAGCAGGAGCCCATCCAAGTGCACATCCCTAGGAAGGGAAAGGCTCTGCAAGTCCTGAAGGATCCAGAAGGGTCTCACTAGCCATCCTATGCTGTCCCTGTCCTCTGGGCTCCATTGACTCCTTTCTTCTGGTCTGTTGGCTCTGAGGAGTCTGTGAACTACATATAATCCAGGACTGTATGGTCTCAGCATCCCAGAGCAGCCCTCATGGATGGGCCAGGGCCAGCACCAGCTGTCAGGAGCTTTCTTTGCAGGCAGCATAGCCAATGACAGCACAGTGGGGCCCCAGGGATCTGGCTGAGACTAGAAGCCCAATGATTCCTGGACTCTGGCTGAGAAAGCCAAGCATGGCCAGAGCATATAGGAAACAGGAATGGAAACCATGAGCTTTCCCAGAGGCATTAGTGTCCTGAGGCTGCTGTAACAAATTACACCAAACTGGGTGGCTTAAACAACAGTCACTTATTCTCTAGATCTGGAAGCTATTCTATTCTCTGGTTCTAGTTCTGGAAGCTAGAAGTCTAAAATCAAGGTGTCCACAGGGCCATACTCCCTCTTAGAGCCTCTAGGAGAAAATCCTTCCTTGCCTCTCCCAGTGTCTGATGGCTCCAAGGTTGCCTTGACTTGTAGATATGTCACTCCAATCTTTGCCTCCATCTTCACATCACATTATGTGTGTGTGTGTGTCTCTTCCATGGTTCTCTCAACACTCTCTGCCTTCCTCTTATAAGGACACTTAAGAGCAAAGATTGGAGTGGTGAAGCCACTAGTCAAGGCAAGCCTGGAGCCACCAGACAACTAGAAGAGGCAAGGAAGGATTTTCTCATAGAGAAAATGTGGGGAACCCTGCTGTCATCATCCATTTGTGCTGCTATAAGCAAATACCATACATAGGTGGCTTGTAATCAACAAAAGTGTATTTCTCATGGTTCTGGAGGCTGGGAAGTCCAAAATCAAGGCACCAGCGTATTTGGTGTCTGGTGAGAGTCCTCTTCCTGGTTCATAGATGGCCTTTTGGCTATGTCCTCACATGATGGAAGGGCTGATGAGTATCTCTTGGGCCTCTTTTATAAGAGCACTAATCCCATTTATGGGGCCTCCACCTTCGTGTGTCTAATCACTTCCCAAAGGCCCCACCTCTTGATAATATCACCTTTAAGGTTAGGTTTCCACATATGAATGTTGGGAGGACCACAGATATTTAGGCAATAGCACCTGCTATGGTCATTCTGTCAGAAGGCAGGGACTGTCTTCCAGCTTCACAGGGAAGAGAATCAAGTGCACTTGCTCCTGCTTGTCAATGTCCTCCTTCCCAAGAGAGGCCACAGAGACAAATGAAACCAACCAAGGAACTCTAGGAGCCACAGGTGAGATTTCAGAAAGAGGCTGGCTAGAAGGGAATTTTCTGGGTCCATCTCACTGAAAACAGTCCAGCAATGTAAACACCCCTTTTCAAATCTCATGGTTATGCACTCCAGAGGAGCCTCCGTGAACTGACAGGGGTAGAGTCAAGAGCTCTGGACTAATTAGCAGTTAACAGACCTTGGTTCTAGGTCAAATTTTGCCACTCTGTCATTCGTGACTGTGGACAAGTCACATTACCTCTCTGAGCATCAGGTTTTTTCATGGTAAAATTGAAGTAATAATGCCTGAAAGAATCATACTTCCTTCAGGTGCAAATGGGGCCGTGAAAGTGCTTGTCAAACTGTAAGTGCCAAGGAGACATGGGAGCATGGAGGCCGCATGGTTTCTAGGGTCAGGTGGGTGCATTTGCAGCCTGAGTTTGCACCGTCCCTAAGCATGCATGTTAAGCAGCGGGCTTCTGCCTTCTAGGAGCTACACAGGTATAACTCTTCTGACAGGCTTTCCCTGTGGACTCACTCACTGCTGCAAACTGTTCCCTCTGTTTTGATTTTAAATTGCTTGTTTGAACCCATGTTTGCAAACAGGGAAATGGTTCAAGCAGTTGCAGAAGATGGCACTTGGGGGTGTGGGTGGGATAGAGTTGTGGTGGGGTTGGTGCCTCAAGTATTACGCTGGTCACTGGGAAAGGAGTACCAAGCTGCTGAGAGGTTTGCCCCAGTGGGCCTGCCTTCCGAGCAGAGCTCCAGCACTGTAGCCTTCCCCCTGAGCCTTTCCTGGCCTGGGTCCCTACTGGAGACAACTAGCTTCAGGGCCTTGCTTCTAGATCCACACTGGGCTGAAAGGATAGAGCCATGGCTGTCCCTTTGGGACTAGAGGGCTGGTCCTTGGCTCCACCAACTCTCAGTTTTGCTGATTGTATGGATTTTCAGAGACCTGAGCCAATGGAGCACCCAAAACCTGAAAAAAAACAAAAATTGAGAAGAAGCAAAAGAAAGGGAGAAATGGTGGAGACTGGAGACCATCTCCTGTTAGGTCTAAGGGCAAATGTGCTGGATTTGAATTGATGTGGGGAGGCATCCACAGTTTGCCAGAATATAATGTAAGATGAAGCTACTTCTCCGCATGCACTTAAAACCCAACAGGACCCTGTTTACACAGTATCTCCTTTCTTTTTGGTCTCAGTTATATTTATTGAGCTCTTAGCCTATGCTGGGTACAATGCCAAGCAATTAATAAATATTATCATGTAATCTGCATAAAACTCCATGAAATAGACATTTTATTCCATTTCACAGTTGAGAAAAACAAAGTTCAAAAAAGACAAGTAACTGCTTGTCCTGAGTCATTGGATAGGTAGGTGGTGAAGCCACGATAGGGAACCCATTCTTCCTGGCTGCCTAGACCCTGAGCTTTCTACTTAATGCTATATCAGCCACCCTCCCCCACTTCCTTGCTTTCTTTCTTTGAAAGTTAGCAAAAGGTCATGATCATTGCTTTGTTTACACTAACAAGATTTGAAAGTGTGCACTCAAAATTGGTTCAGTCGAGAATCACTAAATTCTTTCTGTATGTCAGGCACCGTGCTAGCATGGAGACATGGTGAGCCACACAGAAAACTAGAGGGTGAGCCCCCTTCCCCATTACATGCATTTCCTCTTCTGTTAGGGCTGCCTCCTGAAGCACATAACCTGGACAAGTGTAGGCCGAGAAGATTAAACCTAAATTTCTTTCCTATACCATCAGAATATTGATGGGCCTTTTAGGAAACTATTTGATATCACTACAGATGAAATACAGAATTCTCCAGTGGCCATGCCAGAAAACCTGGGTAGTGGCACTAACTTTGCCAGTAAATAAGTGATATGACTCCCTGGGCCTAGTTCCCCATCTGTGCCACCGGAAGTTTAGGCTGTATCATGTATAGGTCCTTCTGATCTCCAGCACTTCATCAATGCATTTGAGTTCCTTATTTCAGTCCTGTTTCCAGACAAGTGAATCCTGAGACCCATTTTGAAAGTTTCAGGTGTTGAGTTGTGTTTCTCATCCTAGGTCCTAGGTTCTCCCGGTGATATACTGCTTAATCTGTTGTGCTTGTTTCTCTGCCCCTGATTCATTTGTCATTTGCAGACACTTTACCTTTGTCATTATTAGTTATATTCAATTCTGTAAGAGACATGCCCACATCCAAAATCTACAGGTATACTTAATTACAAACTATATGTTTCCCTTGGAAAACGATAAACAAATCAAGGAACTGCAAATTGAATCCTTCTTTCAATGTAATAGGCAGCTTGTATTTTTACAAGGAGAGAATTAAAAAATGGATGCAACATATTTCTGTTTGGTAAATCTGTATTTTTATACATTCAGATTACTTTAGCATGAGCTGCAGACAGTTTTTCAAAACCTACTCCAGTTGGTATGGTTTGTTTAAGATAGGGGCCAGGCCCAAAAGTTTTGTTTTGTTTTGTTTTCCTAGAAACTTGAAGGAAGGCATTTCTCTCTTCTTGGTTGATTTACTGACTACATGTCTATACTCACTCTGTGCCAAGTATATAAATTAGACCATTTCTAATTCTTAAACAAATCCTTCAGGAACAGCTATTGTTGCACCCATTTTATGGATGAGGAAATAGGAACTTAGGGAAGGTACAGCATACAAACATGGTCATTTGGATGGAAAGCAGCAGATGTGAGATTCTTCTTCTTCTTCTTTTTTTTTTTTTTTTTTTGAGACGGAGTCGCTCTGTCGCCCAGGCTGGAGTGCAGTGGCGCAATCTTGGCTCACTGCAAGCTCCGCCTCCCGGGTTCACCCCATTCTCCTGCCTCAGCCTCTTGAGTAGCTGGGACTACAGGTGCCCGCCACCACGCCCAGCTAATTTTTTGTATTTTTGGTAGAGACTGGGTTTCACCGGGTTAGCCAGGATGGTCTCGATTTCCTGACCTCGTGATCCTCCTGCCTTGGCCTCCCAAAGTGCTGGGATTACAGGCATGAGCCACCGCGCCCGGCCAGATGTGAGATTCAATCTGAGTTTAGTCTGACTTCAAATAGTCACACTTTCTCCACCACAAACACTGTATGAAAGGAAGAAAAAAGGATGGACTGATATCCAGATGGGTTAAAGCATGCCAGGGATACACAAGGAGAAAGTGGTTTCTGAAAGGCTTCCTTCACGAAACATGGAGGAAGAGTAGGCTAACACCAGCTCACACCATGATGCCTTTGTATGAATTAGAAAATGGTACCTCTTCCTAGTAGGTGCAGCCCAACATGCAAACAGCTTGATGAGTGCAGAAGGGGCTGACTCTACCACCCCTCACCCAGCCACACCCTGACATAGGGAACGAATTGCACACAGCTACCCCACGCCTGGAGGAAAGGAGGCTCAAGAACCTGGATGTGTGTGCAGACCAGAAGAGGACTGCATTATTTATTATTAGTAGTATTTATGATCTTCCAGTATTTATACTTCTCATTCTCTTTTCTTTTGCAAATAGTGTAATAGGCAGGGGAAACACTTCCTACTGTCAAAGAGGTTTAACTCTATTTCTGGAGCCAAGTTCGGTTAGAGAGACTGACCGCACTTCCCAGGACTGGCCTGGCTGAGAGCCAGTGCAGAAGTAATGCATCATTCTTATTGTGACTAACTTGTCCCAAAGAAGGTTCAAGCTGACTTATCTTAACAGTATTCACTTCTAATAACTTGGCACCAATTTGATTTGCACCTTTGACTGGCTGCTGATTCTCTGTTTCTTCACGTCCTCCACTGCTTTTTCCTCTTCCAGGTCTCTATTTAAATTAATTAACCTGTGATGTTGGACATTGGTTAATAGTAATAATAATAATAATATAAAGATGAAGATGAAGAAGGAGGAGGAATAGAGGAAGGAAACAAAATCATTTGCACTAAAATAAATAACTCCATTACAAATGGGGGGATGAAAGAAGAGAGTAGGGAGTGCTAGGAAAGATTTTTTTAATTTTTAATTTTTAATTTTTTTATTATTATACTTTAAGTTCTAGGGTACGTGTGCACAATGTGCAGGTTTGATACATAGGTATACGTGTGCCATGTTGGTTTGCTGCACCCATCAACTTGTCATTTACATTAGGTATATCTCCTAACGCTATCCCTCCCCCAGGCCCCTATCCCCCAACAGGCCCCGGTGTGTGATGTTCCTCGCCCTGTGTCGAAGTGATCTCATTGTTCAATTCCCACCTATGGGTGAGAACATGCATGTTTGGTTTTCTGTCCTTGTGATAGTTTGCTGAGAACAATGGTTTCGAACTTCATCCATGTCCCTGCAAAGGACATGAACTAATCCTATTTTTATGGCTGCATAGTATTCCATGGTGTATATGTGCCACATTTTCTTATTCCAGTCTGTCATTGATGGACTTTTGGGTTGGTTGCAAGTCTTTGCTATTGTGAATAGTGCCGCAATAAACATACGTGTGCATGTGTCTTTATATATGGGATTGCTGGATCAAATGGTATTTCTAGTTCTAGATCCTTGAGGAATTGCCACACTGTCTTCCACAATGGTTGAACTAATTTACAGTCCCACCAACAGTGTAAAAGTGTTCCTATTTCTCCACATTCTCTCCAGCATCTGTTGTTTCCTGACTTTTTAATGATCACCACTCTAACTGGTGTGAGACGGTATCTCATTGTGGTTTTGATTTGCATTTCTCTGATGACCAGTGGTGATGAGCATTTTGTCATGTGTCTGTTGCCTGCATAGATGTGTTCTTTTGAGAAGTGCCTTTTCATATCCTTTGCCCACTTTTTGATGGGGTTGTTTTTTTCTTGTAAATTTGTTTGAGTTCTTTGTAGATTCTGGATATTACCCCTTTGTCAGATGGGTAGATTGCAAAATTTTCCTCCCATTCTGTAGGTTGCCTATTCACTCTGATGGTAGTTTCTTTTGCCGTGCAGAAGCTCTTTAGTTTAATTAGATCCTGTTTGTCTATTTTGGCTTTTGTTGCCATTGCTTTTGGTGTTTTAGTCATGAAATCCTTGCCCATGCCTATGTCCTGAATGGTACTGCCTAGGTTTTCTTCTAGGATTTTTACGCTTTTAGGTTAAGTCTTTAATCCATCTTGAATTAATTTTTGTCTAAGGTGTAAGGAAGGGATCCAGTTTCAGCTTTCTACATATGGCTAGCCAGTTTTTCCAGCACCATTTATTAAACAGGGAATCCTTTCCCCATTTCTTGTTTCTGTCAGGTTTGTCAAAGATCAGATGGCTGTAGATGGGTTGTGTTATTTCTGAGGCCTCTGTTCTGTTCCATTGGTCTACATGTCTATATATCTGTTTTGGTAGAGAAAGGTGTTTTCACAAAGAGAAGGAGGCATCTTTGAACTTCAAAGAAAACTCAAATTTGGCACATGTTATCACATGTACTAGTAAGAACAGCCTTGTCAGATACGTGTTAGCAGATGCCCATTTTACAGAGGTGCAAACTGAGATTAGCGGGGTTAAATAACTTGCTCAAGTCACCTGGTATCCAGGTTTACACTCAAGTGTTCTGATTCCAAGTGCAATGAGTAGAGGAGGAAAGAGAATTCAGGGAGACTATGAGATTTCCTCTACCATATAAAGTTGAAGTATTGGTTCTCTCTCTCTCTTTCTCTGTCTCTCTCTCTACCTTCCTTTCTCTAATAATAGGTCTGTTGTCCAGTGTGCATGGCAAATCAATACAATGAGACACTAAGTTGCAGCAGAGATAGAGATTTAATTGTAGGGCTGCCAAACGAGGAGACAAGAGGAAACCTCAAAACTGTCTCCCAGAAGAGTTTGAAGCTAAGGATTTTAAGGGTTTTGGAGTGGGCTGAAGAGTGGTATCATTGATTGGCCGAAGAGTGCAAGATGACATCTTGGGATGGGAGATGAAGAAACTATATCCTCTTGCTGATTCAGTTTCTCTGTAGGGATCTTCAAACAGGTTGGGGTCAGCTGTTCCGTGGGAATTCACAATCTGTTTAAGCAATTCTTAAGCAAAAGCTCTATAATCCTCATGTCAGAAATCCTAACTATAGGAACAATGGGGATGCAAATGGACAGCATCTAGTGTCTTGTGACTTTCAGTTACAAGGAAGTGTGTCAAAGTGCAGCCAGATTAATGCTTAATTATTACTATATTTCTGTACGGAATTCTTGAGGATGGCTTCCATGAGGATGGCTTCAACTGTGCACAGCTGGAGAGACAGGAATCTGCAGTCAGCCCACCCAGTATTGAGGCTGATGACACCTCTACCCATCCACTTGCAGAGTTTTAGCAACTTGGGGATAGGACCCCGTGCAGAATTTGGCATCCATAGGTGTTTCATAGGTGTGTGTTTAAGGAATAGGTGAATAAAGTCATGCACTGAAAAAAACAAATAAATTGTATTGCAAATATGGGGAAGAATAGTTGTGTGGGTGCCAACAAGCAGGAAAAGGGTTATGGGGAGAGGAAGGGGAAATTGGGAGCCATGAAACCTACAGGGGAAATTAGCTCATCTGTCCAGCTGCAGAAAGTGCCTCCTGTAAGTAAGAGATAGGAAATAATCAGAAACTTTTGGCATCAAATTGAGATATGTGGAAAAACCTATCAAGAACACTGGGTTAGAGTTGTGGCTGAGATGGAGGCACAGTTCTGATCACTGTTAGAAAAATTCCATAAGTAGTTTGGAGGACACTAAGCAATTTGTTCCTTCCCTTCAGTTCCCAGTAGAAAGGGCCTCACCTTCTTACGTAGGAGGTTTGTGGGTCAGATCGCTGGGCAAATAAACTGTGCGGGAGGACACAGGCCTGGGAGTGGGGATACAAGGAGGGTCCTCCTTCTCCATCCTTCAACTTTCCTTATCATTAAGCTGGGAATTGAGACTGGTTTAAAAGAATTAACATGATTAAAATAAGGTACTTTAAAAAGCAAGTTCCAGCGTGGAAAGCATTGGTTTTTTCTCTCTCTTTCTCTGTTTTTCTCTCCACCTTCCTTTCTCTCTTTCTCTTTCTCACCCTCATACTCCTCCTCCCTTGTATTCCTTTCTTTCCCATTATCTGTGATCCCAGTGTGCTGTTTCAGCCAAAGCTGGAGCCTTTCTTGATGGATGCATACTTCAGGTTCTATCTATCTGTTTACAAAAGCCTGATTTTCCCATCCTTGATATTTCTCCTAGAAACTGGGTCCTGGAGAGATGGTGGGGGAATTCTAAGCCATTGTTACTTTCTTTCTTTTGTCTTTTTTGTTTGTTTGTTTTTTTGAGACGGAGTCTCGCTCTGTCACCCAGGCTGGAGTGCAGTGGCCTGATCTCAGCTCACTGCAAGCTCCGCCTCCCAGGTTTACGCCATTCTCCTGCCTCAGCCTCCCAAGTAGCTGGGACTACAGGCGCCGGCCACCTCGCCCGGCTAAGTTTTTTGTGTTTTTAGTAGAGACGGGGTTTCACCATATTAGCCAGTATGGTCTCGATCTCCTGACCTCGTAATCCGCCCGTCTCGGCCTCCCAAAGTGCTGGGATTACAGGCTTGAGCCACCGCGCCCGGCCCATTGTTACTTTCTATAGCAGACAAGATCACTCCAAAAGATGCCTCTTTGGCATAAGGATTATTTTGAGCTGAAAGCAATTGAGAAGAAGCAGACGAACATCTCTCTGCCTCCCCCATTTGCCTAAAAGCAGGACATCCATTTATAAAGACAACAGTGTCCCTTCTGCCCTCACTGCCAGTAAGAATAAAGGTTGATCACTGAAGACAACTTTGGATCCTTACCAATGAGAGGATAAAAATAAGGATCACTTATCTGGAGACCACCACTAGAGGAATCTACATGACAAACTTCACTAACTAGCCTTCAGCTACCATATATAGTAATGCTCCCCATAATGATACTTGGTCAACACATACATAATGGTGATCCCATAAGATTATAATAGAGCTGCCTTATACAGGTGTACCATTTCTTATCTTTCACATGGTGTTTTTACTGTACCATTTCTATGTTTAGATGCATAAATACTGCCTGTTGTGTTCCAGTTGCCTACAGTATTCAGTACAGCAGCAAGCAGTACAGGTTTGTAGCCTGGAGCAATAGGCTCTATCGTACAGCCTGGGTGCATAGTAGGCTCTACCATCTACATTTGCATTGAGTACCTTCTCTTTTTTTGAGACGGAGTCTCGCTCTGTCACCCAGGCTGGAGTGCAGTGGTGCAACCTCGGCTCACTGCAAGCTCCACCTCTCGGGTTTACGTCATTCTCCTGCCTCAGCCTCCCTAGTAGCTGGGACTACAGGCGCCCGCCACCTCGCCTGGCTAGTTTTTTGTACTTTTTAGTAGAGACGGGGTTTCACCGTGTTAGCCAGGATGGTCTCGATCTCCTGACCTCGTGATCCGCCTGTCTCGGCCTCCCAAAGTGCTGGGATTACAGGCTTGAGCCACCGCACCCGGCCTGCATTAAGTACCTTCTATGATGTTCGCACAGTCAGGGAATTGCCTAGTGACACATTTCTCAGAATGTATCTCTGTCGCTAAATGCTGCATGACTGTATTTGCCTTCTCACAATTTGCTGCCCCTAGAGACTCAAGGTTCTTTTCCTTTGTCTTGCCACTTCTTTAAAAGTCGACTATTCTTTGCCGAAGAGGCTATATAAGCCTAAAATCAAAGCTCTCTGTGAAAATGATTCATTCCTTGGGTATCTCCCATGCATAGTTGAAAGACATGTTAATAAACTTCTGTTTGTTTTTCTCTTGTTAATTTGTCTTTTGTTACAGGGGTCCATTCCAACTAAAAACTAAGGGTAGAGAGAAAATTCTTTCTTCCTTCCCTACACTTTCTTTCAGTAGGATAGTTTATCTCTCTGTCCAAGTCCAGAACTCACTCTCCAGGGAAAATGGGGCCATAGAAAAATGTGGATTGTGTGTTGTATATGCGTTCAACATTTATGTGTGTGAGAGGCATGTGAGACTCTAGCACCTTAATGATTAGGCCATACACATATGTACAGACTTGATTACATGGTAGGCACTCAGGGGCCAGTAAATAAAATGTTAAGTAGTCCCAGGGCAATTAGGGACTTCTGACACAATACAGCATATGCACAAAATTTCCCCTACTGATTTAAAATTTTTTTTGATACCACTATTTTAAGAGGTCTTTCTTCATATTAGTACAACGTTACAACGACTCACCTCATTCTTTGCTGTATAGTAAAATTTCCCTAATTGGGCCCAGCATTTTGGAATTTGTATTAATTACAACACAAAGATTGTATTGGGTGAGAAGTTTGAAAGAAGAGTTGTAATTTAGAAATCTGTACTTTTATGAGCACTATACATAAGCCACAGGGTTTTTATAAATTGTAATCTCAGGTTCGTTTAGCCAATTTTTCTTATTAGCACCCCATTTATTTCTGAGTTTATAGCATCTGTAACATGTAACATAATTATCGGTGTTTCTTTTAACACATCCTAGAGTTTGAATGTTTTATAAAAATTAATTCAATTGGGACTTACAATCTCCCATCTCTCAAAATAGTAAGATTTTACTGTATTGATTTTGGACTCTGTTCCTCGGCAGCTTTCTTTAGCCATGGACAAGTGAGTCAGTGGAAGCTAATTCGGGAGGGAGGTGTGGTTGTTCAAAGTGTCAGAGTTGACTCGATATGGTGGTAGACTGTTGGCTACTACCCATCGACAGCCCCTTCTTTCCAAGCCCACTATGGCCAAGAGATGTTTCACCTTTTCTCCCTACCGCAGCTGCCTCTTGAGCCCACCGTGCCATCTTGCTGGTTATTATCTTTGTTCCTTCCCTGACCTGGTTATGGTTTTTCTTTTTTTTTTTTTTTTTTTTTTTTTTGGTTGAGACGGAGTCTCGCTCTGTCACCCAGGCTGGAGTGCAGTGGCCGGATCTCAGCTCACTGCAAGCTCCGCCTCCCGGGTTTACGCCATTCTCCTGCCTCAGCCTCCCGAGTAGCTGGGACTACAGGCACCCGCCACCTCGCCTGGCTAGTTTTTTGTATTTTTTAGTAGAGACGGGGTTTCACCGTGTTAGCCAGGATGGTCTCGATCTCCTGACCTCATGATCCGCCTGTCTCGGCCTCCCAAAGTGCTGGGATTACAGGCTTGAGCCACCGCACTTGGCCACCTGGTTATGGTTTTTCTATAGCAAACAAAGAAAGCTGGGATTGTCACCTTTCTTTTCCTACAACTTGGAAGTCTGGGCACATTGTTATGAGGCTTTGTCTAGAGTCATGGGGAAGGGAAGTGTCTCCCCTCCCCTGGGCTCTCTCCTCTTCCTCCTTATCTCCTTTTAAAACCTCCCCTGAGCCCTCCCTGGGTCAAGATTAGCTATCCCTGCCCTCTGTCAGTGCATTTAGAAGCAACATGCAAAGAACAGAAGTTTTAGCACCTTCAAGACCTGAGTTTAAATCCCAGTCCTAATGCCTGTAGCATTGTAACCATAAGCAAGCTTCTGAATATCTATTTCCTTAAAAAAAGAGACAGCAAAACTTCTGGCAGCGTACTAGGAGGATTAGAGATAATACACATTAGCATATGTAGTACCAAAAAAGCAAATGTTCAAGAATGGTAGCTATTTTTATTATTCTAGCACTTCCCACACTGTACAGTGATCATGCTCACTTGTCTGTCTTCCCTTCAGGACTGTGAGCTCTTTTTGAGACTATTTTTGTATCCCTGAACTTTGGAACAAAAAAGTTGGCATGGAGTGGACATTACATAAATGTGTTTTGGATGAATGGATTAATGGGAATTAATGGACATCCTTAAATAGCCTGACTTGGTTTGTGCATTATTCAGTGGGCCTGTTTCTTGGGACCTATTGGAGATTACAGGCCATTCTAAACAATGAGGCAATCAGAACAGGGAAAAGAACAAAGTAAAGAAATTGGATTCAATATTTTGGTTTTTAAAACATTGCATGCCTACAGATAATGATAAAACTCACTATATCTAAGACTGAAGGTAATTGGCATGCTTGGAATGTCATATTCTCAACATTAGAATGACACATCACAGGTTTTCTTTCCCCCAACTACTGGGCCTTTTTCATTTATAGGCAGGACAATCACTATTTTCCTTCCAGATACCATTCATGAGAAATATTCAAACCTTACAGGAACTTGCAAAATAAACAGTTGTTGGCATCTCCTTGGGAAGAAGACAAAACCCAAAGCTTTGATAGATATTAAACTGGAGCCCTCCTGGGAGACTCTAAATGGCTCATAAATACAACTGGTAGAATATTGCCTGCATGTATTTTCCACTTACACTCACCTTTGAGGTTCTGTTCTGGCCCCTTGAGAATCGATACACACAATAACAGAATTGCTGATATATTAATCTTTCTGCTGATCTTAGCATTTCTTTCTACCAAAGTGGGAATAAGGCTGGGAGAGGAAGTGAAATCCAGAGCGCTGTGAAAGTAATGGGGGAAAAATTTCATTTCCAGAATTCAGAAAATATATGAAGTCGTTCTCTTTCTCTAACCTCACAAAGGCACCTTGATAGAGTGCCCTGGCTGGCCCAGAGCCATGGACTTCAGTTTATCATGAGCACCCTGCACCTTCCTCAATCCTGGTTTCGTGACCTTTCAAGAACATAGTCAACACTCCAGGTCACATCTGGGCTACAAGTTCCATTAGAACAACGAGTCACCCACTCCAGAGCCCTCACTGCGCCAAAAGGTTTTCATTCCCAGGCTACAGCTTATCACAGTAAAGGGGAGGGAAAAATAATGCGTCCTCTGCCCTTTCTGAGTTCTTAGTTGGGACAGACACCTGTAAAGACAGACTAACAAGAGGAAAACAAACAGAAGTTTATGAACATGTGTATCTCATGTATACAGGAAACATGCAGGGAAGATGAGTGGGTTTCAAGAGTAAATCTCAAAGCTGTGGCTTTGACCTCAGGCTTAAATATCATTTCCTGAAACAAAGAAAGAAGTGGGTAGGGAAAGCCATTTGTGGGAAGATGACCAGAAAAGTATTGTAAACAAGAGTAAGGTTTGTTACGCACATTTAACTTGGTACCTTCTCCCTTGATCAGAGTTTCTTTTGACTTAGTCACTCTTCTCTTCTTTGTGCAGAGAGGGAGACTCCTTTACAAATGGAGATTTCTCTTACGTATGAATTTCTCTTTTTTTTTTTTTTTTTTTTTGAGACGGGGTCTCACTGTCACCCAGGCTGAGTGCAGTGGTGGAGTGCAGTGGTGTGATGATAGCTCACTGAAACCTTGACCTCTATCTCCTGGGCTCAAAAGATCCTCCCATCTCAGCCTCCTGAAAAGCTGAGACCACAGGCATGCACCAACATGACTGGCAAAACTTTTAAAAACATTTTTGTAGGAATGGGGTCTTGCTATGCTCCCCAGACTTGTCTTGAACTTCTGGAGGCAAGCAATCGTCCCACCTCGGTCTCCCAAAGTGCTGGGATGACAGGCATGAACCACCACCACACTTGGCCAAATTTCTCTTGTAAAAGGGTCACTTCTGCCGTTTCCAGAGCCTCTCCTGTGGCTACTGTTTCTCAAAATAATGAGCTCAGAATAATCCTAATGCCAAAAGGACATTTTTGGGGGTGGCATATTCTGGTGCTTATTGTCGTATTTTGGGTTGACACGTCCTGAACCCCACCATTAGCAAAGGGGTGGTTTTTAGGTATTCAGGACTGAACGCACTCCATAAGGTGAAACTGGTAGTGAACATCTAAGATTTACACCAGCTGCAGAAGGAGCCCCGGGTTGAGGAGGTAGGAAGGGGATTTCCCTTGAAGATGAGCCTGAAAGACTAATACCATTATCTAAATTCTCCAAGTGAAGGTTATCAGAAGAAGGGAAAAAAATCAATTCGTTTATTTTTGTGTGGATTTTTTCTCCTCCTGCCCCCCGCCCTCGCTTAGAAAACAAAAGACACACAGGTGCATGGTGTGCAACTCTCTCCATGGCAGGGTGAAGAGCGGCGCCAAGGGCTAGGAAGTGGGGAAGTACAGGCTCTGGGGTGAGACAGTGTTGGGTTAAATGGCTGTCCCTTGGCTTCCTGGGCAAGTCGCCTCACCTCCAGGAGGTCCAGTAACCTATTCTTTAAAATAATAACAATTATAGCAGCCTTTCCGGTTTGGTGTGAGAATTAAACGAGATAATGAGAAGTGGTGGATCTTGTTTTGGATTCCTGTATTGTGTGAGTCCTGATGGGGAGGTAGGATTCTGGCCACCATGGAAGCTGAACCTTTCATATTTCTTCTTCCAGGTTCTCTTTTCCAGGGGACAGCTGCAAAATTACTTGTGGTGGCTGTGTCAGGATTCAGAATGCTATACCCCAAAGTATGGCACCTTGGGATGCTGATTGTTTTTGAGCTGAAGGAGACAGGAAAGCCTCAGAAGCAAGGGGGTCTCTCAGACCTTCTTCGACCCTCCTGTCTTTTGCCCCTCCCTCTCCTCAAAAGCAAGCCCTAAAACACAGAAAGGTCACTCTCCAACCTACCTCTCCAAAAATAGGTCATAAGATCCTCCTATGACAGGTGTCCTGCCCTATACCCGGAGGAAAGGAATGTTATGTGGAGAGATTGAGTAGAATATGAACAAATAATTTTGCTGGCATTCCCACTCAGTTTTATGTCATTAGATCATACCCTTCTTGTCCAGTTGAGTTTCTCCACAACTATCCACTTCTTTCATCAGACTTAGCATCAAAATACAGTTTTCCCTGTGACTTTGGGCCTTCATTTCTGAGGGATCCTATGTCATGTAAAACTTGATAAATGTGTTACGCATTTAATCTGTCTTTTGTTATAGGGGTGTCAGCCATAAATCTTGGAATGGATAAGGAAGAGTTATTACTTTTTCACCCATACAGCTGCATCAGGGATCCAGGTTCTGATGGTGATGAGGTTGGAAGCAGATCCTAAGCAGAGAGAACCTGTGACAAAATCCACACACTGTCCCCACTCCCCAGCTCTCCTTGGTGCTGACTCATGCTAAGAGCTTGGTCAATTCTATGAATTACTGACACTTTTCCAACCAATTCCTTTTCTGCTCAAAATTAATAGGTATTGTCTTTTGCTTGAAATCAGAAGTTCTGACCATTATCGAGGGGAGAAAAAGTAATATGTCTTCTCACCTATTGCAAGGTTCATGGCTGAGACATCCGCAATAAAAGATTAGCAAGAAAACAATTACACAAATGTATTTACATTTTATGTAACATGGGAGGCTTTAGAAATGAAGACCCCCCCAAAAAACAGAAAAATACGTGTATTTTTATGCTTAGGTTTGATGATGGATGGACAGTTGTGCAGAACTGTGATTGGACAAAGGGGGTCTGGTGTAATAAACAGGAGGGAACTTAGCAAGGCCTGTTTGTTCAGATTCTTCTCTGTGTCCTTGTGTCTTCAGAGATAAGGACATTCCTTTCCTCCAGATATAGGGAGGGCACCTCTGGAATGAGCAGGGTCTTAAGAAGATCAGGGAATTCTTTTATGACCTGCTTCAAAAAAGAAGGGTAGGAGAGGGTCAGACCTTGCTTCTGTGGTTTTCTCAAATGCCAAGGTGTCGTATTTTGGGGTAGCATGTCCTGAACCCCATCAATTACAATATGTAAAGAACATAATACTGCCAGAGCACCTAGCAGAATGCTCCTGAAAGTAGGAACTCAACACAAGGGAACTATGGTTATTATTAGCTTTCCAGGGTTTCTACTATTAGTTTTGGAATTCCAGGATTTCACATTTGATTCAACTACAGTCATGCATTGCTTAATGGTGGGGCTACATTCTGAGAAATGCATCCTTGTGGGAACATCATAGAATGTACTTACACAAACCTAGCCTACTACACACCTAGACTATATGATATAGCCTATTGCTCCTAGGCTACAAACCTATATGGCATGTTACTGTACCAAGTATCATAGGCAATTGTGACACAATGGCATTTGTGATATAAACATGGAAAGGTGAAGTAAGAATATGGTATTTTAATCTTATGGGATCATCGTCCTCTATGTGGTTTGTTGCTGACTGAAACATGATTACATGGTGCATGACTGCATTCAAATATCCATGAAGTGTAATAATTTGCTGAAATATAAATTTAAATTGCCTTTGGAATAATACGCATCAGATTATTTCCTGTTTGCTTTTTTACAAGAAGCACATATTATTTGCAATCATCAGTAATAGTAAATGTATTTTCATTTAAAAAAAACATGGCTTTGGTTTGAATTGTGTATACCCAAAGGCATAAAAGCTTTTGTGACTTACTGATCTCCAAATTATTCTGCAATTGTATTCAAGAATGGTATCCCATGGATGGTCAGGATCTTCTATTAGAATAACCAACTCTAAAGAGACTTCATGGATAAAGAAACTCTAAGAAAATAAAATTTAATAATCTGTATGAAGGCCTGGATCATAATCTATATTCAAATAGTAATCAATGTATTAATAGCCATTTGCCCCATTCACAAGCTTGATTATGCATGCTTCAGTGCTAAAGTATTTTGTTGGTCAGCAAAGCCTTTGTGACTCAAAGGATGGTCCCTGGACCAGCAGCGTCAGTATCACCACGGAGCTTGTCAGAAATGCAGAATCTCAGGTCCCATCCTAGGCCTACTGATTTAGTATTTGCAGTTTACTTAGCCTGGTGTGGTGACCCAGGTCTGTAATCCCAGCACTTTGGGAGGCCAAGGTGGGAAGATTGCTTCAGCCCAGGAGTTCAAGATCAGCCTGGGCAATGTAGCGAGACCTTGCCTCTAAATAAAAAAAGGAATAGAATCTGCATTTCACAAGATCCCCAGGTGATTCATAATAGCGTCAAAGTTTAAGAAGCATTGATAAGTAACTTGGCCATTAGCAGTTGGAAGAGGTGTCAAGGCGTTTCCCCAAACCAGATTTGGATGAAATTTGTAAATCCATTTTCAAGTATCAAGGATTTACTTGTTAAACAAAGTAGGTACTATATTCTTTAAGGGAGTAGCCCAGGGAAATTTCTGTCTTACCCACTGTGAAATTATCAAGGATTTTTGCTTGTTTATCAGATTGAGGGGTTGAAGGGAGCAGAAATCTCTTTTTCTGCTTATCTGCCTCTGGCTTAAACTAAGACTTTAGAGGGCAACAGGGAAAATAATCTTAAATTGTCTGCATTGCTGAAAGGTGTTGATTTCATCTTTGGGCATTGGATTGGGTCAACTCGCATTTTGCGCAAGCCATTTGTTCAGGACGAGAAGTTCCTGCACCAGAAATAGTGAAGTGTAATCAGCAGAATGGATTAGATCCTGAGGAAGCCATTATCATGGTGTGTCAGTGAGTAAAATTAACATGTATTTTTAATAAGTTTATAATTACTTATCCTACAATAGACCATATGGTCTATTCACTTTTTGTGGATTCAAACACTTAAGCCCTCAAATGCCATTTAGCTTGAAACACACACACACACACCCACACCCCCTTCCCTCAAAGAAAACAAAGGAATTGTATTTTGAGCTCCAAAATAGTTTCTTAAGGAGGAGAAATTTGTATTGCTATCAAAGGCAGGAATTTACACTTGTGTCTAGAAACACAGTGACACAATTTTGCCCTACCTCGGGCCTTTCCTTTTAACTTGTTGGCTCAATTATCTGAGCTGAGGGGAGCATGGCTGTGCTGAGTTTTCAGCTGTAAGTGTTGATTTCCCTGTTTTTGTGAATTTTTGCAGCAGACCTGGTATTGTTATTTAAATAATCATTGTATTTTTTGTGTGTGTTAGAATTCCATTAAATTGAAAAACAAAGGACCCTGTGCTGCTTTCAAGGGGGAAATACCTCTATTTTCCCATTTCTAGGCTGTATTTCAGGAAGGTCTTTTGATGATATTCTTGTGAACTTACTTTTAGAGACATGCATGCATTTTATGACTTCATTTGGGTCTTTAAAAACTGCCGATTAAGCAGTACCCCTTAAAACAATTTTTTTTTCTTCACTAATAGGCTACAGGAAGTCTCATCTTGTTAGAGTTACCTTAGAGAGGTTCCACATAACATAAAATGAGTATCTTTCAACACACTCTGAGGAATGGAATAATATAAGCCAGGCTTAGGGGGACAAATCAGTCAATTCAAGATACCAGTGTATTTTTAAAATTTATTAATGGAATTTTTAAAAAGTCAGCCTGGTCACTTGGAAAATTCTACCTTTTAAATAAACAAGAACTATAGCTTTGATCAAGAAGATGCAGATCACCCAGACTCACAGCTTGCTCATCTCCATCTTCAACTTGCAAATTTAAGAGGAATTATCTGCAACTTGGAAAGGCCAGTTCCAGAAAAGCCACAGTGGACAAGGCCTCCATTCACCTTTCCTAGCTTTTTAACCCAATGTTTTCTGCAATCAGTAAACGGAATTCAGACTTAGGCTTTCCTGTTATAAACTCCTTCTTTCCACAGAATCACTTAACTCCCAGGTAGGAAGGGACGCTAACTCTATGTATACCAACTCCTGGGTGGTGCACACCGGGGGCCCTGACTCTTGGGCTTTGTCTTTGTGTCCTCAGCACCTGGCCAAGTCCAGGACTCATTTTGTCTATTCCCCATGAGCAGCTAGAGCATCAAAGCTGCAATCTTACTTTAGTGACCTCCCTCTTGTACCAACTTTCACTGAGCCTCTAACTTGATGTGTGAGCTTTGAACCAGGGTCTGCTCACCCAGCACAGTAAAGCCAAACATCCACATGAAGGTTTTGCAGTGGCAGAAAGGGGGGCATTTATTTGTGGGGCACCAAGGAAGAAGAATCGACCAGCTCACAGTTAAGACCCAGCCGTCCTGATGGCTGACAAGCAAGGCTTTTGAAAGGCAGGGATACATTTCAGGGAAGCAGAAGCTACCAGTAAAATCATAAATCAACACATGGAGGTTATATGTTGGTTTGAGCTAAAAAGGTAAGATATCTGGAAGTGAGGATTTACAGGTCAAAGGTGGTTTCAAAGTTCTCTGATTTGTGACTGATTAAGGAAGCGAAAGTGTCTAAAAACTTGGGGTCAGCAGAAACGAATATTAAGGTCTGGCCTGTGGGTCCTCAGGAAGAAATTTAGTACAAAGAACAGCGGTCCGAATTCAGTCATCAGTTCTTGTTATCTGAGGTCTATGTACCAGTGGATACATTTGATGGGTGTCTAAGTTTCTGAAAGGCAAATCAAGAATATATGTTAAGATGTTGTATTTAGTTTCTATATGGAACAAACCTCTTGTGACTCTTTCTTGGTTATTTTTTAAGCTATCATTTCCTTCTTGCTTATCAGGTTGTCATTTACTTCTTAGGGCTAGCTAGGTACCTATAATTTGCCTTTAAGGAACTCAAGGTGTTCCTTTATTTCCATGCTTTAGGGGGTCTGGAGGCCCCTAAGTAGGGTCCCTGCTCCATCTCAACCTCCCTTTATACCCAGCGAGAGAGGTGTCAATGTATCACTCAGAGAGCTGGACACAGCTTCTGTAACTGGGAGGTAATGAAGAATGCTGAAGATTCCCCCAGCACAGCTTTAGCCACCAGTGGTCCCCAGAGAGAGGGCTGTGCCATTGCACTCCCCCAAAGGCAGGTCAAAGTTGCATGACTCTTAGGAACCAGCCCGTTTTGGCAATATTGGCCTTGGGCTGTTTTAGAAGACATCTTGAAATCATTAAAGAGGTGAGAAGAGAGAATACATGAAGGTGCCCACAAGACAAAATCAACTTGAAGCATTTATAAGGTCTGGAGGCTGTGGTGTCATCTTATGGCAACGTCAGTCAATTAAGAACCTTACTGTCCCCTCTAGTGGAGGAAAAATATTTTTCTTTCTATCCTCCATAGTTCTTAGCTTCGACTCCCAGTAACGAAAGATAGGTTAACAAAAGGAGGACAAACAGAAGTTTATAACATGTATACCACTTCTATAGATGGAAGAAAGTCCAGAAAAAATGAGTAAATCTGTAGAGTAGATCTCAAAGAGTTATCTTAGACTTCAGGCTTAAATGCCATCATTCTCTGAAACAAGGAAAGAGGGGTGTGGGGACACAGGTTGAAGTGGCTGTGACTGGCACCTTAAACGAAGGGAAGGTTTGTTATGCAAATTCAGGTTGATGCCTTCTCCATAGATTAAGGGTTTCCTTTAAGCCTCCTTCTCTTTCTGGTGCAGAGAGGGAGAAACGCTTATAATAGAGATTTCCTGTAGAGGTGTAAATGTTTCTCATAAAGGGGTTACTTCTCAGAACTTCTCCTTGGTCTACAGTTTCTCAAAATGACAGCTCAGAATAGTCTTTATGTCAAAGAGGCATAGTTTGGGGTGGCATGCCCTGAACCCTATCCCCTCCTTTCCATTCCTTTCTACCCAACCATTTTACCCCTCAGGTTAAAAAGTAGCTGGTGAGGCCAGACGCGGTGGCTCACGCCTGTAATCCCAACACTTTGGGAGGCCGAGGCAGGTGGATCACTTGAGGTCAGGAGCTTGAGACCAGCCTGGCCAACATAGTGAAACCCCATCTCTACTAAAAATGCAAATATTTCTTGGGAGTGGTGGCATACACCTGTAGTCCCAGCTACTCGGGGAGCTGAGGCAGGAGAATTGCTTGAACCCGGGAAGTGGAGGTTGCAGTGAGCTGAGACCGTGCCACTGCACTCCAGCCTGGGCAACAGAGTGAGACTCTATCTCAAAAGAAAAAAAACAAAAAACAAACAAACAAAAAAACTGGTGGATGAAGTAGAAGATTGTTAGGGCTCAGAAACTAATACTCCAAAATAATGGTGCTTTGACATATTGAACTGAAGAAGGCTCAGTTTCCCTCTCCCACTGTTTCTTCCAAAGAAGTTGAAGTTCCTTTATCTGCCTAAGATCCATACTCACCAAGGAGAGCAACTGTTTTTCTCTTCTGCTTCCAAGGCCAAGAATGTAACCATACCAGAGCAGCACTTTCACTGTCAGAGAGCTATTTACAAGTTAATCTCTTATTCCTCTCTTATCCCATTCCTTCTCCCTAGTAATCTTTTATTACCCCTCAACAGAATCCTTCTTCTCTCCTTCCCATAACCTGCTTTGTCAGGATGGTATATTAGCTTCTGAACCTCAATGTGGGGTTGGGTCTTCATTCTGAAGGTTCCTGTATATACAGGTTAAAGAAATTTGGATGCTTTTTCTCATATGAATCAATCTGCCTCATGTTAGTGATTTGTAACAAACCTCCAGGACCCTCACAAGATTAGCCAGGAAAGCAAAAAAGCCAACCAGACCCTCTTTCCCAAAGAAAGGCAGTGTGACTTGTGGAAATAGGGACACTGTACCTTCCTATGAGTATTGAAGTTTTGCTTGATGTATTGGGCTGTACATCCTTCATTTCTAAATTAATTGAGACATGACTGAGACTTCAAAGAACTGTTTGACTTTTCTGTTGCCTACGATTGAACAGAAAGTTGTGGGGAATGGCCTAGTTTTTATTCCCAGACAAGGGAAACATTCCCTGCCAGACAGTGTAAAAGAGAAAGTGGGTGTCAAAAATACTACGCCCCATGAGGCCTGGATGATGGATAGGCTGGTTACAGTCTCTATTTTCCACTCAACAGAAACTCTTGGGCTGACAGCAGATATTTGCAGATTCATTTAACAAATACCTGTAGTTGTTGACATACTTGGCACTCAACAGCACTAGAGAGCAACCACTCAACAAACCTCATGCTTTACCCTCAAGGTGCTGATGGTCTACTGGGAAATGAAGACAAGTAAGTAGAAAGTGAAAGTGACTTTTCAACATGATAGGTAGTACTAAGGGTGCCGACATGCACCTGATCTTGTCTCAGAGGCCTTCCATGGGAAGTAAGGCTTAATTTGAGACCTTAGGGACCAGTAAGTATTTACTGGACAAAAAGAGGAAGAAGAGGAAGGAAGCAGAGGGAAGAAAAGTGTTTTTCAGACAGAGTCGACAGCAGGGGATAAAGGCTGCAGAAAGATGAACAGCGGAGAAATTGGAAAGTGGAATTGAAAGTGAGAATCACAAGAAATTACAATTGAGAAATAGGCAGGGTTGTATCTTGAAGAGCCTTATAAACCACATTCAGTTTGCATTTTAATCTTAGGACAGTGTTGATTTTTAGCAAGGGAAGAATCATATTTGCACTTCTGACAAATTTTCTCCAAAGTAAGGTAATAAGAAGAAACTATTAGATCCTTTAATTACATTGTTTAAAATGTAACCTTTAAAATTTTCTAATAGATTTATTAGCCATACACTTAATATAGTCGCAGGAGTACGTGCATGTAATTTATAAATATACACATGTTCGGGAGTGTAGGGGTGATTGCTTTAGACAAGTCACTCTGGCTGTAGGCTATGGCAGCATGGAACATGGATTGGAGGACAGCGAGGGCAGAGGCAAGGAGGCTGGTTAGGAGGCTGTTGCACTGGCCCAAGTAGAAATGATAGAGGCAGGAACCAGCATCATGGCATTGAGTGTAGAAAGAAGTGGTTAAAATGAAGCAAGATGTTAATGTCACTCCATGTTTGCAACTAAGACTATTCCATTAGAGATCTCCAGCATCTACAGGCCAGTTAATGGGTCAAGAGAAAAAAGAGCACTTGCTGTCAAAAAATCCAGCCTTTAAGTTCTGCTTTCTTCACTTATTATGAGATTTGGGCAAATCATTTACTTGCTGAGGCTTGGTTTCCTCAATCATAAAAAGGGGGCTCTCAATACAAGACCCTACCTGCCATCTGGGCCAAGTGCTGAGCAACTGAAATAACAAAGAAGGGATGACTTTGAAAATTGTAAAGGATTAAGAAAATGATAAATACTTTTCCAACGGCTACTATATTTTTGTGTATAAGTTGTCACCAAAAACATGATTTGACTTCATTTTTAATTAAAATGAGGAAGCTAACTATTCTTATGCTTAGCAAAAGACAGCATCTTTTCTTACTAATATTGAAAACAGTAACAAATGGGTCAAATGCTTATGCCTTTTCCTCCTTGGGAAGCTTTGAGACTCAGTTTCCTTATGTGTCAATGGAAAATAATGGCATCTGTCCTATGTATCTCTTCACTGAACCCCTCAGAAGGGGGACATTAATACTCACTGAGATGGCAGTCAGGAACTTCCCTTTCCCCACAACCTCCTTACGTGACCTTGAACAAGTCACATGACAACCTCTAGCCTTGATTTCCTTATCTATAAAGTATAAGTAAAGTGATTTCCAAGATGATTTCCAAGCACCTTCCAGATATTGAATGTCATTATCTACGAGATGCAAACGATGAGATGAAATAAGAAGCATGCTTTGTTACAGTTGTGATTTTATTTGCTTGGTTGAAAAAGAAAGGAGGGGAAGCTTTAGGGGAAATAAAAAGTTTACCACTAGAATTATCTGCACATTAACCAAGCCATGGAAAATGGAAGAAGCTGTGAAGATTTTCTCAATATGCAGAGCCACCAGGCAATCGCTGACAATAAAATTGTGAATTCAGCAATTCCATGCTGTGTTTTAATTTTCTGGCACTGGCGTGCCCATTATTTAAGCATGCATTTGGATTGGTGCCAGCCTGCCCTCATCACCATGGCTCAGAAGGGATGCTGAGAAGCCTCCCCCAGCTCACACTAGCAGGTTTGGGGCTCCTGCAAATCCTATTCCTCTGGCAGGTCAGGAAAGGGAGGTAGGACAGCAGACTTTATGTAGGACAAAGGGAAACTGGGAGATAATTGGAGAAAAAATGAGGAAGAGAGTGGGAGAGGACAACTGGAGGAAACATTGGAACAGAATGAAGGGAAAGAGGGAGAGAAGGCCATGAATGTAAATGTTTCATGGTCAACATTAAAGGGGGAAATTAGGCACCAGAATAAGGTAGGAGAAGAAAATAAAAGATGGAAATCTACAGTGACTCTAAGTCCCAGATCTCTTTCTAGTCTCTGGTCAGGGGCATGGTCGGTGGACCACCTCCAGCTGCAGTGCCTTCAAGATCTGCTACAGCATTTGAACTGAAGCCATGCTCTTCCCCCAGGTCTTCCTGGGTAGCCCCCAGGCAATGGCTGAGCACAGTGAGTGTTTCATGGCCTTACCAATATTTGCCTAATGTGGGATTCTGCTCCAGAGTCTTGACAGTCTCTCAGAGCTGCCCAGTAGGTGAAGATTCTTCCAGCCCTAGCTTCCTCCCTTTCTCCCTTATGATCATTAGTTTTACATGGTAACCTGGCTAGGTGACAATGCACAGTCATATAATGAAACACTAATCTAAGTGTAACTATAAATGTGTTTTATAGATGTGGTTAGCATTTATGGTCAGTTTGTTAGCAGTGGCGAATCTGTACGGGTCTGCAGCAACCTCAGTTCTTGCCTCTTCAGAAGAAAGAATTCGACCAAGGGGCATAAGGCAGTGAGAGACTGAGATAAGTTTTAGAGAAGCAGTGAAAGTTTATTAAAAAAGTATCAGAGCAGGAATGAAAGGGAGTAAAGTACAGTTGGAAGAGGGCTAAGTGGATGACTCGAGAGATCAAATCCACTGTTTAACCTTTGACTTGGGGTCTTCTACACTGGCAGGCTTCCAGGGGGTTGCACCCCTTCTCTTCTGATTCTTCCCTTGGAGTGGGCAGTCTGCATGCACAGTGGCCTGCTAGCACTCGGGAGGGGCGGTATGTGCTGTGTGTTTATTGAAGTTGTGTGCATGCTTGCTTGAGGTGTTTTTCCCCTACCAGTCGAGTTTTCTTAGAACAACATAATACACCAGGTAAACTCCGCCATTTTGCCTGTTAGGGTGCACGCTCAAGCCTACTTGCCCAACTCCTGAGATCTTATTAGGAAGCTGCTGATCACCAGCTTCAGTTATTTTCTTTCTGTTGGGAGACTACCTTTCTCTGATGCTGACTGTGACCAATTATTATTTTAGAGGGTCAGTTTAACAACCACCTGACCATCACCTGATGGTTGCCCAATGTCCCTGATGGGGTCAGGGGAGCTCCCCTCCCCTGCTCATGTCTGCCTGACAATTCACAGTAAAACCTTGACTTTAAGTAAATTAGATGACCCTCAATAATGTGGGTGGGCCTCATGTAGTCAGTTGAAAACCTTAAGAACAAACCTGAGGGTTGCCAAAGAAGAAGAAAATCTGCTTTGAGATTATAGCATTGACTCTTACCTGAGTTTCCAGCCTGCGTGCCCTACAGGTTTCAGACTTGCCACTCCCCACAATTGCATGAGCTAATTCCTTAAAATAAACAAATCATCTCTAATTGGTTCTGTTTCTCTGGAGAACCCTCACTAATCCATGCCTTTTTATGTTTTTGTTTTTGTTTTGTTTTGTTTTTTTGAGTCAGAGTTTTGCTCTTGTTGCCCAGGCTATAGTGCAATGGTTCCATCTCAGCTCACCGCAACCTCCAGCTCCTGGGTTCAGGTGATTCTTCCACCTCACCCTACTGAGTAGCTGGGATTATAGGCATGCACCACCATGCCTGGCTAATTTTGTCTTTGTAGTAGAGTCGGGATTTCTCCATGTTGGTCAGGCTGGTCTTGAACTCCTGACCTCAGGTGATCTGCCTGCCTCAGCCTCCCAAAGTGCTGGAATTACAGGCATGGGCCACCACGCCCGGCCCATCCCTCTTCTTTCACAGGCATCAGATCTGAATGGTAGCCTGAAGGCTTTCCCTGATCACCCCTGCTCCGTCTCACCTTTATCCTTCATGATGTTATCTTCAATAAATCTCTTCGCCTTCTAACTCCATCTTGCCCTCTGCTTGAAAGGAGCCAACCACACTGTGGCATGGTTTCATTTACACTTTTCAGACTATGTGTTTGTTTTTATCTTAGACTATCTAAGCATGATTGATAACACCTTAGGATCTTATAACTCTTGAGTGGTAGGAAAAGAAGCTGAAGAAATGTGGTGTAAAAACAGAAATGAAAGGGAGGTCGAAGGCTAGGAGAAATATGGGGTCACAGCTAGGAGAAGCATAAAGGAAATCGCCTTTCTGGAAATGTCAGATTTGAATGTTTTGTTTAATAGATCACCTCCCAAGGGCTTTTTGCAAACAGTGGCATGGGAAGATACCAGGCAGGAAAGCAAAGGAACAGACAAGCACACACTGATGTTTGCCTCATTTTTGCTTTTTGCTCGTTGGAGAATCCATTACAAACATGTATTTCCCCTTTGCCAATTGCCATCTCTTCAATTACCTTATTTAAGAACACACGCGAAAACAGTATTCCTTGCATCTGCTCCAATTTTCTCCCCAACTTTTATAGCTTCCTCTGCCTGACTTTTTAACAAAATGAAACTACGTTGTAGAAACTTCTGCTATTTCACTGCGGATTTTTTCCTTGGTTGCTTTACTTGTGGTTTATAGAGAGAATGACTGGGGACCATTCGAGGTGAGGAGGTGAGATGTGTGATACAATGATAATGTGACAACGTCACCCGCCCAGTTCACTGCACATGGCTCCGAATGAAATGTGAGTGCCAATTAAAGTGGCTGTACCTCTATCCTTGCAGGATATTACCTGACAGCCTCTGAAGTTGGATTTTGCTTTCCAAGCCTGTGTTGACTTCCCTTAAATCTGCAGAGCACCCATTCATTCTTTCTTTCATCTATTTATTTAGCATTTCTTTAGTTAACTGAAGGCCTAGTAGGTGCTGGGGAGTGTGCTGGATGCTAAGGAAGTGATGGAATGTTAAACAACATCCCTGCCCTCAGAAGGCTTCAGGGTCTATTTTTCAAGTAAATCCTTACTGGGCTGACTGTGTTTCTGGATCACACAGCTTTAACCTTTAATGAGGGTATAGCTTAAGTAAGCTTTGAGACCTTCTCCTGGTGTCCTTTCCCAGGTGTAATGGCGTGGCAGCCATGACTAGCAAGCACCTCAAGGGTGTCTGTTGCTCCACACAGCCAGGGAAGGAACCGCAGTCCTTGCTGGCACTGAGGTCTTTATTGTTGAAAGCCAGTTGGCATCTGCCAGTCAAGTTCAGCTCTTATTTGGCCCCATTAATTCAGTGCACCAGCCAAACCAGCAAGCACAACTGAGCAGCCAATCTTTCCTCAAATGGAAGTCACCTGAGATGAAGCAGACGGCATTGCTGCCCAATTCCAATCAATACAACTTCTGTGATAACTCAGTCACCAATGTTCTGTTTCCAGGGCATCAGAATTCCTTATGCAAATGACCTTATGCAATTAACCTGGTGTATTGGTCAAAGTTCTCAGGAAAACAGAACTAATCAATGTGTGTGTGTGTGTGTGTGTGTGTGTGTGTGTGTGTGTGAGAGAGAGAGAGAGAGAGAGAGAGAGATTTATCCTAAGAAATTGGCTCACATGATTATGAGAACTGGCAAGTCTGAAATCTATAGGATAGCCAGGCACTCTGGAAATCCCAGCAAGAATTGAGTTTAGTCTTGAGTCCAAAGTCCAAAGGCAGTCTGGAGGTAGAATTCCTTCCTCTTCAGGGGACCCCAGTCTTTTTTATCAAGACCTTCAACTGATTGGATGAAGGCTACGCAGGTTATGAGGTGAAGAGTACAGAGATATGCCATCCCAGAATATGCCTCTTTGTCATGTGGATTATTTTGGGCTAACGGCCACTGAGAATCAGCAGACACAGAAAAAACTCTAAAAACAGGTCACACGTTTTCCTTTTGTAAAGGAAATTTCCTTTTGTGAGAGGTGTCCCCTTCTGTACCAGGAAGAGGAGGACTCTTAACAACGGTCATTAATGGTGAAGGCACTGATTTAAATCTGCGTAACAAGCCTTAATAAACAACGCTTGGTCATCATACTGTTCCTGGTCACCTTCCCATAACTATCCTCCTTCCTCCAAAGCCCTAAGCCCCTTTTCCTTTGTTTTAGCGTAAGATGGTATACAAGCCCAGGTTCTAACCACCCCTTTGGGTTCCTCATCCCTGAGTGCTTCCGTGTGTATGTGTGATGCACATGTTAATAAACATCTGTTTGTTTTCCCCTTGCTAATCTGTCTTTTGTCGGTCTTACTTATAGAGCCTCAGCTGGAGAACATAAGAAGAGTAGAGAACAAAGATTTCTTTCTGTCTCCTAGAGAAGATAACCTGCTTTACTCAAAGTGTCTGATTTGAAGTTAATCACATCTGAAAAAATATCTTCACAGCAGCATCTAGACAAGTGTTTGCCAAACAACCAGGCACCATAGCCTAGACAAGATGACATGTAAAATTAACCATTGTCTTTCAAGAACTCCAGTTTTAGTGTTTTACCAAATTCCTTCTTGACAAAGTCAGTGGTGGTGGAAGGTATCACTTCACATTCAAATTAAGAAAGACAGAAAAATCTAAGCATTTTTGGTATGGTTTTAATTATTTTCAAAGAATTACACAAGGAATACATGATTATAGCCAAAAATTTAGGCTACATTGATAAAAAAAAAAAAAAGAATACAATTTAATTATAATACCACAATTCTAAAGTAATTGCTGTTATTTTTTTACATGTAATATTCCAATTATTTTCTTACAATGGGATCCTATGTAGGGGAGAAAAAAACTCTTCCTTTGCCCATGTTAGGCTCTTCAGATGAGGCCCTGTAAATTAGACTGGCAAAAGACAGACTAGCAAGAGAAAAACAAACAGACTTATTAACATGCGTATTATGCTTACATATGGGAGCACCCAAAGATGAGTAAACCAAAAGCATGGTTAGAGGGCTTATATACCATCTTAGGCTAAAACAAGGAAAAAGGGGTTTGGGCTGCTAGGAGAGAGAGACCTAGGAAATGTATAGTAGACAAGGATTGTTTATTGAGATTTGTTATGCAGAAGTAAGTCAGTACCTTCTCCATTAATGAGAGTTGTTAAAAGTCCTCCTCTTTCTTATACAGGAAAGGGAGACATCCTTTACAATTTTGAAAGGAAAACTTTTGACCTGTTTTTAGAGTTTTTCCTGTGTCTGCTGATTCTCAATGGCCTCTAGCTTAAAATAATCCATATGCCAAAGTATATGGCATATTTTGGGGTGGCATATCTGGCACCACCCTTCACCTACCCTACAGAATATTGTAGAACTTGCTTTTTGTACTTGATCACACACTGGGTGAATTATCTCAAGATAATATATATTCTTCTACTACAACAGCATTCTTAATTGTCATCATATATTCTATTGTGTAAATACACCATCATTTACCTAACAAATCCTTTATGGCTAGACATTTAAAACATTCCAAATTTATCCCCATTATACACAAGTCTACAATAAATGTCTTCAGTCATTTGTCTAAATAGTCTTTGTCCATTCATCTATTTATTTCTCTCTGATAAATTCCAGAAAGGGAATTACTAGGTCAACAAGTGTGCACATTTTAAAGAAGCTTTTGATACATCTTGACAAGCTGCTCTTTAGGAAAATACACCAATTAATAAAAGTACTATTGTTTTAATAGCTTGTGTTTATCAGCTTGTATTACTTCCATATAATAATAAATACCCCTGAATCCTCTGTTTTCAGAATTAATCTTGAAAGAAAAATTCTTCAGAAAAATTCAAGTCTGAAGTACTAAGAAGAAGAAAAACTGGTTTAATCCTACCCTTTGGCTTTGAAGAAAATTCTCATTTTAGCATTTTCAGAAAATTAAGTATATTTCCCTCCATTGATGCACCATTCTACTATACATTTGATACTGCATTATCTAAGAGTAAGGTGATTTAAGAGACAGATGACTTAAGAATACATGTATGTGTATAAAAAGAGTAATGATACTTAGTATTTGAGGATTGGTAGGCTGGGTGAAATGAAGGCTAGGCGAGGATAACCAGATTTTCCAGTTCTATAATTCATAAATTCAATACTTTTATAGTAGGAATATACTCTCCACAATCATCCATACTGTGGCCTTCCATCAAATCAGATCAGAGAAACCCTAGAGCCAGTCTTAATGCAAGTTAACAGACAGTAGGCTGATGCCCCCCTGAGTAGACATGGACCATAGGACTCTGAGTAGTTTGCTTAAATATATTCTTCAAGTGAAACAAAGAAGGACATGGGAAAGCCCACTAATAGGGAGTTATCCAGGAAAAGTAGGGTAAACAAGAGTAAGGTTGTTATGCAGATTCATGTGAATGCCTTCTTCATTGATGAGTCGATTTAGTCATTCTTCCCTTCCTGGTACAGAGAGGGATAGAGATTACAAATGGAGATTTCCTTTATAGATGCAAATTTCCTTTGCAAAAGGGTAACTTATACTCCATTTTCAGTCCTGTGTCTGCAGTTTCTTGAAATAATCAGCTCAAAATAATCCTTATGCTAAAAAGGCATATTTTGGGGTGGCATATTCTGGTCTCCTATGCTGGATATACTCATCAGCACCAAACGTCCTAGACATCACCAGCAGACATAAACACACACTCACATGGCTAACTGGAAGAATCACCTTGACTTTGTCATGAAAGTCACAAAAGCAATTTTGTTAATGACTCAAGGCCTTCGATCAATTACAGTCAGAGGTTCAATAAATGTTTGTTGCATTGAATTGCTCAATGTTAATTGTCTGTCTCATCCTCAGGTGTTCACATGAGGGGCACTTTGCAAGCATAAACGGGATTGACAAAGTGACATTTTTATTCATGTGCACCTAACAAGACGGAAACCAGAGGAAGCAGAATGAGAAGTGTGGTTAGGCACCAACTTTCTTAATGTTTATCAGGGGCCCAGGAGGTGGAGGGGAAAGCAAGGATCGATGCATCAGAGCACAGGATTAATGCAACATAGTAAGTGCAACCCTGTAATCTAAGTGCAGCCTTATCTGCCTCTCCAATAACAGCAACCACACACATTTCCTAGGAGCCAGGAACAGTAACAGCACACAAGAATTCCAACCAGGATTAAACTGGAGGTGAAGTCACTGCTGCCCCATGATGCCTCACTTCTGAGCTGTCATTGCACACCTCTTTAAATACTGACTCCAACATGCCAATTAAAAAGCCTGGCTTGCAGTGGGACAATAGAATAGAACGTGGGTTTCATTCTTTTCCATCTGAACAAAAGCAATGTCTTTGCTCCTTGAGCTCCAGGGACTGTGAGGCGGTGGAGCCCTTTTGAATGGTTCCTGCCACCACACACTTCCCGACTATAGACACCGGCTAGATAGGTAACAAAAGGGGAGTCAATGGTAATGAATCAGAATTTGCAGAGTTTAGCTGCTATGGGTGTGGGAGGGACCCCAGAGAACGGCCAACTGACCCGATCCATTTGTATCACTTGTTAACCAAAATTGTCAGTGACTTTGGAACAATTATTGCCTTCCTGAAACCAAAACCTGCACAGCACAATAACTCTTGAGCCTTCCCTCTCTGCATTATTAATCATGTTCATGGTGCTTTACTTAGCAGGTTACAATGTTAGCTTACTCTCAGGCTCTCTGCAGTGAACAAATTAAAGAGGTTTGCTCTGTTCCATGAAAATACTCCAGCTCAGCCTATTCATTTTCCTAAATGCTTCTCCACTTCAAATTGGCATTCCAGCCATGTTGCATATATTTTTTAAAAGCCACCGTATAGGTCAATAATGTTAAACCCTTACCCATGACAATAATTTACTCTCATCGACTGTGTACATACACAGAGAAGATATACACACATAGTGTGTGTGCTCATACTCTGATCCCTTTGGTGTCTCTCAGCATTGTGAACTCTCTCTTCCTATTGTGTTTCAGTCTCTTTTTACTGGCGGTCTCTTTCTCCTGCAAAGAGAGATTACGAATACAATCCTAGAATTGTAAATAGAACGGTGGCTGCCTTTTGTTCGGCTTCCTGTCCAAGTTGTTACAACCTTTGTCATGGTAATGAGCCATCAGAATTTCATAGCCTGAATACCCTCTCCACTCCTCCAGCTTATTGTGTGCCTAAATTTGGATGAGTTTATGGTCTCCGTCAGTGCTGCCCGTGGATAAAGACAGCTGGAAAAGTTGATCCGCTTTAAGAAGACCAAGAGTCCTCCATGGAAGTAAATGGTTTTTTAGCGTTTTTGATGGGTTCAAATGGCAACGCAGGAAATCCTGGGAGCACTGTCTGGAAACTTGGACAGGGTAATATTCACCTGCCAAGGTTTTCCATCAGGTCTTGAAAAAGGTCGGTGGGTTTTCTACCCTACTTAAATTTTCCCCCGTTGTGACAGAGTAGCTTTTCTCATTCATTCAAGGGATGTGTGTTGAGAATCTGTTCTGTGCCACGCAGTGGATGCACTTAGGGGAAAAAATAGGGCAGGCCAGGAGCACTAAGGCACAGCGGAATACATATTTATGCCAGTGCAAAGAAACAGAAAACTGAGTTCATCTTCATACTTAACTTCATAGGACTCAGCTCATATTTCCTCAGCGAGAGCCCATTTACAATAGCCATCATGCTGAAGCACATGCCACTGGCTTCCCCAGTGAATACCCAGTGATCCCCATGTCTGAGCTTGCTTGATAAGAACACTGCTGAAGGTAGATTCCTACAAGGTAAATTCCTATTACTGTCACTTAGGTTGTGGCTTTAGGTAACTAATATGGACATGACATCATATTATCTATGCTAAAGTACTTTAAAGCAAATGACAGACGTGGTAACAGTTTAGAGATGACCCATCTATATTTGATTACTGACAGGCATGAATAATTTACTTCAATATTTCATCAAAATTGTGCCCTGCTAATTAGATGGAGGGTTTTTGGGACAAAGTACAAACTGCTGGGGTGGGTGGTCTGTGAGGTTGTAGAACATAAAAGGGCTTTTTATTCCCCCAGCAGATGGGGCCCCCCAAGGATAAAAGAGACTTGAGAGCCACTTAAATTGGCCTCAGGACCCTTAGTGTTGAAGCTAAGTGCTGGCTGTGATTAAATTTATGTAAAGCACCTAGCACAGTGCCCAGCACCCAGCAGCTGCTGACAGCTATTAGGATTTTTTTCCCCCAAGTGTTGGGTGTGTGTGGTCAGAAACTTAGTGCCATTTTCAAGCAGGTGTGACTTTTAGTTAAGTGACTTCCTGAGCTTGTATGAGAAATTATCGGTGAAATCCAGAATAGAACTCAGAGTCTTTGCATTGGATTTCCAATCCCATCCCTCCTCTCACTGGGACGCCTGCCCTCCTTCTGCACAGGCACCTTTGCCAAGAGAGAATGAGATTCTCAAAGCAACTAAAGTGCTCTGGTAGTTTTCAAATGGCCAATTCTGTCCTCCTCTCAAAATATACTTTGCTCTCATATTTCCAGTTTCAAAGTAGCAAAATGCAAAGTCCTGTCTTCCTTCCTTCCTTCCTTCCTTCGTCTGCCTGCCTTCCTTCCTTCCTTCTTTCCTTCCTTCCTTCTTTCCTTCCTTCCTTCCTTCCTTCCATCCTTCCTTCCTTCCTTCCTTCCTTCCTTCCTTCCTTCCTTCCTTCCTTCCTTCCTTCCTTCCTTCCTCCTTTCCTTCTCTCCCTACCTCCATCCCTTTAACAAGTATCAGGCTGTAGGGAGTGGGGAAGCAAAGAAAGAAAAGGAAAAAAGCCTGCCAAGTGTTTTTTTTTTTTTTAATCATGCAGATGTATGTTGGGGGCATAGAAGTGGCAGGGACTGGAGACTATAGCAGAAGGAGCCCAGGCTCATCTGCTGCTAAAAATAATAAATTCTAACTTTGGAAAACTTTGAAATATGGCTGGCATGGCATTATTTTTGTTGCCTTAGGAAGATCCCCTCACTTGACCAGACGATTAAGAAACCTGAAAACTGCATGTTACTGAAGCAAACTTTGGGTCACCCACCCAGTGCACAGAAAAAGCCAAAAGCCAAAAACGAACACCACTGGGATGTGCAGTGAAAGAGAGGCATGAATTTCAGGGCGTCAAGCAAGGAGAAATGGGCAGCTAACACTTACGACTCAAACTCCCAGGATGACAAGCAAGGGTTTTTACAACTGCAACTTCTGCTTTCCTGAAATGTACTTTGAAATGGACATTTAAAGGCATTAAATGTATAGTTGCAGTCATAACCAAGACAAGGAAGGGTTGCATACAGCCAATACAAGGAATTGTAAACCAAAACAAGGAAGTTACCCTTTGGTTTGGCGCTTCGTAGGCGGACATCTTGAAGCAGAGGCTTACAGGTCAGAGGTGGATTCAGAGATTCTTTGATTTGCCATTGGTTAAGGAAGCAAGGCTTTGTCTAAAAACTTGGGGTTAGCAGAAAGCAATGTATAGGTTTGGCCTGAGGGTGTGACTTTCTCCAGGCCCCTCAGGAGGAAATTTAGAACAAAGAACATTGGTTAGAGTTCAGTCCTCAGTGCCCCCTTATCTGAGGTCTATGTGACAGTGGTTAGCATTGTCCATCTGGTGGGGCTCCTGTTTCTGAAAAACAGCTCAAGAACTTGTCAAGATGTTATCTTTTAGTTTCTATAGGGAAGCAAACATCCTGTGACTCTGGCTTACTGGGTGGCTATTGTTTAAGTTACTATTACCTTCCTGCTTAACAGGTTATTCATTTACTTCCCTAATTGTTGGCTGCAGGGTTAGCTAGGTGCCTGGAATCTTCCTTGAAGGGACTCAAAAATTTCCCTTTGTTTTTTGCTAGGTGGGGAGGGGTAGTTTGGAAGGCCCCTGAGAGGGGTTCCTGCTGTTTCATATACTTTCTCTGACCAGGCTTTCCTGAACTGGGGATAAATAGCGCATCTACTGTAAACACGGTTATGCCACCAGGTCAAGGTCAACACTGATATCTCAATGGCTACTAGGTCCACATCTTACAATTCTTCATGCTTTACCCTGGCCCGTAAGCTAAAAATGTTAGGCGAAACATCGCCCATTCTCCTCCTGCCTGTCCTCTTCCTTCTCTGGTCTGCTCCCCTCTCTGCAGAGAGGAAACTCCTGATTTGCTGAGAAGTTTCTCAAAAGCTACAGTGCAAATCACCCTAATTGTTCGCTAGATGAACAATGATCACTCTAACCTCCTAATTAACATTGTTAAAATCTGCTAACAAAGGACATTTAACAATATCTTAATTAGGAAGGATTTCCAATTTGTGATATGGAGCATGTTAGACAAACAGAGCACAATTCTCCCTTTGTTCCTGGGCTCGGTAGTCAGAGAGATTACAAGATATGACACAACATGTTCTGCGTTTGCCATTTATCATTCTATATCCTTTACACATTTGCACTACATAATTAGTGTCTTGGCTAATTTTACCTGTGTTATTGTTTGCACTGTAATTTGGAGAGAATAGAGGGGGTGATACGGGTGATTTAGATTGGGGCAGGCATCTGGTTGTGCAGTTCTCCCTCCCACTGACAGCAGCTCCCAAACGCCTGCTGGAAAATCCCCCAGCTAGCAGAGAAAGCAAACTTCTTGGGGGTCTCTGGTTGCAGATAATGGGGTATAAAATGAATAGCCTTTTGGGTCATTGTAAATAAATATGCAGATGACTAACCATGCTAGCCCCCATTCCTTTTCCAAGCTCTTACAGCTTATTTTAAAAGCTCCTATTATCTATCACTTAATTATTAAAAAGTGTCTACTCTGTTTTCATAAATTATCTATGTGTTGGAGATATTGGCATATGAGTGAGAGTCGTGGGGAAAAGGGAGTTTCCAAAGTCAATTATCCCAGCTGAGAAGGTTTTAGAATATAATAGGATCCCTGAATTATTTTATACTAGACCTTTAAGGACATGTGTGTTTGATTAGGGTGAATGGGAGGAGGTGGTAGGGGACAGAAAGGGTTATGATTTGTAATAATCCCGAATTCATTATTCTCATCTATTTTTTGAGGACCTTCTTATTGTTGGGCCATTTTCTATGTGTCTTAATTTCTTTACGCTGAAGACAGAATAAATCTTTGAAAGAAATTAACATCGTATGTTATTTGGAATTGCCATTTAAATAAACTACATTATCTAAACTAAATGAGAAAACATCAGAAAAATACATAATAGCCAGCCTGGCACATAGTTAATATTCAATCAGTTGTAGTTATAATAAACTGTGTTATATGATAAAGCTATATAGAATATATGATGGCAGATGCATTACACTGTCAATGGTGCTGTATATAATACAAAATATATTGCATATGTAAGGATGGGAGAGACTTTCTCTCTACCCTCCTAGGTTTGACAGCTAGGCCTAGGAAATAAATTGACGACAGACAGATTAATAGGAAGAAAGTTATACACAGAAACATCACAGGAAAAAAGTGACTACCTAAAAAGACAGTGAGATTTGGGAGTTTATATCGCAGCCTCATAGGGGAAGGTGTGTAGAGTGGTGGTGTGGGTGATGTTGGGGAGAGGAAACGAGTTTTAGGAAGATGGATGAGCCCTTAGAAGAATAAATGGTAGATATGATAGTTGGTGACGAAGTTCATCTGGGGGTGTATCTTCACCCGTTTTGTGCTGCTAAAAACCTACCACAGGTAGGGTAATTTATATAGAACAGAAATTTATTTCTGACAGCTGTGGAGGCTGAAGAGCCTAAGATCAAGGGCCGGCATCCGGTGTTTGGTGGGGGCCTTCTTGCTGCGTCCTCACATGGCAGAAGGGGGAAAGGCAAGACAGTCAGATTCCTTCCAAAAAGACTTTTAATAAGGGGACTAATCTCATTCACCAGGGAGGAGCCCTCATGGCCCACTCACCTCCCAAAGGCCCCACCTCTTCATACCATTGCACTGGCAACATCTGGATTTTGACATGGACACATTCAAACCACAGTAGGGCAATGTGGACTTCTAATCTCCTCTCCTGTGATAAGAGTTAATCTTCCTAGTTGATGGAACTCACCACGATGATGGGGGGAAACAATTGAGTTCCTTTTGGAGGATCTGTCTTTAGGCCGATAAGGGAAGTTCAGAGAAGTGTTTCCTTGGATTCGCTGTTTTCAAGTGTTTTCAGCTTAAAATAATCAATGTACCAAAGCAGTCTATTCTGGGGTGGCATGTCTTGAACACCTTCACATTTAATATGTAATCTAATAAGATGCTCATAGGCGATTTCTAGTCTCTGGTCTGAGCTGCTACATGTGGTTTCTTCCCTGAAGACATTGGAGAGTAAGACAAAGGTGAAACTTCCTCCTTCCAGCTTGCCAGGCACAACCACCATGCACTGTCCTGTGAGATAGAAACCAGAAGAAAGCAAAGCAAAACCACTTTTCAATTGGATAACAGTGGTCTGACCATATCAAAAAGCTGACGGTCTTGAATGGGCATCTATCTCTTCTCTCCTCTCTGCCCCTCAAAACACCAGAGCATGTCAGTGCGGTCCCCTTACCCTGGAAAGGGTGGGCTGCACTGATAAGGAGGCCATAGAAGGGTTCCTGGTGGAGATAAAGAAGCATGGTGAATGGGCCTTTTTCTTTCACAACTTCTAACATCTGCTAAAGAAAAGAAAATTATTCAGAGACTTGTTAAAGGCAGTAAGGAAGACTTTATTCAATGTTAGGAATAACGCTCAAAGTTTTAAGGAAATTGAACACTTGAACAGAGGATTTTTAGTAAAGCAATTTTATTTTTGCGCAGAGGGGTGCCTCCTTGGCCAGTTGTCATGAGAGCACACCTGAACAAAGAGGCACGAAAGCCTTTATTTTTTATCTAAGTCTTGCCCCTGTATCCTTTCCCCATTGGCCAGGGGCGGGTTATACAATCTAAACTAATTTCAGTTGGCTAAACATTTGATTTTTTTTTTTTTTTTGATAAGGTGGGCACATAAAAGAAAGTAGAGGGAAAGGGGAAGGGGTGTCTGTAATGAGCCAGAAAGTTAGTTTTTTTTTTTAATTAGAAAAGGAATGTGAGCTGGTACTGATAACGCTTGATACTGTGGTGTGCTTGGGCATTTAACAAAGGCAAGAAGGAAAAAAGGAGAAAAAAGGGTGGGGGGTGGCGCATATTATGAATTAAAGAATAAAAGATTGATCAGATTATTTGAAGAGAAACCTCATCACATCCCACATTCAAGAAGGGGACTACTGTAAAGGGGTCTTGCAGTAGGGGAGAGAGACTGGGCTCAACTCTGAAAAATGGGGATTTATTTATAACCAAGGAGCATAGGGGTGGGATGGGGGTGGGGGTGGATGGAAAACATGAAGAAGAGACATTCAAGGTAGGGGGAGTTTTGCTAAACTGGCCTAATGGGATTCTTGCTGAAGACAGGCCAAGGTGATCAGATATCACTGGGGGATAATAGAAGATGAGGAATTTGGTCAGCTGTAGAGGGTGATATGATATTGAGAGTGAAGAATTCTCTCTAAACCGATAAGAGTTTTGCTTTTGCTAAAACTGGGTGATGCAGGCCCAATGAGGACAGATATTGAAGGTCAAGGTCTAGAGGGCTTAGAGGAACCTGACTAAAGTTTGGTTAAGATCAGAGTCTTTGTCACATCATTCCCTCCCCTCTATCTCTGTTACCCCTGAAGACAAACACACATATACCAAGTTGACCTAATGTAATACTATTGGCCCATATGTAGGTAATCTTAACATTCTAGAGTTGGAAGAGGACTTTGAAACTACTCACTACCTTATTTGACAAATTAAGAAACAGGGATGGGGGCGTTCCTAGAGGCAAGGTGACTGTGAGATGGAGCAGGGACCCCTCTTAGAGGCCTCCAGAGAAATAAAGGAAAAATCTTGAGTTTCTTCAAGGAAAATTCCAGGTACCTACTAGCCTTGAGAAGTTAATGAACATCCTAATAAGCAAGGAGACAGTAATAATTTAAGCAATAGTGTCTTAAGCAAGTTAGAGTCACAAGGTGATTTGGTTCCCCAAAGAAAATAAAAGATAACAACTTAGCATATGTTACTGAGTCGCTTTTCAGAAACCCAGACCCCCACCAGGTGGAAAACGCCAGCCGCTGTCACATAGAGCTCAGATAATGGGGCAGTGAGGACTGAACTCGGACCAACGTTTTTTGTTCTAAATTTCTTCCTGAGGGGCTTCAAGAAAGTCTCACCCTCAGACCAAACCCTTAATTAACATTGCTTTCTGCTAACCCTGAGTTTTTAGACAAAGCCTTGCTCCCTTCGCCGACTGCAAATCAAAGAATCTCTGAATCCACCTATGACCTGTAAGCCCTGTCTTCAAAATATCCTGCCTTTTTGGGCCAAACCAATGTTTAACCTCTATATATTGATTTACCATTTTGCCTGTAACTTCTGCTTTCCTGAGATGTACCCCTGCCCTTGAAAACTCTTGCTTGTAAACAACTGGGGAGTTTGGGTCTTAAGTGTGAGCTGCCCGATCTTCCTTACTCGGAACCCTGCAATAAATGCCTCACTTTCTCTTGCTACAAACTTCAGTGTCAGTGTTTGGCTTTTTTTGCATGCTGGGTGAGTGGACCCAAGTTCAGTTCAGTAACAACTGCCTAAGATCCTGTAACTGCCTGATGGGTTCATTTTACCCACTGCCCAGATTAAGTTTATTTATCAGGACTGGGGAATTCTAATAGAGAAAGAGTTTAAGACAGGTGCAGCTGGCTAACTGGGAGATTGGAGTTTTATTATTACTCAAATCAACCTCCCTGAAAATTCAGAGGCTAAGGTTTTTTATTTTTAATTTTTTTTGAGATGGAATTTCACTCTTGCTGCCCAGGCTGGAGTGCAATGGCACGATGTTGGCTCACTGCAACCTCTGCTTCCTGGGTTCAAGCAATTCTCCTGCCTTAGCCTCCCAAATAGCTGGGATTACAGGCACCTGCAACCACACCTAGCTAATTTTTGTATTTTTAGCGGAGATGGGGTTTCACCATGTTGGCCAGCCTGGTCTCGAACTCCCAACTTCAGGTGATCCACCTGCCTCAGCCTCCCAAAGTGCTGGAATTACAGGCGTGAGCCACCGCACCCAGCTGAGGCTAGGGTTTTTTAAAGATAGTTTGGCAGGCAGGGGGGTGTGGGAATGGGGCGTGCTGATTGGTTGGGTCAGAGATTAAATCACAGAGGGTCAAAGCAGGTTCTTCTTGCTATCTTCTGTTCCCGGGTGGGGTCACAGAACTGATTGATCCAGATTATTGGTCTGGGTGGTGCCAGCTGGTCCTTCAGAATGCAGGGTCCGAAAAATATCTTGAACACCAATCTTAGATTTTACAATAGTGATGTTACTCATAGGAGTGCCTGGGGAGGTTAGGAATCTTGTGGCCTCTGGCTGCATGACTCTTGAACCATAATTTCTAATCTTGGGGCGAATTTGTTGGTTTTACAAAAGTGGTCTGGTCCACAAGCAAAGAGGGGGTTCATTTCAGGGAGAGGGCTGTCATCATAGTTGTTTCAAAGTTAAGCTATAAATGAAACTCTTCCCAAAGTTAGTTCAGCCTATGCCCCAGAATGAACAAGGGCAGCTTTGAGGTTATAAGCAAGATGGAGTCGGTCAGGTGAGATCTCTTTAACTGACATAATTTTCCTGTGCCGGATTTTTCTCACTGTCATAATTTTTGCAAATTATGTCAATAATTTGCGGTGTCAATCCCAGCATGTTAATGGGAGAGCAAGGAATGAAAGCCTTGGAGCCTGATGACCCCAGAGTCTGCTCTCCCTGAAGGTAACATCTAAACACAGTTTTTATTTCAAAGAGAGAACAGGGGAAAAAGATGGTAGAAGGAAGAAGTATGAAGATCTCTTATACCGCAAACTCATCAAGCTTAGTCAATTCCTGCTCATTTCTGAAAGGGTGGAAACATTGAAATGATAGTTTCCTGTTGAAGGTAAGAGGAAAGAAGAGTGAGAGGAAGAGAAAGAAATGATTTAAATTGACATGCTTTGTCATGATTGCTTGCAAAGACAATCACTTTTTGATGATACCACAGCCTTATCAGGAAAAGTAATTTATAGATACCATTTCAAATGGGAGGGGAGAAATCCTACAAAACCTAAGAGCACAGAAATGCAGAAGGAAATATTGCTTAAGAAAAAAAAAAAAAACCCAACAAAACAATAAACTTCTCCTGTGCTTTATATGTTGAAAAGGTTTGACTGTAAATCCTGACTTTGACATTCATTCCAGATCCATTTTAGAGGCAGCCCACAGACTCAACAGGGCGAGAGAAAACACTAAATCATAATTACCTCATAAAAGCCAAGCTTGTTTCTCTGAATGCTTGAGAACTGGCATAGCTTCTCAAAATATCATAAATTTATTGTGTTCTCTCCTGTTTTACTTAACAGCCAATTAATGTTCCTGTTTAAAAGAATTAAAGCCAGGGCTTCGAAGGGGGTGGGACTGGGGGAAAATATTATAAAAGTCTTTAAACCTTGGCTAGCATGCAGGCAGCCCTCATTACGTAATGGCTCATTAAAAGACTCAGCTGAAGGAAAATCCTGCCATGATCCATACCCATGGATATGATCTTGTTCTTATTAGCATCCTCAAAAGGAAAACAGTTTTCAACACAATCTTGAGTTGGTTTTAATATCCTATAGGGTGACACCAGAGGTGATGGCAGGAGGGCTTGCTCCTCTTTGGGAAGCTCCTCTGCAAGTGAAGGATCTGGGCCGCTGGTACAGCCAGTGCCATTATCAGGAGCAGTAGAATGGGATCAAAACAAGGCAGACACACAACACCCCCTACGCCCCCATGGGGTCCTGAAGCCCCCAGCGGCTCTGCATTCTGGCACGGCCCTCTGAGTTTGTCGTACATTCCAGATGAAGACAAGACAATCCACATTTGTTCCAAGAGTTCGCCTGCAACTTGTCATTCTCCTGAAGAGAGTCCCATCAATTGTCACCATAAATTCTCAGCAAAGACTGAGGCAGCTGGGTGTGGGGATTCCTCAGCAGGGCACAAACATGAGCATGAAATCATATAGAATCAGGTGTGCTCAGGTCCCAACTTACCTCCTCTGTGGCCTTGGGCAAGGCACACTCTTTGGACCTTAGTTCTTGGCTCTGGAAAATGAAGATATCAGTGACCGTCCATGACCCAAGTGGCGAAGTCATTCTAAAATTACTTAGAATGCTACTTGTGTTTTATATAAATCTCTCTTTAGTATTGTATCAGGGTGACAAGGAGTAATGCTTTGGCATACATATCCCAACAACTGGAAAGGCAGTGTGGCCATTAGGACAGATGACAGCCTGCAACAGATGAAGGCCCAGTACGGCCAGCTCAGTGTGATCTGGCCGAATGTCCACCCTGGCCCTTGATGACTGTCAAGATAGCCCTGCGCAGAGGCTTTGAAAAAGAGAGGAAAGCGAGATGATGCAGACAGCCAGGAGATGGCCAAGAGGAAGGTGAGTGTCTGAAACTGGACTTAAAGGGAAAGCTGAACTGGACTTGAGCAGAAGGAGCATGTGCTTTGGAGCCAGACTCACCTGGCTCAGATCACATCTCGGTGCCAAATATATGGCTTGAGGCAAGTTACTCAACTTCTCTGAGCCTCTATTTTCCCACCTGTAAAATGGAGATAAAATGAAGTGTCGTGTATGAGACAAAACTAAACATGAGGCGAGATATAGCATGTGTCAAAATTTATTCTTTCTTTTTTCATCTTTTTGAGGCAGGGTCTTGTTCTATCACCTTGTTCTATCATGCAGGGGCATGATCTTGGCTCACTGCAACCTCCATCTCCTGGGGTCAAGCAATCCTCCCACCTTAACCTCCCAAGTAGCTGGGACTACATGCATGAGCCACCACACCCGGCTAATTTTTATATTTTTTGTGGAGATGGGGTTTCACCATGCTGGCCAGGCTGGTCTTGAACTCCTGAGCTCAAGCAATCAGCCCTCCTTGACCTCCCAAAGTGCGGGATTACAGGCTTGAGTTACCATGCCCAGACAAAATTTATTCCTGATAATTCTTCAAAATATTTATAAAGTTTCTCTCCCAAATCATCTCCCAGTGGGTCTACATGGCCAACTTTTCCTCCAACAGTGAAACAGATCAAATTCTTGGCCTCAGTTTACAGGCCATTTTGGATGGAAAAAAAATTGTATTGTAAATTGAATCATCAGAATCATTCTGGTGTTGTGAGATGTTCACACCATGGGAAGCATCCTGGGAACAGAGATAGGTTGAGGGAACTTACATCTTGTGCATTCTTTGGGTCTAAGTTCACTGAGTGGAATTGGGAGCAAAATCACTTGTGCAAATTACATTAAATTCATCCTCTAGGTCCTCTTCCTCCATCCCTCTCTCTTGGTCAAGTATGCACAGTTGAATTTGTCTAGGTTGAATAAGCCAAATGCATGCAACTCCATTATAATTGTAGACATCCCTTGCATGCTTGTTGTGAAGAGTAGGAGAGTTAGTGCGTGTGACGTATACAGTGTAAGACTTGATATGTACTCAGTCAATTCATGTTACCATTGTCCTCCCTCACATTTGAAAGGCTCTATTTGTGACCACTCCTGGAGAGAATTAGACCAACTCTATGACAACCTGACCCTCCTCTAACATCTTTATCCTTGTATGCCCTTGAAGGTGGTAAGAAGTTAAAAAGGAGGAAGGAAGGAGGGAAGTTGGAAGAGGAGGAGAGGAAGAAAGAAGGAAGATCATAGAATATCTGTGTTGGTGGAAAACATTTCAGTTATGATGATACTGATGTCTGATATCGCTGGGGAGATGTGACAGCTTGAGTCTATGTGTACTATCAGCTAATATTAATGAATTATTTATCGATCATTTTCCTCACCAGGGACCAGGCATTGTACTAGGCCTTTTCATGTGTGACAGAAAAAAAAATCAGTAATAACTGTTATTAGAAGACCATGAGATCTATGGAGGATAAAGGGAGAGTTTTATTTTCTATAAAAACGATCTGCAGACTAGGGAGGCAATCCTTCAGCACAAGTGAAAGTGGGCTCACCAAACAACAGAGGGAGGGTCTGACTTAAATAGGGAAATTTCTTGCCCTGGTTCTTGATCTGGTTCATTCAGGCAAATTGACAGATTTAAACTTGTTCAGTTGTGATTGATCCAAACAGTGGAGCCCTGACTGAGTGGTTTCCAAGCCCAAACCCAGAAGTCTCTGTCAGATGTTTCTTTCAAATTGTGGGTGTGTGTGTGTGTGTGTGTGTGTGTGTGTGTGTGTGTGTGTGTGTGTTGGGGCATGGTTCTGATTGCAGTTTATCTTGGCACTGACAATAGAAATTGGCTTGGCTTGATTGTAGAAAGGAGGTCTGGTGACACTTTTACATCTTTCTGAGCTCACAGAGTACATGACCACTCCCTCACCCAGCTATGGCTGCCTGGTTCTGTTTGAACCCTGAGCACCTCAGTTAGCCACAGGGAGTCCATTTTGTCTGTCGGCCAGGGGCATACTTTAAAATAACCCAGAGTCTCTTCCTCTTTCCATTTGCTCAAAAACATTCTGTGCAGCTCTTTTGATCCTTGATTCTTTGCAGAATTGGAATATAGGGCAGAACTGGAACTTTGTACCTAAACTCAGAGGAAAACAGAGCTTGGAAGACCAACAAGTGAACTGTTGATAGTGTCCGGTTCTCCTATTGTGTACACTGCCGAGGTACTAAGTGTTAGTGTGGTGTTAAGACACATATTGATTTTCTTCCACAGTTTCTGGCTTGTAACTCCCATAGCCCTTATTCCAGTCTTTTGTTACAATGTTGGGTGGGTTAGGCTTCAGGGGCAGCCCTCTGACCTCCTGCCCTCCCTTCACTCTATGTTCCCCCACCTTTCTGACTGTAGGTCTTAAGACCCTTCCACGAGAGGATCTCACCCTATACCCTAGGGGAAGGAATGGTGATGTCATGAAGCTTCCAGAAAAACCCAAGAGGACAGGTTTTGGGGAGCTTCTGGAGAGCTGAACATGGAAAGGTTCCTGGAGGGTGGCATCCCAGGGAGGGCATGGAAGCTCCACCGCCTTTCTCCCATGTCTTGCCCTATGCATCTCCTCATCTGTTTCCTTTGCAATATCCTCTATAATAAACTGGTAAATGTAATAGTGTTTCTGAGGTCTGTGAGCCACTCCAGCAAATCAGTCACATCCAAAAAGGAGGTCAAGGGAACCCCAACATGAAGCCAGTCCATCAGAAGTCCCAGAGAGGGCCACACCTGCACCATTTGTGGGGGCAGTCTTGGGGACTGAGGCCTCAACCTGTGGGATCTTACAGTGTCTCCTGGTAGTGTTAGAACTGAATTAGAGGACACACAGCTGGTGTCTGCTGCTTTATTTGTGGGGGAAAAACCCATGCATTTGGTCACGGAAGTCTTCGTGCTGATGATTGTAGCGGTGTGAGTGCAGAGGAAAATCACTGTTAGAGAAAGTTTTCCCTACACAGGTAGGCTAGGAATTCCTGTGTGCGCCATCTCCATCATCTTCCATGTGAGTATGTGCCTATCACAGCCCCCTCTGGGATGATGTGCCTGCCTTCACTTTCTAGCTGCTATGTGTCCCACAGCCACCAGCTACAGATTCCTTCTCTGATGATAAAGAAAAAAGGTGACCTAGGGGGTGGTATTTGTGATAACCATCTGTGTCCAGAATTTTATCCTGTTTCAGATGTTTATTGCAGCATATTAAGAAATTAGGACATCAGATGCACCTAAAGTTTGTTTTTTTTTTTTAATGGCCTGCCTTAATTTCACTGCCCATCCATGGACTTCTGGCACGGGAACAGCAGGCAGCTGGGAATCTCTATTTGGACAGCAGGAGAGGCAGAGGCAGGGGCAGGGCATAGAAGAGCACTCTACTCAAACCTAGGTAACAACCTTGAGGTGTGGGTGCAATCTAAGTGACCATTTAATACACCTATCCAAAGTGACACCCCAGCCTCCTCCTCCCTACCAGCTATGACTCCCTGGTGAATTGCCTTCAGCCTCCACCATCTGGAGATGCTTGATGTTTTCTGAAATAACAGAGACTGTGAGTCATCTGAGTTTATAACAATAGCTACCATTTCTCCCTGTACTGGGCACTTAACAAGTGCTATCTCTAATCCTTACAACTCTGCAAGATCTAGAGGACCACCAAAGTCCATATCACCATCTCAATTCTCCTGACCTACCACACAAATCTCTCATGGCACTTTGTAAAGGTCTATTCTTACTCTGTCTTCCTTGCAAATGAGAAATGTAGCACATCTCAGTTAAGAGACATTTGAGATTCCTGGAAAAAAAAAATTCCCCTTTTTTGCTTTCTCTTCTCCAGAGTAATTCTACTCTCTGAAGATTTCCTTGTGAATTTCTTCTCAAACTTTCTTGTCATCATTTTTGTTTCCTTCTGTGCTTAGAAAATGGGGTCCATGTTTTTCAAGTCCCCTTCTAAAGCACAATGATTCATTTTGTTATATATTTCTGATTAGTACAATATGTCTGGTAGAGTCTAAATTCAACTTTAAAGTTAAATTTTAAATTGTATTAAATGTGGTCATTTGATACAAAACTGTATTAATTTAATCCACATTATTGCCCCCACAGCTAATATTTCTTTTGCTATAAAACCATAGCTAGAAAAATTAAAAGATCTAATAAGCCAATTCTCAAACCCCCAACCATTAAAACCGAGAAACAGACGGAGTTCTGTAATATATTTTGGCTTTTTGTTTTAGTGTATATTCTTTCTTCCTCTGCAGGCTGTAATAGGAAAACAAAGCAAAACAAAAAAACACTGGACTTGAGCCCTTAATTCATTACTTTTGTCTTCATGACCACAGGCAAATCATTGAACCTGTCCGTGTACTCATTTCCTCATTTATAAAATGATAGGGTTGGATTATATTGAGGGAGTTTTCAAAACTGATTTTTAGCCATGAAAATCTTCCTTAAAAGAAATCTTATGTAGAAGCACATAACAGACAAAGCAGAGCAGAAGCAGGGATGATGAGACCCAACGATTCACCCACTTAGACACCCCTCACCCAACTCCCACCCACCCCCACCTCGTTTTCACAATTTATGATTTCATATACAAGCACAGCTTTGGTATGTGTGAACATTTACATTCATAGCACATATCTTGGATAGGATATACATGCAAGTGTGCGAGTTTATTTGTGTTTATATGAGTATATAGAAGAAATCCAAATCTCCCCAAGCTCCTTCAATCTGTGACTAGGAATGAGATCAGATATCACTAGCTCTGAGTCACAAAGTCACAAGCATAACGCTGGATGGCAACCCCATGCATACTACCCCCAAGAATTCTGGGACCTCCCCCGCCACCCCAGGACAGTAGATGGTTTTGCTTGTGCTCATTAATAAGTGTGGGCTTGGCAGATACTGTTGCTTGTTCCCTGCTGCTCCCCTTGCCCCACTGTCTGTCCCACTGGATCCCAAAATCTCTGCTCCTGCTGATGGCTGTCTCAACTGCTGCTCTTCTGATTTAGAGTTAGCTGGGTGTTCAGCCAGGCCAGGTTGCCCCTTGCTGATTGACAGTTTCCTGCCCTCACTGCCCTGCTGAGCAGGTGGTGCGGTGCGGCTGCTGCATTGCAAACAGCGCCCCCAGCAGGCAGCGCTGCTATGCGACCTTGGCCACCTGAGCAGCAGCATCCCCAGTGCCATGAGTACTTTCCAAACCAAAGTCTTGCAACGTGGTGGGAAGAATGCATCCTTCGTAGAAACAGTGTCACTAAGCCCTCAAGATTTTAAGAGGTTAAAGAAAGAGCTCTTTTAGTTTTTATTTACAACCTCCTTCCTCAATTGCCTTCTCCTCACAGGACTCAAACAAGTGGCCAGTGGGTACTGGGCCAGAAGATACATCTGAGTGACTGAGACCACACTGTTCTTAGGATTGCCCCTCCCAGAGAATAATTATGACCATTTTACTGAGTCAGATTCATTGCCCCTGGTTTGTTTCTCCCCTAATGCTCTCCCAGGAGGCTTCTCAGCTTCCCCTGCACATAACTTCTGTTCTCTAGTGTACCCCAGCATGCTGACCCAACCTGGGCTCATGCTGTGCCCTCCATCACCCTGAGCTGAAGCAATGCGTGGCTATGGTGTAGTCTCATATAGATCAGGAACCACCCCTTCTTAGCATACCCTACACATGGAGGATGTGAATCTTCTCCCACAATTTCATTTTAGGGTGCGTATGGAAGCTCTTGAAGTATGGTAGATAGATAGATACCAAATACCTAAGACTTTGGCTGGAATCAAACTGGAAACCTTGAGAACAATCAAACTATACTTGGGAGCAAGAGGCTTCAGATTCAGTTCTAAGTAGAACACTATCCTATTCCATGATACTGCTGTGGATTTTTGGCAACTGGTTCTAGAAATAAGACAAATAAAACCTGTGATCAAGAAATCTACTGAGGTCAACTTTCCCAAAGAGTGGTGCTATGTTTCCTGAAAATAAACAAATATACAAGCAGGTCTGGGAAACTCCACATCCTATAGCGCTATCTTATACGTTTTTTGGCATGCTCAAAATTAGAGAGATACTGAGTAAGGAGGAAGCTTTGGAAACTTTCTACAACACATTGTTTTAAAATATATCGACAATGAAACTCTAAAAATATCTAACATTCTGAATGTTCCTTAGAAGTCATGTTTTATGGAGTGCATTTTGAGAAAATGTAGCCTAAAGCAGGGTCAACAAACTATTTTTTGTAATTAAAAGTTCAGTTTTGTGGGCCCAACATATAGAATCTACCGCAATTACTTGCTGTTGTAGCATGAAGGCCATTGTTGATGATACATAAACAAATAAGCGTCACTGTGTCCCAACAAAACTTGGATTATGGCCACTCAAATGTAAATTTATTATAATATTCTATGTCACAAAATATTATCCTTTCAACTCTCTTCAACTATTTAAAAGTACAGAGAACATTCTTAGCACAAAGACTGTAAGCAAAAGCATGGGACGAACTGAATTTGACCTGTGGGATGTGCTTTGCTCATCCCTGTCTTAGAAGCACTAAGAGCTAGTGAAATCACAGTGCCTGTACAGATACCTGAACCTGAAGTCCATGGAGCAGAAACCCTGTGTGTTTATTCTCCACTGAATCTCCATGCTCTGTCTGCTGCATGGACAGTGCCTATCTGGTGAATGGTGAATGCTCATAAATATTGAATGAGGGAATAACCAGCAGTTCAATTTACCTGTCAGTAGCATGTGCAGAATTTGGTTTCCCAAAGTTGTTTTCTCTTGTGGCTCTTGTTGTATTGGCCCTGTTTGCTGGATATCTCAGTGTAAGTAGTAAATAGAATCCATGGCTCTGATGTTATTCAATGCCAGCAAAGAATTTCACACCTTTTGAAATACTATTTGATTGGCCGGGCGCGGTGGCTCAAGCCTGTAATCCCAGCACTTTGGGAGGCCGAGACGGGTGGATCACGAGGTCAGGAGATCGAGACCATCCTGGCTAACCCGGTGAAACCCCGTCTCTACTAAAAAATACAAAAAACTAGCCAGGCGACGTGGCGGGCGCCTGTAGTCCCAGCTACTCAGGAGGCTGAGGCAGGAGAATGGTGTAAACCCGGGAGGCGGAGCTTGCAGTGAGCTGAGATCCGGCCACTGCACTCCAGCCTGGGCGACAGAGCGAGACTCCACCTCAAAAAAAAAAAAAAAGAAATACTATTTGATTGCAGGCAAAGACTGTTGCAGCTGCCTGGGGTATGCATTAAGGCCAATAATAATTAGACTGACTCTCTAGAGTAAAGATAAATGCATGATACAAGTTTTCCTGTCTTCATGACATGGGAATTTAGATGCAGTGGCAATACTTAGAGTCAAGTAGATAACTGTTTCTAGGTATTTATTTTACTCACAGCTGCCTTTGTACTTACATTTTGGAAAGGGCCTGCCTTGGTGTCACCCCTGCTTGTCTCCCTCAGTCTCACCAAAATCTGTTACAACAAGCCTGATTTCCATGCTCACTTCTAAGTTAGCCTCTTTCTAGGAGTCTTGTCCTTCCAAAGTTTCCATTGGTTTTATGGAGTTGTTGGATAGTACCTGCTTACCTGACTTTGGTCCCATCCTTTCAAGAATGCACTCATGAATGCAATCCATGAGTGCAGCTCTCTGCACTCTGCAGCACTCCTTCCTCTGGACATACTGATTCATTCATTCATTCATTCATTTGACAAATGTTCACTCAGCAGCTGATATGTGCCCCACACACTGCCATGCACTGGAAATACAAAAATGAAAAAGCAAAAACAAGAACTCCTTTCCTTCAAAGCATTCACAATTTAATGGAAAAGCCAGAGAAACAGTCAACGAGGAAAACTTCAGAACTCAGAACAGCTCTCCACAAGCTCTTAATCACACACAGCCTGATAGCTTTCCTTCTCTTTTCATGGGCTGATGCTGCAGCTCTCTGACTGATTATGGATTCTTGAGGGCAGACACCATGCCCTTGGTCTGTTTCACCTCCAAAATGCCTAACATAGTGAATACTTTTATAGCAGATTCTCATGAAGTGTCTGATGATTGATTTTTGAACCACGAACAAGCTAGAGAATAGAGACTGAAGACTTTATTTTGCAATTTTGACACTGTGTGCCTTGTTTCTTCATGATCTGCGTTCACCCATACTTTTGCACTTTGGGTGACCAGTAGATCCAACGGGGGAGAAAGCAACAGTGGGATCTGTAGCCTGCTCTATGTGGTACAGGGCAGGTAGCAGGGCAGTAGCAAACAGCAGAGGGTAAGAAGGCATGAGCAGTTTCCTTGATATCCATCCTCCCTCCCAAGATACAGGCCAGAGTGTTTGGTGGACTCTCAGCCATTGAAAGAACCCACCTTCTAGGACTAGGTGTACCCCATCCCAGCAAGAGTACCCCACCAGATCAGATCCTGTTGCAGCTGACAAGGGGGAAGTGGTTAGACTTTGTTTCTGTAGCTTTTTCAAAACAACAGAGCAGCTTAGGCAAAATGGTTGTGCCAAGGAGTGAGGCAAGAGCCCAGGAAGCATGAGCCCTACCCACTCCCTGCCATCACCCTTGCCAGCCATATGTCACCCTGGCCACCTATTCAACATGGGTTTGCCTGGTACTCGTGGCTTGGTTTTACCCAGAGAGGTGGTGGGATCTAGTGGTAGGGCTTTGGAATTAAGGATACATACATTGATGCAGTGTCTTACTCTCTCTCTGCAATCTGGGACAAAAGACTTTTTCCCTCTGAGCCTTAGATTTTGCATCCATAAAATGAGGAAAATAATACCTTTTGCTATTGTTATGAGGATTGCATGAGAGAATATTTGTAAAGAGGCAGAAAAGGTGCGCCACAAATGGTACCTGGTGTTATTATCTTTCTACTACAGGGCTGTTTTCAGTTCCATGTTCACTTCTGATCAATGCAGTATGTGGACCTTTCAACTCTCCAGACTTCCCTGTTTTCCGTAGCGAGAAACCAGCTTGATTCGCAATGGTATCACGTCCTGGCTCTTGGGTTCGACTTTCCAGAGACCTACTAAGTGGCTCCCATTCCTCCATCTGTTTCTCATCTTCATCCATTTCAGTTCCAGATTGCAGATGTCTCCTGCCCTTATAGCATATGGGGTTCGTTATTGTTTCTCATTCTGTTTATTGTTTTGGAATGATTCTTGAAAAAAGGAGAGTGTGGAAACATCTTTGCTCTGTCATCTAAAAACTTGGTTATCTTTTCAGATACATTGATAAGCACAACACATAATAGGACATCTTAGAATTCAAAAACAAACCCAGATCTTCCCCCTATTCTTTCTCTTTCCCTATTCCCTTAAATATAATAAAGTACACAATGGCTCGCCTATTCAAGCGGCGAGGCCTGTTTCCTCACCATCAGCACATTCCTCCTGCCGTCTCCCACAGGCCCTGCTCATGGATGGGGCAGTCAAGGCTGGGGTCTGACTGACTCGCAGGAATGTGGGATGTAACCGGAGGGAGGAGAACATTACAACAAACCAGCTGCTCTTCAGAGGTTGATTTTCATTTTGGAAAATAGCAGAAGCAATTATCATGGCTCATTAGGAGGCCTAGCATACTGGCTGCAAAACTATATTTGGAAAACTGTATTCACTTAGCTCTAAAGTGGTAAGAGGGTGAGGACAGGCGGGAGGAAAAGGAAAGACAGACCAGGGCCTGCCTAGGCTTAGATTCAGTCTGCAAAAAGGTGATTTGAATTGAATTCTGAGAGGGACAAGAGATGAATGGAGCCGGGACACCAGGCCAAGCAGTCAATAAGGGCCACCAGTCTAATAAGGGCTATTAGACTCATAGCCCTGAGTCTGGAGGCGCTGAGCACTGGGCGGCTCCAGCCTTTTGGAAAATTGGGCTTCCTCAACGAAAGACCCACATACCAAGCAGGAAGTGAGTAAAAGATGTACTCTGTTCAACGTGCCTTACTGGGGAAGTCCAGATGTCCCCTCAGCCTCCCCAGGGAGCTGTGGTGTGTGTTTGGGGTCTACCCTGAAGTTTGCCACTCAGTTACATCACGGGGCAAGGACCTGTGGAAGAGGTTTCCATCTTGGTCATTCTGCTGCCCTCTGGCTAGGAAGAGTTGACTCCACAGGCCACTAGCTCATGTCTTCTCCTGGCTCCTAACCAAAGGAAGGGGCTTGTAATGGGGATGACATACCCAAGTCAAGAAAAGGAGGGTTTGGGAAGTTCAAGGGGGTGAAACTACCCCAGAGTGAACTTGAGAAATAATCATCTATGTTTTCTTTTGTTGGATGAGAACATTTTGGGCCCTCCATATAAGTTGTGGGATGGAGCTACTTAATTTGCACTTGAATATCCCCCAATGTTGGTATGGTCCTTTATATTTTACGAAGTACCTTTACCAGGGCTGGCTGCTGAGAACTGCTTCCTGCTTAAAAAAAAAAAAAACTGGGAGCTCCTCCAGTAAGGATAAAGATGGAGAAAACAGTCTTTATATGTCGGGTGTATCAGCATTCAGCTCCCTTGGGATCTGACAGACCTGATAATTTGTATTAGTTTCTCCTGCCCTGTTGATGACATCTGGTCTCTCATAAAATATCTCGTAAAATATCTTATTTTAACTCAGGTAGATATGATTGTTTCCATTTAAAGGTGAATAAAATGTTCAAGAAGGTTTTTTTTTGTTTTGTTTTGTTTTTTGAGACGGAGTCTTGCTCTGTCGCCCAGGCTGGAGTACAGTGGTGCGATCTCGGCCCACTGCAAGCTCTGCCTCCCGGGTTCACGCCATTCTCCTGCCTCAGCCTCCCGAGCAGCTGGAACTACAGGCACCCGCCACCACGCCTGGCTAATTTTTTGTATTTTTAGTAGAGATGGGGTTTCACCGTGTTAGCCAGGATGATCTCGATCTCCTGACCTCATGATCCACCCGCCTCAGCCTCCCAAAGTGCTGGGATTACAGGCGTGAGCCACCGCGCCCGGCCCAAGAAGTTTTAATGACTTGTCCAGGGCCACCCATCTACATAACAGCATGGCTGAGACATGAAGTCAGGTAACTCTAGTCATTTCTACTTGACTATAGGGCATTAGTCAGGAATGTGTCATCTGTCACTGAAAATCTCGGTGGCAAGAACGGAAACATCTAGACATTGACTTGTCTCTAATCTGGGGAACTTGCCACAAGGAAGCCCGCTTCTCTTGTCTTTCTGGCCTGCTGTCTTTACTTAGGTACAGCATCTGCCCTCATAAGATGTCTGCTGTTCCTCTCGGCATCCCACCTTCATTCAATGAAGAAGAAAGGAAGGAGGTTGAATTTGTTTCCTAAAGCTGCCGTAACAAAGTCCCGCACACTGGGTGGCTTAAACGACAGAGATTGTTCTCTTACAGTTCTGGAGGTTGGAAGCCTAAAATCAAGGCATGAGCAGGGCCAGGCTTTCTCTGAAGGCCCTAGGGGAGAGTGCTTCCCTGCCCCTTCTAGCTTCTGTAGGGCCAGCAATCCTTGGTGTTCCTCGACTTGTAGATGCAGCTCCCCAATCTTTGCTTCAAATGGCCTTCTACCCTGTATGTCTGTGACTCCATGTCCAAATTTCCCTCTTCTTATAAGGATACCAGTTCTATTGGATTCATGGCCTGTCCTAGTCCAGTAGGACCTCATTTTAACTTGATTACATTTACAAAGACCCTATTTCCAAATAATGTCACATGTATAGGTGAACATGAATTATTTGGGGACACTATTCAGCCAATTACAAACGGTTAGAGGCAATACCAACAGACTTCTGTGTTGTACGGCCACCTTGGTTGCATGGGATCCTAGAAAACCAAGTGGAGGTTGGTAAGGGACAGAGAAGTTGCAGTAGGGATTAGGTAAGTCTGACACCCCCCGCTATTGTTTAATTCACTTCTTTGTTTCAGATGAAAGGAAACTAGCATCTTTTGAGATCACACAGTAGGCTTGGCTCGTTTTTGCATTATCTCATTTACTATTGTAGATCCTTTCCATGCATCCTCCCTATTGGACTGTCAGCTCAGTGAAGGCAGGGGCTGCATCTTCTATTTCTTTTATACAATACACAAATTAGAGATCAGTACACATAATGCTGGATAAATTACTGCCCAGCCTTCCTCATTCCGTGCTCACTCATTCTTTCCCAAGAGCCTCCTGATGTCAGCCGTGGACATTAACCCATGTTTGATATTGTTTTCCTTTCCTATTCCTCCTCCTCCTTTTTCTTCTGTTCCACCTCCTTCATCTTTATTTGTTTTGTTTTTGATAAAGGAAATGAGCAACATTAAATTTCATAAGTAATTTAGTGGGCTGCCCCTCCCGTGGCTCAGCAAATACATTCCTTCTAGGTCCTCCTGCCTTGGAGGAACTGTGGATGAAAATGACTACAGAATAAAGGATTATTACTTCAAGAAGTTGAATTCTATTAATAATCCTAAAATGAAATCCCGGCCTGTATGCTCTATTTTCTATAACCCCTGGTGAAATGCACACTTACCCTCCCAGTTTCTAGAACTACTCTAATTTGTCTAATTCGTCTTTTGTTTTAGAAACAAGGTCTTGCTCTGTCACCCAGGTTGGAGTGCAGTGGTGCAATCCTAGCTCACTGCAGCCTCAACCTCCTGAACTCAAGCGATCCTCCTATCTCAGCCTCAGAAGTAGCTGGGACCACAGGTGTGCTCCATCACACTCGGCTAAATTTTTTTTTTATTTTTTGTAGAGATGGGGTCTTTCTCTGTGGCTCTTGCTGAGCCACAAACTCCCAGGCTGAAGCAATCCTCCTGTCTTGGCCTCCCAAAGTATTGGGATTACAGGCATGAGCCACAGCACCCAATCCGCTCTAACTTGTCTTAATCCCTGTCTTTCTGAAGGAGAAGGAGAGAGATACTAGAATCAGATTCAATATCTAAATATCATACCTATGAAGAGAAATATATATATATATATAGAAATATCTATATCTATATTTATATCTGTATGGAAGAATGGACAGGTAGATGGAGAGATGGATAGGGTATGTGAAAGAATCCTGTGGGGGTTTCTGAGTGTGTCGTTCTCACTCCCTGGCTTTGAATCAGTGATTCTGCCTCCCTGGAGTTGAGTGGACCGAGGCTGAGCACCTGGCCCAAAGGCAGCTAGCGATGGCAGTGGCAGTGGCCCAGAGGCGCACAACAGAAGAACCACCTGGGGAGACTCTTGAAAATACCAGATGTCCAACTCAACACCAGATGGAGATTCTAATTCATTATCTATCAGTCAGCCTTCAGGAAGCGTATTTTGATAAAGGCTGCATGGTTCCTTCTGATGTGCTGCCCCATAAGGAACCCCTATGTGCTTATTTCAAAGGCAATTTTGCCCAAAAGGGGTTTCCTCTACTGGATAGTGGTTAAGGAAGCCAATCAAATCCTTTCTAGAAGAGTGTGACCTCAGGACAGCCACAGAGAGTTGGTTACCCTGGAGAACCCAGAGCAACAGAAGAGGTGAGACCATGACGCTGTGTCATGAAAATGCAGACATGGAGTAGGGAGGGATGGGTGCCTGATCTGAGGGGATCGTGGACGGAGTTGATACTGTGCTGTCAGAGGAGCTGTCAGGTTACAGAGCTTCAGGTGCATCCTAAACAGAGGAGCACTGTGTTTCATTTCTCAGTAGGGCCTGGTTGTGTGCTCCAGAGATTATTTCCTCCTCCCTTATTTGCTGACATAGCCCTCATAAAAGCTCGTGCACTCAAGTAATCTGAATGCGTCTCTCTATTGCTTGCAAATGGAGAGAACTTAACAGAAAAATCACTGGATGTATTCATTTAACACTCCTCAAACTTTCATGATATGTGTATTCTTCACCAAGGAAGAGGCAGTGGACAAGATAGACAGGGGGCGTCCCACTCTGCATGCAAGGAGGGTAATAAAACAACTCGAAAGAAATCATGAAGAAGGTTTCAGATGGTGGCAAATGCTGTATTAGAGACTGATGGGAGAGGAGCAATACTTTGGATTGCTTGGCCAGGGGAGACCTCGCTGAGGATGTGGCGTTAGGGCTCCCTACCTACATGTCTATGACCCTACCATGAGAGCTGTGATATTAGCCTTAAAAGGTTTCTTAGAGATCATCTTTTGAATTGTTTCATTTTACAGGCCAGGAAATAAGCTCAGAGAGGGATGTAATTTGTCCATAGTCACACAGCAAGTTAGGAACGGAACAAAGAATTCCTGTGCTCTCCTCATTCCATGCGCCGCCCACTACCCCAACCTCTCTCTCTTTGGAGGGCTCTTTGGGGGTCGTAATTGCTCTTCCCATGGATTATATCTGTGATTTTTAAAAGGAGATGGCTTAAGAGATGAGGCAGAGAGCATAATGCTACTTCCCTTCCAGTGAGTGACAGCACTTCATTCTTTTCGTCACTTCAGGCCGCTTTCTTTCTTACCTGAAGTGCCCATGGGTTGCAGGACTGCAGCAAAGAAGGGAGGGCCAGGAAAATTTTGCAAATTGCAAGGGATTCCTTGATGTAGAAGCATCCCATTATGGTCTGACAGCTGTTCTGAATACCTTCCCCAGAGATTGCAGGGAAGAGGAGTGAGAGAGGGAGGGAGGGAGCATGGAGGAAGGAGAGGCGATCCTCTCTGAATCAATTAGGCATGAACTTCCTCTCAAATTAAAATAATCAGATACTAAAGTCAAGTTGCCTTTAGGTCACCCTTAGATACTCAGGATCTCCAACTGTTTAAAATTCCTTTCCCCTTCTCCCTTTCTGTCGGCCTGGGTTTCTTTCCTCCCTCCACCAAGCTCCCCCACCCTATTCCTTCTCCTTTCTTCTCTCTCTCTCCCTCACACCATGTTACCATTATTGTCAGTAGAACGAGCTGCATGCATGCCAAATCAGGTCATTCACAAATATAGAACAAACGTCTGTCACTACAGATTTACCACTATGACTAAAGCATGGCCCTTCTGTCTGTAGAAAGTGTGCCCATTAGTTATGTGGGATCCCAGCCCCCATAGCCTCTTAACCCTCTACCTTAGCTTACGTGAGGTGAGCATTCTTCCAATAAACATCCGTTTGAGTGTCTTTAATGATTTATTGTGGTGGCTCCATTTGTGTTTCCAAAAGCCAAGACACAGTCAGCCTTTCCATTGAAGCCCCACTCCATCTCCAGCACCGGCCACAAAGCCATTTTCTAGAGTTTAGGGCTGAACTATAAATATTTGTTCTGGGGTGAAACCTGCTAAAGAATATTTGCCCAAAACAGGGTAGCTAACGACACTCCATTAAAGAAAATGAGCATGAACTGAGACAACTTTTCAGAAAAAAAAGAACTAACTAAACATTAAAGTCTAGTTCCATTATTCAGAATTCTTTTGTGGACATTTTAAATTCAACATGAACATTTACAATGATACAATCAGATCGACTCTCCTTTCAGCCAGATATTAAATTATACTTAATGAAAACCAAGAGAAGAAAAAAGTAAGAGGAGAAAAATAGTAACAAGGAGAAAAAGGATAAAGCGAATTTTAAGTGCCAATTTGTCTTTAAAATGATGTTGTTTTCAAATGGTTTGGTCCATTTTAGAGTACAAGTCCACTGTGAGTTTTCCGGAGAGCTAAAGCAAAACCAAAGGCATGCATATGTTTAAATGAGGAAATTGTAATGGTGAATATAATTCAATACTGAATACAAAATCCCCAAAAATGAGTCTTTCTGGTCTTGTTTGACAATTACTGCAGAACGGTCCAAATACATTTTAAAGGACCTCCAAAACCTAAGATGAAAAATCAAAATAAAAGTGCAACTTTCTATCAGCACAACTTGTTTCTATTTTAATAGTTGGGCTGGGTCTATTTTCACAGTTCAAAATTTTTATTTTTTCAAATAAAGGCAGCAGAAACCACAACGTTAAAATGAGAAAATCAGACATGTTATAGCTGCCTCACAACACTCTCTTACCCAATTGACCCCAATTGTAAATGCCTTTGCCAGTTAATTATTACACTATCATTATTGTTATCACCATTGTTATTATTTTGTGCTTTTCTTTGATTGTTAGTTTGCCGGTTCAAGCATCATACATGGGTTATAATAGAAATTCATTACCATGTGATGGCTGTTGGGCAGCCTATGGGAAATGACTTGATAGTCTTGCAAACACTGAATCATGCAGTAAATTAACACTCATTTTCATGCACGTTTGCTTGCATGTTGATGACCTGGAAACACAGGCTTACACTCCATATTTTTCCTTGTTGCTCCTCATTTGTTTCTTCTCTGGTAGGAATAGAACAATATGGGCTTCCTCCAGGGGACAAAACAACACCTAACTCTGCAGCATGGAAGGGCGAGAGGAGCAGATGGATGAAGACTATACTTAGAGAGGGCCAACAGAGCACACACAGAGAGAAAACGCAGCTACCTGGCATCACACCTGGGCACTGCCAACCGTCTTGGCAGTCAGGCTGCCTGGGGAATGGGAAGGCGTGGGCCAGGCGGAGAGTCAGATCCAACAATGGCTCATAGAATCCATCCTTGGAGACAGGATATTCTACAGTGCTTGCTACTGGGGCCATAGGGTTTAACAGTTCAGTCTCCCTATACCCCAACACATACACCAAAAACGGGGAATGGATGTAAATGGATGTGGTTTCTTCACTTGATCAAAAGTCTCCTGACTTGCAGGAGTTTATCACAGCCTCTTACAGTCTTTTTTTGTTTTTGTTTTTTAGTTGGCAATAAGACAAACTAAAATAGTCCTCAGTACACTAAATGCCAAATCTTTCCTGGTGTCTAGAGTGAGGCCGGTAACAATTATTTCCTACTGTGGGTGGGCTTTGGCAGGTTATCAGTACTTGCTCATCCAATAGAACCTTCTTCTGTAATGATAGAAATGTATATTTGCACTGTCCTATATAGTAGCCACTAGCCACACGTGGTTATTGAGCATTTGAAATGTGGCTAGTTTAACTGAGGATCTCTCTCTCTCTGTATATATATATGTGTGTGTGTGTGTGTGTGTGTGTGTGTGTGTGTGTGTGTGTGTGTATTTTTTTTTTTTTTTTTTTTTTTTTTGAGATGAGTCTCGCTCTGTTGCCCAGGCTGGAATGCAGTGGCGTGATCTCGGCTCACTGCAACCTCTGCCTCCCGGGTTCAAGTGATTCTCCTGCCTCAGCCTCCTGAGTAGCTGGGATTACAGGTGTGTGTCACCACGCCCGGCTAATTTTTGTATTTTTAGTACAGACAGGGTTTCACCATGTTGGTCAGGCTAGTCTCGAACTCCTGACCTCAAGTGATCCACCTGTCTCAGCCTCCCAAAGTGCTGGGATTACAGGCGTGAGCCACCATGCCTGTCTGCTATATTTTTAATTTTATATGATTGTTAGTTGATTTAAATTAGCTCTCAATTGAGTTAACGTTAAAATTTTCTACAATAGAAGTTTTTTTAGTGACCCTGAGTACTCAAGGAAGTATATCCTAAAAGTACATCAACTGTTGTTTTTTTCATTCTAGTTAATCACATGTGGCTAGTGGCCACACACAGCACAGATCTTGGAGTTGGCTACAGAGCTCTCTGGCTATTTCTAGGTCAGCTTTGTCAGCAATGTACACGTCAAAGTCAAATTGCCTCAACCTATCGGTAAAAAACCTGGTGCCTTATTCTTAGGCCAGTGCTATCACAATTGAGTATACAATTACTGTCTATAATCTGTTGACACACAAATCAACTTTCTTCCCCTGAAATGACCTCTCTGGTTCACATGACACTTTATCTACCCCTGCAGTGGATCAAAACCTCACCCAGGGTATACTGAGTCAGAATCTTTGGAGGGGCGGCTTAGTTTAGAAACTTACTCTTGTTACAATCTTCTCAGGTGATTCTTATGCAAACAGCCCAATGCTAATGCTTGCCACCACTCTGCAGTGCAATTGAAACTGGCTGTGTTACCACCAATTCAGGCTAAATATGACAAAGATAAAACTTTAAGTCTTTGTTCTCCCTACTTCCACCTTTCTCAAGTTGCCCAAACCCAGGAGACAATGCTACAATTTCCCTGACCTGTTATAAACCTTAGAGTCAACATCACTCATTGATGAAATAAATCAATCCCAGAGCCGCTGGTGCATCGGAAGCATTCAACAAATGTTTGATCACTGTGTCTTCCCTCATGTTCTTTGTTTCTCTTATCTGATTAATTATAAAGTAAGGCTCTTTCCCCACATCCTGTCTTGTGTGTTCATTCTTTCTTTCTCCAACCTTCACAAAGTTAGTTGAAAATTTAATCCTCTTACTCCTGTATTACTACATCCGTCGTCATCATTATCATCCTCATTTTCAGGATAGCTTCTCTTTGTATTCAATCCACAAATAAACCCTGTGAGATTGAAATGACGATTCCCATTTTGCAGAGGGTTCAACTTAAGGAAATGTACCCAATGTTATTAGACTGGTAATTGGCGCAGAGAGATGTGAGTTTATAGCAAAGCTCATTTTCTTTTCTACTAAGTGGAGCGAACTACCTGCTGGATGTCTCTGTGCACATATGGCAATCTTCTCTCTGAACTAAAGTTATCTTCTCCATTCCATGCTCGTTGCAAAATAATAACAGAATCGTCAATGGGAGTTAACACCCCTGGGTGAGAGACTCTTCGGAAAATAGGACATTCATACAGTCTCTGGCTAATCACACCACTCACAGTACAGTGACTGCCTAATCATAGGAAGGGATGGTGGCAGGCACCGCCTTAAGCAAATGATCAAAGTTACCTCCAGAGTTATGGGACAAGTTGACATCAGGTTGTTCTTGATGTGATGCACCGAGAGAACCACATCGGTTATATATGATTTCTGTCAAAAATGTTCCATTTGAATCTAATCAAGAAGAAAGAATCAGACAAGTCCAAATTGAGGTATATTTTACAAAAAAATTGCCCTGGCCTTCTCAAAAATGTCAATGTCATAAAAGACAAAAAAGTTTGGTGAGTGGTTCTAGATTAAAGAGGATAAGGATACTTGACAATGAAATGCAATTAAATTCAGAATCCTTAATTAGATCTCAATTTTTTAAAAGGTTGTACAAAACAGTATTGAGACAATTGGGGAAGAGTGAATATGGACTATATACTGGAAAATAGGATTGTATCAACATTACATTTTCCGAGTATGATAGTTCTACAGTGGTTATGTGGGAGACGGCCCTCATTCTCAGAAAATGGTATTTGAGATATGTAGGGGTGAAGTGTCATGATAGCTGGAACTAATACTGAAATGGTCCAAAAACAAACAAATGAAAAACAAACCATTCTCAGAGCGATTAAGTAAGTGCCCCTAATGTTAACAACTGGGGAATTTAGGTAGCGACTATAGTGTTCATTGTATTATTTTGCAACTTTGCTGTAGATTTAAAATTTTTTCAAAATAAAAAGTAGGTTAAAAATAAAAAGAAATAACATTAGTAATACTTATGTAGCATTTACTGTGTGCCTCACATTCTTCTAAGCACTTTATCCAGATTAACTGGATTTAATCCTCACGACACCTTAGACCATAGATTATTATCATCCTCAGTTTACACTTGAAACAGTGGAGGCCCTGACAGGTTGTGATTTGGCCACAGTCAACCTCAAGCAAGATGTAGAGTTGGAATTCCACACACAGTCCATGCTCTTAGCCTCTCTGCTGAACCGTTTCTTTGGGAGTATCCTAGTTCTAATCAGCTTCTGAGAGCATTGACCAGGTTGTCCATCACACTTCAACTGCTCTAACACTTTACAGTTTTTCCTTGTATTCATTTGAAATTTGTCTCTCTATGGCTTTTACCCATTTGTTCTATTTCTGCAATTGGCCCGTCCAGAGCAAATCACTCTTTCCTCCCTTAGAATATAAACTCTTCAAAAATTGGGACTTGGTCACATTTACCACTGTGTTCCCATGCTAGAAGAATGCCTGCTAGCACATGACAGGGACTCAGTAAAGATTTACCAAATAAATGAATGAATGTATGGACATCCAGCTTTTCGAATATTTGAGGTCAACTTCTGAAAATTTCCATTCTCTGTTGAAAACCTTCCCAGTCCCTTCAACTGTTCTATTAATATGCTAGCCACCATCCACTAAAACAATTCCAGTTTTTCTAGTGTTAAAAGCTTGTGCTCAGAACTGAAAATAGAACTCCAGAGTTCACTGACCACCATCAAGTGACAGTAACATTTCACTGTTCTTGTTTTATATGGCTTCCTTCTGCTAACGGAGGCTAGGAGACCACAATTTTACAAATGGCATTGTACGAACTACCTAAGAGACTTTCTGGCAAAGATGATGAACATATACATTTACTCTTGCATCTTCCTAAGCCCCAGTAAGATAACAGTAAAGCATTTTGTTTGTTTGTTTACTTGTATAAACCCACAAAAACAAAGATAATGTGAAAGAAGGAAATAGTAACATCTTGAAAGCTGGAAAGCAGATACTCAAATGGCAACTGACTTACTTGACCTAAGAAACATGAATCTAAACCAGTAGAAGAATCAATAGATGTACAAACCTCATGACACTAAAAAACTCCCCAAAGGCTCGGAAATTGGTGGCATCAGTTGTCTCTAGAAGTAGGGATTAAGGGGCAAGGGCAAAATGGGAGGATTTGTTAAAATCCATTTAAGACTTGAAATATCCTCCTCTCTGTGCAGTTTTCCTTCAGCCCAGCAGAAGCCTGAGGATCTACTCTCCAGAGAGGATCAAAGAGAGGGTCTCTGGACAGGGTTCCACCAGATGCAGTTTAGGACAGGGGTAATTTAATAAAAGGAGGACTAAGCAGGTTTGAAGGAGGGTTCAATACATATTTACATACTGACTGTCAAGACCTGTGCCCTCTTCCCTCACTCTGCTTCCAGCATGTTGGTAACTTGTCACTATTCTTCAAGCAAAAGTTGGGAAGGTCTTTCTCTGGAGAATACAACTAGTCCAAGAGGAAAGGCTAAGAAATTGACAAGGAGGGGTCCACAGAGAAATAGCTGAGCCAGATCATTCTACTGGACCTCACAGTGTGTAAACCATAGCCATGAGCTCAGAGTCTCCAATTAGCTTTTTAAAAATGTTTAAAAATTTTCTTCCATTGTAGTGAGCTATACATAACATAAAAAGTAACATTTTAAACATTTTTAAGTGTACAGTTCAGTGGCATTAAGTAGATTCACATTGTGAATCCACCACCACAGTTCATGTCCAGAACATTTTCATTACCCCAAACAGAAACTCTATCCTTTAAAAAATAACTCCCCACTCCCTCCCCTGAACCCCTGCTTATCTGTATTCTACTTTCTGTCTCTTAAGAATTTGACTTTTCTAAGTACCTCCTATAAGTGGAATCATATTATTCTATTAGCATAATGTCTTCAAGGCTCATCCATGTTGTAACATATGTCAGAATTTTCTTCCATTTTAAAGTTGAATAATATCCCATTGATAAAGTAATACAGGACCAGAAACTACAGAATTATGAGAAAGACTTTTTGTTAATGCTTAAGCTAGAGAGTGTTTTATTCTTTTTGAAAACCAGGGTGATTTACAAAATCTGCCTACACAGTACCACAGAGAAGCCACCCCAGGTACTGGTGGTCCACACAAGAGCAGAGGTTTTGTAGGTCTAACATTAGAGAATAACCTCTTTTTCAAAAAAATTTCATTTTATTTTATTTTTTTAGACAGAGTCTTCCTCTGTCTCCCAGTCTGGAGTGCAGAGATCTTGGCTCATTGCAACCTGCCTCCCGGGTTCAAGTGATTCTCCTGCCTCAGTCTCCCAAGTAGCTGAGACTACAGGTGTGCACCACCATGCTGGGCTCATTTTTGTATTTCGTTTTAGTGGAGATGGGGTCTTGCCATGTTGGCCAGGCTGGTCTAGATCTCCTGACCTCAAGTGATCTGCCCACTTTGCCTTCCCAAAGTGCTAGGATTACAGGTGTGGGCCACCATGGCTGACCGAGAACAGCCTCTTTAAATTGCATGAGGTAGGCCAGGGATGGTGGCTCACACCTGTAATGCCAGCACTTTAGAAGAGGCTGACAAGGGAAGATCGCTTGAGGCCAGGAGTTCGAGGATGCAGTGACCTATGATTGCACCACTGCACTGCAGCCTGGGTGACAGAGTGAGACTCTGCCTCAAAAAAAAAAAAAAAAAAAAAATTGCATGAGCTATAGTACACAGATGTGTGCTGTGTGCGAGGGTACATATGAACAAGAATAGCTATCCAAGGCTGTACAAATATGGTGCCGATCCGAGGCCCTTAAGTCAACTGTGAACAACCATAAGCAGAGAGAGACAATGAATTTTACACTGTTGGAAACAACCCCTCTGGTGTGAACCACCGTGGGACACAGACTGTTATATGATCAAGGTTCATAATCAGGTTGACAGTGGGCCACAGACTGAGGCCAAAGTGGAGATATTTACATGAGTCCCACTTCAGTAAGAGTTTCATTTGATTCCCGCCAGAAGTACAAGATTCACATGTGAAAGCTATAGTGGTTGCAACTTTATACTAATTGATGTTCTTTATGTGTTCATTATTTTGTTTTTTTTTATACTTACAGAATAATTCCTTCATTTATTCAAATATTTACTGAACACCTGTATGTGCCAAATGCTATACTGAGAACTTAGAATACAATGTTGAATAATCAAGATGCCTTTTATTGTACAAGATGGATAATATCTTTTGTTTTCATTTCAACAATTTTTTTTTTTAGCACTTTGGTGTTTTAGGAACTATGTTGGAAGCTAAAACAGTGAACAAAAGGAAGCGATTCTTGCCTTAATTGAACATTGCTATTACATGCATATGTGTATGTTAATAGTTTAATGAATAATATGCAGTTTTATGCTACATACTGTGGGTTAGATCATTATCACTAACATGTTTTTCTTGTCTTTTTTTTAATGACAGCCTACCCTTGAAAATTTTTCTTGTTTATCTGTGACATTCTAATCATATTTCTTTACTACTTAAAACTCTTCAATCTTCAAGTACAAAATCCTTACCCTTAGAAATGAGGCCCTTCACATTGGTTTCTGTGCCTGCTTTCCAACTTTTTTTCCCTAGCATATATCCAAAATATAACTGTGTGAAAACAAAACAAAACTTCTTAAATTTTCCTGGGAGGTGGCACACCTGTAAATGTCCCGTTTATCTGAAATCTCCTTCCAACTCACAGGTTCTCATCCTACCCTTCAAAGCTCAGCTCAGACCTGAGCCCTCTGAAAAGACCTCTCCCCTCTCCTGCACATTCACTATGACCTAGCAGAATCTGTCACCTATCCTGTCTCAGAGTCATTTGACATGTGTAGCAGGACTCAGTCTCAAGTCTACCTGCTTAGTTGTGTAAGACATTGATTTGACTCTGGATCCCCACCCAAATCTCATCTCAAATTGGAATCCCCACATGTCGGAGGAGAGACCTGGTAGGAGGTGATTAGGTCATCGAAGCAGTTTCCCCCTGCTGTTCTTGTGATAGTAAGGGAGCTCTCACAAGATCTGATGGTTTAAAAGTGGCAGTTTCCCCTATGCTCTCTCTCTCCTGCCGCCACGTAAGACGTGCCTTGCCTCCCCTTCACCTTCTGCCATGATGGTAAGTTTTCTGAGGTCTCCGCAGCCATGTGGAACTGTGAGTCAATTAAACTTCTTTCCTTTTTAAATTACCCAGTCTCAGGTATTCTTTATATCAGTGTGACAATGGACTAATACAGACATCTCACTATATTCATTAGAGCACAGTGCACTTTCTGCCAGGCTAGAAAAACTTGAAATTCAGTCACCCTTGGGGCCCTCTCTCCCCACTCCTGGACTGTGCCTTAGGTCTGAGGCCCTGCCTGGTACTAGGGTTGGGGTATTAGAGCCCTCTGTTTGGCAGTCCTCTGCTGACTCAGTTAACCCTAAGTTCCATCGTCTCTTTCCACACAGCCCCTTTGGGTGCACTGGCATTCTGCTGCCTATGTGCTGTGGCTAGAACACAGGCATCTTTGCAAACCTGCCTTTGGTTTCATCTGCTGCCTGTATAGCCAGGTATCCATCTCTCTCTGCAGACTTCCTACAGCTGCAGCAGCATACCCAGGAGACACATCTGGCCTCCTACTGCTCAGAGATGCACAGACCCCAGGCTCTTTCTCTCCTCCTCCTCCCTGCAGTGGAAGGGGGGATTCTAGTCCGGTAGAGAGAGGGTGGAGGAAGAAAGAATCCACCCTTTAGCCCAATCCTCCAACCTCCATCTGGCCCCCAGGATTTGCTGATTCCATGATATTCTCTCCACTCTGGAGCTTATGCTTTTGAAACCAAAAGCTAGGAAGTATGTGAGCTGATTTCTGCATTCAACCCAGTCATTTTTCTCACGTGGGGATGTTAACTCAATGGCTACTTACATGAGGGGTGAGGGAGGGCAATGAAAAAAGAAAAAACCTCATGGATTATTTCCACAAGATAATATCCTGCTTCACTTGTAAATGAATCAGTGTCACACAGTGGGCTGTTTCTTGGTGTTGAGCTTGCTGGAGTGAGGGTCATGGTTTAGTTATTTTTGTATTCGCTGAATCTTGACTAGCACGTGGTGTATAGTAGACATTCAGTAACTGTTTACTGAATGGAGTGAATAAAGTCATTGAGAATCCTCCTTTGCATAAAATCTTCAATGGCTTGTCATCATCTGTATGATACAATTGCAACTTTTTAGCACAATATTTGAGGCCTTTGATTATTTGGCATCTGGCCTGTTTTTCAGTCCCATGCCATCTTTTTCATTAATTTCTTTATTTAGAGTTTGTTTTTTTTTTTTTTTTGAGACGGAGTCTCGCTCTGTCGCCCAGGCTGGAGTGCAGTGGCCGGATCTCAGCTCACTGCAAGCTCCGCCTCCCGGGTTCACGCCATTCTCCTGCCTCAGACTCCCGAGTAGCTGGGACTACAGGCGCTCGCCATCTCGCCCGGCTAGTTTTTTGTATTTTTCAGTAGAGACGGGGTTTCACCATGTTAGCCAGGATGGTCTCGATCTCCTGACCTCGTGATCCGCCCGTCTCGGCCTCCCAAAGTGCTGGGATTACAGGCTTGAGCCACCGCACCCGGCCTATTTAGAGTTTAACGTCCCCACTAACCTCAGAGCCCCTTGAAGGCAGAGATCATATTATCCTAATTCAAATGCAAATGTAGTAAAATGTGCTCAATAAATGCTGCATTAATGTATTATTTAAGCAGAACAATTTAAGCCGGGTATCCAGTTAACGTTTGGTCAAGATTCTAGTACCCAGAGCAGGCAGACCTGGAAAGCATTAGCTTTAATAGAATGGCATCTGTCCAAAGCCTAGGTATTTCTCAATCTGTCAAACACTATGTATATGGTTATTAGTTTTGCCTGCTGGGAAGCAGGGGCACAAAAGTGTTTGTAAACATAAGATGAAGGGAATCACAGGGTAAAACTGAGAGTGAGTTTACATCAAATTGTAAGTAGCTTCAAGGCAAGGATAATGTCATATTCCTTATTTTCTCAGTACCAGAACCTAGCAAACAAAGTTTGCAACACAATAGACACACCTTTCTTCAGGGGTGGGGACAGACACGGTCTCACTCTCTTGCCCAGGCTAGAGTGAAGTGGCAGGAACATGGCTCACTGCAGTCTCGGCTTCTTGGGCTCAAGCAATCCTCCTGCCTCAGTCTTCTGAGCAGCTGAGACTACAGGCATGAACCACATCTGGCCAATTTTCTGATTTTTTTTGTAGAGATGGGGTCTCATTTTGTTGCCCACGGGTCTTGAACTTCCGGGTTTAAGAAATCCTCCTGCCTTGGCCTCCCAAAGTGCTGGGATTACAGGCATGAGCCACTGTGCCTGGCCTCATACTTAAAAAAAAAAAAAAAAAGAAAAACAAATCAAGTAGTGTGTCTGCCAACTTTATCTTTTTTTCCAAAATTGTTTCAGCTATTCTAGTTCTTTTGCCTTTTAATATAAATTTTAGAATGTTTTTGTGCCTACAAAAAACAAAATCTGATGGTAATAACATTAAATCTGTAGATTAAGTGGTGAATGATTGACATCATAACCATGAACATGGTATATGTCTCCATTTATTTAGGTCTTCTTTGATTTTTCACTAGCATTTTGTAGTTTTCAGCATGCATATCCTTTATAAGTTTTGTTAGATTTTCACCTAAAAATTTCATTTTGGGGGAGTTTTTATAAATGGTATTTGCTATGGATTGAATGTCTCCACCAAAACTGATGTTGAAATTTAATTGCCATTGTAGCAGTATTAAGAGGCTGTGCCTTTAGGAAGTGATTAGGCCATGAGGTCTTTACCCACATAAATGGAATAATGTTGTTATTGTGGAAGTGGGTTGGTTATTTCAGGAGTGTATTCCAGATAAAAGAATAAATTCGGCCCCACCCTTCCTGTCTTTTGTGCTTGCTGGCCATTCTACCATGGGATGACCCTTACCAGGTGCCAGTGCCCTGCTCTTGGAGTTCCCAGCCTCCAGAACCATGAGCCAAATGAATTTCTTTTCTTTAAAAAGTCTCAAGTATTATGATATATATATATGTGTGTGTGTGTGTATATATCATATACATATATATGTATACACGTGTGTGTGTATATATATACACACACAATGAGCTAAGATAGTATTCTTTTAATTTGTTTCCAACTGTTGATTCTAGTCTGTAGAAATACCATTGATTGGTATATGTGGACCTTGTATCTTCCAAGCTTAAACAATTCACTTATTAGTTTTAGGAGCTTTTTGCTAGATACCATGGCTATTTCTATGTAGATGATTTTATAGTATGATGTTGACTAAGAATAAAGTAGATCTTTTATTTTTCTACTAATCTTAAGAAAAATCAAAGTTAAAAATTTCTCTTTTTCTCATTGTTTGCTGAGAGTTTTCATCACAAATAGATGCTGAATTTTGTCCAATGATTTTTCTACATCAATTGATATAATATTTTTTAAATATATTAATATGATGGTTGATTTTTTTTTTTTTTTTTTTAGACAGAGTCTTGCTCTGTCGATGGAGTGCAGTGGCTTGATCTCAGCTCACTGCAACCTCTGCCTCCCAGGTTCAAGTGATTCTTGTGTCTCAGCCTCCCAAGTTCTGGGACCACAGGTACATACCACCACGCCTGATCAACTTTTTACTATTGAACAAACCTTGGATTCCCAGGATAAATTGTAGTTAATTGTGATGTATTATTCTTTTTATATACTGTGGGATTTGATTTCCTAGTATATTGTTTTGAGAATTTTTTGTCTATGTTTATGGGAGATATTCTTCTGCAGTTATCTTTTCCTTTAATGTCTTTGTCTGGTTCTTATGTCAGGGTATTGCTGACCTAAAAGAATGATTTAGAAAATAACTCCTTCGGCCAGGCGCAGTGGCTCATGCCTATAATCCTAGCACTTTGGGAGGCTGAGGTCAGTGGATCATGAGGTCAGGAGTTCGAGACCAGCCTGGCCAAAATGGTGGCACCCCATCTCCACTAAAAAGACAAAAAAACTAGCTGGGTGTGGTGGCACATGCCTACAGTCCCAGCTACTTGGGAGGCTGAGGCAGGAACTTGCTTGAACCCAAGAGGTGGAGGTTGCAGTGAGCCAAGATTGCACCACTGTGCTCCAGCCTGGACGATAGAGGGAGACTCTGTCTCAAATAAATAAATAAATAAATAAATAAAACCTCCTTCTCTTCTATTTTAACAAAAAGTAATATACAATTGGTATTATTTCATTATTAAATTTTTGGTAGAATTAAGGAGTGAAACCATTGGAGTCTGAAGATTTCTTTTGTTGAAAAATTTTAAACTACAAATTTAATTTCTTTAATAAGAATAGAGCTATTTAGGTTATTTCTTTCTTCTTGGGTGAATTTGATAGTCTGTGTCTTTCAAGGAATTGGTTCATTTTAACTAACTTGAATTTATGTCTGTAGAGTTTTTGTAGTATTCCTTTATTATATTTTTAAAATCTGTGAAGTCGTAGTTATGTGCCGTCTTTTATTTCCAGTAGTAGTAATTTGCCTTTTCTCTCTTTCTTTGTCAGACTGGCTAAAAGTTTATTAATTCTATTGATCTTTCAAAGAACCAACTTTTTACTTCATTGATTTTTCTCTATTGTTTTATTTTATAAATTCTGTTGATTTCTGTTCTTATCTTTATGTATTTTTTCTTCTGCTACCTTTGGGTTTCTTTTGCTTTTCTTTTTCTAGTTTCTTAAATTGAAAGCTGGGATTTTAAAATTGAGGTCTTTCTTCTTTTCTAATAAAATCACTTGATGCTATGAATATCCCTTCAAGTACCACTTTATCTTCATCCTGTATATTTAGAGATGTTGTATTTTCATTTTTGTTTAATTCAAAACATTTTGTAATTTTTCTTGAGGCTGTAGCTGACAGAGGTGAACTGAGTTGTTTAATAATATACTGGAGTGGTTTTCAGGTATTATTAACTGAGGAAGTTTAATGCTGTTTTCCTTATCACTCTAACTGAAGTGGGACATTACAATGAAAGAAAGATTTTAAAATAAAGCATGCAATAAGCTATTTACCTTGAACCATTTATACATTAGCAATTTAATACAGTAATTTCCCTGTGACTTAATTCTGGGAAGATCCTAGGAGATTGCAAGAATTTGGTTCTAAGAATCAGAAACTTGAGTTCTGTTAGTAGCAACTTATCTTCCAGAAATATGCCACGTTTTTTCTTAAACTTTAATGTGCATAAAGATCACTTTGAGAGCTCATTAAACACAGATTCTGGGCCCCCACTCCAAGAGACTCTGATAGAGTAGGTCTAGGATGGGCCAAGGATTTGTATTACCAGCAGGTTCCTAGTTAATACTTATGCTACTCATCTGAGGACCGTACTTTAAGTAGCATTATTCTACAGCGTTAGAAAATACTGCCCACCAAATTCTTTTTGACATCCCTTCATACTATGCCTAGTTTTCTATTTACTTTCCTCTTCTTGTTGTCTTCCTTTTCCTTCTTTTGCCCTCTACATATAGATATTTTCTAAGAGTACAACTTTAGTTCTTATCTCTTCATCTTTCCTTCCATTATAAATTCAACAACTTCTTATTGAGAATCTACGAATTGTTAAGCTAGGCTGCTTCTGGGACCACGTAAGGCAGAACCAGTGGGGTCCATGCCCCTTGCTCCACTATTATCTTCTCTGTGAAAGTGTTCTCAGAACTTTCTCACAGACATGACCACCTCCTCGTTTGCTTTCTCATAGCTCTTTATTTGTTTCTCTCATCTGGATTTTATTTCATTCTATGTTTGTTGGGAATTCTCTGAGACAATATCCCAAATCTTGTTTGAAAGCAGGATCTGGACTGGGCAAGATAATCTCAACCTCCAATTTGGTTTTGTCACCTATCTGTATTTACTCTTTCACGTTCAATAATTATATCAGCCTGGGAATTGATTAGAAAATTGTGATGGTCGGGCTTGATGGTGCACACCTGTAGTCCTAGCTACTTGGGAGGCTGAAGTGGGAGGATTCCTTCAGTCCAGGAGTTTGAGGCCAGCTTGGGCAACACGGTGGATTCTGTCTCTAAAAAGGAAAAGAAAATAAAATTGTGATAACTTTTTCAATACAATACCACTTATCCTGATGCAAAATGTACACTGGAGTTATGAAATGTTTAAATTAATATTTGGAAATGTTGTAAGATGACAGGAAGGATGAAATAAAATTCCATTTTTAAGCATACTGGCACAAGACAAATCATAGTATTTATTTACTTTTATCTAGTTCAGTTCAAGGGACGTATATTAACAAATCACAATAAGCAAACACCATTCTGTTATACTTGCATGCATTTTTTTCCTTTAGTCATTTCTCTATATAACATGCCTCTCCAAATTTTGTGGGAGAAAATATAGATTGGCCCTGTTGTTCTTGCTTGTGGCAGCAATCAATGAAAATAATGCTCATTCTTTTGGAATTCTGGGTGTTAAAAAAGGGGAGATGTGGGGGCTGGGGAGAATGTTTTTACATGTCTTCATAAATATGAGTGGAGACTTCTCTGAACTATCTCTCTCCTGCTCTCCAGACTTCCTTCTCTGTGATATAAAGTGCTCATATAGGAAGTCACAAAATTGCAACGGAAATCCAAACTCAACTTGATTTACTAGGTCCTCAAATGTTGACCTGTTCTGGACTCATAAATAGAGTGGGAAGGCATTTGAGTAAGGGAAAGAGCAGGAAGCCATGAATTATCCAGTTGATCTTTGAAATCAAACAAATTTAACATAGAATGAATACCAGGCATTTCCTGGGGAAGAAGGGAAGTGTAGTTCTGCCTGTCAATTACCCTGTAACTATATTAAATTCAGAAGATCACAAATATTTTGCCAGGGTTCTCAAGGACCAGGTGGGAGAATGCCCATACCTTTTGCATTACAGTGGAGATGGATTCCAGTCACATTTAACTTACTCACATCCAACTACATGGTGAGCCATATTTTTCACACAACATGGCTCCGAAATGCGTGCCAACTACTCTATGTAGTGCTCAGGAAGAGAAGCAGAGATACGTTCCAATAATGGAAAAAACGGGCTGAATTTCCTCCATTGAAAGATGATGCACTGTTCATTGTGGGTGATTTCAGGGATCTTCCTTGGTAGAGGAAAGCTGGTACTTCAGCGCCTCTGGACATCCCTGGGCAGCTGTAGAATTAGGCCTCCCAAAATCTGCTCTTCTAGACCATCGGCAGATGACAGCCGGAGGAAGGCCAGGTCTTTATAGAACCACCTTCCGGGGCCTGGTTCAGTGGCACATGCCTGTAATCCCAGCACTTTGGGAGGCCAAGGCGGGCAGATCACCTGAGGTCAGGAGTTCAAGTCCAGCCTGGCAAACATGGTGAAACACTGTCTGTACCACAAATACAAAAATCTTAGCTGGGCGTGGTGGTGTGCGCCTGTAGTCCCAGCTACCCGGGAAGCTGAGGCAGGAGAATAGCTTGAACCTGGGAGGCAGATATTGCAGTGATACCACCACTGCACTCCAGCCTGGGTGACAGAGTGAGACTCCATCTCAAAAAAGAAAGAAAGAAAGAAAAGAAAGAAAGAAAGAAAGAAAGAAAGAAAGAAAGAAAGAAAGAAAGAAAGAAAGAAAGAAAGAAGAAAGAAAGAAAGAAAGAAAGAAAGAAAGAAAGAAAGAAAAGAAAAGAAAAGAAAAGAAAAGAAAAGAAAAGAAAAGAAAAGAAAAGAAAAATCACCTTCCCCTCCCCTTCTATCCCTCTGGACACTCCTCCTTCTTCCTTCTTTTCTCATTCTCTTATAAGAGAAGTTTCCTCATTTTACAGGTGGGGCAGTGGAGGTGGTACAGCAAAAACTTAATTGAAAGGGAAATTTGGCATAATGCATTTTGAATGAGACCTCTCACCCCAGACAAACTGTGTGACCCTGCATGGCTCAGGGGCCCCAGTATGCTACAATAGCTACATCCAGGAAAGTGTCACCATGGCTTGGTGATTTCCTAAGCATGAGAAAAATCAGGCTGTCCTCACTATGAGATCAAGTTTGAATTTACTGCTAGGCAGGATGTGATATGGAGACTTTTTTTTTTTTTTTTCCAAACAGTAGCTCTTCTTCTAGCCTAATGGTTATCGGGTTTTAAGAGGAAGGAAATTATATTTATTTTTGGTATTGTGCAGAACTATGGAGGAAATGTGTAAATCAGAGGAAAATTCCAGATACCCTGAAAGAAAATGGGTGACAAGGAGCAAGGTGGGAACTCAGGGTACCAGGGCAAGTTGCTAAAACATCACTGGAGCAATGCGATGCCTCCAGAGGAACCAGGTCACCAGGAAAACCTTTACTTAGAGTCTAAATTAAGAATAAGGTCTCCATTGTTTGTCTTACAGTGGCCAGAGTTCATGAGTGCCTTCCTTTGTCCCCAGGGACCCTGTTTCTCTACTCTAAGCCAGCTCTGATTAAGAGGAAGCCATATATCTCTAAGAATATTCCTGTCTTGTGCCTTACTCAGTAGCATTAACAGAGGGAAATGAGGTTATGTGAACTTCCCATGGATATTTTGATGGCAGTGACTCAGTTGATACAAAGGATTCCCTGTGAAGCAAATCCGCATAAATAGAGAGTCAAGTTTATTCTAGTGATTCCCCTAGGTTTCGCCAGCTCAGGAAAGAGGAAAGCGCATCCTCAGAGACAGTGATTCCATAACCATACGCAGATGGCCAAAACACAGGGTAGGAAATGACCCCAAGAAAATAAAACAGTGCAAAAATCTTCCACTGCAAATGGTTTAGGTATGGATTATTTAATTATTTATTTTTAATGTTTATATATTTAGGGAGTACAAGTGCGGATTTCTCACAGGCATATATTGCATAGACGTGAAGTCTGGGCTTTTAGTAAACTCATGACCTGAATAGAGAACATGGTACCCAATGGGCAACTTTCCAATTGTCAAACCCCTCCCCTTCCCATCTTCTGTAGACACCAATGTCTATTATTCCACTCACTGTGTATGTCCACATGTACTCATTGTTTAGCTCTCACAAGTGAGAACATGTGGTATTTGACTTTCTGTTTCTGAGTTATTTTGCATAGGACAATGGCCTCTGGTTCCATCATGTTGGTGCAAAAGACATGATTTTGTTCTTTTCCATGGATGGATAAGTATTCCATGGTGAATAGTCTGTCCCATTTCCTTTATCCAGTCCTCCACTGATGAACACTTCGGTTGCTTCCATGTCTTTGCTATTGTGAACAGTGTTGTGATAAACATTTGAGTACAGACATCTTTTTGATATGATGACTTCTTTCTCTTTGGGTGTATCCCCGGTAGTGAGATTGGGTGAAATAGTAGTTTTGTTTTTAGTTCTTTGAGAAATCTAGGTGTGGAATATTTTAAGGACCGAGTCAATTCTGATGCCAATAACTTCTTTATTTTTTTTACTTTCCATATAAATGACTATTGCTTGGCAGTCAGTGGGCTAGGTTCAAAACCTACCTTATCTTCAAAATCCTCTAGAGCAGAAAATGGATTAGTAATAGGAAGACAAACTCAAAGCAAAATAGTTTAGATTCACTCAGAACTTAGCAAATGTGAAAATTATTACCTAAGAAAAGAAATTTTATAATTCTAGAAGAAACTTCTACACACCTCCACACACACACACACATATACGGGGACACACACACACACACACACACACACACACCGTTAGATTTTCACTTTTCAGGAGGTGCTCATCACAGTCCCCAGAGAAAATATCTAACCTTAACATGAAAAAAACCCAAGTCTTTTCCTTAGATAAAAATACCTTTCAGATTAGCACAGGACCCATGTTCTTGTTTTGGTTCCTAAGGTAGAACCAGTTTTGTTCTCCCCAAAATACAAGGGGAGTGTGAGTCCCTAAGGGGCCAGGTGGAGTCGTGGTGGTAGCTGAATTGGAGGAAGGGAGAACACATGTCTTTGGAACTGATTTGTAGACTCTCTCTGCCTTTGGAAACACCTGAGACAGAATCCTTGCTATCAGCTCTTCGGTCCTTCTTCAGTTGCCGTATGTTTTTATATTCATCTTTTCTCCTCTAATATTTTATTCATATCCCAGAGTGATGAGCCAATGTTTTTAAAATATAAGATATCCAATAAATGTTTCATGTGTGAATGGATTGTTCTTTTTCACTTCTAGGCTTCGAATGATTATTTGGTGCTCTCTCTCAAAAGATATTGATATGCAGGCAGTTCAGATATACCAGCCACAGGAATGACTTCTACTCCATTAACAGCCTGAGAATTATATGCTATAGTGGGTTATGAAATCTGAAGTTACTTACCTAAAAAAAAAGAAAATGTGTATTGGAATCAAATTGAGATAGGCAGAAGGGAAAACTTTAATTACTGGATCTGCCTTGACATCACAGAAATATTCTAAACATCTCTCACTTCACTTCTTTATTTCTTATTTTTTTGTTATTGGTGGTCAGTGAGGGTGAAGATAACTCACACACAAAAAAGGGGAAAAGGCTTTTAAAAAGACAATTAGGAGCCAGGCACGGTGGCTCATGCCTGTAATCCCAGCACTTTGGGAGGCCGAGGTGAGTGGATCCCCTGAGGTCAGGAGTTTGAGACCAGTCTGGCCCATATGGCAAAACCTTGTCTCTACAAAAAATACAAAAATTAGCCAGGCATGGTGGCATGGGTCTGTAGTCACAGCCACTCGGGAGGCTGAGGCAGGAGAATCGCTTGAACCGGGAGGCGGAAGTTGCAGTGAGTTGAAACTGAGCCACTGCACTCCACCTTGGACAACAGCATGAGACTCTGTCTCAAAAAATAAAAAGACAATTAGAAACTTAGAGGAGTGTGGCCATGATGCAACTCTCTTGACCTGCCCCCTTCTTCCAGAAAGCCACCAGCTTTTGTTTTCATCAGTAACTGGTAGCAACAGGTCCCTTGTTACAAACATAAATTGTGGATAAGGAACTGGTAACAGAGGTACCATAACTCCTCTGCATCTGATAAAATAAAAGGGGACCTGCCTTCCTCGACAGGAAAGTTCCCAGTAGCAAAAGTAAAAGAAGAAAAAAATATTTACTTCGATGCTCGTCCCCTTCTCCCTCCCACTTTCTCACCTTGAAAACAACCTATTGAAAATGTTCACAGGAGGGAGGTTCTGCTCAGTTTTTGGAAGAACGCAGCATCTAAGTATTCATTCCACAATGACTTGAGCTGACAATATCAGTAAATATGTTGTACTCAAACAAAATTGTTCAAGGTGGAATAGAAATAAAGCCCCAGCTCTTGAGAGATAAGGCAAAGGAAGCACAGGTTGCTCATCTGAATCTTCATATGGCTGGCCTGGAACAAACCAAAGACTTATTTGGCCAAAGTGTGGTTTTCTACCTGAACAAACATTCAGTTACATGTGGAATAGACTCCAGAGCGTTTCAGAGAGATAGAGTATAGTGACCATGGTATTAGCCTTGCAGAGGCAGACCCTGGGTGACTGATAAGCCAGAGGGCTTGTGTAACATCTCTGTAACCTACCTGTGTCCAAAATCAGCAGTAAGGACTTATCTGTAGTCTTCTCAGATGTTCATAACCCTTTTTTTGTGTGCCCTAGAACCACTTCATCCCTTCCAACACAATGACAACACTCCAAAGAAGAATGTCACAGCCTTTGTAAGTCTTTCTGACAAAAGATGTATTGTCATTACTGGATCTCCTCTTCTTCCACACAAAGTGGTATCCAGCTTTTACTGTTCTGAACAAATCATTTGGCAAAGCATTTCATAAGTTTATTTGCATGAGGATAGCATGGGTTTTTTTGAACTACTGGTGAGAGACGAGTTTGGTCTGGTTATCCAGAGGCCGCAAGACCTGTGTTCCTGGGCTTTGCTGTGTGAAACACCTGTGCTTGCAGAATGCAGGGTAAATCTTTTGAGACCATTGGATCTACCGTGCTCATGAAACTTATCTAAGAAAATCCTTGTAAGACACAAAAATAGAGAAAGACGATTGAAAGAGCTGGCCGAGATCTTAATCCTTCATGTTGATTGCAATGTGGGTTGCATTAACAGCAGGTAGACAGCTTCTATCACATTCTTTGCCTTTAGAGTCAAGCTTTCATATAGTTCAGGGGGTGCCAAGCTAGGGCCCAAGAGCAAACTATGGCCTGTTGCCTCTGTTTTATATAGTCTGAGTCAAGAATGATTTTTACATCTTTAAATAGCTGAGGAAAAAGTCAAAAGAAGAGTTATATTTTGTAACATGTGAAAATTACACAAAATTTACATTTTAGTGTCCACAAGTGAAGTTTTGTGGAAGCACAGCCACACCATATTGTCTATATCTGCTTTTCAGCTATACCAACAGAGCTGAGTAGTTGCAACAGAGGCCATGTGGCCTGCAAAGCAAAAAAATAAATAAGATAAAAAATGTCTATTGATCTTTTACCAAAAAAAAGTTTACTGACCCCTGATAAAGTTCAAGTTCATTCTTAAATTCAGCCTTGCTAATTAAATAGACCTGAAATCTTGCTAAAATGCAAGGATTAGTTTTAGAGAATTATGATGTAAACTATTGGGAAATGAGCCACGAATTATTATCAAATAGGACAAAAACTTAATTTTTATTAAAATGGAAAATATTTCATAAAATTTATTTTAAGAATACAATTATATAAAGTAGAAACCATCACAGGACATGTGGTATAAAACAGACCTGACCTAGCCGGGCGCGGTGACTCACGCCTGTAATCCCAATACTTGGGGAGGCTGAGGTGGGTGGATCATGAGGTCAAGAGATAGAGACCAGCGTGGTCAACATGGTGAAAACCCGTCTCTACTAAAAATACAAAAATCAGTTGGGCGTGGTGGCAGGTGCCTGTAGTCCCAGCTACTTGGGAGGCTGAGGCAGGAGAATCGCTTGAACCTGGGAGGTGGAAGTTGCAGTGAGCTGTGATCATGCCAATGCGCTCCAGCCTGATGACAGAGCAAGACTCCGTCTCAAAAAACAAACACAAAAAGCAACAACAACCACAAACAAATGAAAAAGCCTGACCTGCCTATTAGTCGGGGAAATGCAAATTAAAACACAATAGGATACTGTTTCATGCCTCCAAAATTGTCAAAAAATTTTAAAAGTCTGATAACATGAAGGGTTGTGAGGGTGCAGAAGAATATGCACAGGCAATATGTGTACTTGCACAATCACTTTGGAAAGCAGCTTGGCGATTTTCAATAAAATGGTAGATGGGTTTAATAAGATGGCTTAGTGATTCCACCCCAGGTTTATAGCCTATTCTAAAGCAATTCTAGCACCTATGCAAGAGGAAACATGTAGAAAGATGTTCTATGCAACAACAACACAGTAGGTTGTACTTTCTGCTCCCCTGTGGCTGGGTGGAGCCCTGTGGCTAGTTCTGGTCATTTGAGTTGTGAGCAGAAGTGACACATGTGTCAGGAGCATCTATAAGGCCAATGTAAAACTCTTCTGAGTTATAATAAGCCACAGGTTAAATAGAAATTGCAATGGAAAATATTTTGAATTAAATAATAATACTGCCTATCAAAGCTTACCATTATACTACAAATACTTATCATTACACTATCAAATACTGCATATCAGAGTGTTAGCCATGCTTAGAAGGGAATTTATAGCTTCAAATGCATATTTAGAAAAGAAGAAACACTGAAAAAAATCAATAAACTTTGAATCTTAGCTTGGGTTCCCCAGAAGCAGACCTTGAGCCAAGGATTCAAGGGCAAACAGTTTAATTGGGAGTGAATTAATTAGCTTGGGCTGCCGTAACAAAGTATCACAGGCTAGGTGGCTTAAACAACAGAAATTTTTTTTTTCTCACAGTTCTTGAGGCTGAAATCTGAGATCAAGGAGTCAGCAGGTTTGGTTTCTTCTGAGGCCCCTGCCCTTGGCTTGCAGATGTCTGTGTTCTCCCTGTGTCTGCCCATGGGATTCCCTCTGTGTGTGTCTGCGTCCTAATCTCTTCTTATAAGGACACCAGTCATAGTGGATTAGGGTGCACCTTCATGATCTCATTTTAATTTCATCACCTCTTTCAAGCTGTATCTCCAAATAAAGCCACACTCTTAGGTACCTTGACTTCAGACTCGAACAAATAAATTTAGGGGCTTCATATGTTGAATTTGAGGGGCTCACAGTTCAGTCCCTCACAGGGAAATAGACAAGTAGGAACAGATAGGAAGTGAGATATGGAGGGAAGACAGATAAATAATAAAGGGTGTGTTATGAAGGCAGTCATCACAGCAGGAGACTGGAGCTTGATTGCATTAATTACCAAGAAGAACTCTAGAAAACTAAGTAAAATATGCTTCAGAATTATCCCAGCCGAAGGGCAAGAAGGGTGTTTACACCCTGACAGCCTTTGGTCTTTAGTTAAAGGTTTCCTCCGGAGGCTGTTAGTTCCCACGCACCTCCAGCCCACTATGCCCATAGGCTAAGTAAGTTCAGGCAGCCTAGGGATGGCCCTCGGACAAAGATGCAGGTTCCTGTCTGGGAGTGCACAGGCCTGATGAGGGATCCCAGGACATACAAATGGAGCCTCGATCATGTCAGTTAAGCAGCCCTCTCCAGACATTACCAAAGGAGTGGCGAAACAAATCCAAAGAGAAAGCAATCATTATCACTAATTCAAATGTATAAGCAGACAAGGTTCTCCAAACCACAGGCAGATTCCTTAAAATACTAATAAAAGTGAAAAATTGCTGTCAAGATTGGTCAGTTAAACTAGAGACAAATGAACTAGTGACAAACAACGTCAGGAATTTTAAAACAGGGCATCATTAAGGATCATGCAGACATGAGATCATTAAGAGAAGAAAAAAAAGGGTGAATACCAATTTCACTCCCGGTTATATACTCAAAAGAATTGAAAACAGGCACTCAAACCAATACATGTACATGTGTGTTCATGGCAGCCCTATTTATAATTTACAAACATCAAAGGGTGAAACAGCACAAATGTTCATCAACAGTTAAATAGATAATGAATTGTGGTATATCCATACAACAGAAGATTGTTCAGATATAACAAGAAATAAATTACCAAAACGTGTTACAATATGGAAAAACTTAAAAAATATTACACTAAGCGAATGGAGCCAGACACATATAAATCCATTTAAATAAAATAACCAAAACAGGTTAAATGAACAGAGACAGGAAGTCGATTGTTGTTTGTGAAGGCTCAGGAGAGGGAAATGGAGAGTGGTTAATGGGGATGCCTTTCCTTTTGCGGGGGATGGAAATATTTAGGAACTAGATAGAGATGTGATTGTACAACACTGTGAAAGTACAAAATGCCATTTAATTGTTCACTTTAAAATGATTTGGTTTATGTTATGTGAATTTTACCTCAATAAAAAAGAGAGAGAAACAGTGAGAAAAAGAGAAACACCTGGCAGTTATACACTGCCAGCCATGTGCTAGGTCTACACTGCCATTAAAGATGGACTAGTTTTAATATTTTGATGAGCTCAGGCCGGGCGCGGTGGCTCACACCTGTAATCCCAGCACTTTGGACTTTGGGAGGCCAAGGTCGGCAGATCACCTGAGGTCAGGAGTATGAGACCAGCCTGACCAACATGGCAAAACCTGGTCTCTACTAAAAATACAAAAATTAGACCGGGCACAGTGGCTCATGCCTGGAATCTTAGCATTTTGGGAGGCCAAGGGAGGTGGATTGCCTGAGTTCAGGAGTTCAAGACCAGCCTGGGCAACCCAGTGAAACCCCATCTCTATTAAAATACAAAAAAATTAGCCTGGTTTGGCAGCATTTGCCTGTAGTCCCAGCTACTCGAGAGGCTGAGGCAGGAAGCTTGAACCCAGGAGGCAGAGGTTTCAGTGAGCCAAAATTGCCCCATTGCACTCCAGCCTGGGCAACAGAATGAGATTCTGTCTCCAAAAAGAAAAAAAAAATTAGCTGGGCTTGGTGGTGAGCGCCTGTAATCCCAGCTACTTGGGAGGCTGAGGCAGGAGAATTGCTTGAACCTGTGAGATGATGGAGGTTGCAGCGAGCCGAGATTGTGCCACTGCACTCCAGCCTGGGCAACAGAGTGAGACTCTCTCTCTCTCTCTCTCTCTCTCTATATATATATATGTATGTATATTTTGATGAGCTCATTAAATACATTCACAATTTTTCCATAAGGTAGGGATTAATAACACTCACTTTTAAAGAAAAGGAGTTCATGGAAAAGAATCTGATTGTTTCTCTGTTTTGTTGTCACTTTGTGTTTTGCCGAGTTCATCCAAAGAGTTCCTTCAACAAGCAGAACCCAAGGAAACATGCGTGAGGTTACTTTAAGGCTTGGAGACTTCTCAGCTAAAGGAAGTGGGCCAGGGAAGGGCTAGGTGCTCTGACATTCCAAATATAGTCTGCTTGGCCACTGAGGAAGAGAGATTTGTTGCTAGCAACAAGTACTTAGAATGTGTGTGATTTGGCATGTCTCAAACTGTGAAGTAGATGCAATGCAGGCAAAAAATTGATGATGCTACGGGGAGGGGCTGTGTAGGGTGTTAATCGCCATCTGCAGTGCCTGGAGGTGGGGTGGGGAGAAGTGAAGAATCTCTTCCTTTTTAATAGATTTTCAAGATGGGAAAATCATATTGCAACCCACAGGCATTTGGAAACAATTTGTGCCGAAGACAGAAAGTACACCTAACGTTAAGCTGAAAAAACTGGACGCTCCCAGCAAACTCACTTTGCAGATTCCTGGATGTCAGAAGAAAACGCCAGAGGATTTCACTTGGCATTGACCCCTTACTACTTCCAGCCACTTGCCCCGGACAGTAGACAGAAGGAACAGAAAGCAGAGTAGCTTAAGAGGAGTAAGTACCAATGGCTGTGGGACTTCAAATCACCACCTAAGATTACTTCTTTGATTTCTGAAAAAGTAGGTCAAAGGAAGACGTCAGGTGAGATGTGAATGGGGAAATGGGGGTGGGGGAGGAAGAGTTAAGCCTGATTCACCACCCTATAGGCATGTAGTGAAGCAAATTCTTTGGCACTGTTTATAATTTACTTTAGAAAGCACGCTTGTGAAATCTTTAAGAATCATGAATGTTGTCTCCGGAAGAAGTAGGTACATCTTGGTAAGTAGGTAAAGATTCAAGCCCAGATCTTGAATCTTTACTTTAATTCTGCCTGGGACAAAATTACAGTATGAATGTTCAGTTGAAAGTGCAAATTAGCATAGAATCATTGGTCCAAAAGTTGAAAAGACTTTTGACTAAATCCTAGAAGAAAGATGAATGTAAAGTTACAGATAGAAAACCTTAGACTCATATTTTATTTCTTAAAACTCTAAAACTCTGAGCTTTTATCCTTATTCAACCATCAAATTGATCAGCACTTCCTGTTGAGTTAAACTCTGAATTGAGGGTCTTTTTGCCCTTGCCTACCTTCATTCAGGCCTGGGTTATTTCTTTTCCTTTTTTTGTAACTGGTTTATTTATTTATTTATTTATTTATTTATTTATTGCGGTAAAATACACGTAAAATTAATATTTTAAACATTTTTAAGTGTACAATTCAGTGCATTTAGTACATGTGCAATGTCGTATGACTATTCCCACTTCCTTTATAGTTCTAGAGAAACAGAATGTTAAGGATGAAGTCCAGGTGCTGTGGCTCGCGCCTGTAATCCCATCATTTTGGGAGGCCAAGGTAGGACGATCGCCTGAGCCCAGGAGTTTGAGAGCAGCCTGGGTAACATAGTGAGACCTCATCTCTACGAAAAATAAAAAAAGAAAAAACTAGCCAGGCATAGGGTAGTGTGTCTATGGTCCTAGCTACTCAGAAGGCTGAAGTGAGAAAATTGCTTGAGCCCAGGCAGCTGAAGCTGCAGTGAGCTGCGATAGTACCACTGCACTACAGCCTGGGCAATAGAATGAGACCCTGTCTCAAAAAATTAAATTAAATTAAATTTAAAAGAAAAAAAAGGAATATTAACGATGGGTTTTCTGAATTGGTTCTGTGGTTTCTGGAATTGGCTGTCTAATCTGATTAGATTTAAAGATGCTTATGACTTTATTTTTAGTAGTAATGAGAGCACCGGTAGTCCATGGCATGATCTTACAATAGAGATATGTAAAATACCACCATTGGATACTCCTTAGCAACCTCTTACAAGAAGCAAGGAGCTGGGGGTGGTTGTGGGGGCTATGTATATACTTATGAACAATTTTTTTTTTTTTTGCAAACTAACAAGTATAATGAGATTGGCTGGTTGATCCAAATGTCACTGGACAAAGTGGGGAAAGAAAAGGATGAGCTCAGGGATTTGAATCTTCAGTTTAAGCCCCATGTACAAAACCTGAAATCTTCTATGTGTGCCCTGAAATATCATTATTGCTTTTAGCAGCAGGGCTATGATTGCTGAAAATCAAACACAGAATCTTATCCTGAGACTGGCTGAATTACTGCACAGGTTAAACTCTCAGCCTCACAGGAAGTCTAACGTTGAAGTGAGGAAGATATGCACTTTGATAGTTGGAATGGGGATATGTGGGAAGACCTGATGAAACTGGGGAAATCGAGCCCCTGGAATCTGATAAATATTTGCCAGTGGAAGAGGCCTCTCTATCCTTTGTGGAAGCCACCTTCCCACTCCCAGTGGTAGTGGCCTCTTCAGCCCCTCACCTCTCATCTGATGGGATTAAACCTGCATTGTCCTAGAAAACTGTAATGACCCCCTCTGTGGTAGATGACATGCTAGACAATGATTCTCCTCAAGACCCATTTCTATCACCCCTCTTTGCTTCTAGACCCATAACTTGATTCAAGTCCTAGTAGGCTCCTGAAGGTAAGGTACAAAATGTAACTCACAAGGAAGTGTACTACAGTTCAAAAGAACTACTGGAATTTTCTAATTTATAAAGATAGAAATCTGGGAAACATGTGTGGGAGTGGATATTGAGGGTGTGGGATAATGGCAGGAGGAATATAAAGTTGGATTAGGTGGAATTCATTGATGTGGACTCACTAAGCCGAGATTCTGTATTTAACATTGCAGCTCAGGCAGTTAGAAAGGGCTCTAATTGTTTGTGCTATACCTTAGTTTGCTTGTTCCCTTCAAATCTCGTGTTGTAATTTGATTCCCAATGTTGGAGGTGGGGAACAGTAGGAAGTGTTGGTTCAGGGGGCAGATCTCTCAGGAATGACTTGGTGCCATTCTTGCAAGAGTGAGTGAATTCTTGCTCTATTTGTTCCTATAAGAGCTGGTTGTTTAAGAGAGCCCAGTACCTCCCTCCCTACCACCTTTCTTTCTTACCGTGTGATCTCTGCACACACCAGCTCCCCTTCACCTTTTGCCATGAGTGGAAGCAGCCTGTGGCCCTCACTAGATGCAGATGCTGGCATCATGCTTCTTGTACAGCCTGCAGAACCATGAGCCAAAGAAGCCTCTTTTCTTTATAAAGTATCCAGCCTTAAATATTCCTTCATAACAACACAAAGGGACTAAATTTGGTTGGTTGGCTGAAACATAGACCAAAAGGTGGGCGATATTGAGTGAGTTCAAAATGCTAGAACTGCCCCGGTTTAATATAGAGGAAGTGATTCAAAGGCTTAGGGAGATTGAAATGTTAGAGGGGATTTGTCATTTAGTATCTTCCCCCTCACCCAGGGAGAGTCCAGAAGATATATTTTTCACCACAATTGTGAGACATAAATTTGTGAGGGAATCCCTGGTATCCTTGAAAAACTCCATGATCACTCTTCTCTGTAGGTGAGACTTTACAGTGGGATCCACAGTCACTGAACTGGGAAACCTAAATGCAATGGAGTGATTGGATCCTAGCGTGGCAGGAGCCATGTGGCAGCTCTTAACCACCAAAGGCAAAGTGAGTGTGGTCACCTTAAGGGACAGTAGAGTCAAAGCAGCAATCAGAATAGCCTGGCTTCCAGACCGATGGCATTAGCTAGTTGATCATGATGTTTTCAGAAGTGAAGCAGATAGAAAACCTACTAAATTGTTAATCGATCTGTGACAACAGCAACGTTCAAGTAAGCAAAAGTCTATCTTGAATCATAAAAGTGGGGAATCATGGCCCCTAAATGAATTCCCAGACTTAAGCCAGTTTACAGAGCCAGAACCCCTTGAATGAAAAGGAAACTGGGTCCCCTTGATGAAGGACCCTGGTACACTGCCAATAATTTATACTGTTACTTTTTCGCCAAGCCTCCCCAAAGGGACCTACGGCCTTTTACCAGGGTAAGTGTGGCTTGAGGAAAAGGAAATAATCAGATCTTTTGGGTACTGCCAGACAAAGGCTCTGAACTGACATGGAATCTAGGAGACAGGGACCATCATTTGGTCCACTAGCCAGAGTAGGGGCTTATGGAGGTGAGATGACCCGTGGAGTTTTAGCTCAGGTCTGTGTCCCATTGACCCAGTGAGTCTCAGAAGCCATTCTGTGGTTATTTCCCCAGTTCTGGAATGCATAATTGGAATAGATACACTCAGCAGCAGGCAGAATCCCCACATGGGTTACCTAATCTGTGGGATAAGGACTATTATGGTGGGAAAGGCCAAGAGGAAGCCACTAGAACCGCCCTTATATAGGAAAATAGTAAGCCAAAGGCAATACTGCATCCCTGAAGGGATTTCAGAGATTAGTGACAGCATCGGAGATTTGAAAAATGCAGGGGTGGTGATTTCCACCACGTTCCCATTCATCTTGCCTATTTGACCTATGTAAAAGACGGTTGGATCTTGCAGAATGACAGTGAATTATCATAAGCTTAACCAGGTGGTGACTCCCCTTGCAGCTGCTGTACCAGATGTGGTTTCATTGCTTGAGCAAATTAGCATATTCTCTGAAACCTGATAGGCAACTATTGATTTGACGAATGCTTTTTCTTCATATCTGTCAATAGAGACTACCAACAGCAGTTTTCTTTCACTGCAAGGCCAGCAATACACCTTTACTGCTCTATCTCAGGGTTATGCTAACTCTCTCCAGCATTGTATTATAATCTAGTTCATGGGAGTCTCAATCACTTTCACAAGGTATTACATTGGTCCATGCGATTAATGACATTATGTTGATTGGACCTAGTGAGCAAGAAGCAGTAACTACTTTAGACCTATTGGTAAGAAATTTGCATGTAAGAAGGTGGGAAATAAATCCAACAAACTTCAGGGGCCCTCTCCTTAGTGAAAGTTTTAGGCATCCAATGTTGTGAAGCTTATTGAGATATCCGTTCTAAGGGAAGGCTAAGTTGTTCCATCTGGCCCCTCCTACAACCAAAAGAGAAGTGCAATGCCTACTGGGCTTCTTCAGATTTTGGAGGCAACATATTCTTCCTTTGGGTGTATTACTGTGATCAAAAAGCTGCTAATATTGAGTGGGTCCCAGAACAAGAGAGGACTCTGTAACAGGCCAGGCTGCTGTGCAAACTGCTCTGCCGCTTGGGCCGTAAGATCCAGCAGGGCCAAGCAATGGTGCTTAGAGTGTCAGTGGCACATAGGGATGCTGTTTGGAGCCTTTGTCAGGCATCTATGGGTGAACTGCAATGCAGGCCTTTGGATTTGGGAGCAAAGCCCTGCCAATCTCCACAGATAACTACTCTACTTTTGAGAAACAGCTTTTGGCCTGCTGCTGAGCCTTAGTAAAGACTAAATGCTTAACTATGGGTTACCGTGTTACCATGCAACCTGAGCTGCCCATCATGAACTGGGTGTTTTCTTACCCAGCAAGTTATAACATCAGGTGTGCATAGAAGCACTCCATCATCAAATGGAAGTGATTCGACTGATTGGGACTGAGCAGGTCCTGCAGGCACAAGTGAGTTACATGAAGAAGTGACGCAGATGCTCATGGTTCCCACTCCTGCTACACTGCCTTATCTCTCCCAGTCTCATGAGGAGTTTCCTATGATCAGTGACAGAGGAAGAGAAGACTTAGGCTTGGTTTACAGATGGTTGTGCACAACATGCAGGCACCACCTGAAGGTAGACAGCTGCAGCACTGCTGCCCCTTTCTGGGACATCTCTGAAGGATGGTGGTGAAAGCAATTCCTTCCAGTGGGCAGAACTTTGAGTAGTGCACCTTGTTGTTCACTTTGCTTGGAAAGAGAAATGGGTTGACATTTGTTTATCCTCATTTATGAGCTGTGAGCAGTAGTTTGCCCGGATGGTCAGGGATGTAGAAAGAGCTCCACTGGAAAATTGGTGACAAAGAAATTTGGGGAAGAGATATGTAGGTAGACCTCTCTGAATGGGAAAAAAAAGTCAACATAATTGTGTCCCATGTGAATGATTGCCAAAAGGTGACCTCAGTAGAAGAGGATTTTAATAGTCAAGTGGACAGAATGACCGATTCTGTGGATACTAGTTAGCCTCTTTCCCCAGCCATCCCTGTCATCGCCCAATGGGTTCATGAACAAAGCAGCCATTATGGCAGGGATGAAGATTATGCCTTGGCCCAGCAACATGGACTTCCCACTCACCAGTGCTGACCTGACTATGGCCACTGCCAAGTGCCCAATCTGCCAGCCTCAGAGAACAGTGCTGAGCCCCTAATATGGGAACATTCCCTAGATGATCAACCAGCTACCTGTTTGCAGTTGATTACATTGGACCACTTCTATCAGGGAAGGGACAGCATCTTGTCCTTAGTGGAATAGACACTTACTCTGGATATGAATTTGCCTTCCTTGCCTGCAGTGCTTCTGCCAAAACCACCATTCATGAACTCACAGAATGCCTTATCCACCCTCATGGTATTCCACACAACATTACTTTTGACCAAAGAACTCCACAGCAAATGAAGTGTGGCAGTGGGCTCATGCTCACGGAATTCACTGGTCTTACCATGTTCCCCATCATCCTGAAGCAGCTGGCTTGATAGAACAGTGAAATGGACATTTGAAGACTCTGTCTAGTGCCAGCTAAGTGTCACTACCTTGCAGGGTTAGGACAAGGTTCTCTGTAAGACTGTATGCTCTGATTCAGCATTTAACCTATGATGCTATTTCTCCTATAGTCAGAAACTCACAGGTCCAGGAATCAAGGGGTTGAAATGGGGTTCTACCACTCACTATTCCTCCTGGTTACCCACTAGTAAATTTTGCTTTTTGTTCTCATGACTTCATGCTCTGCTGGCCCACAGGTCTTTGTTCTAGACGGAAGAATACTTCCACAGGGAGACATAGCAAGGCTTCCACTGAACTGGAAGTCAAGACTGCCATCAAACCACTTTGGACTCCTCATTCCTCTGAATCAACAGACAAAGAAAGGAGTTACTGTGCTGGTTAGGGTGACTGACTCTGACTACCAAGGGGAAATTGGACTACTACTCCACAACAGAAGTAAGGAAGAGTATTTCTGGACTACAGGAGATCCCTTAAGGCACCTCTTAATATTACCAAGCCCTATGATTAAGGCCAATGGAAAACTGTAACAACCCAAGCCAGGAAGGACATTGGCTCAGACTCTTTAGAAATGAAGGTTTGTGACCATCTGAGGCGCTTGTTGAAGGCAAGGGAAATACAGAATGGGTAGTAGAAGAAAGAGGTTATAACCACCAGCTATGACAACATGACAAGTTACAGAAATGAGGATTGTAATTGCCGAGTGTTCCCCCATTTTTGTTGTGTGTGTGTGCACATGCAATGCTGTTTCTATTATGAGGACCCTAAATCCCAGGCCATGAGTTTCATTTCAGAAGCAGGAGTGAAAAACACTCTTACAATACTACAACCCTTCAAATACCTCGCTCACATTCCAGGAAACTTGCAAAATATTTTTACTAGGAGACAAAAATTATTTTTTCATCATTGAATATCACACTGGTGACAGATAAAAGGAAATACTAGTAGAGGAGAAATATTAAAAACCTGGGAAAATGATTAGCCTACAAAGCAATAAAACATACACGTTGAAACAAGATTCAGTTTATACTGTCCACTTAATTGAAAAAGACCCTAACACTTAAGTTGCTAGTTGGGTTGTGTAAAATTTTTGAAAGCAATCAAAATTGATTAGCTTCTTTGATACAATGTTAAATGCTTATTAAAAACCACAAAAACACTCACATCACTGATAACATTGTTCAGCCAGTGACCACCAGAAATATACACATGCTAAGCTGGGTTTAATGCTTACAAGAAACCACAGAGTTGCTCAGTCGGAGCTTAGGAAGGACTTGTGATAGGATTTTGGCTCATATTAGGTGTTTAGGGAGAAGATTTAAGGAAGTGGGGCTTTGTTCTGGATTGGATGCTCTCAGGAAGTGAGAGTAATTCTATGAATAAATCTAATCTAGAAGGTGAAAAAACTAGAGCAAGGCTAAAGCTTAAAATGGTAAGGAAGCTGTGGCAATCATTCATTTATCCAGTATAGGAAGATGCTTGGGTCATTTTTGTGGTTTGTGCATTTGTCTGGATTCAGACATGATTGTGGAGTGGTCTTTTTCTTGTCCTGATCCTTCGTGGCCTCAGAGTGGCCTTGTCTGATGTTAGATTTCTGTGAAATTGTTTGTGTTCAGCAGGAGAACACATGGGCTAGCTGTGAGGGCCAGGCCTGCTCCTAATGTCAAAGGCTGCTTTTCTCTTCCTCACCTTTCAACCCCAACACTGTATGTATTCATCTACTTGGGCTACCATAACAAAATGCCACAGACTGGGAGGCTTAAACAACAGACGTTTATCTTCTCACAGTTCTGGGGGCTGTTAAGTCCAAGACCAAGGCATTGCAGATTTGATTTCTCCTGAGGCCTTTTCCTTGGTTTGCAGATGGCCGCCTTCTCTCTGTGTCTTCAAGTGACCTTTCCTCTGTGTACATGGAGGAAGAGAGAGAGCTCTGCTTTCTCCTTCTCTTTTTATAAGAACACCAGTCATAAGGATTTAGGCTGCCCCCTTCTGACCTCATTTAACCTGAATTACCTCTCTAACATCCCTATCTCCAAATACAGGGGGTTAACACTTCAATGTATGAATTTTGGCACAATTCAGTTCACAGTACTGTGCATTGGTCCAGATTTCTGGAGAGATCTTTCACAGAAGGTTAAAAAGAATGCACATGTTGATGGTGGTATTATCTCCCATAGTAAAACTTAGAAATAGGCAAATATTTAACAAAGCAGAATGGAAAAAGCAGGTGAAGCCTCAGTGAACAAATGGGCTTAGGGGTACTCAAATGGTAGTAGGGCGGTGGGTTGATTGGTAGCTGTTTTAATTATTAATTTTTTATGTTGTTATAATACTGCTTTTGCAGCAATCATCATGCAAATACTTATGGGAAAGTTGATAAAGAGACTTAAACTTTTTCTCCCCTTGGAGTAAGTGAAAGCTAGCAAGTGCTCTGACAGCATGTTTTAGTGTACTTCTGTGGGAAACAATCAGAAGGGGGACCAACAGGGCTCTGAAAGTGGGGAGGGACTCCACTGCAGCAGGAGCATCAGCAAAGGGCCAGAAAAGGACAGCTTGGGAAAAACCTGGCAAGCACCCCACTTTCCTGATTTAGCCTACTGTGGGCTCTGCGGTATAGCCTGTGATGACCCAAATCATTTCCCGGATTCTGCCTTCAGAACTGAGCTGAGCCCCTGTGTGATGCTGCTGCAGTGCCCCCAAAACAGATGGGAAGGAAGCATAATTGAAGAAATAATCCCCCATGGTGGCCCGCCTCCCCGCCCCCGATGGAACTCTCACTCCATTAGAGCAAATATTCCCAGAGGTATAAGATGATGAATGAGAGATTCTTTTGTCTGATTTTGTTACTGCCCTCATAACCATTCTTTTAGTTTTCTCTTTTTACCTGGAAGAATTGCCCTCAACTTACGTAACAGGTGGAATAGACCCTTGATTTAGATCTCGAAGTGCTCAGGAGCCCTAAGCATGTGGCCCATACCCATTTTAGGACAGATGGTTATGGCGGAGCACATACTGTAACCTTCACTGGCAAAACAGAGTCCAATGCTACTATCTGGGCCAAATCTATTTATAGGATCGAGTCTCCAATCTCTCATAACAACTGATTTCCCCTAATCTTTATGGTGAGCCTAAGTGCCGGCACAGCCCCATAACCCCGAGCCACTCAGACCTCCCCGCAATGCTGTCCTCCCACCCCACTCTGTTATGCGGGGTCCTCTGGAGGTTAAAAGAATTTATTTTGAAATGAAATGGCAAGTGGAAAAAGCTTTTATTTTCATATGGGAAAAACCTCATGAAACATTTTTCTCTTGATTAGTGTTCATAACAGCAGCCTGGAATGCTTTCTGCAACCAATTTGTAGATGTTCTTATAAAACAGATCTCTCTTCTTGATCTGATTTTTCCCCCTGCACATTTGTTCTGCTCAAACCTTTCAGCACATTTGTTAACTTGAGTGACATCTAAAAAAATCGCCACCCCATTAATGTGGAGTCATCCAATCCATGGGGCTGTGCATCACTCCTTTAATTGGGATGGCTTGGTTCCCTCCCAGATGTTCCCTCTCAGCAGATACCATTGTGTTTTAAAACTCTGGATAATTATAGCTCTGTAAACGGAGAGGAGATTTGTTGGCTCCAGCCAGCTCCTGCTCCTAATGTAATAGCTTCATTGTTTAGTAATCGCCCTATTCACAAAGCAAAGGGTTCCGTGTCAGCAAAGACATCTATTCAAAGCACCTTCCCTGTGCTGGATAAACACTGGCAGAAGCGGTCTACTAGGCGAACCAAAACACTCACAGGGGACTTGGCCACAGGGCTGCTTTTCCCTTCTCAAATGGGACCGTTCATCAGAAATGTCTTCACCTTTTCTTTCATGACCAACCAATCAGCCTGCAGGCAGAGGCTTTTGCTTTGCTGGTGAAATCCTCGATAAACGCTAACAAAAAACTTAGTGGGAAAATTTTGTGGGAAACTCTCTGCAGAAGCAGAAATGAGGCGAAGGGGCTAAGCTGAGATGCCAACCGGTGGGGAGTGATCCACACATGCTGTCCCCAAGGAGGACAGGGAAAGATAAATGTCCCTAAGCTGTTTCCTAGAAAAAAAAATCCAGAACAATTTCTGGGAGTGCTGTGGGAGAGAGTCAACAGTGGCCACACAATGTAGGAAGAGGTAGTGAGGTTCTTAGATTCTTTTGAGAATGTTCACTGGAGTTTAGACCCTGAGTTTTCTAGCCAGTGGGAGCCCAGTGAACGTGAGAGCCCAGATTTCTCTGGCTCTTGCGTATACCCACTAATGCAGGAGCACACATTCTCGGAAAATTCATCCCGCCTGTGCTGATGTTTCTGAAACTCCCTGGGAAATCTACTTAGAGGGTAAAGAGCTTGAGCCAAGCCTGATTTGCACTTAGATTCATGGCGAACCTAAGAGCCTAGCACTACCCTGTCATCATACTGAAGGCTCTCAGCAAACCACGCAATCTACACATGCCGCTTTGCAACCTCCTCATTTATCCTCGATCTGGTCCTGACCCTGCTGGCCTCAGGAGGGCAAGCCAGGATCTTGGGAGGGGGCAGAGGTGAACAAGAGAAAAAGCAGAGGGAGATTTTAAAAATAATTGCCGTAAGCGGTGTAAGTATAGAATATCCCGTGTGTGTATAAATATATATTATATAGGCATACCATACATGTATATATATACCTATATAATATATATTTACATATATATTTACATATATATATTACATATTACGTATGTGTGTGCTGCATATATGTATTGAAGGGATGGCAGCTTTGGCATAAAGATTGTTTAGAGGTGAAAATATTTAAAATCTTATCTGAACTTTCCTTATCTGACTAACAAAGAGTCTTTCAAAAATACAGGCTGCTATTAACCCTGCTTTGAGGGGTTTCCTGCGAATTCCAGGAAGTGGACAAATTGCCCCTTCCCATTAGCACAAGAAAAACTCACAGCACCTTACACATTTTCCCATCGAATCCGTAAATTCCTGCTACTCCCTTTTTTGTTATATTGGTACAAATTGAGCATCCTTAATCCAAAATCCAAACTGCTCTAAAAATCAGAAAGTTTTTGAGCACTGACAGGATGCCACAAGTGGAAAATTCCAGACACATATATGAATGGAACACAAACTTTGTTCATGTGCAAAATTCTTTTTAAAACTGTATGAAGTTATCATCTGTCTATGGGTATAAGTTGCATGGAAAACATAAATGAATTTTGTGTTTAGACGTAGGGCCTGAGATTCCCAAGGTATCTCATTATGCATATACAAACATTCCAAAATCTGAAAAAATCCAAAATCTGAAACACTTCTAAGTCCCAAGCATTTCAAATAAGGGATATTCAACCTGTATATAAACCTTTACCACTGGGTATTCAGTGAGTTACTCATTAGTGACGTCCAATGCACGTGTAAATAAACTTCCTTTTTTCTTCTGCTAATTTGTCTATTGCTAGTTAATTTGCAGGCCCCCAAGCACTCCAAACTAAGTGAATAGACGAAAAGTCTTCCTCCCAATAGTTAATATATATATAAACACTCATGCATAGACATATGTGTATATGTCAGTTCCTACAGGTTCCTATAGGTTATAGACCCCAGGAAATATTCTGGCGACCTGTCCCAGGGGTACCTTTGTCTCCCCCATATCCCAACACACAGTCACAAACCACCACTCAGAGTGGGTCTCTCTCCATCGGGGTCTGCTTCTGTCGGGTGGGCATCAGCTGTGCCCGTCCAGTCTGCTGGGCACTCACATCTTCCAGCTGAGGCCCATGGCCCTCCAGTCACCAGAGCCACTGAGCTGCCTATTGTTAACAGGAAGGAGGGAGGGAGCCCCTATTCTCTGTTGATTTTCTGTTGGAGATATTTTTTAAAGCATTCAAGCTTATGCACTAATGTTTTCTAGAGCTTTAATGGAACACCATTTCTATTGTTGTTTTGTTTTGTTTTTGTTTTGTTTCCCTTTAAAAATCTCCCCTTCTCCCCATGGAGATTATACCTGCATCTGCCAGGGCCCCACTGGGGAACCATCCCTCGTTCAGAGCCTACCAGCTCCCTCAGGCCTCTGCTCTGGTCGTGTTAGTGCTATTTCCCCAGCATCAGAACACTGCCTGGCACCTGGCCCAGGTCCACAATCCCTATCCATAATTCTAAAATCCCCAAACCTCTAAAAACACAAACATTTTTGTAACCACCTTGGTGGCAAAACACGAGGTGAAGTAAGGTTGCATTTATCCCACTTGGTGTGAATATTCATATATCTGGCTGAGACAGGACTGTGGAAATACCGTGTTTGATTTGCAAAGTGTTGCCTCCAACCCCTCTAGGGATGTTATATAATATTTGGTTTATGCACATTGCCTTTCTAAAACCTGAAAATTTCTGAATTCTAAAACATAACTGGCCTCAAGGGCTTCTGATATGTGCTTGTGGACTTAGGCACATGTCAATAAATACGTGCTGAATGCATTTCTGAATTCCTCCTTCTTTCCCACCTCCAGGGCTTGTTACAGGGTCAACTTCTCGGTGCATGGCTCCTTCCAGTCTGATAAGAACCATCCCTCAGCCTTCAGACGAACAGGTGAAGTATCTTTTCCTCATCTATCCTAGGCTTATGGCTTAGATCCCTATAACACAAGACAAATTAACAGGGGTGAAACATACACATTTCTTTAATAGAAGTTTTACATGACATGGAAACTTCAAAAATGAAGAGAAAATACACAGAGAAACCTGTGTATTTTCATGTTCAGGTTTGATGAAAGTGTGATTGGACAAAGGGAATATGATGTCATGGTAATAAACAGGGGATGGGGGGAGCTTTAGCAAGGCCTGTTTGTCCATATTCTTCTTGGTGTTTCTGTGTCTTCCTTCCTTTTCTCTGGGAGTAAGGAGGGCACCTGTCATATGAGGTCTTATGACCTGCTTCAAGGGAGAAGAGAGAAGGGAGAAGGCATGGTAGAAGTGAACTTCCTGCTTCTGTGCTTTTCCCAAATGCCAAGGTGCTGTATTTTAAGGGAGCATGTCCTGAACCCCATCACAGGCTTTTCGTAGGCCTGCCCAGGTTCAGTATGACCGCTGGGGATGAGCCACACGTGAACTGAAGCCAGGTCCCAACTACACATGGGAGTTTCATAAAAAGAAATCCACCCTTAACGTCACGTTAGGACAAAACAAGAGACTATTTTCAGATCTGAGCAGGCATTCAGGTCTACTGAGTTAGCAGAAAAAAATTTTTTTGAAGAAATGTAATCTAGTAGCAGTCATTTATAGACATCCTGAATACAGACATTTATCGACACTCCAGTCATACTGAATCAGCTTCAGATGGGAGTTCTAGAATCCTCTTATTATTATCATTTTAATCTTTCTCTCTTTTTCCTCCTCACTCTTCTGCCCAAGGTCCTGAGTCTACTCTCTGTATATCCCAAAGGGGACGTGCTTAGGTTTATTCTGCAGCTGAGGAAGCTCATGCTGCAGGGCCTGTCGCTAACACAAGCCTCTTTCAAGCCCTGCACCTCCTTTTGTATTTGAATTTATGAGTTCTACTCCTTCAAAATGACCTCCCAAGTTAATTAAGCTCTAGACTCCACAAAACATGACCCCTCCCCTGGGAGACGACAGGTACTGCTGGTCCCAAAGGGAAACCGTGGGTGGTTCCCTGTAGTCTTTTCCCATCGTCAGGGTGGAGCATCGATAAGACAACCCTTCCTCATGTTAATAACGATGAATCCTCACTGCATAACTTGGATATTTCATGCTAAAATGCTCCCCCACTTCCAGGAATCAGAGGCCTAAGAAAGGGAAAGTCTATACCTCCCTGAGATGGGATTTTTACCTCTCATTCATAGATAAGAAAAATGATGCTCAAAGAGCTTGACAAGGCGTTTATCTAAGATCATGCAGCTGGTAAGAGATCCAGTCAGAATGTGAACCTGGGTCCTCAACTCCTAAACCGGTGTTTCTTATTTCATCCTGTATTCCTAATTCATCAGAGGCAACCGTTTGAAGAAAGAAAGAATCTGGATCCTTCTGTTCAGAGTTAGTTAACTGAACATGCACTTGAGCATTGCAGAGTAACCTTGCCCTGACAGTGCCAACATTTTCAGTGAACACAAAGATAAGTTTTGAGGCCGCTTTCTCCCCTTTCACTTTTGTTTTTAAACCAATGTGTGTTTCAGCAGGAAAAGTATAGGATAAAATCCTTATACTTCAGGTGCTGATGTGCTTAAGCCACTTGACGCTTTTTGGCTTAATTTTTTTAAGAGGGCTTTATGACTTGGAGCTAGAGCAATCCTAACGTATCTGTGTTACGAACATGCTAATAGTTGTGCTAATGGCAGGGCGCAAAATCCAGAAAGGCCAGTAACTTGGGGCTGAGAGGCAGGATCTTCTTGTCACCCCTATGTGACATAAGGGTTCCAACAAGGTGGGCTTCCAGGTGTTGATCCAGTGGGGAGTGCAATGCAGAGGTGACAAGGAAGGGACACTCTATGAGTTTACAGGAGCTGTCATAACAAAGTACCACCAATTGAGAGGCTTAAAAAACCAGAAATTTATGGTCTTATCGTTCTGGAGGCTGGAAATCCAAGATCAAGATGTTGGCAGAGCCATGCTCCCTCTGAAGGCACCAGGGAAGGATCTAGTGTTCCAGGCCTCCCTCCTGGTTTCTGGTAGTTCCTTGACTTGTGGCAGCATGAATCCAACCTTCACATGGTGTTTTTCTTCTGTGTGTGTCTGTGTCTAAATTTTTTCTTTCCTTCCTTCCTTCCTTCCTTCCTTCCTTCCTTCCTTCCTTCCTTCCTTCCTTCTTTCTTTCCCTTCCTCCCTTCCTTCCTTCCTTCCTTCCTTCCTTCCTTCCTTCCTTCCTTCCTTCCTTCCTTCCTTCCTTCCTTCCTTCCTTCCTTCCTTTCTTTCTTTCTTTCTTTCTTTCTTTCTTTCCTTCCTTCCTTCCTTCCTTCCTTCCTTCCTTCCTTCCTTCCTTCCTTCCTTCTTTCTTTCTTTCTTTCTTTCTTTCTTTCTTTCTTTCTTTCTTTCTTTCTTTCTTTCTTTCTTTCTTTCTTTCTTTCTTTCTTTCTTTCTTTCTTTCTTTCTTTCTTTCTTTCTTTCTTTCTTTCTTTCTTTCTTTCTTTCTTTCTTTCTTTCTTTCTTTCTTTCTTTCTTTCTTTCTTTCTTTCTTTCTTTCTTTCTTTCTTTCTTTCTTTCTTTCTTTCTGAGTCTCACTCATTGTTGCCCATGCTGGAGTGCAGTGGCACTATGTCAGCTCACTACAACTTCTGCCTCCCAGGTTCAAGTGGTTCTCCTGCCTCAGCCTCCCAAGTAGCTGGAACTGCAGGCACACGCCACCACGCTCAGCTAATTTTTATATTTTTAGTAGAGATGGGGTTTCACCATGTTGGCTAGGCTGGTCTCGAATCCCTGACCTCAGGTGATCCACCTGCCTCAGCCTCCTAGAGTGCTGGGATTACAGGCATGAGCCACCACGCCTGGCCCAAATTTTTTCTTTTGATAAGGGCACCCAGTCATATTGTTATCAGGGACTCACCCTACTCCAGTATTACCTCATCTCAACTAATTATTATATTTGCAACAACTATGTTTCCAAATAGAGTCACATTTTGAGGCACTGAGGTTAGGATTTCAAAACATGAATTTGGGTCAGGAGAACATAATTCAGCCTGTCACAGACCAGCCTCTGGATCATCCTTTTCACATACAAAATGCATTCACCCAAACCCAACACTCCTGGAAGTCTTGATGTATTCTAGTATCAACTCTAAGTCCAAAATCTCATTTAAATATCATCTAAATGAGGTGTGTGTGACACTCAGTGTGATTCATTCTGGAGCAACATTTTTCTCTAGCTGTGAGCCTATGAAACCAGACAAGTTTACTTGCAAGATAGAAATGTTAGGACAGGTATAGGACAGACACGCCCATTTCAAAAAGGAGAAATCAGAAGGAAAAGGGGACTCAAAAGTTCTGAGCAGGTTCAAAACCTAGCAGGATAAATTCTATTAGATTTTAAGCTTTGAGAATAACCATCTTTGGCTTGATGCTCTGTTTTCTGAGCTCATTTAAATTATGCAGAAAAATTAATTTGCTCAAAGTCTACTGATTTAAAATATTAATCACATCTAAAAGAAAACACCTTCACAGCAACATCCAGACTGGTGCTTGACCAAGCAAATGAGCACAATAGCCTAGTTTAGTTGACACATGAAATTAACCTTTGCAGATACTTTTTGAGAAATTACCAAAATATATCCAAGATGCAAGAAAGTCAGGAAGAAGCTCTTAAGAGAGAAGGTGAAGACATGTTTTGGCTGCTTGTCTTGGCCTGTGTTCCAGAGGGGCAGGACTCAGAGGAGTCATCAACTAAAGATTGTACAAAGCCTACTTTTAATCTGTCACAACGGTTTAGATCAGAGGAATGCACAGAAAGAACTTTGTGCTTTTGGTTATGACAGAGCCAGAGAATTTTCTCTAGTGTCCAAGGTGAAGACCAGATGAGGTGACTAGGAAGTCAAGTGAAAATAGTGTGAGGAGTAGCCTGAGAGGTACCATAATATGCGATCCCAAAATATGCCTCTTTGGCGTATGGATTGTTTTGAGCTCGAGGCCACTGAGAACCAGCAGTCTCAGGAAAACTCTAAAACCAAGGCACATGGTTTCCCTTAATAAAGGAAATTTAGATTTGTAGAGATATCTCCCTCTGTCATACCAGGAAAAGGAGTACTCTTAGCAACTTTTATCAATGAAGAAGGTACTATTTTAAATCCACATAACAAACTTTACTAAACAACTCTTGTCTACCATACTTTTCCTGGTCACCATCCCATAACTTGCCTCCCCCAGAAACCCCTTTTCCTGTGTTTTATGTTAAGGTGGCATATAAGCCCAAGTTCTAACCACTCCTTTGGGTTACTCACCTCTGGGTACTTCCATGTGTAATCAGGATGCACATGTTAATAATCTGCTGCTTGTATTTCTCTTGCTAATCTGTCTTTTGTCAGCCCAATTTATAGGCCCCTGCTGAAGAATCTAGAAGAACAGTAGAAAAAATATTTTTTTTCCTCCCTTGTAAGCTCTAAAAGACAACTGACTGATCTAGGGTGTGCTGGGAGGGGGAAAGCCACTCGTGACCTCCTAAACGTGTATCAACAGACCAATCGTCTATTGTATTGTATTTGTCTGTCTGTCTATCTATCTATCTATCTATCTATCTATCTATCTATCAATCATCTATCTATCTTCAAGTGCCATGTGTTGGTCTTTTGCAAGGACATCTCCCCAGCAGGCAGCACAGGACCTTATGCCTAGCAAGTATTCAAGTAAGAGCTACTGAATGAAAATGTCAATGGACTGCACCCAGCTTCCTAAAGCTCAGTGGTGACTATATGTGTGTGTGTGTGTGTTTGTGTATGTGTATGTGTTTGTGTATTTTTGAGACCATCTCACTCTGTCATCCAGGCTAAAGTGCAGTGGCATGGTCACCACTTACTGCAGCCTCAATCTCCTGGACTCAAGTGATCCTCCCACCTCAGCCTCCTGAGTAGCTGGGACTACAGGCTAATTTTTTATTTTTAATTTTAGTAGAGACAAGGTCTCACTATGTTCTCCAAGCTGGTCTCAAACTCCTGAGCCCAAGTGATCCTCCAGCCTCGGCTTCATCCAAGTGCTGAGATTACAGGAGTGAGCTATTGTGCTGGTCAATAACAACATTTTATAGCAGGGTGAGGAAGATGCAATTAGTTTGTGGAGTGCAGTGAACCTATCTCAAAGCCATGTTTGTCAAGCCAGCACACTGTCTTTCCCTAGGTCATGTGGCTGTTTGCACAAGGCTGATAGCTGAAAAGAGACAGATGTTAAAGAACCCCCTGCCACCCCTTGGCTGCCACAAAAGCCTGGTGGTTGTGTGATCCTAAGTTAAGATAAAGTGAGTCGGAGGATGCCAGCCTGCTTTCTTCTGTTCTCAGTCTGTAAGCAGAGATCCTAATCTTGATGCAAAGTTGAGGTTCACTTCTGGACATGCTTTATTCTAAAGGGCATGGGGGGAGGAGAAAGGGCACATTCTGAGGAGGAGGGAGGCCTCCAAGAGAAATTCCTTCCTACTGGGCAAGGGCAGCAGCACGTTACCCACTTACATCCTCCTGGAAGCCTTCTGTTTGTCCGTCTGTCTAGGGCCCATCTTGTGTGCACTGAAGGGAGGGACATAGAGCAGGCAGCTTGGGTTTATGATGATATTTCCATGTCAGCCTGTTCGGCACCAATGCACTACACAAAACATACGACACGTGATATTCCTTTCCCTGGTATTGCTAACTTGAAATCTGCGTGGCTCAGGGGCCTCCTGCCTTTGAATAAGACTTGGGAGAGAACCAGACGGCGATCCGAGCCTCTAGCTTTCCATTGACAAGGAGGCAGCTCCAAACTGGGATTACTGATTTCCATTTCAAAACTGCGTTCAATTTAGTTGATTTAAACGACTTGACTTTCCTCTGTGAAATGACTGTGGCACGTGAGCTCAGCCAGTTGCTCTTTGAAAGGCATCAACACGCTCCCTGCAGGGACCGATGGAGCTCCGCCACCCATTGTTTATCTAAAAACAGCGTTTTATTATTGTCGCTCAATTAGTCCAGACAGCGGACACAAATGACTTTCAACAGCTACATCCTGATGCTCTGCATCACACATAAAATGCCAAAGATTGCTCTAATAGCTAGCTAATAAAATCAAAATGTGCCTTTGTTGACTCAAGATTACTCATATCGTCACTCTTTCTACCGAAATCTCTTCTTAATCTAATTACATACAATGTTTCCACTTTAGTAAAAGAACATTAACCTCAATAATCAACAATTCTGTCCTCAATTTATTTATGAGCAAGCAACCAAGATTTTTCTGAACGTAAACTTTGAAGGAGAGTTTATTTTCTATACACAAACTAGCATATTTTTTTCTCTCAAGGTCAAAATATTATTGCCTCTAGGGTTTTTCCCTTCAAGCTTTTTTTCTTCCTAAAAATTGCACAATCTGTCATTTCATAGACACCCATGAAAAGCCACTCCTAAGTTTCTCCCTGTTTATACTAACTGCTGTGAAAATGCTATTATACGCAAATATTTCAACTGTTTTGCAAACATATGCTTTCATACACTCATACTCACCGCAGGCACGGTTGCCTGAAATAGGAAAGGCCCTTTGAAAAAGAAATGAAATGCATTGAGCCTCTCAACATTTGTCATTTTTCAATTGCGTCTTGGAAGCATGGATGACTTTTAACATTTAGAAATTACATTTGCCAGTGATTGCACTAGAACTTGGTTCTTTGAACGAAAAGATCCCTGACACTCGATTTATACCTCTAATTTAGAGCATGGGAAAAGTTGAGGATCAGAGACATGAAGAGATTTAGCTCAGGTGAGTAACCACATGAGGGACTGGGACCCAGGTGTTCTAAGAGCTCCCTGGATGGGCGCAAACACAAAATACAAGAATTGGGGTAGTAAAGACACCTCCTTATGGTGCGGTCATGAGGGCCTGGATTCTTCAGTGAGGGTTTAGTTGTTTAGCCGGACTGAAGCTGCGCTTTGTGGCTGGCCGCCACCACCCACTCCATTACCTTCATCTCAAAACACACACATGCGGTCTTTGGTAATATAACATTTCTCAAGTTTTCATTTGAGTTTAAGGTTGGACTACATCCAGGCCAAACATAAAGAAAATCTCAAGGCCGGCCCTCCCCTCCTCATAAGCTCTGCCAATTTCCCTCAGGTTTCAGCATAGATGGGGAACCAACGTTACCTCACGTCTCCAGACTCCAACTCTGGGCAGGCTTGGTCTTGCCCCCTCTCTGCACCCTCCTTGGGGTGAGAAGAAAGAGGGTGGTGTTGGCAATGTGACAGGAATTCCTCATTTTACCCATAAGCAGAGAAATTACAATAAGTCAGGACTGAAGGCCAAAGTCAAGGAACCTGCAAGGGCAGTGGTAGGAGCCTGTGAATGAATGTGCATCTGGGAAGCCAGAGCTCTGTCCTCCTGAGCCCACTTCTTGCTTGTTACCTTGGACTGAGCCTCCAGCATTTTATCAGGAGAACCAGAAGCAGGAGCTCATGGCCAAAGAAGTGCCTAAGAGTCAAACAACCTTAACTTTGGTCCATAGCAAAATACATCTGTCACTTAACTAGCTCTAAGCATTTGGGCACAATTCTTTTTTTAACTAACTAATTAATTTTAGAGACAGAGCCTTGCTCTGACATTGAGGCTGGAGTGCAGTGGTGTGGCCAAAGCAAACTACAGCCTGGAACTCCTGGGCTCAGGTGATCTTCCCGTCTCAGTCCCTTGAGTAACTAGGACTATAGGCATGTGTCACTATGCGTGGTTAATTTTTAAAATTTTTTTGTAGAAACAGGGTCTCACTATGTTGTCCAGGCTGGTCTTGAACTCCTGGCCTCAAGCAATCCTCCCACCTCGGCTTTTCAAAGTGTTGGGATCACGGGCGTGAGCCACCACACCTGGCCATGGGCACATCCCACATTTTTTTCTAATTATGTTATCCTTACCTCTCGGTGGAACGGACTGCTCTTTGAAAAGCACAAAATGTCCCGTCGATGCAAATCCTTAGTTGCCCCAATCTCTTATTTTTGTGGAATGATGATGAATGCAAAGAAGAGGTAAGAGGCATCTAATGTCTGCAAATGAGTTAGAAAAAGAGTACTTTGGCAGGATCACAGGATTATTTTATTAATTATGAGCTATTACTTAGGGATCATATGTCCTGTGTATGCCTTTAAAAAATACTTTTTTTTTTTTTTTTTAAATCATGCTGTTATCCTTCTGGCCCTCAAATTCTTTCAGACTGGTGACAGTTGGTTGGTTTCTCTTCCTTCGCTGCCTGCCCTCACAGGGTGAAATACCATCCCCAACTGGGGGCTGCCATCCAGCTAGCTGCTTGGCTGGGTGGCGAGCTTCCTTTATTTCCACTGGCTAACGTCTCAACAGTACTGTACTCCGGCTTTTAAAACCTTCCGCAGGAAGCCACACAAATGACCCTCAAAATGTGTGGGTTTCTCTGGAACTCTTCACCTTGAATTTTTAAGCCCTCACCCTCTCTTAAGTTCTGGCCTCTCCTGCTTTCTGAAACCACAAGGCAGTTAGAGATTCTAATCTCACAACGCAAGTCACTTTGGCATTCACAGTCAGATGTCACCTGGGGTCACATTTGCCTGTATGTGGTGGAAAGTTCTAAGCAGTTGCAGTTGCTTTTGTGATATGCCAGTTGACTTGGAGAGACAGCCCCAAAACCCAACAGGAAGGTGGGTTTTCTGAGGCATGTTAAAAATATATTTACGTTTGTTTGTATGTGAGTGATTATTTTTAGTCTGCGGAAGAGGATTTGACAAGGATCTAGAGGCTCAGTGGGGGCTTGGCATAACTAGCGATATTTGTGCCTGGACAAAAGCAGTCATTTGGGCTCTTCTCTTGGTTGTTACCCCACTTTCCTTTCTCCTTGCCAGTCCCACAGTTATGGAGAAGGAGGTAACACGGAGCCCGGGTCTGCTTCTCCATGTAGTTTCTCTGTTCCTCTGTAGACTGCCTGCCACGACCAGCATGCCATTCTTGAGCAGCACATAGTTGAGCTTTTGGCTTCAGGAAGCTCTTTCTTGCTGTTAAGTGGCAAGGCTGTAACTTCAGAAGTCTCTGCCCTGTGGTGCTGTGCTCAGCATGGCCTGGGTGCTCAGTGGCTAGCAACTGTGAGCTCAAGCCTCACCTTCGGGCCATGCGAGCAGGTTGGCTGGACATCTATAATCTAGATAGTTCCTGCTTTGTTGTGGGATCTCCACCCACTGACAGGTGGCCAAGAAGTTTAAAAAGACATGCTGGTTCTTCAGAATCTGGTTTTATGCATTCTTTTCAGTTGGAATGACTGGGAAGTAGGGGAGAAAACAGAAAAGTGCACTGGTGCCCTCCTGCAAATGCAGCATCTGTCCCACCTCCATGCAGTCAAGCAAAGCAGAGGGAATGTGAACCAAAAACTTTAAGATGAGGTGAGGGGAAGACCCCAAAGGACCACTGGCTGACACTAACTCTGGGACCAATGGCAGGGCCCACAGCATTGACAAATCAACGGTGACCGCTCACAGCCTTTGGTACTTGTGCACCACGGATTGCATCAGTGGAGTTTCTCTTACAGATAAATGTACCAACCCTGTGTATGACTGACCCAAAGCAATGCCTTGCCAGCCCAGAGCTGCCATAGCAAAATACCACACACAGGGTGTCTTCAACAACAGAGTTTTATTCTCTCACACTCTTGGAGGCGAGAAGTCCAAGATCAAGGTGGCAATTTCATTCCTGGTGAGGGCTCTCTTCCTGGTTTGCAGACAGCTGGCTTCTGGCTGTGTCCTCACATGGCCTTTCCTCTGAGTGTGCATGAAAAGAGACAGGAGGAGACATCCCTGGTGTCTCCTCCTGTCTTTACGAGGCCACCAGTCCAATTGGATTAGGGGTCCACCCTTGTGATCCCACTTAACCTTAATTACCTCCTAAAGGCCTATCTCCAAATACAGTCATATTGAGGGGTTAAGACTTTAACGTATGAATTTGGTGGGGACACAGTTCAGTCCACAGCAAGTCCAGACAATATATAGCTGACTCACTTAGTGTTTGGACCATTCCCCTTACAAGCCCTTTATTATTTTCATGTACCCAGGTCCAGCTGTGCTCAAGCAGCAGCTGTATCTCGTTATCAGAGAGCTGCCCTCAGTCCAGAAACTATTTTGATAGTGCAATAATGAAGATTGACTTCCTTCTAGAAATGACAGTCTTTAACTGGTGAATGACAGGTGAGAGGGAGGTGTAAATACTCCAGCTTCCGTGGTCCCTGGCCAGGACAGCAGTGACAGTACACAGGAAGATCTGGAGAGACGGTAAGTCACATCTCAGCATTTCCTTTCCTGAGGCTTTGCTCAGTGTTTCACCTTGTCCCGGCGTCCTCCTTTCCTTCTGGGGCCCACTTCTCACCAGTTTTTCCTGGCAATATTCCTTAAGTGAATCACTCAGGGTCTGCTTCTGGGGAGTCCAACCTCAGAGAACACAAAACCCAAGTGGAAATATTAGTTCCAACACCCAGAATCAACCCAGCATCCCCTCAGCTTAGAAGATTTCTCAACATTTTGAGGTTCAGGCTTCGTAGGTCATTTCATAAAGATTCTCAGAGTGAAATAATCTATAATTGTGTTACACAAGCATAATAGGCAACTGTTTTTCCACTCTACAGGGTCTTCTAGAAGATCCCAGCTCAAAGTCAGTACCAAGGCCCTAAGGGAAATTTTGCTTCCTCAGTCTTAATTCGGAACAACCCAGGCCTTGGCCAAAACTTGCAACCAAGACACCCACAAATCACATCGTGTTCCCCTCTCCCTGTAGCCGAGCAAATATCAAAGTCAACTGGGGCTTTGTATAGCATTCACCAACTTTGGAAAACTTTTCAAAAATTGTTTTAGTTTCTTATTGTCTCCTCAGAGTCTGGTAATTCTGGAAAGAGGCCTGTAGATTGCCACTTGGGGAGTCCAGCAGAAAACTAATCCTGCAACTCCAGAAAGCTGGACAATGACCCCGCTTTTTCCTTTACTGGGAGCTGTCAGCTCTCTCCTTCTGCCTGGCCCTTGGAGCCTTGGGATTGACCCCTATTGCTCTGCAGAGTGGGCTGCACTGGACACAGTGCAAAGAGTAAAACCAATTATTCAAATGGGGAGAACTGCAGTTACTCGAGCTTCTCCTGCCTTCTATTTACGTAAACTTCAAGAACATCTAGTTTAGGAGAAGCATTCACATTTGATTCAACATGACACACTCCCCAGGAAACTTTCCACAGTGCCCACATCACTAGAGCCTGGACTTGCTATGATCACCATGGCCCTTGGGCCAACTCTGGGAACATTCCGAAGATACAAGCTTGGGCCAGAAGCCTAGAGAGAAATACCCAGAAGTCCTATTGGTTATTCCATCTCAATACACACTTCTCAGACAAGGGCTTGTAGGAATGCAGATAGGACGGGAAAGGAGGTCTCAGGAAAGCTCTCCAAGTCCCATTTCTTAGTCTTAGCTTCCCCTGTTGAAGGTACTGATGGCCTTGGAATGGTGGACTGGGACCTGGATTTTCATGTATAGTTTAGTTTCTACAGAGTGTGCTTCCCAAGCTTTGTGAAGGAAAGGAGAAGCTCTGTGGGAAGGAAAAAGATGGAAGTGGGGAGAGGAAAGGAGAAGCAGTCGGTAGCAAGGTTTGCCTTGTGTAGGTCGTGACTTATTCAAGTTTTGCTGGACATGCGTTTTAGGGCCTTGTTTTCACCGTCAACGCACAGATCTGAGGGCGGCCTAGTGAGCACATCCCCCCGCCTCCCCCCATCGCAGGAGTGTTTGTGTTGGAGGAGGGAGTGTTAAATTCCAACCTCAGTACAACTCTTGAAGACTCTGCCAGTTCAGGTATGGCAAACAACAAAATGTATTTTTGCTTTTCTTTTCTCTTTCCTTTCTTGCCAATCAGAGTGAATGGATTTTGAGCTTTCATTGGTGTTGTTTAAATTAATTTTTGATGAAAAAATAAAGTTGGTGGCAGGGGAGTGGGAGTTAAAATTATAGCCTGCTCTATGAAGGCAAAGTAATTTCTGGAGGGTCATGAGCTGCCACTGAAGCGTGGCCTGGAGTTAGGAACAATGTACTTGCTGTTTCAGGAGCAAATCCAGGCTGGAGTAGGCTCTCTCCACATAACTCCGGATTGGATTTAGTTCTGGATGCATGCAGACCTCTCTGGCAGCTGATGGACAAGCTAGGGCTGTATGAGCATTGGCCTGTCACTGGCCTAGACTTTATTCTTTAGTTCTGAGGCCACAGCATTTCATATGGACTTATGATTCCAGTGAGAGAGGGAGAGTGGAGAAGAAACTGGCGTGGCCCCTTGGCTCCTTTATTACCTACGATAGTGCTTGGCGTGCCATAGGTGCTCATCATGTGCATGTTGAGTAAAGAACTTACCAAAGCAGCCCTATTCTCTAAGTCGTTCACTGAGGAGGTGAAAGTAAGATACAGGGGGTGCTATTAAATGAGAGAAACACACAAGGATCTTCTTAATTTCTCTCTTCCTAAACCTAAAAATTAGATGTGCCATTGAGCTTTGTGAGAAAGGGGATGAAAGAAGCATTACTTGAAGTGAGTCATCCATGCTTGATCTACTCTAGGGGCAAGAAACCAGTTGGGTGTTGTGCATAAGGACGTGGACCCTGCGGCCAGACTGCTTGGATCAGTGTCCTCCCTCCACCACTTTGTAGCCATCTGACCTCGGGCAAGTTCCTTCACTTCTCTATGCCTGGGCTCCTCATTTATAAACTGGTGATATGAACAGAGCCTATGTTCTAGGATTGCTGTGACACTTACATAGAAATAAGTCAACATATATATAGCGCACAGAACAATGCCAGGCACACAGCAGTGCTATTTATGGTCTTCTTCCTTCCTCCTCCTCCTCATCCTCCTCTTCCTCCTCCTCTTCTTACTTTATGCCATTCTACCAGATAAACACTATTTTATTTATTTTATAATTTAGGAACTGATTCTAAACTATATTAAGTAATTTGTTTAAGGTCGAGCATCTAGTGAGTGCTGGGCACTGTGTTGGAGCTTCAGTCTGCCTGATTTCAAGGCCTGTGCTCCTTTCAAGGTGAGGTGTTTGACACATCCCCTTCTTGCCATCCTGGTGGCATCCTCTCAACCACCAAAGCTTATGAAAACATGCCACTCAGGTTAGCTTCCACCGGACACTGACAGAGGAGCAATTATACCTGTGCCAAGGAAAGTTCTCAACGCCAATAAGGGTTCTGGCTACTGTGGTATACTTAGAGGAAATGAATTTAGGAAGTTTTAATTAAGATTTCAAGGACAAGAAGAGGAAAATATGAAGGAGATGGAATAAATATTCTTTGACTTTGATTGGGAGGGTCAAAATGCCCTTTCGCTGTCTCATGAAGATTGAAGTTCTAGGATTCAGGTATAGAATTCTTTGCTATTGGGTATTAAAAAGCAATAGAGCTCCAAATATATGCAATCAATTTATCCCATCTTTAGGGAAACCTAAATCTAAGCCGCCTAGTATAGAGAACCACTTGTCCTGTGAGTAAAACCACTTTTACAAGACTTAACAGAGAATAGGAGCAGGAAAGAGACCAACATAAGGCAGTTGCTAGAGAACAGAATTGTTTTACAGTTCTGACTTCACAACCTCATTTTCCTGACCTGATAGTTCTGAGATAAACTTCTCTGGGTGTATCTAGAATCTATTTCTTCTGTGAGGTGGTCACCAGGCCTGGTGACCTTTTAAGTTTAATGTATTAGAGCCAGCTGGGTCTTTGAGCCAGTGTAAGGAGACCATGTGAACACTTGTAAGCCATGTTTCTTTGTCCAGTAGCGTTTCAGTGCTACCTAAGCATCTGTACAGCTATTGTGTCTGACCTGCTCTGGTGATTGAAACATATAGTTGGAACAGGAGGCAGTGTTTTTTTTTTCTTTTTCTCCAATAGATTTCTAAAACCTTTAAATGAAGTATTGCATATACACAGAGAATTACATAGATCATAAGTATATAGTCCAGTGAGCTATCACAAAATGAATGTACCTGTGTAAGTGCCACTCAGGTTAAAGAATAGAGCATTATCAGCTCCCAAGAAACCCACTGAATATTCCAGTTTATCATGCTCCTCCTTCTCTCCAAAGGTTACCACTGTTCTGACTTATGATGCCATGGGTTAGTTTTACTTATATTTGTATTTGAGCCACATATAATTAGAATCATACATTCTGTGTTCTTTCAATTCTGGCTACTTTCACTTACTGTTACATTTGAAAGTTTCAGTAGATTTGCATGTAAAAGGAGTTCATGTATTTTTATTGCTGAATAGTTTTCCATTCTATAAATATACTATGAGTTATTTACCCATTCAACTGTCCATTTAATGGTTATTTAGGTTGTTTAAAATTTGAGGTTATTATGAATAATGCTGCCACGAACATTCTTATACATGTCTTTTGTGTATATTTCTGTGGGAGTACGTATCTGCAAGTGGAATTGCTGAGTCAGAAAGTGTGCATATAGTACTCAGCGTTAGAGGAAACTTGCCAAAGAGTTTTCCAAAGTGGAAATGTGCCAATGTATGCTTCCATCAACAGTGTGTATGTTCAAAATCCTTGCTAACATTTGGTATTGTCAGGCTTTTAAATTATGATCATTCCAGTAGGTGTGTAGTGGCATGTCATTATGTTTTTAATTTTTATTTTCCTGAAGACTGATAAAGTTGAGTACCTTTGAAAATGTTAATTGGCAATTTGGCTACCTTTGGTGAAGTGTCTGAACATGGCATTGTGTTATTTGTCTTCCTTATTGATTTGTAGTTTTTATATATTTTGGACATGCGTTCTATGTGTTGCAAATAATTTCTCCCACTATATCGATTGCCTCTTCAGTACTTTAGTGGTATTTTGGGGTGAACAGAATGTCGTAAAATTAAAGGACCGCAACATATCTTTGCCTTTGTGATTAGGACATTTTGTGACTATTTAAAAATCTTCTTCCAAGATCATAAAGATATTCTCCCATGTTAACTTCTAGAACAGGGGTTGGCAAACTATGGACTGTGATCCAAATCCATTCTGCCAACTGTTTTTGTAAATAAAGTTTTATTGGGATACAGTCATGCTCATTCATTTACACATCACCCATGATTACTTTTGTGCTACAACAGACCTTATGGCACACAAAGCCCAGAATGTTTATTCTCTGACTCTTTACAGAAAAAGTTTGCCAAACCCTCCAGAAGATTTATTGTTTTGCCTTTCACATTTGGAATTGATATTTGTGTATAGTGTGCGGTAGGGATCAAGATTTTTTTCCATATGAATATGTAATTGAACCAGTGTCATTTATTAAGGGATTATCCTTTCCCCATGATTCCCTATGTCATAAATCAATTCAAGTATACATATATGCATGGATCTGTTTCCAGATTTTCATTTCTTTTTATTGGTCCATTTTTCTATCCCATGACCAATGCCACTCTGTTTTACTTGGTTCACTTTTAAAAGTGAGTCATGATATCCTCCCATTTCATTTTTCTTCAAGATTGTCTCTGTTACTGTTAAGACTTGACATATCTATATTAGTTTTCGAATCAGCCTGTCAATTTCCTCAAAACACCTTCCTGGGATTTAGATTGGCATTATATTGATTCTGTAGATCAATTTGGAGAGGTTTGACTTATTTACAGAGATGAGATCCTTCCAGTTCATAAAAGTGATGTATTTTTAAATTTATTTAGGTCTTCTTCAATTTCTTTCAATAATATTTAGACCTGACATTGATATCCTGTGCATATTTTTAATTGGTTTATCTCTAGGTATCTTTGATGCTATGATAATTTATGTCAACACTAACTTTTGTGTAAAAGAAAAAAATGACTAACTAGTCACCTACTGATATGGTTTAGCTCTGTGTCCCCATCCAAATCGCATGGCAAATTGCAATTCCCAGTGTTGGAGGAGGGCCTGATGGGAGGTGACTGGATCCTGGGGACAAATTTTCCCCTTGCTATTCTCATGACAGTGAGTTCTCACATGATCTAGTTGTTTAGAAGGGTGTAGCACTTCCCCCCTCTTTCTCTTCTTCCTTCTCTGGCCATGTAAGATGCACCTCCTTCTTCTTCATCTTCCACTGATGATTGTCAGTTTCCTGAGGCCTCCCCCGCCATGCTTCCGTGCAGCCTGCAGAATCAGGAGCGAATTAAACCTCTTTTCTTTGTAAATTACCCAGTCTCAGGTAGTTCTTTATAGCAATGTGAGAACAGACTAATACACCCAGCAAATGCCATGCCGTAGTGGAAATATAGTGGAGACCTAAAACAATATTACATGTTCTAAGAAATAATAATTGTTGGGTGGTAAAGGGAAATGACAAGCCTGGCAGGAAAAAATAATCACACACAGCACATGTATATACACATACTCACTTAAGTGTCTGTCTCCTCCATGAGTTGAGAATGCGTACTGGTATTGGCTCACGTGGCCTTGGGCTATTAAGACTCTATGACAGAATGGAAAGAGTGTTAGTGGAATGTCAGGACTCCTGGATCCTAAGCTTGGTTCTTCACAAACTAGTTGTGAAATTTCAGGCAAAGCTCTACTTAACCTCTTTAGATCTCAGTTTTTACACCTCTAAAAATAGAGTTGGCTCTAACATTGACTTATAAATAAGGAAAAGGAACCCTTTGTTTCCTGGTGAGTTTTGACATAGGGATATCCTGGGTATGATTTGGGGGGGTCTGCCTGCCAAGAGATTTCTTAAAGAAAAGCTATCTCCCCACTAGTTTGTGAATGCTTAGTAATTCTTTGACAGAAAAAATGTCTCTGAGAGAGGGGATCCCCTGAGGTGAACAAGCAGAGGAATAACAGATGCAAGAAGAGATCACAAGGATCAGGCACAGGTGTCTTACCTGAAGTACATTCCAAAGGTGGAGAAGGTTCAGGAAAAAGCATAGAGGCAGAAGCTGGCAGTGCCCATGCAGGGACTTCCCTTTGAATCATGAAAGTTTCATAGAAGAGATGAATTAGGATTCTGCCTTAAAAGTATTTAAAGAAAGAGTTACAATCAATGGACAAAAAGTGCTGCCATTTCTCTTTATGTTTAACAGTGATGATGAGGAGTGGGTGGAGCAGCAAAAACTGTTTGTCAGAATTCATGGTCCTTCTCACCTAGTAAAATATTCACCCTGGAATCTTTCCTGATCTTTGATCCCTGATCCCTGCTGCCCGATCAGAGACTCCATTCCCAGAACACCCCTGCATCTGGGTTGTGTCAGTAGAATATATAAAATTGGTATTTGTTACTTCTGAACCACGACCATTGAGAAGCATGTGTGCCTTCTCCATCTTTTTTTTCTCTTTATATGGCTAGAACCTAAGGACTCCCAGTTCCCAGGAGATAGTGGAGCCACAAGATGTAAAGAGCCTGCCTGAGCTTTGTGCTGCTATAACAGAATACCTGGGACTGGGTAATTAATTAAGAACAGAAATTTATTTTTCACAGTTCTGGAGGCTGGAAAGTCCAAGATTAATGCACCAGCATGTTAACTGCTTGGTGAGGGTCTAGTCTTTGCTTCCAAGATGGTGCCTTCAATGCTGCAACCCCTTGGGGGAAGAAGAGATGTATCTTCACATGGTAGATAGCAGAAGGGCAAAAAGGGATAAACTTCCTCTATCAAGACCTATTATAAGGACACCTAATCTGATTCATGAGAGTAGAGACCTTATGGCTTAATCACCTCTTAAAGGCCCTACCTTTGAATACTATCACACTGGCAACACTTGAATTTTGGATGAGACACATTCAAGCCATAGCAGAGCCTCAATCCTTGAGTTATCTCATTGAGGAAAGTGGTGTGCCTACCAGGAATACTTGCACCAGACTGTTTGGTGAATGAGAAATAAAATTCTGTTGTGTTAAGTCACAAAAGTTTGAGGTTTATTTGTTACAGCAGCCAATGTTAACCTAAATAATACAGTTTGTTTCCGAAACAATTCACAGTATTGACAGGAAAGGAATAAAAGCACAATGTTGTTATATGACTGCCGTTTCACCTAGGAAAAGGAGAAAATGTGAAAGGAGGATAACTAAAAATAAAGTTTCCCCAAACTTTTTAAAGTCACTGGAGAATGTTCACAATTTATATAAAAATAGGATGATAATAATGTCAACACGTAATATCTGTGCCTAATAGATTTGCACTCCCCCAAGTTGCATTTTAATTTCCCTAAATTGGCTCATGACATATTCTTATGTGGGATTCAACATTTAGCAACAAATAAGACTTCCTTCTCTCTTGGCACTTCTTACTCCTCCCTTTCCCCCACGCATCCATATCCCTGCTGCCTTCTCCTTCCCACAAAGCTCATTTTTGGCAAAGTGGTTTTTATAAACCACACATTTTAATGAATTAAGTGTAGTCCCACGATCACACTTACATTCTCCTACAGTCCCCTGACTTCCACACTCCTACAGCTATGGGAATTTTCCCTCACACCTCCAGAAAGGAAAAAAATGAATTGAAAATTTTGTCTATAAGTAGAAAAGTTATGCACAGAATGTGATGGTTCTCCCACTTTTCTTCTTCTTTTTCTTTTTTTTTTTTAATGCAAGAAGGAAGATGATTTTCAAACATTGCACGTCCTCTGAGAAACTAAAATATTCAGTGCTGTTTTCTTTTGGCAGTAGCATAATTGGTTGTGATCATAAACCCACATAGTTCCTTTTATCCTTTTTAGTGGCAGCTTCACGGACTGTCTTCTACCCTGTCAAAGAAGAGAGTTGGGGTGTTTGACAGCAAAGAAATTTAGGAGAATTTCAGAGCAGAAAAGGACCATGTACATCATAGTTTCTAACCTTCTTATTTTACTGCTGTGGATACTGAGGTTCATAGGTGGTTTAACTTGCCCAAAGTCATGGGGTTAGCCAATAGCTCCTGGGAAATTTAAGCTATACCCAAATTTTACAGTTTGTATCACATGAAGTTTCAATCACACAATCTTCTTGGATCATTGCAACAGCTGCATGATGGTACTAGAACCACCCTCTGCTAGAGAAGTGAGAAGACATAAGAATGCTCATCAGAGTGCTAGGCCTTAGAATTGCATCCCTGACCACTGAGTCCATGTTCTCAAGTCCACCTAGCATTTTTTTTTTCCCCATTTTTTTGTAGTGTCACCAAAAAAAGCATTAGACACTTGGCCAGGGTCTGGAGTTACCTAGACAAAGGGCATAATCTATGCTCTCCAAGAGCACACAGTTTAGTGAGGGCAGATAAATAAACTGGTGATTCCAATCCAGTATGATCAATGCTTCCATCTTTTGCACTTGGCATGCAATCATTTCAGAAGCAATGGTTGCATTTCCCAAGGGGGAAAAAAAAAAAAAACAGCAGCAGTGGTAGCAGCAGCAGCAGCAGCAGCAGCAGCAGCTGGCTGACTCATCAAATGAGGAGGCACCAACAGCTTTGCCTCCCAACTAAGGAACATCTTACTCAAACTCCCTCCCACCCCCCATCACCACCTGTAGGCTTGGAACCAATAAAGGCTTTGGAAATGAAAGATAATGTGCTAATAGGATGTTAAAACAAAACCACTCTCACCACCCACCACCAGAGGTAGTTTGTGTAAAGGCGTTATTCCCGAGCCTCGCGCTTCATTTCATGACTCCAACTTGTGGCACTTTGCTAGGTTTGCAAGTGTTGCTTATCCAGAGAGCTCAGAGATTGTTTTTGGCAAAGGACTCAAAGCAGGCAGATCCAACCCCTCTCACTGTCTCTTTCTTGTTGCCAAAACATAAGACTCTTAGTTTAATGGAAAAGTCGTGTGAATTTTGCTTCCAAGGAATAACCTGAGATTACAGTTAAAATTAAGTAGTAGAGGAAGGTTGGGAATTAGAAAAACTAAAATCTGGTCCTGAAAATTAATACTGTGTATATCATTCCTTTAATACTGTGTATACAATACCATTAATGCTGTATATTAATTTTAGCTCTTGAACAAGGCTATTCACCTCTTGGTTTTAGTTTTTCCATCTTTGAAATAAGAAGAGTGAACTAAATATTTCCTAAAGTCTCCAACAATTCTGGCAAGTATACATTCAAAATTTTGTTATTTAATTTTAGAGAATATTTATTGAGTTCAGTTACCATTAGTTATGTGCCAGTCACTGTGGCACACACTGGTGAAAAGAGGTGAGAGGCCCAACTGCCTTTCAACATGGCTGAGAGACTAGCTAGGGAGTGGAGCAGTTAAAATTTAGCAGGAGGCATGGGTTTGAAGAGGTGTGCACAGGAAGCTGTGGGGCACAGAAAAAGGGCACTGGGCACCTCCAGGTTTACTCGATCTTTCTCCACTGATAGGAATCAGAACATGCCACTCTAAAATATGCAACTTTAACATATTGATTATTTTGAGCTGAATGAACAGCAGACGTGAGAAAGGCTCTCTGATCTCTCCCTTTCTACCTGAAAGCTGACACAGATTTCCTACAAAAAAAGTGTCTTCCCTTCCCTGTACCAGGAAGAAGAGAACATTCCTATTACTGAAGACAGACAGTGAATGTCAAGATGAATCTGTACAAACAAACCTACTAAAACAACCTTTATCTTCCACTAGTTTCTCCAATATTTCCTAGTCACTTTCCCACAATTTGCTGCCTCGGTCCAAACTCCTTTTGCTTTTTTCTTGTCACATCTCCACAGTTGATCATTCTTTGTTGAAATGGTATATACTGTCTCAGGCCTCTTCATTTCTTTTTTCTATGAAGGCTCCTATGCCATGCAAAAATATTAACATCAAATAAAATGTATATGCTTTTCTCCTGTTAATCTGTCTTTTGTCAGTTTAATTCTCAGGCCCAGCTGCAGAACCTAAGAGGGTAGAGGAAAAATCTGTCCTCCCTTACACCACCTTTGCTCTTCCCTGGGAGATTGGTCTACATGGACCACGTCAACAAGACTCCTGGGCCATCTGGTTTCTTGTTGGCTTCAACTGACAGGCAGCACTTTAGGAGACTCAGGGAGAAAGGAGAGGCAGCTCTGGAGTATTTCTTTCTCTCCCTGGAAGGATGACTCCATCAAGTATCACTGCTCATCCCAAAGTCACCTACTGTCTCCCTTACCTTCTCTCTTATGACCTACAGATAATGAGAGCTCCACTGCTGCTGCTAATCCAGAGTTTCTATACCAGTTCCTGTAGTTTCACTTAACTACACCCACAACTTTATAATTAGTTCCTTGTAAATAAACTTTCCTCATATTTAGCTTGATCAGAGGGTGTCATCTGTTTTCTGTTGGGACCCTGGAGGATGTAGGCATGAAAACCACTTTTGAGATGTGTATATATTGGAGGTAGTAAAGGAGCAGTTAGTTAAAAGGAAAGAAGGGGCAGGAGAATGGGGAAAGTGTCCCAGAGGAAAACAGAGTTAAGTCTTAAAAGATGTCTTGAAAAGACGCAATGTCTTGAAAGAAATAATGAGAAGGAAGAAATAATTTCAGAGAGAAACATGTGGAGGCTCAGAGACTTGAAAGTGTCCTAGGGAAGTTGCAAATGATCCAGGTGACTGCAGGGAAGGACTGGTAGGTGGGAGGATGGTAAGTGATGAGGCTGGAGGGGAGGTGAGGGAGAGATCATGAAGGACTCTGTATGTTCTGTGAATGAGTTTGGGCTCTATCCTGAAGACAATGGGAAATTACTGAAAGATTTTTAAGCAGAAAAGTAACATAACCTGATTGGAATTTCAAAATATTCCTCTGGTATGTAGTGTGGGAGAAAGCAGGACTGGAAGCAGGGAGATAGTTTGGCATGTTCCTTCAATGATCAACGCAAGAATCAGTCACAATATGAAATGTGGTAGTGGTGGTGGGGCAGCAGGAAGTATGTGTGAGAACTATTGAGGAATTTGGTGAGGAATTGGGTCCGGCAGTAAGTCTGAAATGATGCCCAGATGTTTGAGTTGGGTCAGTTAATAGATGTTGGAATCATTCATAAACAGACGGGATCCTAAAGGGGGAACTGTATTAGTCTGTTCTCACATTGCTATAAAGAAATATCTGAAACTGGGTAATTTATAAAGAAAAGAGGTTTAACTGGCTCACAGTTCCACAGGCTGTACAGAAAGCATGGTGGCATCTGCTTCTTGGGAGGCCTTAGGAAACTTACAATCATGGTAGAAGGCAAAAGGGGAGCCAACATTTTACATGGCCAGAGCAGGAGAAAGAGAGAAAGAAGGAAGAGGTGCTACACACTTTTAAACAACCTGATCTCATGCTAACTCACTCACCCACTATCACGAAAACAGCACTGAGGGGATGGCGTGACCTATCCATGAAAACTACACCCCCTTGATCCAGTCACCTCCCACCAGGCTCCACCTCCAGCACTGAGGGTTAGAATTCGACACAAGATTTGATGGGGACACAGATTCAAGCTATATCAAGAACTAAACTCAATTAACTCTTCATTCGTTTTTTTCCAGTACCCTCAGGAACTTGCCCTGATCACTGGCTTTTTTTCAACATTCAGCCTGCCTGTTTCCCTTCAGTGGCCTCTGCTATTATGACCTGGCAAGTGGGGATCATATCAGTTCCTTCCTCACATTTAAAAATTACTGAGTGAATACATGCACAGTTCCAGGCACAGAGTAAACATTGAGTAGAGGTTACTATGAAAACCAATGTATAAACTCAGTCCAAAATATGGTTATAAAACATCTTTGCTCATTCAATACATCCTTTTCGAGTGCCTACTTCATGCCTTTTGTCGTTTATTCCTTATGTGGGCAACTGTCAAAAAGCTGTGAGAAAGGGCTTATGCCATTTAAAAAATTTCTTATCTCTCTTTGTATTCTTCTCCATTTCTCCTTTGTTCTCCCTCTCTTCTTCTTCTCTTCCTCTTCCTTCATTTTCTTTGGCTTTCTTTTTCCTATATGCATACAGTTTTTGTGTCTGGGAGAAAAAAAGTCTAGAGAGCTAGATTTTTAGAGAACATTAAAAAAAAACTTGCCTGGATTATTGATTCATAGCTTTATAATGCACTCAGTATAGTAAGGACATTTATAGATTTCATGAGCTGTTTAATATCTATTTGTGGAGCACCACCATGTGCAATCATCTTGGACTCATTATGTTTCTTTGACTGCCCAGTGAGTCATAATAAGCCTCTGAAAAATGTAGAATAATGGTTTAGAACTAGAGGGAATGAAATAGCAGTCAAAGTCAAATATAAAATTATTAGTACATATAGTCTGTAAGAGTAATCAAGACAAGGAAGGGATAGAGGGCCTATTATTACATGCACATGTGTGCACATGCATGTGCAGGCACACAAACTTTAAAGGGTTTGCAGTAGAGGGGAAAGTAGCTGGGGAGCCCTATGAAGAAAATTCTTGAAAGTGACGGGTTGCAGATCTATTTTCCATTAAGATTCAAACACGTGGGGGTAGGGAGCTCAAATTATGGGGAGGAAATAGAAAAGCCAATGGAGAACCTTTTGAGAAGATGAAGCCCTGTACTGAGAGGATAAAAGAGACTTTATTCTCCAGCAGTTAAAATGAAGAGGAAGAGATCATTTCTAAACAGGGCACAAGAAATAGCTTCATTTCTCCCTATTAACCTCTGTTCCCCCAAAGAAAGCCAGTTGAAGCAAGCAGGACAAAAGAATTCTATGTAAGCATAGTGAAGAATACCTTCTCTGATGGGAGCCATATTTTGAAAAAATATTAATGTAATTTTCTTTTTCAATTTTACAAGTATAGATCTTTATTTCTAATTGGTTCCAAGGTCATCAGCCCAGAGGTCTGTCGGTGTGTTCTATGGTGTGCAAAGGGGAAAAAAGAGTGATATTCAGCATTTGATATTTAAAACAGGATTTCAAGCAAGATAATAGCCTTGAAAGAAGACTTTTCTTTTTCTTTTTTTTTTCTGAGACCCATCTGAATTGCTTTATCTCCTCTTTTGGCCTATGTACTGAATTCTTATCATTTTATGTTATCTTTGCATCCATTTTGAATATAAATTGGACTTTCTCATACAGAAGCAGGATTTTATCTTCTTCGGCACAGTTTCCAGTTTTCTGCCTCCTCCCAGTTCCTCAAGCTGGTTAATCCAGACATCTGCCCTATACAACTCCTTTCACCTGGCAACCACCTCCCTAGGGAACAGTTAGACACAGCCTACTTGACTTGCCTCACTGACCTCCACACCCCATGTGGACTGCACGGATGTGCACCAGTGACTACTTCTCAGCCACAGCACAACTCCATGGAATTCAGTCTGCTTGCTCTAAACTTACCAATTAGAACTCCCCAAGGGAAACTTGCTTCGGTAATGCTCTGGACCCCAATAAAGGCTTTGACCCACAGGTTTTTCTCTTTTCCTTGCGTTCTGCCCACTGAGTGAGCACATATGTCCCTGATGGCGCCTCAGTTCCGTTGGTCCTGCAAAGCGTGCTGCCCTCCTTTCTCTGGGATCTGTAAGTAATAAACTGCTGCTTCTGGCATTTCATGTGTTCTGTGGAGTTGCCTCCTCTGTGTCTCACCTGACCAACACATGTGAACCTAACTTCTTTCCAAATCATGGGTCTTCTAGAGAATGGCTATCTTGGCAGGAATAAACTGGACACAGTCCAGATAAGAGCCACAAGGGCATCTGCCAGTACAAACAAATTTTCTGTGAGAGGGGCACCTGGTCACAGGTCGAACACTTAGGCATGAGGCTGTCCACCAAGACAAAGAAGCACCCCAAGAAAGGCACACTGTAAACATCTACAGGAAAATCCTTGGAGCCCTGTCAAGTCAGCACTAGAGTTTATATTCACTGTCTGGAGAGAGACCTCAAGAACAAATTAGAAATACAACAGCCTATTTGGCACCAACAAGAATGACTCAGATCTACCAGTTCCCCTGCAGGGTAGAAAAGTTATTCTTCTGGAGACAACAGGTAGGCCATGAAGCTTGCTGGTCCCTGGGAAGAGGAGATACCACAGAGGAAGACAGGCAAGCCCTGCTCTTCTTGTCCCAGGAGATGATGAGAGGGAAAATGAAGAGAGAGTGAAGGGGAGGGGGCTGATTTAGGACTGTCCAAAGGATTTAATGCAAACACCAAGGAGGCACTGAGACAAAACAAAGGAGCATTGTCAAGGGGATGGAGTGGGACTGGGGAGAGATTTGCCCTTCTGGAAGACTCTATAAGTTGCTATCCGGTAATGAGAGATTGAATATACAAATGGACAATGACCAGACCATACTTAAAAATAGAACTCTGGCCGGGTGCAGTGGCTCACACCTGTAATCCCAACACTTTGGGAGGCCAAGGCGGGCGGATCACCTGAGATTGGGAGTTTGAGACCAGCCTGACCAGCATGGAGAAACCCTGTTTCTACTAAAAATACAAAATTAGCTGGGCATGGTAGTGCATGCCTGTAATTCCAGCTACTCGGGAGGCTGAGGCAGAAGAATTGCTTGAACCTGGGAAGCAGAAGTTGCAGGGAGCCGAGGTGGTGCCATTGTACCCCAGCCTGAGCAACAAGAGTAAAACTCTGTCTGAAAAAAAAAAAGGAACTCTGACCCACAATCTGCAGGAATCTGCCTACCTTATCTATATAACACCCCCTTAATCTACAATAACCAGCCTAGGAAGCCAGTCTGCCTGAAGTCAGACTTTCAGGAAGCCAGATTGCTGTCTCTAGTAACAATCAATGAAGCTGAATAGTAACTTCTGGAATAATCTGCAAAAAATGACCAGAACTTTATGAATAATGGACGGCTTCCCTAATTTTTATCCATGCTTCCAATGTAGGGCCAACCAGAGAAAGGCAAATATTCACCCCTAAGCAATCACATAGGATGCCCTGCCTCCTAGTGAGCCAGCCGCCTCCAGCTTCCCACGCCAGCCATCTCCAATCAGCATACACCTGAAGCCTTCCCTTCATTCCACCCTAAGGCTCCTCCACTCCTCTGCCCGCCTTTGCATTGCTGCCAAAAGTGACAGTGGCAGACTCCCTTGCTATAGAAAGCTCTGAATAAATAGCCTTTGCTTTTCTCATTTGGTTGGTCTTCGTCTATTTCTACAGTAGAGAAGCTTAGAATAGAGTCAGTTGGTCTAACGTGAGGGCCTCTATGGCAGGAAATAGATTGTCTAGGCTGGAGAATTGAATGAGGAATCAGAGTGTGTTACAAATGGCTATAGCTGAGGGAAGACAAAGTCACCCAGAGAGAGCTGTCAGCCCGGACCAAGTGAGAGGAACCAGAACAAGTATTATCCTGGCTGTGAACTTGAGCTATGAACTCCAGTGGGGTAAGTGGCTAGCAAGAGACTCCAGGAATGAGGCCCTGGACCTTGACCTGTTTATTCTTCCTTCTATAAGAAGACACGTAAGTCACATCCCTTCCCCTATATACCAAGAAACTATCTGGGAGAGGAGCTGCAGAGAAAAGTAGAAGTGTGAAAAATTGGAATGATTGTGCATTTTTACTTAAAGAGGCTGGGTATCCATTAAAGGGGCTATTTAAATGACTGCATCATCAGCTTTGCTGTTATTTCCCCACTAACCAGCTCACCCATAAAAGCATATCAGTTATAGGAAAAAATATTAAAACCATATTTTCTCTGCATGTTTAAGTTGTAGTTAAGCAAATTTTATAATTCCATAAGAACCGAAACTAATGTATTTTCTTGTTCCTGTGCTAAACAATTCTGGGATAAAGAATAGGTTTTTAGTTGAACAATGCTGAGATCAGGCAAAAACAACCCAGCTACTTGCTCCAGTGAATACCCACTCCTGGAAAATAAGACTGTGGAGCTACTGAAACTGCTGACTTATCAGGACTAACGGGTCACTCATCAAAGCTCGCTTTTATATTCTTACCTTGTGGTGCCTACCAATCCAAAGCTATTGTGCCATAAGTTCTGCCCAATCCCAACCAGTTCCCTGCCTTTCAATACTCACCTAAGAATCACCCAGACTAGGCCCTAAAACCCTAAATAATCCTCCCCTGACTTCTCTCTTCTGAGATGCTACTGGATTCTGTATCGAGATCAAGCTGATGTTCTCTCTTATTGCAGTAAGTCTATAAAAACCTAGCTTTGCTTAACCAACATTTTTTTTTCTGGTGGTGTTTTTGGACACTCCACAGCCAGTGCCATTATGCTTTAAATTGCGTGGTCTGGCTATGGAATGCTAGGGGAAAACAGCCACAGGTAACAAGTTAAGCTCATAGCTACAGGAAACAGATGAATTATGTCTGAGCAAAAGTGACTACAACCCAGAAGACCAAAGGTTAGAAGTATACATCCAGGAGAAGCTATAAACACCTATCCTAGTAACAAAGACATAAGACATGTAGTTTCTGTACATGGAATAGACCAATCACACCACTTTTATTTTCAGTGATTTTCTGTACACACAAAGAACAACAATTAAATTGAAGAAGAAAACAGTATACAAAAGAACATATAAAATACCTACGTAAATGTATGCACAGATATTATGCATAGTTGAGACCATGCAAGTTCAGGGGTTCTTTTTCCATACCTTGTATTAAATTCACCCAGTATTTAGGGAATATGACATGGTTTGGTTGTGTCCCCACCCAAATCTCATCTTGAATTATAGCTCCCATAACCCCCACGTGTCATGGGGGTACTTGGCGGGATGTAATTGAATAATGGGAGTGGATTTTCCCATGCTGGTCTCATGACAGTGAATAAGTCTCATGAAATCTGATGGTTTTATAAAGGGCCGTTCCCCTGCACACACTCTCTTGCCTGCCACCATGTAAGAGGTGCCTTTGCTCCTCCTTCACCTTCCACTGTGATTGTGAGGCTTTCCCAACCGTGTAGAACTGTGAGTCCATTAAACCTCATTTTCTTTATAATTTATAATTGTAAATAATTTCTTTATAAATTACCCAGTCTTGGGTATTTCTTCATAGCAGGATGAAAATGGACTAATACAGAAGAAAAGGAAGGAGGAAGAGAAGGAGAAGAAGGCCCTGATTTTCCTAAGGCATGTCCAACGATTCCTGTTTAATATGTTCACTTTGCACACCCACTTAGCCCACTCCCTTCCCATGGCCCCAGGCTCATGCTTCATGTTGTCCACATAAGCATTTCTATTGTATCTTGACACCAAGCATCAATTCCTCAGTTATCTTAGTCTGCAATTCTCATCCATGTCATCCTCAACATCTAATGCTTTATTCCCTCTCCTTGGCTGTCAGTGAGAACTTGGAGGGCACTTGCTTCTATAGTTAACTCTCAGATGAGGGTTGGCTGAATCTTGGAAGCATCTAGGACATTTGCTCAGTACCACCTCAGATAAGCTGTCATCTCCCTGCTGTCAGTTCTGATTGTACTGCCCTGGTTTCTTGGGCTGCCACTGCCTCGTGTCAGGCCCTCTGAAAGACCTCTTTCTGCAGCTGATATCTCTTGCTTTCTCTGAACACAGTGTCTGCCCACCTGGGAGGCTCAGAGAAACCAAACCCTCCAGTGTGACTCAGCAGAAAAGAACTGGGTTGCTGTTGCTGGCCAACACCATCCTGTTTCTATTTTTCTCCTCATACAGCTGTTACTATCCCAGAAAGTCACTTTCTGTCCCTAAACATCTGTTCTCCAAACATCTTTTTGCCTGTCAGTCCTCCCACCCTGTAGATTTTCATATTTCATCATTGTAGTACCATCTTGTTACAACAAAACTGGTTGAAAGAAGTAAGATTATATAAGTTGGGGGACAAAAAGATTTCTCACGGGGAAACAAATATGTAACTTTAAGTGCTTAAAAGTAAAAAAACAAACAAACAAAAAACAAAGAAAACTTTTCTTTAGAGATGGGGTCTTGCTCTGTTGCCCAGGCTGGTTTTGAACTCCTGGGCTCAAAAGATTCTCCTGAGTAGCTGGGACTACAGGAATGAGCCACCACATCTGGCTCTAAGAAAGTTTTTTTTTTTGTTTGTTTGTTTTTTAAAGAAAACATTGCACTTATTTTGTGTAACTTCATAGCACTGAAACACTGAAACAGTTGGTGGAAATTATAGAAATGGAACTCTTTGCTATAACAAGGACGCTCTTGTGATAGCTCTTGGTTACAGCAGCTAGACATATTAAATGAACAAGCCTACCTGTAAAGTTCCTAGATTTCAGTGCAGAATATTTCTGTGTGTTCTCTTTGTGAAAGTCTGTCAAGCTTATGACCTATGTACTTTTTTGTATGTATGTTATTTTTCAGTAAAAAGTGCAAAAAATGAGCAGACCCATCCCTTCATGCATGTGTGTTCTATTGGTGGGGCTTTTGAAGCAGAGACCAAAGGACATCTTTTATTTACGTATTTATTTTTTTTGAGACGGAGTCTCGCTCTGTCACCCAGGCTGGAGTGCAGTGGTGCGATCTTGGCTCACTGCAACCTCTGCCTCCTGGGTTCAAGCGATTCTCCTGCCTCAGCCTCCTGAGTAGCTGGGATTACAGGCACCCACCACCATGCCTAGCTAATTTTTGTATTTTTAGTAGAGATGGGGCTTCACCATGTTTGCCAGGCTGGTCTCGAACTCCTGACCTTGTGATCTACCAACCTTGGCCTCCCAAAGTGCTGGGACTACAGGTGTGAGCCACGGTGCCCGGCCCAAATGACATCTTATTTGGACAATCATAGGAGAGTGATACCTAGGACAGAAAGCTGAATAGTACCTCAGTTTCTTTAGACTTCATGATTCTGTTTCTTCCTGAGATGGAGAATTAGCACAGTGTACAGGCTCCTGCTGCCAAAATCAACCCTTGAGAAGCCATAGAAGCAAGAGGGAAAGATGAATTCCAGGAACTGACAACACTTGCAACAACCGAAAACCTTGAGAAATCTCTGGAGTGATAGCAGCTTGTCTTGTCTGGCGTGGGGCGGGGGACATAGTGGCTACAGCTGGGGGCTGAGGGCAGAGGCCCAAAGCCATCTTGGGAGAAGAGGCTGGAAGTCAGCTTTACAAATTCTGCTCTGGTGTCCCCACATCTGCTCCACCCGGGAGTTGCCTGAGGACAAGCCTTGACTGCCCCAGCACAGAAATGGCTACAGTGGCTTGGTGCTGGTGCTCTGTTGTCTGAGGGTGTGGGGGTGAGGCAGCACTCATATCTGGCAGAAGAAACCCTTATGGAAGGGGGAGTTGATGAAAATAGAGGGCGTCTGAGCAGCTGCACTCAGGATCCCGCTAACCTTCACTCTTAGCCCCCAGGCTGGTGGGTGGCCACCTTGGAGACAGCCACCTACATGTGCTGAATCACTCTAAGGGTTTCAAGTTAAACCTCCCCACAGACGTTTCTGGTGAGTGACGGACAGTGTCTTGGGTGGCTGGGCTCCCACCCTGCCCTGGTGCTTATGCCCTGCCACTCCCGTGGCCCTCTGGGATGCGCAGCACTGGAACCCCTCAGTGGTATTCTGGGGGACTGCAAGTTCACCTGGGCACGACCCTGCTCCTGCTGAGTACTCCTGCTGAAAAGGGCCACAAACTGTGAAGAAGTGTTGCAAGAGTTGGGATTCAAATGGATTCTGATTAATATGAGTGAAGAAATAAGGGAAGGTAATATCAATATAAAATACTGGGAAGAAATTGTAGGAATAAAGAACTGGAAGCACTAGGTCTGAAAATAATGTGGATTCAACTATGCTGCTCTCCCCAGTGCTCTGTGAACATTGCTCATTTATATACTCACTAGAATAAGACAGGCGCTATTATAAAGCCCATTTTGCAGATGAGGGAAGTAAGGCACAGAAAGGTTAAGTAACTTGTCTGCAATTATAGGCAGAGCTGGGATTTGAACACAAGTAATCTATCTCTGTGTCCAGCCCTTAACCATTCCACCGGGTCTCACACTTGATTAAAGATCTCAATGGCAGGCATGGTGGTACACACCTGTAATCCCAGCTACCTGGGAGTCTGAGACAGAATGATCCCTTGAACCCAAGAGTTTGAGTCTAGCCTGGGCAGCACAGCAAGACCCTGACTCAAAACAAAACAACAAGACAAAACCAATCAAAACATAGCAATGAATGGGGAAAATGGTAGAGGGAGTATAGCTGAAGGAACTTATGGGTTGCAATATTAGACTAAGGAGCTTTTCTAGAAAGCATGAGGAACGTATGAAGTAATAGAAAACAAAAAAGAAAAGGTAAGAAATATGGGGAACAAAGTAGAAGTGCCAATATTCAGATTATTGGACCTAGAAAAAGAGAAGGATTAGAAAATAGGAGGCTCTATAATTCTTTTTTTTTTTTTTTTTTTTTTTTTGAGACGGAGTCTCACGCTTTTGCCCAGGCTGGAGTGCAGTGGCGCGATCTCGGCTCACTGCAAGCTCCGCCTCCCGGGTTCCCGCCATTCTCCTGCCTCAGCCTCCTGAGTAGCTGGGACTACAGGCGCCCGCCACCGCGCCTGGCTAATTTTTTGTATTTTTAGTAGAGACGGGGTTTCACTGTGGTCTCGATCTCCTGACCTTGTGATCCGCCCGCCTCGGCCTCCCAAAGTGCTGGGATTACAAGCTTGAGCCACCGCGCCCGGCCAGGAGGCTCTATAATTCTAAACCAAATTGCTCAAGGAATGTTTTTACCTCACTCCTGAACTGACAGCAGGGGTGGGATTCGGCACCTTCAATGTCTGTCTTTCCCATTCCTGCCAGTGGTGAGGAATTTGTCAACGAAATCAGGAAATCTGAATTCACCATCCCTGCTGACTTTCACTGAAGGAGGCCATCCTGTCCAGGTGAATAGCCAGTTCCAGCATTTGGGGGTTTTTGCAGACAGAGTAACAGGGTGTAGAAATCAGAGGCACATAAAGGTTTGGGGAATGGGGCAGCAAACTGGTCTCTCCAGGATATTGTTAGCTGCATGGAAACATGGACAGAGCCAACGGGAAAGGGTGTTCTTTTAGATCTTTTAGTCAGAAAACGATAGCCAGTGGGCCAGATCCAGCAGCTGCCTGTTTGTAAACCATCTTTTATTGGAACACAGACACGCCCGTTCATTTACTGATTGTGGTTGTTTTTGCCTTACAATGGCAGAGTCGAGTAGACAGAGACTGATGGCCCACAAAGAGTACAAATTATTTACTATCTGGCCCTTTACAGAAAACGTTTGCTGAGCTCAGACCTGGATTCATGCTTCTGGGTTAAAATCTGTCAGGACATCCTGCTTGTCCCCTCGTGCATCCCTCCCTCCCACCCACCGTGTCCACAGGAGACTTCCTCTACCCTAGCCTCTGTCTTGTTCCCCCCACACTGGGCTCAGTCACTGGAATTCATCACTCATGGGTGGGCTCCCAGTGGGATGGTTAGCTCCTCTGCTTGCACCTGGGTAATTAGAAGGGTCATTTCATATTCCTCTGTGTTTTCAGAGGGGCCGCCCATCTGTGCATTCGGGCAGGGAGGGCTCAGCTCCCTTAGTGGTGGTTGGAGTGAAGGAAGGATGAACCATAGACCAGAGGGTAGTTCCTTCAGCCCCAGGCAGCACTCACAGCTCACTTAATTTGCACAAAGCATACAGAGGGAACCTGACCTCTTGCTCAAGAAAGAAAAAAAAAATAGAGCTGGAGCTGGGACTGGGAGGAAGAGAAAGGGCTCTCTTCTGGATGGGCGGCTGTTTGTGTTGCGTTGGAGTCCTCTGCCTGTACCTCCATCTGCCCTGGTGAGATAACATTTCACGATGAGAGCTGAGGAGGTGGCTCCCTCCTGCAGAGGTGCATGACTTGGCTGAAGTGTTTTGCTTCGCTGGCACACGTCTTCTCTTTTCAAGTTAGATGAGCTCACACATCCCCCTTGCCTGTTTGCAAAGTCCATATGGGAGATGAAGGCGAGACGGTTTGACTAAGGGCAGAAGGAGGGAGTGAAGAGGAGGAAATGTGGGAGCGGGGATGCCTGGCCAGACTGAGCCTTCCTCAAATTAGGTCACTGTTTATATAAAAAGTTAAAATTAAACCAAGGACTATTTTCCAAGGTTTCTGACACTGGACATGACTCCATGCAGCATCCCTGGAATGCAGTGCAATAAACATCACAGAGCACATGATGTCACACTGAGGGAGAAGCCAGGGAACGTCACTAGCAATGAATCCCAGGCTCTACACAATTATACCGGAGACAGACAACATCCTTGTTCTCTCTGATGCTTTCCTCTAAGTTTTCCTGCTGGCTTTTTCTGTTCTTCTAATTCTCACATTTTTATCCACGAGGCAACCATGTCCCCTGAGAGCTACCACATGCGGGGCTCTATGTTTCCATTTGGCCAATAGCATAAAGCTCTTCAACAAAGCTTTGACCTTCCTTCTCCTTCTGACAGATTGTTATGACCTTACCTTCCCGCAGTGATTCCTCAACGTGAAACAGCAAGGTAGGTTTCATTATCACCGATCTGCAGATGGAAAAAGCAGGCTCAGAGAGGTTCAAGGACTTCCTTAAAATCACAGAGCAAGAGAGCGGCTGAGAGGCACTCAAAGCAAGGTGGTCTGTGAGCTTCCCACCCTTCTGAGTGCCCTGGTCCTGGCACACCTCCATAGGTTTGCCATGTTTAAGGGATTTCCCTGAGGGAAGGGACTCTGGCTTATGTGGTGTCCAGCACAGTGCTTGCTACATCATAGACATTCAAAAGTCCGTGTTCAGTGAAGATCCTTATATGTGCCCATTAGCCACATGTTTGACTTTTTCCCTTGTAGCCTGGAAGGTCTCTGAAGGCCTGGGTTATGATTTTTCCTTAATATGGGGCCAAGTCAGTAACCTCAACCTCTGCTTCCAAGGCATTTAAATGGAAATGAAACACCGAATATAAGATGAACCCACCCGATCCACCAAGCAGTATTCTTTATATGGCTTCCCTAGTGTCAAAATATATCCCTTCATGCCTGGCCATTGTCGACTCCATTGTTGACATCCTATCTCCATCTGGTAGTCAGATCCCTCTTCCCTGTTTGAATTCTGTATCTACGTTTTTAAATAAGCCAGAAAACACTCACCCCGCCAGCTCCAAATTAGTTCTTCTTTTCATGCCTTTTCTGTTTCCTGGCTCCATGCCACAATCTCCCTCCATTAGTATTAAGAAATAGTGCTCAGAAAGTCATATGTCTTCACCTAGTTAGCACCTCTCTTTCGGGACAGCTTCTCTGAGGGTGGCTCCCACACATGCCAGGCTTTTCTCCTAGTGATTGCTAGGTTGTCAGTGTCAGGGGCAGGGAGGAGCATGTGTGAAGATGGGTGTCGGTAGGGGAAGGGAGGGGAAGGTGCAGAACATTGTTACACGAGGCACTCTGTCATGGTGATTGAAGGAAGCAGTTTCTTGGCCATGTGTCCAGGATGTGCGTTAAGGGAGCCAAGACGAATCATTCATATCTTATGAAGAGTTGTATTTGGAATCTTTAAATAAATAAGAAATGCTTCTCTCTCCTTATCTAACTCTCCATTTGTCTTTTTTAAATGCTAAGTTTCATAAAGATACCTGGAATTAAATCATCCCAAGTTAGGGTTCCATAAAAGTCATTAGCCACCAAAATCTTTCCCTCTGGGGCCACCTTTTTCTGGGAAGTTCCCTCAGCTCTGCCCTTCCTCCCACTCTCCACTGTATTCCCCCCAGCTGTCCTTCACAACACTTAGCACCCTGTGCTGGGGGGAAATGAACTCCCTCATCTCTCTCCCCTTCCCTGTCTTCTCTATTCACACGGAGCCTGGCTCATAACAGAAGGCCAACAAAAGACTGTTGAGGGAATTAAAAAATGACTAAAATTTTCTTGACATTTAGTTTGAATTTTTATTCTCAGATTTCAGCATAGGACTATCCTACAAGTATCACAAATGCAGAAATTCCCTGGGGGGAATCTCATATGTAATTATTGAATTATTTTCTAGATTTTAATATATTCTGCTTTTGCATTCTTTCTGTTTCAGTTGTCTATTACTTGATAACAATCTCCTCCCATTATTTAAGAGTTGGTGGTTGGCAGGGCTCAGCTGGCAGTTCTTCAGCACCAAAGTGCAATACCTCAGGTCACTCGTCAGGTGCATTTACCTGGAAGTTCACTGAGACTTACGTATCCTTGACAGCCTCTTATTCTCTATGTGGTTGCTCATCATTCAGTGATCTAGCTTGAACTTCTTTATAGAATGGCAGATGACTTCCAAGAGGAAGCATTTGGAGAGGACAAGTCCCAATGTGCAAGCGCTTATCCAGCTTCTGTTCGGTCACATTTGCTGCTGTTTCATTGGCCAAAGCAAGTCCCATGGCCAAGTCCTGTATCAGTGTAGAAGGGACCGTGTGACGACATGTAATAGTCTACCACTGTTACACAACCCATCTGGGTCTGTTTGACCATGCATGGCAGAAACCCAATCACTGAAGTGCTGAATTTTTTAGAAAGAAAGGATTATTGCAGGGCAGCCAAACAAGAAGATAGGAGATGGGTTCAAATCTATCTCCTCATCTCAGCTCACAAGTAGTATATTTAAGGTCAGAGGCTTTAGGAGGAGGATTTGGGGGGTGGTTAAGGACTGGTGGAAAGGAAAGGGAAGTTAGGAAAATCTCTTGGGCATACAGTTATCCTTCACAGGTCACATGTGTAAATTCAGGGGTTGGGAACTGGTATAAAACATGTGCTGGAAATTTGGGCTATAATGTCAAAGGTCACCCAGCCAGCAAGCTAATCTCCTTTGCACAAGCTCCAGCCAGCCATATTGGTTCTGGCTGGTTTTAACTGGCCCTATGGTTTAGCAAGTGGACATCTTATAAACAAGCTCATACATTTTGTTAATCACCAAAATCCCTTTTAGCCCTGTCCTTTGGTCCATTTAACCCTGTGATGCACAGTTTTACCATACCTCCTATACCTTCCTAAGTATTTCCTTGTCACATATTTTAATAGTTCAGTGAGCCTTGTAGATGAACTCCCTTATCTTGAGTTGATTAATAACATATATTGAATGCTGACTAGATGCTAAGTGCCCTGAAGTGATAGAAAATAGGCTCCTTGCCTCAAAGACTATATATTTTATTTGGGGACTTATAATATACAGAATTGAAAATATCTTAAGCCATCTACCAGTGCTGTTTTATGCATATCATATAAATATGAGTCACTAAAGCCACCAAAGTAAGCACAGTGAAAATTTCAATCGTCAGAGTTGCTATGTGATCTAGGTTGCCATCTCTATCCCTGTCCAGAGACGCTTGTTGTCAGTTGATACCAATTCAAAGAAAGAGAACTCCAGCAATTCCTTAGGGAAAGAAATATAATCTCATGAATGAAACGTAGTTGTAGCCCTTGTGATGGCAGCGGCCTGTCTGGAGCAGCCACTGAAATCACACCGGCTGCAGCAGGGAGGTACTGCTGGGGCTACATGCTCTGTGGAGCTAGTGGGAGCCTTCCAAGTTGGGGTGGGAGCTCCCGAGGTGCCACTGCAGCCACCCAAGCCACAACTCAGGCATCCCTGTGCTCTCAAGGCCCAGGAGCAGGGGGAAGCCTGCCCTCCTGGGTGCAGCTGCAGCCACTCAAGTTGCAGCTGTAGACCTGGGCCTCGTGCTCCACACAGCAGACAGGAGCCCCACCTTCCTGAGTGTGACCACAGCTGTCCAAGTCAGGGCTGTGGACCCGAGTCTCCCTGTACCCTTGGGGGCCTAAGAAGACCACCCCGCCTGCCCTTGCAGGCTTGGAAGTGCCTGCTTCTGCTGCCTGGATTCTCTGTCAGCACCTGTTCCAATCTCAGAGCAATGTGGAGCCAAGCCTAGGTGTTGTTGCAGTCCGGCCAGGAGTGCACATGCTCAGGGCAGCGCTGATACACCAGACCCCTGCTGCCTTGGCCCCCTCTGGACTTTGGGCACCGGGAAGCACAAGAGAAAGGCCAAGGTGGAGCTGAAGACAGCCTGACACTGGCCTGCAGGTGCCCCTTGGCACGAGCAGCCTGGGCACCATGGAGGGCAGCAGGAGGCAGACAGGATCCTGGGCAGAAGAGAGTGGGTACCCAGTGAGGCCCCACCTTCAGGCCAGGGAGAGCCTAAAGACTGGGGGCGGGGCTGCCAGTCCAGCAGACCAGAGTGGGAACTTGTGGTGCCTTTTCTGGGCCCGCCCATGGCCACCTCTGGACCAATTGGCATGTAATTCCTCCCCTCTGAGCCCCATAAAGCCCTGAGCTCAGCCAGAGCCAAGCAGACATCGGGATGCCCAGCTGCAGAAAGGAGCTACCCACTCCAGGGCCTCCTCTCTGCTAGAGCTGCAGATGTCAGGATGACGAGCTACAGAGAGCACAGAGAGACCACAGTGTGATGACCTGCCTTCAGGGAGGAGCCACCCACTCTTCTCCTCCGCTGAGAGCTGCAGACAAGAGGACCAGCTACAGGGAGGTGCTACCCTCTCTACTGATAGCTAAACATTTGTCAGGATGACTTGCCCAGCAGAGAGGAGCTATCCTCTCTGCTAGCAGCTGAACGCTCATTGGGACACCTTGGCTGTGGAAAGGAGCTACCCACTGTGGGTTTCCTCTGAGCTGTTCTATCACTCAATAAAGCTCCTCTCCATCTTCCTCACCCTCAAATTGTCTGCATACCTTATTCTTCCTGGTCTCAGGACAAGAACTTGGGACCCACCGAATGGTGAGGCTGAAAGAGCTGCAACACCAACAGGACTGAGACATGCACCTTGCTTGTCACATTGCGGGCAAAGAAGAAAAGAAGAGCTGTGGCCCTTTGGGGACCCAAGACCTAGGAGCTGCCTGAGCCAGGGCTGGGATGTCCTTTTTGGGGCCCCACAGTTCCTGGCATCTCCAAGCTTCTGGGTGCCACTGTGTTCCCAGCTGCCAACCATGGAAGCTGCTTGTGATGCACCTGGTCCAGCTGCAGCTTCGCAGAGAGCCAGTACCCATGCTGGCACCTGGAGCTGCCTGCCCTGCTGCAGTAGCTGGCATGTCTGACTGCACAGTGGCCAGACCCCACACTTGCTCACACACCCCTCGCCGCTCCACGCAGTCTCCATTGGCGGGCATGGGAACCAGGCCAGCATCATGAGCCAAGCGCAGTCTGCAAGGACGAGTGCGCAGAACAAACCCAGTGGGCCCGAGCAAAATTCAGGCACAGGTGTCACCAGCCACAGAGGTTTCCGGCCTCTGTGACACCCCAAATGATCCTGTGACACTAGCATGGTGAACTTTTTATCATGACTATCACAATTTATATAGTTATTTTGTTTCTTTTAGCTTCCTTCCTCTTAATCCCTCACCTAAATAATCATCCAAAGCTATTCGGAGGGAGAAGGGTGCAAGGTGTTCTCAATGATGGCAGTGGTTCTCATAGTGCAGGCTCTTAACCAGCAGCACCTTGGAAGTTGTTAGAAATGCAGGTTCTCAGGCCCTCCCCACTCCTACTGCATCAGAACCTCTCAGGGTGGGGTCCAGCAATCTGTGTTTTAACAGCCCTCGGTGATTCTGATGCACAACTAAGCCTGAGAGGCACTGATTTGGGGGGCACATGATTAGGCCATGGTTGTTACTGAGGTGACTTAGCCAGAGCAGGTCATTCTAATTACCTAGGATGGCTGTTCACATACCTGCTGCCAGGTCAGTGCTGCAGCATCTTCCCTAACAAGCAATGAGGGATGAAATAGGATGCTTTTGGTAAAATCACCCAGTTTCTCAGAGAGAAGAAAACTCTCTGGAGAATTTCTAATGCAGAGATTTGGCACATCATATGCACTAATTTAGACATACCAATTGAAAAAAATTTTTTTTCTATAGACATTGCATACAAATTCTCTAGAATTTCAAGTACAAGTTAACTGCTACAGGAACTCTTTGGCAGAGTGTCTGCTATTACTCTATTTTCTTTTCATTTTCCTATCACATCCTGGGCAAGAATGGCAGATGAGATATACAAAAATCAGGTTAGAAAGAAGGTAATCATACTTCTCTGAAAAAAAGTTTTCCCCCAGATCCAAGATGAAAATTAGAAAGAATTTCATCTTTCCAGAATTGTCAAGCCGTCTGGCAAAAGAGCTGACTGATACAACTTTTATGTTATTGACCAAATTCTCATACCAATTTCTCTTTTTCTCGTAAGTGTAAATATGTTCCAGTTAAATCTTTGGGGTTGGCGGTGGCAGTGTGGGTGGTTCTTCACTGAAGGACTCTTGACTTTTTCCATTTCAAACTAAGTGGAGGCAATTTAGAATTATGAATTAAAAGCCTCACACATTCCTATCTGATTCAACAGTAACCTATCTGTAAATTCATACCATTGAAATAACTAAGCATGTGTGCAAAAAATAGCCATAAAGTATTTATTTCATCATCATTTTTAATAGGAAAAAAACTGGAAGCAACCTAAATATTTAACAATAGAGGATTATTTTGGAAAGTATGCATGTTCATACATACAGCTGAATAATACAACTCCTTTAAAATGACAATTCATATGGATTGTAGAAGACTATTACCTGACATGGAAAGATGTTCAGGGTATGTCATTAACCAGGTGAAGCAGGTTCCATATAGTAGGTACAGGCACTTCACATTCAGGAGAATGGCTACTATTAAACAAGGAAAATAACAAGCACTGTTGAGACTGCAGAGAGCTTGGAACCCTTGTGCACTGCTGATGAGAATGTCAAATGAGGCAGCCACGTGGAAAAAGTATGGCACTTCCTCAAAAAGTTAAACATACAATCACCACTGGATCCAGCAATTCCACTTCTAGGTATATACCCAAGAGAATTGAAAGCAGGGTCTCAAAGTGATACTTGTACACCAATATTTATAGCAGCATTATTCGGAACAGCTGAAAGGTGAAAACGACTCAAGTGTCCATCAACAAATGACTTAATAAACAAAATGTGACATATTAGCCTTAAAAAAAGGAATGGAATTCAGCTACATGTTACAACATGGATTAACCTTGAAAACATTATGCCGAGTGAAATAAACTAGACACAAAAAGACACATACTGTATAATTCCACTTATATGAGGAACCATTCAATTCATAGAGACAAAAGTAGAATAGAAGTTACCAAGAGTTGGAGGGAGAGAAGAATGGGAACTTGTTTAATGGGCAGAGAGTTTTGTTTGGGATGATGAAACAGTTCTAGAAATAGACAGTGGTGATGGTTACATGACATTGTGAATGTACTTAATGCCACTGAATTGTACACTTAAAAGTTGTTAAAATGGGCGGGGCATGGTGGCTCATGCCTGTAATCCCAGCACTCTGGGAAGCCAACGCAGGTTGATTGCTTGAGTCCAGGAATTTGAGACCAGCCTGGGCAATGTGGTGAAACCCTCTCTCTGCCAAAAATACAAAAATTAGTCTGGTGTGAGGGCGTATGCCTATAGTCCCAGTTACTCGGAAGGCTGAGGTGGATGAATCGTTTGAGCCCACGAAGTCGCAACTGCAGTGAGCTGAGATCACGCCACAGCTCTCCAACCTGGGTGACAGCAAGATCCTGTCTCCAAAAAAAAAAACAAAAAAACCAAAAAAACAAAAACCCAATGGTAAAATTTATGTTTACTATTATGTATATTGCCATTTATGTACACTTTATCACAGTAAAAATGGAAAACATTGTATGTATAATGTAATAATATTTTTACAAATATGCAATACCCACTTATTTCCTTAATTTTAAAATGTCATTATTTGTATGAAACACTATTAGCTTAATAAGTTTTTTCAGATGAAAGGAAATACTATCATATTATATGTACTCACATATTTAAACTGATTCCAAAAATACCAAACTTTGGAAAATTTACATCTTAGGAATTAAGAAATGTGTACGTAGGCATGGAAAAAGGTCTGGAAAATGCTCACCACTAGTATAACAGTTTCGGTGGCAGAATTACGGGTAGTCTTTATTATTCTATTTTTCCTGTATGTATTTTTACATTTTTCTATATACAGCACTATTTTTGTAACAGTAAGTTTTTATTTAAGGGCATATTAAAAAATATGCCCTTTCTAGAATGGTTTTTCTGAATCTAAGAATTTACAATTTCACCTACAACATACACTCCCACCCAGAAAATAATGCCAGGGGATTAAAATCACCATGAAAAGACCTTTCTGCATTCAACCAGGATGCGGGAATGAGCCATCACTAAGCTCTGTTTTGCTTCATCCAACTTCCCTGCGCCCAGCGTCCACATCAATATTTACACACTCCATCATTCCTCGGGTTATTTATTTTCCTTGGTCCATTTTGCACAGTGACTAAGTTTTGCAGCATGGAAGTTGACAGAATTTGTCATTGATATCAATCTTTATTAAGTTTACTGCTGAGAGCTCAGAAAATGGTGGTTCTGGAGCAAGGAACAGGGTGAGAGCAGGAAGAGCATCAGGCAGTAAGAAAAGCTGTGTGTGTGTGTGCGTGTGTGCGTGTGTGCGTGTTTAAAATGTTTGTCATTGTTGCTCCAACCTTAATTTGCTGATGATTGCATTTCTCTGTAATACTTTTAGTTTTTACAATCAAACAAAATCTACAATTCTGCTACTCAGCAGCCACCATCAGGAAGAGGCAAGAGAGGAAGAAGAGATGCTCCTCCTGGCTGAGCCTGAGGTTCCGAATCTCATGGGCTTCCCTCTGCTGCACAGCCAGCCTCTCACAAAGAGCTGGGTTCTGTAGAGAAGAATCTTCAGGCAGCGAGTCTTCTGGAGCTTCTGAAACTGAAGAAACTAAGGCCATGTGTAGCATGACATTTATTGCTTGTGTATTATACGGTGTGTTTGAAAAGAGCAAAGTGAAACTGCCTCTATAAACTTTATAAAATTAATTAGAGAAGAAGGGAGGGGGAGAAACAAAAATAAACTAAACTTGCAGCATGTTCCACATTAATCATTAAGCGAGATTACTCTCTACCTTGCTTCCTCAAAGCTTTTTGGTGCCTATGGTCCTAGAATCATGTAGACCTTAGACTGTAGTTCTCCTGAACAGCTCTTTAGATAACAACTTGAACATTATGAAATGTTACGTTTTCCCTTTGAGATAGTCCTTCAGGTCCTGCAAACTGATGTAACAAGTGACTCAATTGACCTGAAGGGCCCACAAGGAGCTGACTCACCATAGATGCAGCTTCCGCATCCCCGTGATTTCCTCCTTCTTGCCCCAACCAACCAACAACCTCAGTTTTCAAACCCTTCACCTTCCACAGTCCCCTTAAAAGCCCCAGCTCAAAACTCCTCAGGAAGACAGATTTGGGGTTCTCCTCCCATCTCCTCACACAATACCCTGCAATCATTAAACTTTTTCTCTGCTGAAAAGCCTGCTGACTCAGTGTAATGGGTCTGTTACTGGGCAGTGGGCATACAAACCGGTTAGTCCTATAATAAAGAGTTCTAGAAAGAGCCCTACTGCTCAGCTTCACTGCTTCTAGTTGTGTAATCTTTGACGGATTCCTCGCCGCTGTATGCCTCTAGTCTCTAACCTGAAACATGGGGCAAATAATACTTCCTACCTCACAGAATTGTTATGTTATTAAATAAGTTAATATATATAAAGTACTTGGAATAATTCCTGGAGCATAGGATGCACACAACAAAGGTTAGTTCTTTTATTATAATATGGAGCCAGTTCCCATTAAAAGCTGTAACCCGGGCTGGGGGGCTACACTTTTACTCTCAACAGAAAGATCTGTGTTGAGAAGGGTAGCTCTTTGCCACTGCAGATTTATATAAGAAGGAAGAGATAATTCTAAGCTGCTCTTCATGCTGTCCTTTATTAGTGTAGGTTGGCAGCCTCAAGCATGAGGCCAGGCTACAAATGCTAGCGATCCAAATTAATGCAAAAACTTGCCTAGTGTGCAACTGAGGGAGATGGAGCAAGTCAGTTTAAACAGAGCCACAAACAACAGTAAGCTTTAAATGTCTCAGCTACAGTCTCAGATTCACATCATCTTACAGGCAGAAGAACGTGGAGTAAGTAGTTGGGGGGTCACATCTACCTTTTTAGCCATTCTGCCAAGCATGAAAATTAGTTCTGTAAGCAAAATACCTGAATTAGCTTTTGAACTTTTCTTTATTGAATGAATTTCAACAAAGTGAACACACCCATGGACTTCCTACCCAGATAAAGATATAGGACATTACCAGCATGTCAGAACTTTCTAATAATTGCTGCACTGCAATGTCAGCTTTGTTGTAAATCAGGGGATTTAAATGTGTATGTTCAGACTTTTTAGTCTGTTCTGATGGTCTACTAGCCACCAAGATCACACTGTTTTAAATTAACGTAGCTTTATGATACTTCCTAATATCTGGTATTTTATTTCTTTTCTTTTCTTTTTTTTTTTTTTTTTTAGAGAGTCTCACTCTGTCGCCCAGGTTGGGTTGCAGTGCTATGATCTCAGCTCACTGCAACCTCAGCTCCTGGGTTCAAGCTATTCTCTTGCCTCAGCTTTCTGAATAGCTGGGATTACAGGTATCTGCCACCTCACCTGGCTAATTTTTGTATTTTTAGTAGAGATGGGGTTTCACCATGATAGCCAGGCTGGTCTCAAACTCCTGGCCTCTGATGATCCACCTGCCTCAGCCTCCCAAAATGCTGAGATTACAGCGTGAGTCACCGTGCCTGGCCAGTACTTTATTTCAACTTTGTTTTTCTTTCAGATTGTCTTGGACACTTTCTGTCCTTAGCATTTCCATATACATTTTGTAATCAGATTGTAAATTTCTACACATTAAAAAAAAACCTGCTGAAATTTTTATTGGGATTACATTGACTACACAGATCAATTTAGGGGAGAAAATGACACCTTTATCCAACACTGAATCTTCCAATCTATGAACATGGTATAACCCTCCATTTATTTAGGTCTTCTTTAATTTCTCTTGATAAAGCTTCATAGAGCGATAGGGGTCTTGAAAAACAATTTCTAGATTAAAGGGCATCATCTTAAAATTTTGTTTTCTAATTATTTGTTCTAATCTAAGAATACAATTGATTTTTTTCTTTTGCATCCTTACCTTGTAGCCAATGGCTTTGGTAAATCCACTTATTAAATATCATAGTTTATCAGTAGATTCTTTTTGAGATTCTACATACATAAGCATATTTTCTGTATATGGTAATAGTTTTTAGGGACTTTTTCCCAATTCTTGTAACTCTAATGTTTTTTCATTCTTTATTGCAGTACACCCTCCAGTAAAATGTCATATAGAAATAATGATAGCTGAAATCCTCATCTGTTCCCAAAATCAAATGAAAATATTTCAGTACACTACTGTTAAGTAGGATGCTTGCCATGGGTGTTTTGTGTATACTCTTTGTTAGTTTAAAGAAGTTCTTTTAATTCCAAATTTACTGAGAGTTTTCATCATGAATAACTGTTGAATTTTATCAAATAATTTTAATGCATCTGGGAAGATGATGATATGATTTTTTGCCTTCATCTGTTGTTAATGTGGAGAATTTCACTAATTGATTTTGGAATGTTAAGCCAACCTTGCGCACTTTGAATAAAGACAATTTGGCCATTATGCACTATCTTCTTATACATTAAAGGTTCAGTTTACTACTATTTTTTTGTTAGAATCTTTGTGCCTATTTATGACAGGTATTATATTGTAAATATTTTCTTGTAGTATCCTTGTCAAGGTTATGCTAGCCTCATGAAATGAGATAGAAAATGTTTTCTCCATATCTATATTTCAGAAGAATTGGTGTTATTTCTTTCTTAAAAGGATGACTTCATGTGAAGTTATCTGGACCTGGATTTATCTTTGAAGTGAGGTTTTTCATTTTAAACACAATTTCTTTAGGAGAAATAAGATTGCTTATGTTTTTCTATTTCTCCCTGTGTCCATTTTGTAAGCTATATTTTTCAAAGAATTTTTCTACTTCTAAATTTCTCTACAACTTATTTTAAATATCCCTTGTAACTGTAGTGACTTCCCATTTTTCAATCTTCATGTTGAAAATTTGTGTCTTTTATTTTTTTGTTCTTGATCAGGCTTGTTAGAGTTTGTCAACTTTATCAACCTTTTTAAAAAAAATTTATCAATCTTTTAAAAAACAACTTTTTATTTTGTTGATTTTGTCTGTTTTTGTTTTTTATTTCATGGAGTTCTGCTCTTAACTTTATTATTACATTCCTTCAATTTTCTTTAAATTTTTTCTTCTAGTTTCTTGAAATAGATGCTTAATTAATCTCAACTTTTCTTCTTTTTCCATATATGCATTTAAAACAAAAAATTCCCATCTTGGCATTATTTTAGTCACATAACACGAGTTGTTTTGTTTGTTTGTTTGTTTGGTTTTTGAGGCGGAGTCTCGCTCTGTGACCCAGGCTGGAGTACGGTGGCGCGATCTCTTGGCTCACTGCAACCTCCACCTGCTGGGTTCAAGTGATTCTCCTGCCTCAGCCTCCCGAGTAGCTGGGATTACAGGTGCCAGACACCACGCCCCGCTATTTTTTGTATTTTTAGTAGAAATGGGGTTTCACCATGTTGGCCAGGCTGGTCTCAAACTCCTGAGCTCAGGTGATCCACCCACCTTGGCCTTGCAAAGTGCTGGGATTACAGGCGTGAGCCACTGCACCCAGCCCCCAAGTTCTTATATATAGTATTTTCATTTTGCTTTGGCTTGAAATATTTTCTAATTTCCAGTATGATTTCTTTTATCACCCTTCAGTTACACAGAAGTTTACTCTTAAGTTTTCAAACATTTGGTGTTTCTCTAGGTAGGATTTTGTTACTGGTTTCTAGCTTACTTCTATAGTGCTTAGAGAATACACTCTGGTTTCTATCCTTAACAAATCTGTTGGGACTCACTTTATGGCTCGGAATTAATTCAGTTGTAGTAAAATATTCCTTGGGCACTTAAAATGCCTTTATATTCAGCACTTTGGGGGTACAATTTTTAATACATGTCAATTAGATCAAGCTTGTTAAAAGTATTTAAATATTCTGTATATCCAATTGTTTTATTGATTACTGGGAGAAAACTAATAAAATCTTCTAGTATATTTGCATATTTGTCTAATTTTCCTTTTGATTCTGTAAACTTTTTATTTATATATCTTAAAGTTATATGTCATATGAAGTTTATTATATATTAATATATTTTATTTGTATATTTTTATTATTTATTTATATGTGTTATATGAAGTTTTATTTTAAAGTTATATGTTATATGTACAACTTCAGCATCATTATATCTTCCTGTTGAATTGACCCTGTTTTATTAACTAAATTTGTCTGCTTCATTAACAAAAATTTCATGTTTATCTCTAGTAGAATTTCTTGCCTTAAAGTCTCCTTTTTCTACTAATAGTGGAGCTTTTTCAGCTTTCATTTGGTAAGTGGTCATATGGTGTAACTCTTACTTTCAATCTTTTGGTTTTCTTACATTTAGATTGTGTCTATATAAGTAGCATCTAGTTGTGGTATTTTAAAATACAGTCTGACTGCCTTTGTTTTGATTGGAATATATGTTCTATTTACATTTAAAATAATTACTGATAAATGTAGGTTTGTATCTACCATGCAATTATGTTTTGTTTTTCACACGTGTCCTTTGTGTCCCTATTCTCTGCTTTCCAACCTTCTTTAGTATTTACTGAGTGTATTTTATTATTCCTTTTCTGTCTATTGGCTTTTATTTATATCTTTTAGTACTGTTATCTTAGTGGTTGCCCTAGAGATTACCATATGTGAACTCAATTTGTTAGAGTCAATGTCAACTTTGTATATTTACCACTTCCTGGATTTAGAATACTCACTTCATTTACCTTCCTCCAGCCTTTTGTGCTATTGCTTTCATGTTATTTACTTCCATGTATATTTTAAACACAAGACATTTTTATTTCTGTTTTCATCAGATAAGGTAGATATAGATTTACCCACACAATTATCCTGCCCAGTGCTCTTCGGTCCTTATCTGCTTTACAGTGTTTTCTTCCAGAATTATTTTCCTTCAATCTGAAGATCTCTTTTCAGTATTTTATTTGCAAGGTTCTGCCAACAATGGATTATCTGAGTGTTTGTTTATCTGAATACTTTTTTTATTATGCCTTTACCTTCAAGGATGTTGTCTTGGGGTATACAGTTCTAGGTGGGCAGTCATTTACTTACTTTATTTATCTATGTGTAACACTTTAATAATGATATATTTTTCTGGCTTCTATTTCTTTCTTTCTTTTTTTTTTTTTGAGACAGGGTCTCACTCTGTCACCCAGGTTGGAGTACAGTGGTGCAATTTTGGTGGCTCACTGCAACCTCCACCTCCCAGGCTCAAGTGATTCTCCTGTCTCAGCCTCCTGAGTAGCTGGGACTACAGGGGCCCACCACCACACCCAGCTAATTTTTGTATTTTTAGTAGAGATGGAGTTTTGCCATGTTGGCCGTGCTGGTCTCCAATTCCTGGCCTCGAGTGATCCACCCACCTCAGCCACCTAAAGTGCTGAGATTACAGGTGTGTCTGGCTTCTATTTCTATTATCTATGTTATTTTTGTTCTCATAAATGTAATGTGTCTTTCTCTGGCTGCTTTTAAGATTTTCTCTTTGTCTTTGATTTCTGCAGTTTTACCGTGCTATTCTAGTATTTTTGTTTGTTTGGTATTTATCTTGTTTTGAAAAACCATTTTGAAAAATTCTCAATCAGAATGCCTTTGATCATTTTTCTGATTATGCACATATTAAGCTACATGAAGTTTTTTCACAGCTCACTGATACTTTTATCATTTGTTTGAGTCTACTTTTTCTGTGCTTCATTTAGGATATTTTCTCTTACTATACATCTTCAAGTTCACTAATTTTTTCTTCTACTATGTCTAATCTGCCATCAATCCCATTTATTATTTAATCTCAGACAGTAAAGTTTTTCTCCAGAAGTTTCATTTGGGTCTTTTAAAATATTTTCCATATCTCTACTTAACTATCTGAACATATAGAATAAAGTTCTGACAACTAGTTTGTTCTTGTCTGCTAGTTCTAACTAACGTCTGTGCTGGTTCTGGATTGCCTTCAATTCACTGATTATTGAATGCTTGATATCTTTATTTGGATGCCAGACATTGTGGATTTTTACCTTGTTGAGCTCTAAATATTTTTGTTTAAATATTCTTGTATAACTATTCTTGAGCTTTGTTCTGGGATGAATTGGAAATGATTTGATTCTTTCAGATATAGCTTTTATGATTTGTTAGGCAGGTCCATAACCGCTTTATCTGAGGCTAATTATTCTCCACTACTAAGGCACAACGTTGCTAAGTATTCTACCCAAATGCCTCACGAATTGAGTTTTCCAGTCTGGTTGTTGGGAATAGTCACTATTCTCAGCTTTGTGTATGTGTCAGGCACTATTCTCTCATTCTTTCAGGTTTTTTTTCTTGCCCCATTCTTGGGTAGCTTCCTCACATGCATGTGTTGGTCTGTACTCTGTTGTGCACTCATGCGGGACCTTTGCAGATGTCCAGGGTTTTCTCTCTGAATGCCATCCCATGACCTCCAGCCATGGTGATCTCCTACATCCTCAGCCCCATCTCCTCTGCTCTACCTGGGTTTCCCCTCCCTGCACTGCAGTCTGGAAGTTTTCTCAGGGCAGTAAGCTGGAGTACTCCTAGGACTCCCCTTCACGCTCTGTCTGAATTATTGCCTTTTGTTCCCTGCTGAGAAGTCTTGAAAATCATTATTTCATATATTTTGTATGTTTTTCTATTGTTGTTTCAGAAAGGAGGATAAATTCAGGCCCTTTTATCTCATCTTGGGCAGAAGCAGAAGTTGATGCATTGCATTTTAAAAATTTAGTTGACCGGGGAACTCTTTTTCATGGTGCATGTTTTGGGAAATTTTAGGTTAAAGTTAATCTGACAGGCACTAGACACTCAATATGTTTTGAACTAAGAAATGGAATTTACCTATTAAAATGCAAATCCCTTTGAGAGGGTAAACCCCTTAAATCATTAACATCCATTAGCACTGATTAGTTTATCTGAAGATTGGCTTTCCGTTTATTTCTTGTCTAGCAGAGAAGAAAAAAATGGAAAAAATAAAATTACAGAGTCAGAAAATTAGGTTGTTAGGAGCGGATAAAGATAAGGGCCAAAGCTTAATAGTACCAAAGAATCTTTTATTTTAATTGATTTTTTTTTTTTTTTTTTTTTTAGCATCTTCTTTTTACAGGTGAGGTAAGGTGAATCTTGCAGAGGGTAAGTGTCTCACCTGAGGTCATGCAGCTTGGAATGGAAGAGCTGGGATTATAGCCTGATTCTAAACTAGGCAACACATTTAAATGTGTTATATAGGAAATGATCAATAAACACTAATTTTTCTTTCCTTCTCAATCTAGTGCTGGAGCAGAGGTACTGAATGAGGAAACGGAGTCTTGGGATACCTTTGGAGGGATCCACAGTTAATGGACTGGCTGCCATAATTGGTCTGAGACACTGGTGCAAGCATGGTAGGTATGAGGGACTAAAAGGAAGGAAACAGCCCACTAGAGGACAATAATCCGAGTATAGAGATCGTATGGGAGCAAGTGACACATATGGTAAACTTAAGAGTCACTGCGCCTGTAATCCCAGTACTTTGGGAGGCCAAGGTGGGTGGATCACGAGGTCAGGAGATCAAGACCATCCTGGCTAGCACAGTGAAACCTGGTCTCTATTAAAAATGCAAAAAATTACCCGGGCATGGTGGCATGCACTTGTAGTCCCAGCTACTCAGGAGGCTGAGGCAGGAGAATTGCTTGAACCTGGGAGGTGGAGGGTGCGGTGAGCTGAGATCATGCCACTGCACTCCAGCCTGGGTGACAGAGTGAGACTCTGTCTCAAAAACAAACAAAAAAAAGTCACTGCCAACAACTGAAAATACCTCCAGGTATCTCCTTCCTTCCTTCCTTCCTTCCTTCCTTCCTTCCTTCCTTCCTTCCTTCCTTCCTTCCTTCCTTCCTTCCTCCCTCCCTCCCTCCCTCCTTCCTTCCTTCTTTCCTCCTTCCTTCCTTCCTTCCTTCCTTCCTTCCTTCCTTCCTTCCTTCCTCCCTCCCTCCCTCCCTCCCTCCCTCCCTCCTTCCCTCCCTCCCTTCTTTCCCACTTCCATAGTGGGAGCTCAGAGCCACATGTAATTTCTTCTTATTTTTTTTTTTTTTTAAATAATGAACTGCCATGTTTCCTACTTCCAAATCCTAAAGTGCAATTTGTACCTGCTACACTCTGATGAGAAGGACGTAAGCTTTTTTTGTAGAACTGGAGTTAGTTTGGGCATTGCTATGATGATGATAGGCATTTTTAAGAGGCAGAGAATCAGGCAGGAAAATAGCACAAAGTAAATGCAGGAAGCAGTTACAAAATAAATAGAAAGCTTGGGCTCTTAACTTCAAGAAGCTTAATCTAAGCAGAGACATCAGGAAAACACACATCAAAGGACTTAGTAAAATGCCCCAAGTCAAATCACTGCTGTGTACAATATGTACACCTATAGGAATGATAGCTATTACTATCATCATTTGTTGAGTATCTACTTTGTGCAGGCATGTAGGCACTTTATATATATATATTTTTTATTTTTTTATTATTTTTATTTTTTAGAGACAGGATCTTGCTCTGCTGCACAGGCTAGAGTGCAGAGGTATGATCATAGCTCACTGCAGCCTTGACCCAGCAGACTCAAGTGATCCTCCTGCCTCGGCCTCCTGAAGAGCTAGGACTATAGGCACACACCACCATGCCTCACTAATTTATTTGTATTTTTTGTAGAGATGAGGTCTCCTTATGTTGCCCAGGCTGGTCTCAAACTCCCGGGCTCATGTGATCCTCCCACCTTGGCCTCCCAAAGCGCTGGAATTACAGGTGTAAGCCACCGCACCTGGCCCACTTAGGAACTTTCTATATGCTGTAGCATTTAATCTTCACTTTTAATGAGGAAATTAGGACCAGAGAGGTGAAGCAACTTGCCCACAATCACACAGCTAGCAAATGACAGAACTAGGTCTCAAGGTCAGGTCTGTCTGTTTCCATTACCTTTGCTCACATCACCACCCTTCTAAAGACAAGGAGAGTAGTGGATTCTTAGATTCCAAGAGATAAACTTAGCACAGCTGGGAGGACCCACCAAGAATTGGCAAAGTAAAAGGGCGTATTTTATAATTTAAGAAGCAAAATGCTGTCACATGTCAGCAGAGTCAAGGGGGAAAAAAGTGCATAAAACTAAAACAATTCAATTAAGAATGATAAAGAAAAACTGAGTAAGTAGGTAAGGATGAGGGTGTGTTGACCCCTGTTTCAACTTCCCTGGTTTCTTCCCCACAAAATCATTTAGGGAATAGAGAGACAATAACAGGAGGGCAGAGGCACTTAATCAGAGATTTTACAAACCACTAAATCAAAAGAGACTGTGAAATTCCCGCCCGGGGAAGCTAACAGTGAGATTAAGTGGATTAGTCTACTGTACAGGAATCTGGGGAATGCAGGCAGCATGTGCTTTTGTTGTGGATTGCTCAGCAGCAACACGATGGTTTTACATCTCCCAGAAACATATGGGCATGTGCCCTTCTACAAACCAACAAGCAAGAGCAGCGCCTGGCGAGCTGCTTTCCCTGCACTGCACGTCTCATTTCAGGAAGTGGCAGATACTGACATTTTATGGAGAGTTTGCGCAGGGAAAGTGTGGGAAATGAAAAGGCAACCAGCTAATCGCACCCATAATTTCTAAGCTCAGAGCTGGGTTCACCACAGTTGTGGGGAATAAAAAAGGACTGGAATTAGTTCTGGTATTAATCCTTGCAAAGAAAGGGAGAAGAGACCGGATGCGGTGGCTCACGCCTGTAATTCCAGCACTTTGGGAGGCCTAGGCAGGCAGATCGCTTGAGGCCAGGAGTTCGAGACCAGCCTGGTCAACATGGTGAAACCCCTTCTCTACCAAAAAAAAAAAAAAAAAAAATTACAAAAATTCACCGGGCATGGTGATGCACGCCTGTAGTCCCAGCTACTCAGGAGGGTGAGGCAGGAGAATCACTTGAGCCCAGGAGGCGGAAGTTACAGTGAGCCAAGATCACGCCTCTGCACTCTGCTTGGGTGACAAAGCAAGACTTATGTCAAAAGCAAAAAAAAAGTTGGCAAGGACGGGGAGGCCGTGGGGGGAGAAGGAGGCCTCTGACAGTGTGTCTCCCAAACTTTGGAGGCAACCGCTACCTGAAGATGGCCGAGAAGACTCCTTAGCTCCTTTCCTTTTGGTGTTAACAGCGGCAGTGGCAGCACATGGAATTAAACTCACAAAACACACAGATTGCTAGTTTCCAGAAATCCACATCCAAACTCCCAAAAGCCAGACATTGGTTAGATATATGTACAAACTCTGACCTGCCTGAGTTAGCGGTTGACATCAGCAGTCTATAATAAATAATTAATATAGCCCTAGGAGACATAAAGCCAGCGACATGGTATCTCTCCCTCAGCTCTAAATGGAATGCCAGATAACCTACTTTGAACAGTAATGTGTTCACAGTATGTGGGAATTAACTGCTCAATATAATAAGTACTATTGAATTTCCCATCTTCATGCACATGGAGGGCAACTGCCACCAAAAACACAGTAATAACGGTAACTGAGTGATGAAAAAAAAAGAACCCCATTTTTTATTACAACCTTAAAATGTTATAGGTTAAAATAATCTTAAAGGGTTTAAAAAACAGCAATTAAATCTTTCCATTTCTGTTTTCCAAGACTGCAGCTGAGAAAACGAGGGCCTAAGAGCCATACGGTGCTAGCCTTGCTAATAACGCTCTGTGAAAAATCTCATTAATTCAGTCTGGCTCTTCAGATCAGCCGCTAAATCCTTGTATTGTCACTCATCCTCTGGCCTTTTCAGGATTTCCATAGCCTAACTAGAAGTATCTCCATGGAAACCAAGCAGTCCTGCTTTGCACATCCCGGAACTTTTTGTTCCTGACAAAGCTTGACAAATCACATGCAGCATGGAGAGTTTAACATAGCGAACTAAATCCTGACCCGCACTTAGAAATGATAAACCCAAGCATACCAGCTTTATTATAAATGATTTCCTTACAAGATACTTAACCAAGCCAGTGAAATGCTGAACCAGACAAGTTTCAAGAACAAGATGCTGGGGGGAGAAGGGGGGAAAAAGACAAATAAATAATAAATAGGTAAATAGGAACCCCAGGTGTGTTCAGCTGTAGGTTCTATGAGCTCATTTTCTGTCTAATTGACTTAAATTGAAAGCAACTGAAGGCGAAAAAGAGCGAGAAGGATGCTATTTCTGAGAAGACCTTCCTTTTTCCCTCTGGAGAAAGTGAAATCCTAAATCCATTCCCTCATTTTCCCTAACTCCTGAAGAGAATGGGAATCTACAGGTCTCTATCCCTGGTGAGCCTGGAGGCTGAGTTTTCACAAGGGCAACAAGAAGCATCTCTTCTCCTCTTCCTGTCCACCTTCTGAAGAGGAGGAGATGGAGCCAGGTTGCAGGTCCTCACCACAGCGAATGCTGTTCCCAGAGGAAGGAAGGCCCCACCTGGGGCAAGGTTGCCAGGGCCAACATGACCCCACAGAGACCAGGAACAAACGTTCTTGCCTTTGGACTTCACTTATTCACAGAGTCGGAGTTACAGGCCAACCTGAAGACGCTATCATGACTCACACACTTATTCCTCAGCCTCAGCCAGGCTCAAGAGCAAGGCAACTGAAGGAGGAAGGGCCCTTCATGGCCTCCTCTGTCTCATGGCTGCTTTACCTGCCACTGATGAGGCTTCCCCAGGGTGAGATGGAGACGAGGACACTGAACGACTTTGAGTTAGGGGGACTCAAGAGGGTGAGGGCACCATCATTACCCCTTCAGTCTCCTGTCTCCCTCTTGGCATCTCTGCAACACAGAAGGCTGGCAATGGTGAGACATTATATTGTCAATTGTTCAAACTTTAGAATTTCCTGATGCCTCAACATTCTTGCAAACGGGCTGTGAGCACATTGCCCAGGTGACCAGGTGCACCAGTGTGCTAAGGCTGGTCCAGGCCACAGATTCCCCACTTTGTGCTCCCCTGACTGGGACCTAGTGACATCAACACCATCAGTGCAATCCCCTCACACCTTTTGCTTGTGGACTCCCTTCTGACGTCCAATAAAGGCACTAGTCCATGAGTCCTCTCTCTCTCCTCATCTCTCTCTCTCTCTGTCTCAACTCTGCACTACCTTGGTTGAGTCAGCTCCCTTAGCACTCCGATATGGCCCCACGTGGCAGGGTGCTCTTCATGACCTTTGCCAGCCTCTATCCTTCAACTTCATATGCTCTCCAACTATAATTCCCATGGCCGTGTGGGGTCATCTTTAAAGACCCCACACGGGGGATTGCTCCCCCATTTATAAGAAGCCAAGTGACAAGAGAAGGCCCAGAGCAGTACAGAGAGGCCTGAGAAATGCCACGAGTCCTCCTTATATTCTGCCTCCTTAGTCTGAGCCTTGCCTCCAGTGGGAATCGCACTAGGGGTATCTTCAAAGGTCTGAGACAGAAGTCTTCCTTCTTGGCTTCTTGGTGTGGAGGCTGGTGATGTTTTGGAGACGCCATAATATTTGTAGCATTGGCGATGCCTTGCCTAGACAAACCGCAGAGGACTAGACTCACCTCTGCATGAGCAGCAATGTCTGAACTTTCATCACCCAAGAACTTGCCTACACAGTGCTACTGGGTATTCGCAACAGCAGCCAGTTCTGGACACGTTGTACACAGTCTACAAATACTTGCTGATTAACTGAATTGGGGCCTGTAAGATCCCGCAGCTCCCTCAGATTCTTCAAAGCAAGAGTAAATGAAGCTTAGTCTCATTTCAACCTTCAGTGAACACTACTGTGCTCTTTGAAAGTTGAAAATCCATATAATAATAATGATAATAATAATAATAATGACAGTTAGCTGTTATCAAGTTCTTACCCTGTAATACCAGGCATTCTTCTGAGTGTTTATTATATACATATATTAGCTCCTTTAATCCTCCTAATGATCATCTGGAGAAGATACTATTATTATGCCTATATTATTACCTTCATTTTATCAATGAAAATACCGAGACACAAAGAGCTTAACTAACTTGCTTAAATTCACAGAGCTGGGCTTTGAACCAAGGCAAACTCTAGCATTTATGCATTTAACCACTACCTTTTGCTGTCTTTGCTGTGATACTATCAGTGCTAAGTGCCTCAAACCAGAATATTCAGTAAATAATAATAGTTACTGTTGGGGCTCAGAAAACAATACCCCGAAATGAAGACCTCAGAAGTGGCTTCAGAAGCATCCTCAGGACCAGGTACAGTGGCTCATGCCTATATCCCAGCACTTTGGGAGGCCAAGGCAGGCGGATCACCTGAGCTCAGGAATTCGAGACTAGCCTGGCCAACATGCAGAAATCCCATCTCTACTAAAAATACAAAAATTAGCCCAGCATAGTGGCACATGCCTATAATCCCAGCTACTTGGGAGGCTGAGGCAGGAGAATTGCTTGAGCCTGGGAGACGGAGGTTGCAGTGAGCTGAGACTGCACCACTGCACCCCAGCCTGGCCGACAGAGTGAGACTCTCTCAAGAAAACAAAAAAGAAGCATCCTCAGAAGCAAACGTTTTTTATTTGACCTTCTCCTGTCCTCCTGTCTCTCAGTCCTATTCTCCCCCAAGGCTAGTCGTAGAAATTGGAATTCCCTCTTTCCCAAGTGGACTCATACAAACCAGAACCCCTTTTCCCCAAAGCTAGGCATGAAACCTAAAAGTATTACTCTAATTTCCCCTCCACCTTTCTGTGTAAAAACTGGACATTCAGAAATGATCTGATCTACCTTGTTTGACTGTCAGTCATAAGACCTCCACTCCCATTCCAGAGACAGTCCTGTCCCATTCCTAGAAGGAGGGAATGATGCACAGAGAAGCCAAGAAGAATCTAGAAAGGCAGGTCTTGCTGGGTGTCACCACTCAGTCTATTAGCATTAGATCATACCCTCTTTGTCCAGTTGCATTTCTACAGGGTTGTCCATCCTTTGTGAAACCTAAACATAAAAATGGGACAATTGGCCGGGCATGTGGCTCACGCCTGTAATCCCAGCACTTTGGGAGGCCGAGGTGGGCAGATCACAAGGTCAGGAGATCGAGACCATCCTGGCTAACACAAGGAAACACTGTCTCTACTAAAAATACAAAACATTAGCTGGGCGTGGTGGCACGTGCCTGTAGTCCCAGCTACTCGGGAGGCTGAGGCAGGAGAATCGCTTGAACCTGGGAGGCAGAGGTTGCAGTGAGCCGAGATCACGCCCCTGCACTCCAGACTGAGTGACAGAGCGAGACTCCGTCTCACAAAAACATGAAGGACAACTTTCCCCTCTATCTTTGAGTCTTCGTTCTGAAAGCTCCTGTGTTTACCTGTTAAATATGTTAGTATGCCTTTTCTCCAGTTAATCTTTTGCAAGTTGATTTTTCAGTGAAACTTTGGAGGGCCCCTTGGCTCCACCTTAGCAACTGTGAAATGCTTGCTCTGTGTGAGGTACTTCTCTGGCTTTATACACATCACCTCATTCACTATTATTAGCACCACTTTTCAGATGAGGAAACTGAGGCACAGAGAAGTTAAGTAACTCACCCAAAGTCATATAACCAATAAATGACAGAACCAGATTCTAACCCAAGCATCATGGCTCCAGAAGCTCCCATCAGCCAGTACCCTGGTTTCCTTGATCATTCGAGGAAAGATGTGGAGTAATATTCCATGGAACACCTGTTCTAGGCGGGGACATTCTCTTTCTGAACGACCCCATCCAGCCCATCAAAAGAGCCGGGTATTATTATCTTTTTTCTTATAAGACTTCCTTTCAAACTGCTTTTTTAGAGGTGCTCAAAACGACTTGAGGCCCAGAGCGAGCCGGTGGGAAGGGCTGCCCTTTCCCCTGGTCCTGGGAGGTCACACCTGAGTGGGCATAGCCTTTTGACCCCTCTCAGGGAGCCGAGAATAAAGTGCCTGTCACGCTCACATACAGGACTGTCAGTGAGTTCAGCTGAGTCCCGCTCTGCGTGCAGGCTCTGGAAGATCAGACAGTGCTTATTGGGTAGAGGGACAGTGCCAATGCTCGGAAACCTAAAATTAGACCTACCAGCTGTGTTTTGGGTTTGCAGGCACGTGCACATCTGATCCATTCTTGAGCACACTGGGTATTGAAATATATATGAAACCTGCTTTCTGAAGTACAGAGAAAGCATAAAATTCTTGCGCCTTTTATTTTATTTATTGTTTCTCTTCTGAGGCCCTAACTACTTCTTTACGGCCCAGGGAATGACATTTCTCCCCTGTCCGATTTCCCCTCTGGGCTGTTTCCTCTGAAGAAAACATCAACCCTCACCCTTAAGAAACCTGGGAGGTCACACTCTGGGGCCCGAACACTGGCATGTCATTTCTCCTGTCAGCCTGGGTCGCAGGCTCTTCTGGAATCTTCAGCCTGCTAGACTTAGCAAATGGGGCCCAAGGCTGAGCCCAAGGTAGTCCAAGAACTGGTTCGTGGCTTAGGAGTGGATAGGCTGGTGCATGGCACGGAGCCTTGGAGGAGAGGACCTGGATTTACAACCCGGGGAGGACAAGCTGGGCACGAAAGAGAGAGTAGGACAGGTGGCCTAAGACAGGAGGCAGAGAGCAAGCATAGAGCCCCGGACAAAAGGGTTAGCCACAGAGAGCCGGCAAGGTGGAGCTAAGATTAGCAGGCAGTGCTCAGAAATATTCCTGGAGGTGTTTGCTCCAAGGGAGTGAGAACTTTCTATAGCAGCCCTGCCCGACAGGATTTTCTGTGACAGTGGAAGTGTGCTGCAGCTGCACTAACGGATGAGGTAGCCACCAGCCACATGGGACAATTAAGCATTTGAAATGTGACTTATGTAACTGAGGTACTGAATTTTTAATTTAATGTAATACTTTAGAATTTAAATTTAAATGGCCACATATGGCTAGTGGCTACCATATTGGATGACGCAATAGGAAGAGGAAGAAGCTCTGCCAGTGGGCACAACAAAATGCCACAGATTGGAATCAATGCCTGGGACAATGTCAGCTCTTCCACTCTAGCCACCTGCCTTTATGCAGAAGCACACCTCAGCCATTCAACCTATGGCTGGCTCTCCAGTCCCTTTCCTGCCGCCCTCCTGGGAAGATGCACCCACTTCTCTTCTGTAGCCCTTTTCAGAATGAAGTAGCCCTTGCTGTCAGGAGTGCCTTCTTGGCCCAAATTTAGTTTTACCTGTTAGGTACGCCCATTTCCTTAGTGCAGTCTTTTACGTTCTGAGCAATTCTTCTTGCCCCCGTGTTGATGGCATACACATTCTTCTCTGTCTATGTCACTTCTCAGACTCCCAATTCCAACTCTGTTTCTGGACTATTTTTCCACTTATCTGGGCCACTGCAGTCTCCAAGCTCACTTCTCTGTGCCTACAATTATTGTTCGCCCAACAGCCTGAGTGATCTTTCAAACACATGAATGGGAACCTCTCTCTCCTAGGCATGAAATCATTCAGGAGCTTCCTTCCCCAGGCATTAGCCAGTCTCTGCCTACCTCTTCGTTGCATCCCGCACTGCCCTTCCTGAGGCCTCCATCAGTCCATTCCTACTTTGTCACCCCAGCTCTTCACATTCTATCAACTCCCTGCGGGCAGGGTCCTTGTCTGTTGTATTCGTGGCTGGGGGCGTACTGCCTAATGTATAGAAGGTGCTCAGGAATTATTTGTTGAGTGAATGAGTGAATAATGGATTAGTACTCCAAGGCCATAATAGGTGTATACCATTACTAATGTATTTTTAATAGCCAACTGTAGTATATCCCTTAAAATACTCAATATGTTTGAAAGATGTTTTTACATTGATCCTGAAATAAAAATGAAGAATGTGTTTCTTAAGTGCTGAGCCATACACCAGAATAAAGACTATCTACCTCAAGCATGCGACTCCTCCCAGCCCCCACAGTATCTTGGGCTTGTCTCAAAATGTACCGTATTGGGCCAAGTGTGCTGGCTCATTCCTGTAATTTCAGCACTTTGGGAGGCCAAGGTGGGAGGATTGCTTCAGGCCAGGAGTTCAAGACCAGCCTGAACAACCTAGCAAGACTCCATCTCTACCAAAAAACAAAATAATAGTAACCCAGCAGGGTAGTGTGCACTGGCCGGGATGGAGATGGGGTCTGAAGTGAGACGACAGCTTGAGCCCAGGAGTAGCTACAGTGAGCTATGATTGCACCACTGCACTCCAGCCTGGACCACAGAGCAAGACTTTGTGTCTAAATAAATAAAAATAAAATGAAAAAATGTAAAAAGTGTACCATATATCCCTTCCCAGCAACTACACATTATCATGTACCATTTTGGAACTAAAGTCTTAGCAGAGAAAACAGAGTTTAGAGTTTGAACAGCAAGATCTCAGGTGAACTTATAAAAACTTTTATAATTTTTACCCTTATATGATTTTTTTCCCAAAACTAAAAACAATAAAGATGGCATAATAAATCAATGGGCTATCACTGGTACTTATCAGTTCTTAAATGAGAATACACTACAGGCACAAGTTGCATTTACCATTCCTCACTCACTCCAAACCCTTTCAAATTTTTATGTCCCACAGTTTCAATGATACGAAGACTATGAAGTGGTTTCCTCGTTCCGGGTCTTTCTGAACACCTTGTGCCTTTCTGACCTTGTGTCTTGAGGTTGCAGTTGTCTACCAGCTGGTTCCCATCCCTCAGGGTTCACTGTGGTTGCAAAGATAAAATCATCTGTTTAATCAAAGTGGATAAACCATTGAGAAGCCTTTAATTAATAAAAGTGCATGACAGCACAGGGGATTTTCCGAAGCCACTCACCTTCAGTTCTGCTCGCAATGGCCCTGTGCTCGATCACAGTGGAGGATGATGGAACATTCCACCAAGCTCTGCCAGCCCCTGGACCCACTGGGAATCCCTTTACCCAGTGGCCCTCAGGGTCTCACATAAGGCCCTGCCTCACTGCCCTCACCTTCTTTTGACTCCCCCAGAGCCAACATTATGGCTGAGTGTGTGCTCCTCAATTCATACTTGGAAATCCTAACCCCTCAGAATTTAACTCAGAATGTAACTTTGAAGATAGTTTCTTTAAAGGCATAATTACAGTAGAGTGAGGTGCTATGGGTGAGCCCTAATCCAATTGAACAGTATCCTTATTTTTTTTTTTTTAAAGGAGATGACGACACAAATACTATCCAGAGGGATGACCAGGTGAAGAATGGCCAGGTGAAGACACAAAAAGAAGACTCCCATCTACAAGCCAAGGAGAGAGGCCTCAGAAGAAACCAACCCTCACAACTCCTTGATCTCACATGTTCAGCCTCCAGACAGCGTGGAAATAAGTTTCTGTTGTTTAAGCCCCCCAGCCTGGGATACTTCGTTATGACAACCTGAGCAGATGGACACAATTTTTTTTTTTATCAGGGACAAACAGACATTTGTGAATATTCAAATTAGAATTCTCAGACATGAGCAAAATATATCTGGAAAAAAATATATCTATTAGGATTTCCCACAAGGCAGATCGGCGGCAGAGGCAGGGGGAGTGGCCAACTTTAAAGACCCTGTAGGCATCTCCAAACTGCGTTATGCATTGAGCAGCTTTTCAGGGTAAGCCTAGAATGAGATCAAAATAATCCTGCCAGATGACCTGATGGGCCAGTGGAATGTGGGAATCTTTTTGAGTGTTAGATTTGCTTGAGGAAAGGACGCCCGTGAGGAAGACAGCTGGTACAGGGGTATCTACAGATACAGGAAGAGAGAGAAAACACAAGAGGATCAGATGGGGTCTGCCACCCTCCTCATCTGAGCCCTTGAAGAGAGAGAAGCTGAGGGGGTGGTTTCCCTGTGGGGCTCTGCTTCCAAGCCAGGTGACAAAGTGGCAGGCCGAGTGAGGGAAGGGCATTTCTCTGTCTCTGCCGTGGTGGGACTGAAAAGAACACTATGTCACATTGTCAGCACATGGGTTTTAGGGCTGTGAGGATGCCAGAAAACATGACTGTGGGCAAGGGATCTAGAAGTGTTCATAGATCCATACAGTAGGCTCCTGGGGCTGCCCAGGTTTGGCTGGGGAGGCTGGAGGTCTTATGGTCCGTGCTGTTGGTGAGGTGGCCTCATCTGCTCACACGTGTGGGTGAACCTGAGGAACTTGGGACCATAAAGCTCAGCTCAAATTGAACATCCAGATGAATATTACCTTTTATGGATTCAAATGTTCTTTCCTTCTCCTGATGAAGTATCAAGCATCTTTCAAAGAAGACTTACAATAACAGAAATATAAACTTATTCAAGACTTGGGTGAAGAAGACTGTGTTTTAATGACTCAAAAAAGTAGAGAAAAACTCAGGGAACTACATTTCACTTGGGGAGTGGATTGTTTCTTCTGTTTTGCTCAAATCAGTTCTAATGCACCCTAGTGGGCATGAATGAGCTGGAAGGGTTCTCCAAATTTGATTTAGGTGCATCGAGCAATTAACAGGCTTCAACATACAGACCTCAAAATATACACTGTAAGATGTTGTCAGGGAGACCTCTTGTCAACCTTCCCATCACGACTTTGCTTCCTTTCCTGTCTGAACCTGGGATCTAAGGTCCATGGCTCCAATCACTCTCTGCCTTCAGTGTTCTCCATGTCCTTCATGCTTTGCCTTTCCACAAATCCTGCTCAGCAAACCCCACTCTTAGAACAACTGGATGGTCCATCATTTCTGTGCTGGTATCTGCACTGATGAGCACTGCCTGGGCCCATACCCCTCTTCCCCCGGAAAGATGCTCTAGGCATTTATTTTGTATGTTCAACACTGCCCTCTCCACTGGCTCCTTCTCCAAAGCCTACAAACATGTTCAACACTCTCCATTTTTGAGAAGACAGTCAACTTTCCCTTAGCTATAGTCTATATAGCTCCCTCCTTTAATACTTAAGCCCAGGGGAAAATCAGTCTATATTTCATCTCCCTGTCTTCAACCAGAGCAATCCACTGTCCTGACCCATCTCCCTGGAACCTGCCGTGCACTCCACAGAACCCAGCACTCCCTGCTGAAACAAAGGTTATTCATTCATATTATAAATTCAACTGAATTTTTCTTTGGGACACATTTTACTTTCTCTTTCTGAGGTATCTGACTCTGCTGACTACCCCTTCTATACCCATTTTTTAAAAATTTGAAATTTCCCCTTGCTTTATACACATATTTTAGTCTGACTTCCACGACACTGCCTTCTCCTAAAATGTCTTCTGTCTCTTGATTCTGGGCAAAGCTTGCCTCATCTTTTCTGATTCAAGTATCATTTCCCAGTGAATCCTTTCTTGGTCCTCCCAGATAAAAATAGCCACTCCCTCCTTCCTATTATTTAGCAGAGACTTTCTTACAGTCCCCATAGCACATCATTGACTGTGTCCACAAGCCTCTCAAAGGAGGCAACTGGAGATTGCTTGTGTTATGTAAATATTCTCAAGTGCACAAAAGCCAAAATGTGTCCAAGTGAAACAAAGTGCATCTCAAGGCTGGCTTCATCCTAGAGGTGGCTCATTTGCAAGCCTGATTTAGAAGAACATCCAAGCAACAGTTGGGAATAGACCCAGTGCCCTTTCAAGAGTGGAGCCTAGGAATCCCAAAGATTGCTTCAGAGTTGCTAACTATTTTTCTGGCTGGTTCTGTGAGCAGAAGACTTAAAGGGTAGCAGTTCCTGAAGTATGCCATGAGAAAAAGAGAGTACCAAGTATATAAACAAATGTAACTTTTTAAAAAGGTGATTGTAATCAAATATTTTAGAAGACACTGGGCGAAACAAATCAGCTAGGTCCATATACGGAGAAGGTAGCTGTATGCGTCTTAACTCCACCTGCTTCCTGCACCAGTCTGACTTCAGACAAAAGGTTTGGAACTGAATGAATTACAGTAAGGCTCAGGTACAGTTTGCGGGTGATTTTGATGCTCTAGATCTAGTTCTTTTGGAAAAACCTGTTAAAAAACATGTATTTGTGTCGCTCCAGTTCGAACTGGTTTGGTGTGTGTGTAGTTTGTTTACTAAGGGGGGAAATGAGTTTTACTTTATAGTTCAGTCAAAATTAATGGATAATGAGGATAATAATTTGAGCATATTAAATCCATTTATTTTCATCTGCAGTAGCCTCAATCCTCACTGCACTGCAGCTCCCAAACCAAGAACACAGTCTGGAAAACCTGCACAGGGTTCCTTCCACCATATAGAGAAGCCACTGCTGCCTGTGACTGCCAGGTTGGGAGGTTAACTGCCCTGGGGAAGAAGGCAGTCATGGCAGAAAAAGAGTTTCCAACAGAAGAAGTAGAAATCCTGGTCAATCTTCCTATGGAGTGTAGAAAGAAGAGAGGCAGAAGAATTGCAGCAAATGATCAGGGACGTGTGTCTTGACCCTCCAGCAGCCCAGAGCAGACAGGAAAGTCCCCAGCAGAGGGGTCTAGTTCCCGCTCCCTCTCTGGAACTCCACAAGGGCGCTTTCTCATGGAATTAGCCTGAGGCTGCAGTCAAAAGAAAAAAATGATGGTATGGTACTATTCATGTGAGTGTCTGAGGTGGCAATCCTGACATTCCCTTGGCATTCATGCATCATGAGAGAATCCAGAAATTTCCTGTACCCCATGGGAACAAGAAAGGTGGCCAAAGAAGTGAACTGGAACACTGCCAGGAAGGTTGCAGAAGCCTTGGCAAAGTGATCAGTAGCCCTTAAAGGCTGCAGGGTAGAACTTCCAGACCAGGTATTGACCACGAATGACAACTTGAACCCAGGGGTGGCTCTGCAGTGCCGGCAGGAGCTGAAGGGGAGGTCTATCGAGGAGAGCTGCCAACCCCACCTGAGCTAAGAGAACAAACCACAAAACTAACTGATAGGGACCTCATCAGCAGAAAGCAGCCCAGAGACCAGATCCAAGCAGTACACAACACTACCCAGATAACCAAAGAGAGCAGAATATTCCAGGGACACGACACAGACCCAAGATCCCTGTCCTTCACCACTGAGGTCACACAGGCTCCTGGTCCTGCACACCAGACATCATGGAAAGAAGAGGGAGCGAGGTAGAAACAACTCCGATATTGTATAAATTAGCCCAGCATTTATTGGCTTAAAACAACTCTAAATATATGTTATCTCCTACAGCTTGTCCGAGTCAGAAATGTGAGAGTGGTTTAGCCAATGCTTCTGGCTTGAGGGTCTCTCATGTGGCTGTAGTCAAGGTTTGGACCAGGGTGACAGTTATCTGGAGCCTTGACTGGCATTGGAGGATCCACTTTGAAGGTGGCTCACTCACTTGTCTTCCAAGTTGGTGCTGGTTGTTGACAGGGAATTGCAGTTTTTTGGGCCGCTTAAGTGTCTTCATGACATGACGACTGGCTTCCTCCAGAGAAGGTGATCCAAAAGACCAAAGTGGAAGCAGCACTGTCCCCAGAAGTCTGACAGCATGACTTTGGCCATATTCTAATGGTCACAAAGAACAGCCCTGGTGTCACAATGAAGGGGATCCTGCAAGGGTACGAATCCCAGGAAATGAGGCTCACTGGGGGCCATCTTGAAACATGGTTACCACAGTGAGGAATTCATTTTTGACCGACTGAAAAATCACCAGAAAAGCAATTGATTTAACCAGAAGCTATTGGAAAGTTCCTGGCTATGAAAATTCTGTCATATGAAGAGACACTTATACCTTTAACTTGACATTTTTCATTTTCCCTGATCTACCCAGGCTCGAGAAGCAGAATCGATCATGGTTAGTTGGAAAAATGTAAAAACAACAACAAAAATTAACATGTGATGTTTGCCCAGTGCTGAGTTGTGGCTGTTCAAGCAAACCTATTGCAGATGTTAATTTGGGTGAAGTTCCATTTTTGACAAATGAATACAGTTTTTTTGTAGTTCAGGGTTTGTGGTTTCTTTCAGTTCATATCTGGTAGTCTTAGTTATTGATTACTTTTCTTAAAAAATGGATAAAGTATCTGATCGTTCCCTAAAGGAATTTAGAGTATGGCTCAGAAGAGAAAAAAAGAAAAAGGAATGGTGTACGTTCACAAAGACGCATCCTCAGAGCAGCACGCTCTTTGGTCAGAGGTGAAGGGTGTCAGGTGGTGGTCAGACGAAGCAGGCTCTCTGATGTTGCCAGCTTCAAGCACCGAGAAGGAAATCTCAAATTCCTCTCACTTCCTAACCACCAGGCAACCGAGGCCCCATCACATCAGGATCCCACTCCTCACTAGAAAGAGCCTTCCATGAAAGGGGAAAAGAACAAACCACCTCCTGAGAAGGATCTCAGATAACAGTCCTACCCCGTGACTTCTGGAGAAAGAAAACTCTCCATAGGACTTGGGGGCTTGGGAATGTGTTTTCCTGAAACAGGATTCTAATAACATACCAGAGCTCAGATTTCCAGGATAATTGAAACCTTTGGTATTAATTGGAGAAGGGGAGGGAACGGGGGAGCTGGGGAATGCAGAAACTTTTCCTGCCGTTGCTGGAAAACTTCACTCTGTGGTTTTGGGGAACAAATAGCCCAGTGTTTCACTGCTTTGGGTCTCAAAGGTAGAGGGAGGTGGGCACTGAGTGGGGAGGGAAATAAACTCTGTTCAGTCCACCTTTCAGGTTGGCAAGGGACGGATGGCTCAGCTTGGTGCACTGGAGAAGGAATTCCTAAATCCTTATTATTTTGAAACTTGTGGCTTTGCACCAGAGGCACAAGTTTTGGTCACATGCCATGTTATAAATTTGTCCATCAGCAGATATCATGATTTTCAGGGGCAACTGGCACATCAAGTAGAAATCAATAAACAGTGTTCAGTGACAATGAAAGGAAATTATGCAGCTTTTTAAAGAGAAGTGTTATCGTTGCTACACCATAAGGAGAGAAGAGCAGTCCAATGGGCAGAAGTGAGAACTACAAATAGAATTTTTCATTTAGCATTCATTGGCTTTCTACTTGTATCTACTTAATAAACACCATGTCTCTGGCCAGGCTGGTCTCGAACCCCTGACCTCGTGATCCACCCACCTTGGCCTGCCAAAGTGCTGGGATTACAGGTGTGAGCCACCGTGCCCGGCCCTTCCTTCCTTTTAAATAACCTCCATAGGCCTGAGGGTTCTCATTGGAGGACACCGGGATCATTGATTCAGAAAAGCTTGCAGAGAAACACTCAGGGGGAGGCTGTAGGATCCAGGGTATCTTAGCCTAGAGCTGACTTCCCAGAGGAATTGTGGTGTGGTGTGGATCTTTAAAATCTTGCTCCCATTCTCTTGTTTTTAGCATCAGTCCTGCCTGCCTATTCAACCTAAAAATGAATTTCCTTAGCTGAGTCTTGACTTGCCAAGCAAACATCTGAGTATCCGTTATTTAAATGCAGCCCCTGAAACAAATGAAAAGCTTCTCATATTCCTGTGGGGCAAGGAAGTGCAGAAGCCTTCATACTGATGTTCATCAAGTTGATAACTATAAGCTTTTTGCATTATTACTGAACAGGACAGCTGCCTCAGTTTCCTTGTCTGTAAAGTGGATATAATCTGACATCTTATAGGGCTGTAAAAATTTAATGAAAAGATACCTAAAGCTGCCAGCACAGTGCACTTTATGAAAATGTAACTTCCATCCTTAGCCCAATCTTTAATATGAGGGAAATGCTATTTGCCTCATCAAGTTATGAGGATTCAATGAAAAACCTATAAAAGTATCAAATATTGTATCTGGAATATGGAAGATTTAGCAGTGTTAGCTCAGAAATTATTATTTCTATTATTAGTAGTACTAGTTGCCTGTCCTGTAATTTCAGAGGGGAATAAATTTCTCCCTGCTCTTACTTCTACACTCCACCCGCCTCAACGCCCTCACTTGCACATCTCAGTGAATCTTTGGGCAACTTTGGGATCTAGACTTCTGCACTTCCTTGCCCCACAGGAATATGAGAAGCTTTTCATTTGTTTCAGGGGCTGCATTTAAATAACAGATACTCAGACGTTTGCTTGGCAAGTCAAGACTCAGTTAAGGAAATTCATTTTTGGGTTGAATAGGCAGACAGGACTGATGCTAAAAACAAGAGAACAGGAGCAAAAGGGGGTTCAAGTCACTATAAGGCTGGCAGAGACCAGGGTTTTTCTCCAAGGCAACCCCTGGGAGGTGGCGAGACTCCATAGGGCTCCAGCTGGGTGGCTATGCAGGAGAACCAGCTCCATGACGCACGGCCCAGGGTGCCTCCATGAAGGTCCCTGTGGCCTCATGGCACTACCCAACTGATGTGAAGCACAACATTTTGTAATAGATGGCCAACAACAAACCTGGTGATCCTCACAGACAAAGAACCCAGCCTGTCTGTTGCCTGCCTTCCCTTTCAGTCCATTTCTACCCCACCTGGACCCTGAGACCGTAAGAACAAATCATCCAGCAGTCTGAAAACTTCTGTAATAAAACGAGTCTTCCATGTTAGAGGAGCCTTGCTGCTTCTGGTGGGCGTAAGGGTGTGGGAGTGGGTGGCATGATCTCTTGCTCTGCTCAGACTTCATCAGGTAAAACACCGTCTCCCCAATTTACCCTCTTCTTAGTTCTCTTCCCAAGCTATCTCAGGGATAAATAAGAGACAGAACATGTCTCCTAGGGTCAAATTTCACATCAACCTCCTTCCCATCCACCTGAAGTCCAGCTCCCCCTTGGTTGAAGCTTCCGCTTCCATGGGGACTGTGCATGTTTCAGCAAGACAATGCTGGGAGACCCTTCAGAGTGTATCCCGAACTGTAGATCAACTGTTTCAGATTATAACTCCAGTTCTAGGCCGGTGTTTTTTTGTATCAAATCCTAAGAAAGAGATAAATGAAGTAAGAGGAGGAAGAAAATGGCATGTGAGGTCTTGACTGATGTTGAACATCTGAGGGGGCTCCTGCGAGGGCTGTGCTTTTGTCCAGAATACTTGGGGTCCTTGTTTGTTTTTGCACTTATAGAATGCTTCTATTTATGTCTGTTATGTTTTCAAAAAATCAAAGGGGAGATCCATTGTTAAGAGCACAAAGATTGCCACAGAGCTGGACAGTCTATAAGGGAGCAAAATGAACTTTCTATCAATACACACAAAACAAAACAACACTTCAAGCAGAAATGGGTGCTGGTGGCCACAGGAAGGTGCATTAGTCTTTGAGCTCTCGGGGCTGGGGAGGTGTTTAGGGTTTCTTTGAAGCCTACATGGCTGTTATTAGATTTGTCTGGAGCTTGTTGAATAGTATTTATTAGAGGCCTTCTTGATGCTTCTTCTGTCTGATAGGTCATAACTTTTATGACACAGAAATAACCAAAATGAAGAAGCAGAGACAGCTCAGAGATTATTTGCCAGTTCTCTGAAGACTGCCAGCCATTTCCACGAGGAGCATGCTGGATAATTTATGAAAACAGAAATCGTCTGTGGGAGTGAAATACAGCCCTGTGCGCTGCAGCAGTCATAATGAACAAAATAAATTCCATCGTTATGCAGATGTTGCACGAGGGCTGTCAGCGTGTCGAGGAAAATTTACTCCCTGTCTCCGATGCAGGAGACAAACAATTCCACGAAATGAAAAACAATGCGAAAGGAGAACGTAGAACCAGCTTTCTATCTTCTCAAAGAAGTGTTGCTCTACGTGTGGAGCAGGGAACTTGGACAACAATAGAGTCCAACGAACCATTTCTTTCCTGCAGCATCAGACAGGGAAACTTAAAACATAAATTCTGGTATTTTGACCCGGAGACATTAATTGAACACTAGGAAAATAAGGAAAAGACGATCCATTTGAGGTGTTTTGAGTGACAGGTCTATGTGTCTGCAAGTGAAACTAAAATAAAACGTTGGTTGTTTTGAAGAAACCAAATTATTCCCTTCCCCTTGGCACATACAACTTTAAAGAAATTCAGAAATCATTCTCTCCGATGTCTACAGTTATATGTGGCCCAAACACCTGCCAAAAGTCTCTGATTTCTGGCATAACCTGGAAGAGTAATCTCCCCTCACCTCTGTGTCTGGTTTTGCTAAAATTTAGAAACTGCTGTGGTTCCTTAGCTGGTGCCAAGGAGTTATATATTCTGGTCTCCAAGCTACATGCAATTATTTGTCTTGGCTATAATCTGTCTGGTACTCAGCCTCCTCGGTAACTTTGCCATAAACCATATCTCTCTCTCTCTTTTATTTTATTTGTCGGAGGAGGGTATTTCCTCACCAGGAATTACGTTCCCATTAGATGGCTTCGTTATTCGTTATGACTGCCAACTTGCCTTGCTCCAGAAACCTTTTATGGATCAGGGGTGGTTGTGCCCTGGCCATCTAGCCCTGTGGATTCCCCCTTGAATTCCATTAACAAGGCCTCCCCACCATCTGGAATGCACCTGACTTGTCACCCGAATAGTATGTGTTGGCTCATTTTCTTGGCCTCTTGTTTTCTTTCCTCTTAATCATCTCCACTGAAAAGCAGAGGTAAATAGTAATTTCACTATGGAATATTCTGAAGGAGAAGGTGGCTTGCTTTTCCTTTTCTGAATTTTCAGGAAATCATAAAGATCAGTAGGTAGATAGAGCTAGTCTATCATTCTACGATACTTACAGAAGTATGTAATTTACACTGCAGCTATCACTAACAAATTATCCAACTCAAATTGGTTGGAGGGTAGGTAAAATGTCTTTCCACATTTCCTAAAACAAAGAGAATCGTGCTAGGCAATGAATCTGCAGTGGGCCTAGACTGGTGACCATTTATTTAGAAGCCAAATAACTTCAGTCCTGCAGCTTTCCTTAGCTCGGGGTTCTCTCACAGTTTCTGCATAAATTTACCATAAAATCATAAAGCAAAACATAAAAAGAGAATGGTAACAGTAAAGTAGCTATGCCACAAACTCAACAACGATTATATATTCTATCTAGGGCACACTTAACTCTCTAATTGCTAATTGTAATTTAAATGAAAACATGTGTTTCTTGTTAAATTCATCAACTACATTTTTAAGTGCTGCCGAAGAGAACTGTGATTAAGGCTGAATATTCACCTCCCGGTTTGGACAACCACAGGGCTCAGGCGTTATCAGGATATCCTCTGAAGTTAGAGGCCCTTGATGGCCATGTGGCTTTCCAAAACCAACAGCTCTGCAGGACAGAGAGGAGAGCATCTGGGAGAAATTACTCAGCTGGGATTCTTTGCACACCGTGTGCTGCAGTCTCCCGTGTGTCCAATTGTGACGACCCTGAGAAGTTCATCTGGATCCAGCTCTATTTGGAATCCAGCCCTTTGCTTGCTAAAGATACTCTGTGGATTTATAAAATCCTGACAAACTGGAGCAGCCTCCCAGCAAAGGAGCTGATTCCCTTTTGGTCTCACGGAAGCTGTCCATCCCCCATGGGGCCAAGAAAGGCATTAAATAAGGTGATGACTGTAAAGATCGCCTGTGACGAGTAAGGATTTCATGCCACTGTCTGGCACAGAGTGATCGCTCGTAAACACCAGTCTCATCCTTTTACCTGATAAGCATGATTTGATATTAAGAATGGAAAGAACAATGTCTTTTCTCTTCCTATGCCCAATAATTAATTTTTAGATAAATAAATAATTCTATATATTATAATGCAAAAAATTTGAAAGAAACACTTAAAAGCTCCTTCATTCAGCTTTTTAAGGGAAAAGCCAATCTATTTTTTTTTTTTTGAGACGGAGTCTTGCTCTGTCGCCCAGGCTGGAGTGCAGCGGCACGATCTCGGCTCACGCAAGCTCCGCCTCCTGGGTTCACGCCATTCTCCTGCCTCAGCCTCCTGAGTAGCTGGGACTACAGGCGCCCGCCGCCAAGCCCGGCTAATTTTTTGTTCTTTTAGTAGAGATGGGGTTTCACCGTGTTTGCCAGGATGGTCTCGATCTCCTGACCTCGTGATCCGCCTACCTCGGCCTCCCAAAGTGTTGGGATTACAGGCGTGAGCCACTGCACCCTGCCAGAAAAAGCCAATCTTAAGTCATAAAAATCTAGGATAGAGGACATTTTTTAAAGAGTGGTACAGTAATTCCCCTTTATCTGCAGGAGATACGTGCCAAGACCCCCAAAGAATGCCTGAAACATCAGGTAGTACTGAACCCTATGTATACTATGTTTTTTTCTAAACTTACACATCTATTCATTTCAATATTAGTTTCACTTATTAAGCACAGTATGACGTTAACGATAATAACTAATAATAAAACAATTATAACAATATGCCAGCATCACTACTCTTGCACTTTGGGGCCATATTTTTAAAATTGTTTTGAAATGGGGGGATCTCATTCTGTCACCCAGGCTAGAGTGTAGTGCACGATCTTGGCTCACTGCAACCTCCACCTCCTGAGTTAAAGCGATTCTTGGGCTTCAGCCTCCCAAGTAGCTGGGACTACAGGTGTGCACCACCACACCTAGCTAGTTTTTGTATTTTTTATAGAGATGGAGTCTTGTCACGTTGCCCAGGCTGGTTTCGAACTCCTGAGCTCAAAGCAATCCACCCACCTGGACCTCCCAAAGTGCTGGGATTACAAGCATCAGCTACCTAGCCTAGCCTGGGGCCTTTTTAAAGTTAAAATAAAGGTGACTGATACACGCTGTGCAGTGCTGTGACAGTAGACCCGAGAACCAAGATCACAACTGACTCATGGACAGGTGGTGTCTACAGTGTGGAGACACTGGACAAAGGGATAACTCACATCCCGAGCAGGATGGAGTGGGACAGCCCAAGATTTCACCACCCTACCCAGAACAGGCACTCAATTTAAAACTTATGAATTGTTTGTTTTTGGACTTTTCCATTTAATGTTTTCAGACCGTGGTTGACCACAGGTAACCGAAACCGTGGAAAGTAAAACTACAGGGGGGAAAAAAAAAAGACCGCAGATAAGAAGGAAATATTGTACTGCTATTTTCAATTAGATATAGGAATTAGAATGAGTTAATCAAATTGCTTCTCCTTTTTTAAAATTGAGCTAACAAGAATGATTTGTGAATAGCTTATTAATCCATGTGAAAGAATATTAGCAAAGTGTTTGGGAGTCTGTAATAGTCTGGGCTCTGGAGAGGAATAGGAGGTATATCTGTCAATCAATCAAGAGATTTATTATGAGGAATTGACTCACTCAGTTATGAAGGTTGAGTAATAAGGCAAGAGAAGACCATGCCCAACTTGAAGACAGGCGGAGAGGGCGAATGGTCCCTTACTGAGTCATTTGTTCTATTCAGCAATTTGATGGATTGAATGAGGCCCACCTCCATTAGGAAGGGCAATCTGCTTTACTCAGTTTACCAATGCAAATATTAATCTCACCCAGAAACACTCTTACTGACATACCCAGAATAACGTTTAACCAAATATCTGGGCAGCCAATAACCCAGGCAACTTGACTTACAAAATTGACCATCATTGAGACTAAGGTGATTTCACGAGATATTTAAAGTGCTGTCTCTACAGCATGCCATGGAAAATGCATGACTGTGGAGCTGGGCAGATTTACACTGAGTTCTGTCTCCTCCACTTACTAGGTCTGGGTCTCTGGAAAGCTATGTGACCCTGCTGAGACTCAGTTACCTCAATGGTCCAATGTGGACGATAATAACTATCTGCTCAGTTCATTGGGTGTGTCACTTGAGTGGTTCAAAGTGCAACCAACATGCTCCAGTCCATCACTTCACTCAGGAGCATAGCCCCAGCTGTGATTCACGTGGGGCCTGGGGAATTAGGGTCTGTTTTTTCCACTGTGACAATGATGAGAGCATTGGTGGCTAAAGAGGAGTGACTGAGAGAGTTGGTCCCGTTGACCAGTCTCCATTCCAGCCACTTCTTGTTCACATATTCACGTGTTCTTGTTCACTTGGTGGGTTGCACCCTGATCCTAGAGTACTGGATCAGAACGGCCCAGGCATGTGCTAACTCACAGACCAGGGCAACCCTAACCTTCTTTCCCCTCAGTCCCCTCTTGAGGTCTGGAAGCTTCTCCTTTGGATCCGTTATGGGCTGAATTGTGTTCCCCCTCCTCAAGTTTATTGTTTGAAGTCCTAGTCCTAAGTACCTCATAATGTGACTGTATTTGGAAATAGATCATTTAAAGAGGTAATCAAGTTCAAACAAAGCCATTAGGATGGGCCCTAATCCCATTGGACACACAGAGAGACACCAGGAGTGCATGCACAGAGGAAAGGCCATCTGAGGACATGGGGCTTCCATCTGCAAGTCCAGGAGGGAAGTCTCAGGAGAAACCAACCTGCTATAGGATCTTTAAAACATCATGCCTGTAGTCACAGCACTTGGGAGGCCGAGGCAGGAAGATCACAAGGTCAGGAGATCGAGACCATCTTGGCCAACATGGTGAAACCCCGTCTCTACTAAAATACAAAAAATTAGCTGGGTGTGGTAGTGGGTGCCTATAGTCCCAGTTACTCAGGAAGCTGAGGCAGAGGAATCACTTGAACCCAGGAGGTGGAAGTTGCAGTGAGCTGAGATTGCGCCACTGCACTCCAGCCTGGCGACAGAGCAAGACTGTCTCTCAAAAAAATAAAAAGAAAAAAAAGAAAAAAAGAAAAAAAAACAAAACAAAAACAGAACAAAAACAGAGGTCAGTTTATGTCCCCTTTCTCTGGTAGTAGTGGGCTGCCTGTAGGCAGCAATGTTCACGTTTCAGTGATAACTTTCCTTGTGAACACCTGAGATGCTGACTTTCTAATACCTCACTAACCTGCGCAGAGGAAGAAAATACAAGTTCACTCTAGCTCAGCAACCTGCTATACTGCAAAACACTTGCCACACTGTGTGCCACACAGTCGTCAATTGACACATGATTCCTTCTCTGGGTTTAACCTGTACTTTATTTTTTCTCCTCCCTGCAGCTAGACAACCCTGAAACCTGATGGAAATGATCTATTTTTTTTTTTTGAAATTTGTTTTGGGGGCCTCAAAAACAGAGAATTGAATTCATCATAATTCTTGGTTTTTGAAACACTCTGGTTATTGCCTCAGGTCCTCCTTTTAAGGAAGTAAATAATTACAGTATAAATAAATTCCCTTGAACTTCTCATCCAACATGAGAACTAAAACCCTGACAGTCATTTATAGTTCTTTATATCCATCCTGCCTCCCCACTTCCTCACCTGGTAATGGCAGTAGTGAAGCTTGTGCTTATTGTTTATTGCATAGTTAGGGTTCTCCAGAAAAACAGAACCAATAGGATATTTATCATCTATCTCTCTCTCTCTCTCTCTCTCTATCATCTATCTATTTATAAAGAAATTTATTATAAGATATCTTGTCATGCAAGCGCAGAGGCTGAAAAGACCCACCATCTGCCACCTGCAAGCTGGAGACCCAGGAAAACCAGTAATGTTTTCTGAAGACCTGAGAACCAGAGAGCCGAAGGTGGATATTCCAGTCCGAGTCTGAAGGCCTGGCTGAGGGGCAGGAGAAGATCAATGTCTCAGTTCATACGCTCAGGCAGAGAGCGAATCCAACCTTCCTTCAGCTTCTTGTTCTGGTCAGGCCCTCAGTGGGCTGGACGCTGCCGACTCACGATGCAGAGGGCCACCTGCTTCACTCAGGCCCCTGATTCAAATGCAGGTCTTTCCCCGAAGCACCTTCACAGACACACCCAGAAAGAATCTTGAATCAGATATCCGGGCATTCTATGGTCCTGTAAAACTGACACATGAAATCAAACATCACATTTACTTTTTAAGAAGATAGTTTTTATCCCGTATTCCTGAAAAGCATATTGTTCAGTCCACTTTGTCTACATTTTCAATTTGTTGGCATAAATGTGTTGATAGTTTCCCCCACTTTCTTTTTAGACCTTACTTAATCTGTCACTGTGTCCATTTTCATTCATGGTATTAGTACTTCTGTCTTCTCTTTTTGTCTTGATCAGCCTTGCCAGAGTCATCTAGTTTGCTGGTTTTTCTGAAGAAGTTTAGGTTTTACTCAATTAAGACTTTTCTTTAGGTTCTTCTCTATTGAATTATGTCTTCTATTTCATTGGTTTCTCTGATCATTTTTGGGATCTTATTCTATTTTATGTGTGTGGCGGGTTCTATTCTTTGGTTCTTTATCTTCTAACTCTTAAAGTTGGACACAGGATGCTCACTTTCAGCCTTTCTTCTTTTCTAGTAGGAGCATTCAGTGCTTTGGCTTCACTCCTCACTTATTCTCACGAATTTTTTTTTTTTTTTTTTTGAGACAGAGTCTGGCTCTGTTGCCCAGGCTGGAGTACAGTGGTACGATCTTGGCTGACTGCAAGCTCCACCTCCCAGGTTCACACCATTCTCCTGCCTCAGCCTCCCGAGAAGCTGGGACTACAGGTGCCCGCCACCACACCTGGGTAATGTTCTGTATTTTTAGTAGAGATTGGGTTTCATCATGTTAGCCAGGATGGTCTGTATCTCCTGACCTCGTGATCTGCCCGCCTCAGTCACCCAACGCACAAGTTTTAATATTGAGCATTTTCATTATCACATAGACCTATTTAACAAATTTTCATTAGAATTTCTTCTTTGACCCATAAGTTGTTTGCAACTTTTCTTTAGAATCTCATTTGATTTTGTAAAAAGTGTCTTTTCACAAATGTATTTTATTTCCCCGTTTCCCTCTGTCTCCCTCCTTGTTTCTCCAAGACCCATCCCGAGGAGGGAGCCGGCAGTCTGTGTGAATTCACAGTAATAGAAGGAACTGGAACTCCCCCTGACCTTCCTTCCTCCTTCTCTAACAGTAGAGCCCAGAGTGCTATCAGCTTCCTGCCCCGCCTTCCCCTGCAGTTCCTACAAATAACTCTGGAGTTCTGGGTGTTTTCCTGCCTATCAAAAGCTGAACTATTTTCCTTGTGGTTGATTGCATGCCTCTGCCTCTCCTGATGGACTTTCCCTTCCAGTTACTCCTTCTGTCTTTCTGCTTCAGCCTCTCTCTCTGTGTCATTGCCTTACTTCAGGACACAAATATATTTAATTATTTCCCAACCTTAAAACTAAACTAATAATACATGAGAACAATCCCTGCCCCCACCCCAGATAATCCTGCCTCCTGTTCAATCTACTATCTCATCTCTCTTGTTCTTTGTACCATTAGATATCTTTAAAATAGGAAAAAAGGAGGTATGATGAATCCACATGTGTCTCTCCCCTTTGCCACTTCTGGGTCATCTTTCATTCTACGGTAGCCCAGCTTCCATGGAACACAAATTGCTTGTAGAAAGGCCAGTGGCTTCCAATTCACAAATTCAATGACTGGTCTCAGTCTTCATCCTGTAATCCCTCTGGAGCACATGACCCTCTTGACACCCTGCACATTGAGCTCCCTTCTCCCATGGCTTCCGAGTATTACTTTTCCTAATTTTCCCACCACTTTTCTACCTGCCACTTTTCACCTCCTTTGCTGACCTGTCCTCTTCTGCCCATTCTCCCAGGTGTGTGCTACTGAGGAATCTTACTGTGACCTCCTCACACTGGACATCTCCCTCTGTTTGACAGTCCTACCATGTTGTAGGGAATCAGAATATGCCACCCCTGACTATGCCACCCCAAATATGCCACTTTGACTTAAGTCTCAACTGCCTTCAGCTCCAAAGGACATTTTGAGCTGAAAGCAGTTGAGAAGAAGCAAACACAGGAAAAACCTCTCACCCTCTTCCTCTCTACTAGGAGGAGCAGGATGGTTCTCAGTCACTGGAGACAACTCCAGACTTTTACAGCCCAGATATGGCATCAGAAGCATCTATGTAACCAACCTTACTGAACAACCCTTATCCTTCATTAGTTTCTCCCCATATATTAATCTTCCCACAGTTTGCCACCCCTGAATGCCTAAAGCCCTTTTCTTTAGTCTTATCACCTCTCTATAAATGTACTGTTCTTTGTTAAATACTATATAAAACAAGTTCTGACCACCCTTTGAGTTTCTCATCCTTGAACTTCTTGCACATGTATGCACACTGCATGAGTTAATAAACTGTTTGCTTTTCTCTTGTTAACCTGTCTTTTGTCAGTCTGATTTGCAGGGCCCCAGCTGGAGAACCTAGGAATGTAGAAGAATAAGATTTTGTTCCTCCCCTGCAATGTCCAGATGTGCTCATGTCCATTCTAAGAAGCCCCACAGCTTAACTGTCTGTGCTTCCTCACCGGTCCGCTGGGGTCCCCCATTGCAAGGCCCTGGGTTCAGTGAATGGCAGATTCCATAGCTGTTTCCCTGATGCCAGGTTGTGGGAACATGGATCGCTCAAAGGTCCCTCCTTCATAGAAACTGGACAGGGTAGGAAAGCAATATCTTTTCTTTCAATGAGGCAAGATTAATGCACTGGGTGTGGTAACCAAAGATGTGCTAACAGACAGCCCAAATTTCTGCCCAGGAACACTCACTCACTGGCATGCCCTGGTCAAAGGCACAGACGCTCCTTCTGCAGGCATGGGCACAGTTCTCCTGAGGTTAGCCCCAGCCCCTGCCCTCCACAGGGCTGCCCTTCCACTCAGACGTGGGCTCAGGTGCCCAGCGGCCCCTCCTCCCTCTCCATGGCCAGCTTCTCTCCAGTATGGAAGGAGGCTCCTGCATCTACCCATTGCCATCACACTTCCTACCCTCAGTTCAAGCTTCTTTACGCTATATAAAATGTCCCTCAAAATTAGAAATCAAAAAGTTTCCAGATACTTGATCTGTTATTCCTTCTTTCTTCTATTCAATTGAACACATACTTATTGCAGATTCATATCTGTTCTGGGCACTGTGCAAAACACTAGGATATAGCAAATGACAATAATGTCCTCCAGAAACTTACAGACTGCTGGGGAGAAACAGGTAGGTGAACTGGTGATTTCAATGCAATGCGAAATGCTCTCAAACAGCTAGACTTGGTCCTGTGCTTCTGAAAAAGGCACTATTCCCTAAATGCGTCGAACCTTGGCAGACGTATCTCCATCTCCCTGGAATGCTCTCTCCTCCGCAACTCAGCCTTGTGGGTTACACATTCTTGAAGACGTAGCCTGGAAGTCCCCTGTCACGGCAGCTTGCTCAGTCTTCCCAAACAGAATCTGTCACTGCCTTTGCATAATCCTGTAGCACCCTGGACACACTGCTTTTGGCCCACTGACTGCACTAGACTGATTGTTTATGCATGTTCCCCATGAGACTGTGAGTTCTGGAGAGACGGAAGAAGTCTTGATCAGCAGTATATGGACAGTGCTGAGTTCATTTCAAGGGATAGTCATTGAGATAAATACATGTAGAAATCAAAAAATAATTAATAAAGCTGTATCGAGTGAGCGATAAGTTTTGTCCCCAGCCTCTTCCAAATATTATGTAACTGAGGAAGTTTGAGGAAGATGATTTTGCTTGAAGGTGAAAATCAAATAACTGCCTTTGGAAATTAAGGAAGGAAAATATACCCCTTAACATTCTAGTGTCTTCTCTAAATAAAGTCAGAATTTGGCAACATGAGTTTTTGGCAGCAAGTACATAGTAGAACAAATAGAGAATTTCAACTTGATTATTTAAATCAATGGTTAATTTAAAAAAAAAAACAGAATTTGGGCAAACATTATGAACACAGACATATTTCTCTTGGAGTAGGTGGAATTTCAGACGGTGGATTTGTTGCTCAGGGCTGCTGTAAAACAAACTACCATGAATCGGGTGGCTTCAACAACAGCAATTTATTTATTGCCTCACAGTTCTGGAGGCTAGAAGTCCAAAATCAGAGTGTGTGCGGCATTGGTTCTCCTGAGGGCCATAAAGGGACTCATCTGCTCCAAGCCTCTCTCTTTGGCTTGTAGATGGTCATCTTCTCCCTGTGCTTCTTCCTTCCATTAGTTGTGTCACGTCTCTGCTCAAATTTCTCCTTTTCATAATGACACCAGTTACATTGAACTAGGGTCTACCCTAATGACCTCATTTTTTCTTTATTACATCTGTAAAGACTATCTCTGAATAAGGTCATATTTTGAGCTACTAAGGGTTAGGACTGTAATATATGGGTTTTTTTTTTTTTTTTTTTGAGTCAGGGTCTTGCTGTGTTGCCCAGGCTAGAGTGCAGTGGCACCATCATAGCTCACTGCAGCCTCGAACTCCTGGGCTCAAGTGATCCTCCACCTCAGCCTCCTGAATCACTGGGATTACAGGTATGAGTCGCTACACCCAGCTAGGACTCTAATAGATCTGTTTTGGATCCAAGGACTATGGTCTTTAGAAGAAAAGAAATGTATTTAGGAATCCCTGAGCAGGACCAAGGAAGGTTAAAGTGTACAAGAACAGGCAGCACCAAATTAATAAACCAAACCAATGGAAAATTTACCCAATTAAATTGGATTGAGCAAAGTAGGCTAATTGAGGTTGGTTAGCTTTTGGCAGAAAAAGCAACTCAGAAGCTCAGTCTCATCAGTCAACATATAATTTCAGGTGAGAGTTTTATAAATATATTTCTGTGGTTGAACATAGTGATTTGAACACAGGCTTTTATTTCTTGCTTTTCCTGAAGCCTGCTACAATGATGGTAGAAGGACAAAAAATAAAAGGTATTAACACATAGTAACCTAAAGAATGCCAGGTGATGCAAGAATAGACAAGAGATGTGAAAAATATTTGGAAAATGGAAAACAGGCGGATGAATGATGAACTCTGAGGGGCAGGGGGATGTGAAACCCAAGTATGCTCCCCAATGAAGCTCACTGATTCACACGGTAAAACCCCGGGGAGACTCAGGAATTAGAATGTTTGTTCTCTTGGAAGTTCAATCTTTAAATACCAATTTACAACCCTCAATTTAAATTCAGTTCATAACTTGGCCCTAATTTCCAGACTAATTTATTTGACATCTCCTAATTTATTTGACATCTCCAATTGGATGTCTTTAATGACACCTCAAAACTTCACAATTCCAAACAAAAATCTGGTTCTGTCCTTCTTAAAACCTGCAATCTTCCCACCTCACTCTTCCACAACTCCTTTTGCCCCACAGTTTAGGTCAAAACCTTAGAATCAGAAATTTCTGTGTCATTCCTACTTTTCCTGCAAAGTACAACTAAAAACCCTAAAAATTGTATATGAAACAAATATAAGAAGACTTTGAAAGGTAGGGAGAAGAAAGCAGACTGTCTAGGGACCTCGAGACTCAAGGAACAATGTGATGGTGAGTTTCCTGGGTTTTTATTTTTGCCCTCTGTATTCTAGAGTTGCTGCTGAAGAAGCCCCTACCAAGAAACACCAAAGATGCAGACATAAAAAATATCTTGAGTCAAAGAATGAGGAAATGGGCAGCCTACCAAGACAGAAAATATTTAGACAGGAATTGTTCTGCTCCAAGCAAACATCGCAGGAAAAACTGTGACCCACCTCCACCCACACAAGAAAAGACCTCGTAGACAGCCTGGAATTTCACCCTCACAAAGCTGTGAGGTGCCCCTCTGTCTGCCTGCAGGGTAGTATCAGAAGAAGCCCAATAGAAAGTGAGCCCTTTTACCATCACCCACTGATGCCACCCCCAATACAATATCAGTAGAGACCACATGTGAAACTGGGGCTCCCACCCTTGCCTAGTAATAATGAAAATGGTTTATTACATTTTAATAAAGGTGAAGATTGGCAGAGTGGATTAAAAAACACAATCTAACTATATACCAACTATAGAAACTTGCTGCCCATATAATACGAATAGGTTGACAGTAAGTGGATGGAAAAAGATTAATGATGCAAATATTAATGAAAGAAAGTAGGGATGGCTATACTAATACAGATGTAGACTTAGAGCAAATAAAATTGCTAGAAATAGAGACATTTTATAATGACAAAAGGCGCAACCTATAAGAAGACAGAGCAATTCTAAATGTGTATGCCAAATAAAAGAGTTGTAAAATATGTGAACACAAACTGATAGAACTGAAAAGAGAAATAGACAAATCTACAATTATAGTTGGAGACTTTGACACACCTCTATCAAAAATTGATATAAGACACAGAAGAACACAACAACACCATCAACCAATAGGATCTAATTGGCATTTATAGAATGCTCCACCCAATAAGAACAGATACAAATTCAAGTAGTCATGCAATATATAGCAAGATAGACCGCATCCTGGGCCATAAAACAAACCTCAACATATTTAAATAACTGAAATTATACAGAGTGTTTTTCAACTACAGTGGAATCAAAGTAGAAATCAATATCAGAAAGAAGACAAAAATATCTCCAAATACTTAGAAACTAAAGTACACACTAAAGAATCCATGAGTCAAAGAGTAAATCTCAGGGAAAATTTAAAAAATAACTACATTGAACTGAATGATAAATACAATGTGTCAAAATTTCTAAGATACAACTAAAGCAGTGCTAAGAGGCAAATTTATAGTACTAAACACATGCGTTAGACAAGAGGAAAAATCTCAGATTGATAGTCTAAGCTCCAAACTCAAGAAACAAGAAAAGGAAGAACAAAATAAATCCAAAGTAAGCAGATAGAAGGCACTAGTACAGAGCAGAAATCAATTAAATGAAAAACAGAAAAAACAGTAGAGAAAACCAATGTAACCAGGATCAAGTTCTTTGAAAAGCTCAATAAAATCAATATACCTCTAAGAAAACTGATAAAGAAAAAATAGAGAAGATACAAATTACCAGCATCAGAAATTAAACATGGGAGGCCAGGTACGGTGGCTCACGCCTGTAATCCCAACACTTTGGGAGGCCCAGGCTGTTGGATCACTTGAGGTCAGGAGTTCGAGACCAGTCTGGCCAACATGGCAAAATCCCATCTCTGCTAAAAATACAAAAATTATCCAGGTGTGGTGATGCACACCTGTAATCCCAGCTACTCAGGTGGCTGAGGCAGGAGGATTACTTGAACCCAGGAGGTGGAAGTTGCAGTGAACCAAGATCGTACCACTGCACTCCAGCCTGGGTGACAGAGTGAGACTCTCTCTCAGAAAAAAAGGAAGGAAGGAAGGAAGGAAGGAAGGAAGGAAGGGAAATTAAACATGGAACATTACTAGGAACCCTGCAGATACTAAAAGGATCATAAGGGAATACTAAGAACAATTCTACACACATAAATTTAACAACTTAGATGAAATAGAACAATTCCTCAAAAAATACAAACTACCAGCTGGGCGCGGTGGCTCACGCCTGTAATCCCAGCACTTTGGGAGGCTGAGGCAGGCGGATCACGAGGCCAGGAGTTTGAGACCAACCTGGCCAACAGTGGTGGCCCTGTCTCTACTAAAAAATATAAAAATTAGCCGGGCATGGTGGTGTGCACCTGCAGTTCCAGCTACTTGGGAGGCTGAGGCAGGAGAATTGCTGGAACCTGGGAGGTGGAGGTTGGACTGAGCTGAGATTGCACCACTGCACTCCAGCCTGGGTGACAGAGCGAGACTCCATCTCAAAAAAATAAAATAAAATAAAATACAAACTACGGCAACTTACCCAGTATGAAAGAGATAGCTTGTACAGCCCAGCAACTGTTTAGAAAACACAGTTTGTAATTTTAAATCCTCCCCCAGCCCCCAAAAATCTCCAGGCCCAGAAGTTCTCTCTGGAGTTACTTATAAAGGATCAGGAATCAAGATCACGTGTGGACTTCTGAACAGCAATGCTGGAAGCTGTAAGACCGTGCAGCAATGCCTTTGAAAACCGAGAGGAAATTTTTCTTACTGAAAATTCTGTTCCAGCTAAATGATCAATGAAGTATGAGGATTAAATAAAGGCATTTTCATATATGCAAGGCCTGAAACTTTATCTCCAATGCCTTGATGAATATGCTCCCCCAAAACAAGAGAATAAATTAAGAAAGGAAGACATGGGGTCCAGGAACAGGGGATCTTTCAAAAGAGAGGGACATTTACAGTCTCCTAGGAAATGATGAGACAGACACCAGGATGACAGCTATGCAGCAAATCTAGAGAACGAGAGGGAAGAGGCCCCAGGGAACGTATTTCCAAGAAAATCAGTGAATCTCTTTGGTTGGGAAATCTGGTAAAAGTATTAGTTATAGGAACATAGAAAACAAGTCAAATAAAAAGACAAACAACGACTAACTCCAGTAAAAACAAAGAGTTGTACTATCAGAAAGAAAATATAATCATAATATGTTAGGCATCCTCACTGTGAACAAAATTTCCATAGTTATAATAACATGATCACCGAATTATAATTTAGCTATATATTTTCATGTAACTATATTGGGAAGATGTGGAATGCAAACACAAACAGGTGTGTATGGCTAAAGGTATCTGTGAGATTTTCCATATAAAATTTCCCAGATATCTTTTATACAAGTTAATAAAGAATATTCAAATTGGAAAAATTAACGAATAGTAAGTGTGTCACTTAGACAAGTGGAGGTAAATACAAGAAATCACACTGAAAGAATTAAAATGGGTTGTCTCAGGGGTATGGTACTCAGGGGTGTGGATGACAGGTAGATTTTTTTTTTTTCCTTCTATGCCTTGTAGTACTATTTGACATTGTAAACTGTGTATATGTATTAGTTTGACAAAAATTAAAATTATGATAAATATATTTAGATACTGTTTTTTTTTGAGATGGAGTTTCACTCGTTACCCAGGTTGGGGTGCAATGGCACAATCTCGGCTCACTGCAACCCCTGCCTCCTGTGTTCAAGCTATTCTCCTGCCTCAGCCTCCTGAGTAGCTGGGATTACAGGTACCTGCCACCATGCCCAGCTAATTTTTTGTATTTTAAGTAGAGACAGGGTTTTACCATTTTGGCCAGGCTGGTCTTGAACTCCTGACCTTAGGTGATCTGTCCATCTCGGCCTCCGAAGTGCTGGGATTACAGGTGTGAGCCCCCTTTAGATAAATTTTGAATATTCCTTTATTTTCATTATGAACTTTCACAGCTCTGCCCACCAGCTAGCTCTGCTACCTATACCACGAGGTGTGGAGAGCTACAAAGGCAGAGGGGATTGACATTTCTTCACCTGGTGAAATGGGTAAAAGGTTTCAATTAAGCTTCTGTGAAACAGTGAAGCAGTGAGCACCGTGAAACAGTGAACGGGAACAACTCACAGCCCTCTCAACATCCTGTTTCTCATTTGCCTGACTGAGTAGCAGGAAGTTTATAGTTCAGGATATTTTTGTTGACCGGAAGGTGAGAGATTTGGAGTTTTTTTTCAATCTCAGCATACAAACTCAGAAGCTTTTCAAGCAAATCCCATTATTGACCTTGGAAATAAAATGTCTAGGAAGCTCAGAGGTGATGATGTGTTCTCAAGCACAAAGGGCAAAGCTTTCCTCCATCTGGGGTTTTGACAGTGTCCACCTGAAGAAGGCCAAGGTCCATCACTCGGACAAGCCCTCCCCTCACGCTTGTGTGGGCCTCCAATTCTGCAGTCTGGAGCTCTTGTTAAATATTGTTATGGGCAGAAGCAATGCAAAAGGCCTGCTTGGAGAATGCTCTCTTGACATGAAGATGAGCTGCAGTGGGAGAACTAGGGCCTTTTTCTTTTCCATTGATGCTCTGAGCAAACTCTGACAAAATATTCCAAAAAACAAACAAACAAAAAAACTGTCTAGGCTGAGTACAGTGGCTCATGCCTCTAATCCCAGTGATTTGGGAGGCCAAGATGGGAGGATCACTTGAGCCCAGGAATTTGAGACCAGCCTGGGCAACCTGGGGAGACCTCATCTCTACAAAAAATAAAAATAAATTGGCCAGGCATGGTGGTGTGTGCCTGTAGTCCTAGCGCCTCAGAGGCTGAGGCAGGAGGATTGCTTAAGCCCAGGAGGTCAAGGCTGCAGTGAGCCATGATCAGGCCACTGCACTCCAGCCTGGGTAACAGAGCAAGACCTTATCTAAACAAACAAACAAACAACAACACAACAGCAACAATAACAACAAACTCTCCAAACATACACCTTTCCCTACCAGGGTGAAGAATCTGAGGCTGCAGGCAGGACTGGCTGCATAACATGCAGAACCCGGTTCCCACACAATGATAATGCAGGGCCTTTTCTAAAACAATTAGTAAGGACTTCAAGATGGTGAGAGCAGAGTGTGAAACCAAGCACAGGACCCTGTGAAACTGCACAAGTCACAGCCCAGGGAGCAGCCCTGGGTGCGTGATCTGATGAAAATGTTGTCTGGATTGAAGTAAAGTCCCACGTTTCTATTTGTTCATTAGAAGTTCATATCATGGTTAGCTCCTCAGAGATAAAAGTTCCACTTTGGGAGGCCTAGGAGGGTGGATCACTTGAGGTCAGGAGTTTGTGACCAGCCTGGCCAACATGGTGAAGCCGTGTCTCTACTAAAAATACAAACATTAGCCGGATATGGTGGCAGGCGCCTATAATCCCAGCTACTCAGGAGACTGAGGCAGGAGAATCACTTGAACCCGGGAGGTGGAGGTTGTAGTGAGCCGAGATCACGCCACTGCACTCCAGCCTGGGCAACAGAGCAAGACTCCATCTCAAAAAAAAAAAAAAAAGCTCCAGGTGTCTGAAACCTAGGCATTCTTTTTCTACCAGAATGACCACAGTGAAAGGCTGTGACCAGGGAGGAGGTGAAATCAGAACAGACACCATGTGTCTGTCCAGCAGCCATCTTTATTCCTATAGACTGGGAGGTTTAGGCTGATGCCATCAGCACTGCTCTACATGCCCTCCCCTCCTGCAAACCCAGAAAGCACTTCTGAGAAGATCAGGTGCCTGGTAGAAATGATTCTGTATCCCCCAAGTAAACAGCATGCATAAAAAGAAGCAGAACCCTTCATCCTTTAAAGAAAGTGTTTTGACAGCTTTTCCATGTAATGTAAAGAAAATAAAGAAGAAAATTAAGAGTCTCTGCATATTCATGTTATTTCCCCTGTGGAGCATTTTGGTGCTATTTTGATAGCCGTGGGTGGTACCCTCTCTTGGGAAGTTTCTAGCTCTAAATGACATGGAACATATACATGCTTGCATGAGCACATTGTATCTGCATTTATACCAAATCCTGGGCAAGATGGGGAGCTGAAATCATCCCTGTGAGAAATGGATGCTGACTCTGAAATACACCAAACTTTGGCCTGTGTTTGAGTTCTTCCAATTGGCTCATATTTGAACACAGAAATGTCATTTTAAAGATAAATCAAAGCTAATAAATAAATATTAGACATTTTGGTGGTCAGATTCTAAATAACTAAGTGAAATTTCATCCACTTAAAATATTAAGTAGTCTTTCCCAAGGCTAAAAAGCATCTGTTTTTAGCCATGAAAAAAAAATGTCAGTCAATGTCTTAGAAAAATGTCATTTACCAAGTTTCCACATCTCCAAAGTGGGTCAGCTGTGTTGCTCGTTTGTTTGTTGGTTCCTGCTCAGATTCACAGGGTTCTTGGGATTAACCGTACGGGGTAAGTGAAGATGAAGCAAAAGGAATCTGATCTGAGATCCTGACCAAATTGTCCCTGTCATCTTTGAGGAGAGAAAGTGCATCTATTAAGGGACGCTTCCATCCCTGCCATCCCTTCAAAGTCTGGCTCCAGTCTTACCTACCTGGAAAGTCAGTTGTGAAACTATATCCCACACCTTGAAATTAAATCTCCACTGTGTCCGCCCTTTCATATATTCTCAGAGAAGATTATATTTGTTTGCAGTTAACTATCCTTTTGTTTATAAGAATGGTTTCATTTTCCTCACAAGTATACACGTCATGCACCTTTGCTGGAATGCAATCTTGGAGAACAGTGTGGGTCTCCCCAGAGTGTGCAGGACAGAACTGTGTCCCCAGAGCCCCCTCACATTGCTGCTGCTGTCTAACCGCCTCTCTCACTCTGTCAATGTTTGGCACTAATCACCAAAACAAATGCATCATTTGATCTGCTCGATCAAACCTCGATTAAAAATATGTAAACATTTTATGCTTGGAGAAATAACTCATGTAAGGTTTTCTTCATAATACCTGATAGCTCTTGTAAAGGGTATGCTTATTCTATAAAATATGTTAGATAAATTCTCGATAAGCTGCAGTGGTTATTAAACAAACGCAACTACGATTAAGATAACAGCCGTGATAAATGGCTTAAAATAAACAATGAAATTCTTAGACATTTAAAAGGAACGTGGTAAGTGGAAAGAACATCAATAAGATGGGAAACCAAAACATTGCTGTTCTTGATCTAGGCTGGGGCTCCGGTGTCCTCATCTTATCTGAACGAAGTAGTTATGGTCTTTATGAGTTCTTAAGGTTTATTATTCTCAGTTACTTTTCTTTTTAAAAGTTATTTTTAAGCTTACAAAAGTATTCTTCCAGCTGGGGCTGCAAGGTAAAAAAAAAAAAAGTATTATTAACCCCCTACAACAATATCAAGCAATGTGGAATTTTTGAATAAAATGTAAATAGTCTCCTTTTTCCTCCTGTGACTCCTCCCTGCCAGATCCTTGTGCAATTTCTGTACACCTCATGTGTGCACTCATGCACATGTGAACATGTGGATGTTTTGGTATATAAATGATACCACATATACCTATTGTTTGGAGTTTAACTGTTTTCATTTAATAACTGACATTTTTCCAATCGAATTCAAATCCGTTTCATCCTACTCACAGGCTGTATGATATTCCATAAAATAGTTACATCACAATTGTTCTTCTATAGAAAGCCACTTAAGTTGCTTCTTATTTTTGATCCTACCTGTAATGCTTCCATGAACATCCTTGTGTAGGTATCTTTGAGTGTGTGCATGAATATTTTTGTAGGAAAGTTTCTAGAAGAAAAGTTTCTGGGTCAAAGGGTTTGTGCAATTTTAGTTTTAATGGGTATTGCCAAACTGACTTCCCAAAAGATTTTTATCATTCCAGAGACAGTCCATAAGACCGTCCATTTCCTCACAGCTTTACCAACACTGGATGTTACCAGATTTTTTTTTTTTTAACTGTAACAATATGGTTTAATTGGCATTTCCCTGTGTTTAAATTTGCATTCACCTTATTATCAATAAGATGAAAAATCTCATTAGTTATTGATTTTTGTTTCTCTTTCTCCTCTTTCATACCTACAGATTTCATCAAATATCTGATCATCCTTTGTTGATCATACTGTTTACAAATTAATAAAATTCAACAAAATTAATAAATTCAACAGTATCCATAGTTGAGTTGCGTTTCTTCTGCAGTCATTACTCTTATTTACTCTTTCTTTCTTCCATAAAACTTTCCTCAGAATTGGAGGGATTTGGTGGAAGAGAGCAGTGCATGGTAGGGAGCCAGTACAAAGGCTGGAGGCCTCATCAGTTCCAAGGAAGGAAGGCTTTGTTCCGGGAGCCTTTGTGTCATTTCTGAGAGGAGCTGTATTTGGGGGATTTTCCTTCCATCCAAACTATTATAGACATTTCAGGCTCTGCTTCTCTGTCCAGCCTCAACATCTAAAGTAGAAGCCCCCCGCCCCCAGATCCTCCCTAGACTACGGTTGTAGTCTAGGAGCTCTGGTTTGGGGACAAACACCTCAAAGCTAGCCAGTCCCCTTGGGCCAGGAGGGAGAAGGTTGTAACAGTCCCAGCCATTCTGCAGACAACCCTTCTTCCACCGCTCACCTTGTATATCTCCTTCACAGCCCACTCCTGCTCTAGGTATTGGTGACTTGGGAGTTTTTGAGAGGCTCCCAACTCTGTAGCAGCCTCCTCCTGCATAAGTTTTGGATTTTAATTCTCTCAGTCCATCAAATTAAGTGAGTCTCAGCTGGGGCATCTGACAATGTTTGAAGACATTTTTGGTTGTCACAATTTAGGGGGAGTGTCAGCAATATTTGATGGGCAGCGGCCAGTCATGCTGATAAACATCCTACAACGCACAGGACAGCTTCTGCAATAAAGAATTATCCAGTCCAATGTCTCAGTAGAGCCAGGTTTGAGAAACCCTGACCTAATCCTACCTATTTTCTTTCTTTAATATACCCTTTCCTGTTTCCCAATGCTTATATAACTTTATTGTTTTGAAATATATTTCGTGTAATTTCAATGAGATTGGGGGAGAGAAAGGATGTCTTACACAGTTCTGGCTGCTGTAACAAAGTACTGTAAAATAGGTGACTTATAAAAAAGAGAAATTTCTTCCTTACTGTTCTGGAGGCTGGAAGTCCAACATGGTCAGGTTCCAGTGAGGGCCCTCGTCTGGGTTTCAGACTGCTGACTTCTTATTGTATCTTCACATGGTAAAAAGAACAAAAAAGCTATCTGGAGCCTCTTTTATAATGGAATGAATCCTATCATGAAGGCCACCCTCATGACCTAATCATTTCCCAAAGATTCTACCTCCTAATATCATCACCTTGGAGGCTACCATTTTAAGACACAAATTTTGGGGGACACATTTAGTCCACTGCAGAGGACAAGCATATTGACGAGTTTAGTCTGCTGTCACAAATAAGGAGATACAGTCCATTATTTTATTAATACACCTTGGGTAGAGATCAATGAGCAAATATTTCTTAAATATGCACCATGTACATGCCATGTGCATGAACTCTTTAGTCTGAGTCAAGCTTGAGGGCTGTAGAAATGGGTTCAGATTTCATTTCAGATTTCTCAAACTCTTCTCTTCCTATTACAGTTTTTCACAAATCACATCTGACTAAAATGAATGCATAGTGCAGTGTTAAAGGGCCAAAGAATTTTAAGTGTCAATACAGATGAAAGGGCTGTGTGTCACAAGGGAAAAGATCATCCCCTACTCTACTTTGTTGTCTTGGTGATAGTGGGGAACTTGCAGGCTGCTTGTGGTGTTTCTAACTTGATATCCAAAAATGAGAATTCATGTTCCCAGGAAAACAGAACGTTAGAGTTGAAAGGACCTTAGAGATCATGTGGTTTGTGGTTGACTGTTACATTCATGGCCTCCATGAAGTACATCCTATGTAGTCTCCTTTCCCATTGACTATGGGCTCAGCCATGAGACTTGCTTTGGCCACCAGGATGGCAGCAAATATAATGCCAGTAAAGGCTTGATAAATGCTTTCGCTTTGGGTCTTCCTCCTTTTGGAACACAGCCACACCAGTCAGAAACTCAGTATCCTGCAAGACACAGGGCATCCTGGCTGGTAGCCCAGGCTAATCACCAGACAGGTGAGTGAAGACACCTTGGACTACCCAACCTAAGGTGAGCTGCTAAAAGGCTGCCTCTGAATAAGTGAGCACTGGTAAGACCAGCAGAAGAACCACCCAGCTAATCCCAGCTTAATTGCAGAATTGTGAGCAAATAAATGGTTGTTGGCATAAGCCACTGATTTTGAGGCTGTTTGTAACATCAATAAATAAACATAGTACAACACCTTCCTTGAATAGGTCCAAAGGGGTAGATAACATGCACAATTATATTAGCATACTCAGAGGGAGGTTTATATGATCTGGAGAGATGGGTGGTACACAAATAAAGAGGGAAAGCCAAGGCCCTTGATATGCCCAATTCATAAAACACAATTAGAATAGTTTAAGTACAAGCCAGAAGTTGCCCAGTTAAATGACAGAACGGGGGATGCAATTTGGGACTTTATAATCCCTAAATCCATGCTAATCCCCAGAAAAGAGGGGGACAAATTGTTTTCTAAAATAAGGAACTAAAACAGGATACAGAGGCAGGATGAAAAAGGGTTGTTCCAAGGCTAGGGTTCTCCCAGGGAGTGAGGTTTTTTTGAAGACTAGCAGGTGATATGCTTGAAAAGGAAGAAATGAGCCATAAATAAAACACACACACACACAATTCTAGCAGACTGTTTCCCATGAACACAATCAACAGAATAGATTCTGTAGTTTTTTTGTAGCTCAACATACTTACAGTTGCCAAACCATACTGCTAATCTTTTACCAGATGAGTATCTTTTTATAATCTGTGTTCTTCAATATAATTAATAGGACTACTAAGTATACTGAACACTTACAATGCCAAAATAAAAAACAATTTATCTAACACTATCGCAACAACAAAACATCATTTAACATCACACCAACAATATCATTAACATCACACCAACCATATCATTTTTCACAGTTTCATTCATCTCTATAATTTCATACATGTCATTATACATGCTATTTCATATATGTGACAATAATCTTCCCTTCACTTTCTTCTTACATTGTCTTCATATTACATTCTAGTCTCAGATGCAGCTTTTTAAAAGTTTTCATTTTAGGCTGTGCGCGGTGACTCATGTCTGTAATCCCAGCACTTTGGGAGGCCCAGGCAGGAGGATCACCTGAGGTCAGGAGTTCGAGACCAGCCTGACCAATATGGAGAAACTCTGTCTCTACTAAAATACAAAATTAGCCAGGCGTGGTGGAGCATGCCTTTAATCCCAGCTACTCAGGAGGCTGAGGCAGGAGAATTGCTTGAACCCAGGAGGCCGAGGTTGTGGTGAGCCGAGATCACACCATTGCACTCCAGCCTGGGCGACAAGAGTGAAACTCCATCTCAACAAAACAAAACAAAACAAAACAAAAAAACGAAACCCTTAATTTTAAAGCTACTGAAATAAAATGCTTATTAATGAACCCATCTTATCACACAGTTCCTGGTATCCAGCAGGTGCTCACTATGTGCTTCCTAGAATGAACGATGTGAAAGTCAAGAGTGGAATTGGTGGATGGAGATTGAACTTGTGTTTACAAGATCACTGGCCAAGCATATTTTGGATCTATTGGTGTATTTTCACTACTCACTGCATTGTAATGCAGTTTTGTAGATAACCCAAAATGCTGGAGGTAAATGAATAGGAGCTCCACTTCTCATTCATGATCAGCTACAATGCTAGTCCTACGTGGTAGTGAGAAGCCCTCCTCCTTGCCTTTGATACAGCTTCGTGCTACTTAGGATGGCAAGGGGAGATCAGCAAAGAACAGGGTAATAACACTGAAATTCAGAGTCACAGTCACATCACAGAAAGGAGCATTGGTGAATCCCATGCTTGGGGCAGGGAAGTAAGCAGCCAGCATGTCCTTTCTCCTTCCTCCTAGTCCAGACTCTCAGTCATAGCAGACGTCATACCCTGGACATATTCCTAGTGTGGGGGTTGGAGCGAGAAGATTATTCACCAGAAATACATGCACCTCATGCATCCCTAAGGATTCTAGGGCTTCTGGGTCCAAAATATGCCATGTTAAGTTTTGCTAACAAAAAACTCTGACCTGCTTAAGAGGAATGCTAGACCTGATGGAGTTATTATCCAGTATGCCTTCTTGTAGCAACCAGCCTGTCTGCTCAGGTGGCTTTCCAGGATCTGCTTGACTTTGCCTCATTCAAAAGCCTCTTGCAGGATCATCTGTGCCCTCACCACAGCTGTGGCCATCATCAAATACCGACGTCCTTACCAAGGCTTCAGTGTCCTCACACCTCCATAGCTGGTGGTCTTTGGGTAGCCAGAGCAATATTGGGGTCTATGCCAAAGTGGCGAGAAGGGTTTCCTTTCCAAATTCTGGCTGTTTTCAAGCCCAAAGCTTAAAGTTTTGTATGAAAACAGCTCCTTCAGCTTCTATTCCCTCTCCTCACCAAATTGCCCAACCAGTCCAAGCATCGTGATGAGAGACAGGTGTCATGCTTCTCTCCTGTCCCCTCTCCTTGTCCAGTACAATCTAGTCAACCACACAAAAACCCCTCCCTCCCCAATCCTCCCTCCCTCCCCCACCAAAAGCCACTCAGGACATCAGTCATGCAAACATATTCCCAAAGGATCCCCCACTGACCAATTCAGCAAATCTCCAAACTAAGTGCTAGGAGAGCTCAGCTCAGACCCCTGCTACCCTTGAGATTCTGGATATGTTGGAAAGGAAGAGCAGGAGTTAACTGTCCACTTGTGTCTGAAAGGGGTTTTCCAATTTGCCTTGCTTGAAGACAAATGAATCGAATAAGACATCAGAGAACCTTGATTCTTGCTTCTTTCTGGAGGTTATTCCCAAACATTCCAAATTATGATTTGTTGCCATTCTAAAGGCCTTAAAGTCATTTGAGATCCAAGAGCACAGCAACACCACCACCAATAACTCACAGTTCATATGCTTCCACCCGAGACCTATTCTAGGTCCTTACGTGAAATAGGTTCTCATCTACACTTTATAGACAAGCCACTGAGGTCAGAGGAGGTTAAGAAAATGAATACAGTCATACAATTCTTATCCTCACTTTATAGACAAGTCACTGAGGTCAGAGGAGGTTAAGAAAACGAATACAGTCATACAATTCATAAGGGCAGAATCAGGTTTGAACTCAGGCAATTTGAAAGAGAGCCCAAGTCCTTAGCCATTCCACTGCCCCAGTTCACCCAAGGAGTCAAGCTCAGGGTGTGGCCCAAGCTGTTGAAAGAGTAGAATGACCGGATGCTGGAGCTCACGGTCATCAAAGACCTGTCTGCATAAGTCCCTCACTTAAAAGAGAGAAATGTGAGCTAGACATTCCCTGGAACCCCGTGACATCGACATTCTTGGAAGAATGAAAGAGTTTAAACCTCTCCAGTCTAATGTCTAAGTGAGAGGATAGATGACTTCTCAGAACAGAAGCCAGTGAATGTTTATGACTAATCTAGTCTCCCCTTTCCTTCTGTAATGCTCTGCAGTTTTAAGAAGGCAAAGGACATTTCAAGAAGGAGAAACAACCTGTGCAAAGACTCAGAGAAAAAAAGGTGGAGCGAGGCCACATTTGAAGGATGGTGAGGGGTCTCAAGAGGTTGGTGGGACCTGGATGGATTTGGAGCAGGAAAGGGAGATGAGTTCACTCCATTTGTATGTATCCTTGAGGTACAGTAGCTACTTCAGGGCTAGAAATAGATGTTCTGGACTCTGTCTTGATTGAATTAACAGAATTCATGCAATAGGATCCTCTCTATCTCATTTCAGATAGTCGTTATAAGCAGTGTCCCAGTTCTATTTTACACTTAATAAATTGGGAGCACACTAATACCAACGAGTGAAGACCTTTCCTGTGAAGGCTCCAGTCCTTAATAAAGTTGATGTCTCCTCGAAGCCCTAAAACTTCTGAAGTCCTGTGATTAAAGTGGTGAATAATAGGTCATTTTTTAGGCAGAACGACCAAGGCATACTGTTATGGACTGAATTATGTCTCCCCCACAACCCTCCCAAAATTCATGTGTTGAAGTCATAAGCCTCAGCATCTCAGAATGTGACCTTATTAGGAGATAAGTTCTTTAAAGAGGTAATCAAGTTAAAGTGAGGCCATTAGGATGGAGCCCTAACCCAAGAGGACAGATGTCCTTATAAGAAGAGGAGAGGAGGAATAGCCACACACAGGAGGAAGACCACGTGAGGACACAGGGAGAAGATACCACCTGCAAGCCAAGGAGAGAGGCCCCAGGAGAAACCAAGCCTGCGGACACCTGGATCTTGGGCTTCAGCCTCCAGAACCATGAGAAAATACATTTCAGTTTGCGAAGCCCCCCAGACTATGGTGCCTGGTTAGGGCAAAAAGCCTGAGCAGACAAATATGCGCACCAGTCCCAGCGCCCAGCCTCATAACGGACCTATGGTAAATCAACTCTCACATGCCAAATATTCCGCTTCCTCCAGCTTGAGGTACAAAGGAAGGCAATGAGCTGCCCTCTTACCTATGTTCTCTCAATACGGATCATCAGAAGGCAGCAGGAGGAAGTGGGAAGGAGGCCTGAGAAGTTGCCACGGTAGACAGGAAGTCCTCAGAGGGTACAGCAGGACATTCTGGGGTGCAGGGTTGGGAGGACTTTGTGGAGATTGTGCTTCAGTCCTGCCCCACAGGGCTGTCATGAGCGCTGATGGGTTTGAAGGGAATGTGGACAGAAGGAAGAAGCACTCGCTCCCTGGAAGGGCCATCCTTCATGTTTAAAATAGCCTCAGTCAAGCCTGCCAGATGACAGTGAGTCACAGGATGGTGGATTTCTTACCTGCCCCTTGGCCAGAGCCACCGTCCTTGCGGCCAGCAGCGTGGCCCAGCTCCCTTCCAAAACAAACACTAATGCAGGCAGGCAGCCCTGTGGGTGAGAAGGCTCAGGAGGGTGAAGACTTGTTTTGGAGGTCATCCCATTAAATCCTTCCCGTCTGCCTTTCTCTTTGTTTCTCACTGAAGCCCAGAAAGCTTGCCTGGTCGTGATTTTTATTATTAGTGGTATTAATATTAGTGTCTTGCCTTTCGGTTTGGATGGCCTGCAGAACTCACGCCCAGCAGTGTACGGCCACTGAGCCCGCTGAGGCAGGGGGGTTAACTGGGCTAGGGGGCTTCTAGCTCCCAGCCTCTGTGGGCTATTTTTGTGGTTTTTCTCGCTCTCTCCCAGCAAGCCTTGTGTCTGTGGGATGTACCCAGTCTTTCCCGTGTACGCATTTGAAAGGAGCAGATGAAAGCTGCTCCTCTGAGCCCGCCTAATTGGAGAGAATTGCAGTTTAGAGGTAAGGGTTGGGCCTAATAAGCAAGCAGGGGAGGGTGCATAGAGGAGGGGGCGGGCTGGGAGGAGAGGGCTCTTTTTTATGAAAATGTGGGCCTCCCCACTGTCATTCCCCTTCAGCTGCTGCCTCGCAGATGGACCCTTTAATTGAATTTTCCTACAGGCCTGGGGGAGGGAGTCATTTCAGGTCCAGAGAGCAATTGAAGTGAATCCGAGGGCTTTGGTTTCTTTTCATCAGGAGCTGAGGGCCAGGTGGGGTGGGTGTCAGTCTTGGTGTTTTCATCTCGTGCCTGCTATATCTTTGTCTACCTTGCCATTCTTGTCATTTCCCCCCTTTTAAAAATCCACACTCAGGATTATGTTGCTACATCCTGGACTTAGTCATCGCAGAAGCTTGGAGGAAGATGAATGAGAAAGATAGGGTTTTGTTTGATTCCACTGGATTCAACCCTTTACTGAGCACCTGCTGTTTGCCTGGGCCTATGTTCATCTCTGATGAAGACAGGGGGAAGTTCAATGCATGCCCTCTGAGAATTTCTGCCCAATCAGAAAGATTGCCCTTAAAAATAAAAGAAAAAAGCAAAACAAAACAAACAGCCAATAAACAAAACCAGCGGAAAGACCACAGAATGAGGCATGATGTTCTAAACTGAATATGACGAAGCACTAAAATGTACGGGTAAGACAACAAGAACAAGTCCCTCGAGGGTCAGAGGCATGTGGGACACTTATTTTGGACAATAGACTGTAAATGGCCTCATATCAACAATGCACCTATAGAATTCTCAGCACCTCTCACTGCCTCGGAAAGAGCAAGAGAGCAAGGTAATAAAAGGAAAATGAGGGTCCAGTTCTCCACCTTTGTGAAAATAGCAAGGAAGTGCCCGTGTCCAGGATTCTGCTGAGAGTCCTGTAGGTTCAAGTATGATTCCAGGAACGCTGTGAAGACTGAATATCCACCCGACTGTATCTTCAACCATCTTAATTGAGCTTCTTGAGTCAGAGAACGTGGTCACGTAGAGGGGAAGAAAATCTCCTACCACAAAACCGTGCATTGGTTCATTCATTCATCAATGTTGAAGTGTCTACCATATTTCTGATTCTCTGTTCAAAACTGGAGATACAAAGTCAAATGTCACATGGTTTCTGAGTTTAAAGGAGGGAAGCACCATGTAGGCATAAATTAATTCTTCTGTTAGTATTTTATAGCAAGAAAACTTAGTTGAAATCTGGGCACAGAGTACTTAATGGATATAGCAGGTGAGGGAAGAACACAAACTGCCTCTGTGTAATAGATATCCCTAAATACAAAACATTCTAAACAAAGCAGGAAGCCTGTAAGTTATTCATTGTGGCCCTCAGTGGCAGCCACGTGAGGCTTGGCATAGCGGTCATCCTCCGGTGCTCAGGGGACAGTAACTGAAGCTACTAGGGAGGATGCGGTGACCAGGAGAGATGAAGCCAGAACCGTGCTACAAAAGAGGGAGAGGATTTACATGGAAAGAGAAGGAAGGCTACTGTGAGCTGATCACCCCTGGCAGAGATGTAGAGGTGGGAATGAAAATGGATATATGGAGAGAGGTGGCCGGCCTCTCTGTGCAGGACCATGCCCACGGCAAATGGGAGAAATGTGTAGTCAGGTGAAGTCGAACCATCAAGGCAGATCCTCACTTGCATGAGGAATTTATTCTTACAGAAAAACAAACAAACAAAAAAATTAACTTTCATCAAGTTCCTGATATAACCAGTTACTTTTTTCATCTTGATTACTTATCATCGTCATCAGCAGCAGCAGCAGCAGCATCATCACCTAATCCTTACATGACTACTGCGAAGTAGCAAATGTAATCCATTGTAGAGGGAAGGAGATCCCGGTTCAAACCGCATAGTGACTCACCCAGCATCACAGAGCTGGCGTGTGGGTGGAACTGAGAGTCATGCATCAGCTCCTGCACCACAGCTGCCTCCCTGGCAGGAAGCAGGAGAACAGGGTCATGGCCAACATCCCCTTGCTCACTCCTTTGGGCACTCTAAGCATTGCCTGGGCACGTGGTGACCCAGGGGAAGGCGAACAAAGCCCATCAAAAAGCACTGGGGTCACCATTTTAGCAAATAAGCTGTCCCCCAGCCAATCCTCTGAGGCCAGCCTGCCCTACTCTTTTCCTGATGATAGGTACCAGGCAAGTGTTCATTATGCTACCTGCTGTGTTAAGCTACATTCATTACTTCAATTAATTCTCACGCCAACCCTTGAAAGTAAGAATTATGGCTCTTGTTTTACACCTTAGGACATGGCGTCTCTGAGAAGCCGGTCTGATTCCAGTGACTGAGCTCTTTCAACTGGGCAGCTCTGCGCTGTAAGATGCTACCTCTGGAACACTCCCCTCCGCCAACGTCTTAGAGTTCACACTCAATAAACATCTTGTCAGAGATAAGAACATGCCACCCACTGCTAGCCACACACCTTGCCTCCTCTACTTAAAAAATAAAAGCAAACATCTTCAAGTATTGATTCATAAGGAGCTTGACGCATTAATGAGAACTGGCGTCAGTGGGTGACTTGCACAGTCACCAAGGGGAAGAAGGCATCCCGTTCTTCCTTGCTTTCCCCAGGGAGGACCCCAGGGATCACCTACCAAAAATCGTCAACTCAGTCTTCACATACAAATGCTTGGAACCTGGTGATCGATAATGACTAAGCTGATGTTTGTTGATCGGTGTGTACCAGTCACTGTGCTAAGAACTTCATGGTGGGATAGTACTTCAAAGCAGGGTGTCTCAATTTTGGTACTCCTGACATTTTGCACCAGATAAGTGTTTTATATAGGAGGTTTTTCTGTGCATTGTAAGATGCTTAGCAGCATCCCTGACCTCTTTCTACTAGATGCTAGTAGCACCCCACTCTCTCCCAGTTGTGACCATCAGAAATGTCTCTAGACATTGTCCGATGTCTCCTGGATGCCAAAGTTGCCCCCAGTTGGGGACCACTGTTTTAGAGTATAAATTGATGTGCCTCTAAATTAATATGCTGGGATCATTTGCCTCCAGTTCAGGTGAGCAGAGACCGACAGCAATCCTTGTCAGCTTTGACTTGGGTCATTCCAGGCCATTCTGCACCATCTGCCTGGAGTTCTGGGTAACAGGGTCATGCCTCAGGTTGACCTTCCCCCATACAGCCAACACATAGCAACATGAGCCCCACTCATGAAGGACGGCAAACATAATTAATTGTCCCCAAACCCCTGGGCCTTGGGTTTCCTGAGTTCGTTTGCTTGGGAACAGCTGCTAGTGGACATAAAACACTGGGAGAACCCTTTCAGATCCTGCCTTGCTGCTAATTAGATGTGCAATCTTGCAAAGTGACTTAAGCTCTCTAAGGCTCAGCTTTCTTCTCTGTAAAATCAGGATAACAGCACTTTCATCACATGGGTTCTTGGGAAGATTAAACAGGATGCTAAATATAAAACACCTCCTCTTGTGCCAGGCAACATAGTAGGCTTAATCAATCTAAATTGTCTTTGTCCTCACCCTTATCTCCCCAAGACAAAGATAGGATTTTATCTGGAACAAAAACCAGTGAAGGGTATGTAACGAATTCCATCAAACAGAGCCGTGATATGAATGAGTGGCTGTATTTCCTTCCAAGCACGATGTTTGGTCTTGGCATAATTCAACCCCTTTGTGATTCTCCAAGTAATCTCTCTTCAACCAAGTACACAGACCTGATGAATCAAGGCTGCTTTCGGAGCCCTCACGAAGAAAGGTGTGGGCCCCTCTGCAGGTGTCTGCACTCCGATAAGCTTGTCAGCAGAGGCTTTTCAGAGCCTGCCTCATCTGTCAGATGTACAGGTGTGCCTGGACTCAGCTTACACCCTGAGTCAGGGTCACGGTTGGCAAGATGGAGTTTTTCCCCAGGGATGGAAGCCTTTATCAACTTGAATAACAACCTGCTGCAGCCTGGTGCCCGCAGAAGGCAATCAGTAAGTTTCTCTTTGCCCTGCATCCAAAAGCCAAGAGCCAGAGCACATTCTCAAGGGAATCAGATTGGGGGTGAGGGTCTTGATAAAGCTGCCGATTACCGGGCCAAAACAAACAGAAAAGTAGATGGTAGTTACCTAGTAAGCCTTTGTGTCTTTTAAGGTTTAACTGATTAAGAAAAGCCTAGAAGATTCTAGACTGGAAATCCAGTTTTGGATTGCCTCTGCTCTTCCATTCTCTCTGGCATGCATTTTCCTGAGTATTGAGACAGAGAGAGAGAGAGAGAGAGAGAGAGAGAGAGAGGTAAATAAATATGATGCTGAAATCTGAAAATCTTTCTAATGGCTGCAGTTGAGAAAATCATTTTGATGGAAGAGGAAGGTAAAGCTTTTTGGATGAAATGGAATTTGGGAGTAATTCAGACTTCATTTATTCTCTTTCTTGTTCTCTCTATAAGTCAGTAGGGCCCTCTAACAGTCACTGCAAAATATTCTGCCTATAGCAGCTTGCTTTAGCTGTAGTTGCTGTGATACAATTATTAGGGGAAGCACAGCCAGTCTTAGGAGTTAGGCCTCTCTCTGGTGTGACCTGAAAAAGCCATTTGAGGATTCTACTCAAGAACCATGGAGGAAGAGTCTCTGTCACCAGCCTGCTGTGACCCAGCTAGGCTGGAAGCTTGGCTATGTGAATATTGTAAAAGTTGCGTGATTTGAACATAGACTCAGCTGGGCTAATGAGGACAGGACTTCAGACAACCATGTGACGAGATCACTCTCCTTCCACAGAATAATGCCTCTGGGGGATGGTGGATGGTGAAGTATATCAACATTTAAGAGCTGAAAATATACAGTTTGTGTTCCCCAGGAAAATGATGAATTACCCAGAACCCAGTTGAATATCAGCTAATAATTAAGAGCACAGACTCCACAGTCTGCCCTGCTTTTAAATCCTGGCTATCTTACTAGCTATGTGAGAACTTCGGTAGGTTACTTGCTTATTCTTTGTCTCGGTTTCTCCATCTGTAAAACAGGGAAAATAATGGTATCTGTATTTGTTTTTTAGAGCAACTGAAACAAGTCATCACAAACTGGGCAGCTTAAACAACAGACATTTATCCTCTCACAGTCCTGGAGGCCAGAAGTTCCATAGCAAGGTGTCAGCAGGGCCATGCTCTCTCTCTCTGAAGGATCCAGGAAAGACTCCTTCCTTTCCTCTTCCGGCTTCTGGTGGTGGCCGTCAAGGCTTGGCATTCTTTGGCTCATAGCTGCATCACTGCAATCTCTGCCTCTCTCACCACATCATGTTCACTCTGCGTCTGTGTCTTTTCCTCTTACAAGACACCAGGCATATTGAATTTAGCACCTACTGTAACCTTGTATGACCTCATTTTAATGTAATTACATTTGCAAAGATCCTATTTCCCCTATTTCCCAATAAGGTCACATTCGCAGGTACCTAGGATTGGGACTTCTACACGATCTTTTCAGAAGACACAGTTCAACCCGCAATAGTACCCCATGGGGTGTTGTGAGAATTAAGTGAGATAATATGAAAAGAGCTTAGACCAATGCCTGGAACATAGGAGCATGAATTATTTATTCTTTCTAAACCTTACAATAAGCTCAGAAGGGTGGATCTTATTGCACTTCTTCAACAGAACAGAAGCCCTAGGCTGGAGGTGAAAGAAACTGGCCTGAGGCCACCCAGGTAGTTAGTGGTACAGTTCAAGTTTACAGTGGCTTCCTCTAGCTCCAGAACCCAAAAACTTCTAATAATTGATTACTCCGCACTCCAGCTAGAGCGACTTGGCTTTCTAGAACAATCCAGTTTCTTTATACTTTCCTTATGAAACTCACTTTCCAACCCTGGGGTTCTCCTACTTCACTCTCCTGCCACCTGCTATGAATTATTCAAGTTCAAATTCACTACTTTAGAATCCCAAATTAAAAAGCACTCAGCTAGAATAGCGGAGATTCTTGCATATATCTTTAACCAAGCTTGTCCAACCTACTCTTGCAAGCCACATGCAGCCCAGAACGGCTTTGAATGCAGCCCCCCAAAATTCGTAAACTTTCTTAAAACATCATGAGACTTTTTTGTGATTTATTTTTAGCTCATCCGCTAGCAATAGTGTTAGTGTATTTTGTGTGTGACCCAAGACAGTTCTTCTTTCAGTGTGGCCCAGGGAAGCCAAAAGATTGGACGCCCCCACCTTAAACCCTTACTCATTCTTAGTACAATGTCAGGCTTAACCAGGATATCAAAATAGACTGCCACATTTCCTCACCTCAAGGGTTTATGGATGAGAAACGTCCAGAATCAGTCAGTTACAAATGAATTTACAATATGCCAGATGCTCTTCTAAGTGCTTTAACAGATGTTGACACATTAAAGCCCCCTGACAACTCTGTGAAGGAAATATTGGTTTACTCCCATTTTACAGATTAGGAATATGCAGACACAGAATGGCTAAGATCACAGAGCTGGAATGTTCCAGAACGGGCACTTGGCTGGGGTAGTCTGCCTTTTAGTTCCAGAGCCTATGCTTTTATGAGCTGTGTTCCATGTGCGGTGGATTTATTTAAACATCCCCTGAGGACATTAAGGTTAGTTTTAATATTTGGACATTCGAAACAATGCTAGAGTAAACATCCTCAAGTTAAATATTTGCGCACAACCCGAATTATTTTTCTGATAGAATTGTCAAAGAGTAAGCATGTTATTAACGCTTTGGTATATAACGTCAAATTGCAAGAACGAGGGAAGGAGCTCTCAGGAAGTGAAAATGGGATCAGCAACAGCATGAAATGGAAAAGCATGGGGGTATGTCTGGAAAATGGCAAACACTCCAATCTGAATGGAATGTAAAGTGCTTGAAGACAAGAGACTGAAGCGCTGCTTCTAAATTGGTCTGGACCCAGCTTGTGGAGCACTTTGAACACCAGACTTCAGAATTTAGACTCTGTCAAGCAGCACTCAAAAACCAGCATACATTTTTGAACTGGGGAGTGAAATGATCAGATTCTGTCTAAAATAATTTGCTCAAGAAAAACTTGAGGAAAGAAAAACTTCTCTCCCTTCATAGGAGGAGTCATTCATCACAACTGCATCGGTACAAATGGACTGGTGGGGGTACATTTCATTTATTCTTTTAACATGGTACATTCTTGAAATTACCACTTCAACACACAGAGAAATAAAAAGATTAATGTAAAGAATAAATATATCAATAACATAATAGTTATATGTATTCTATTTTAACATATGGATTATTTTATATACTCTATAAATGTATAATACACTTAATATTATAATGTATAATAATACAGTAGTTTCCCCTTATCCGCAGCTTAGCTTTCCAATGTTTTAGTTACCCGTGGTCAAGGGCAGTCCAAAAATAATCAATGCAAAATTTCAAAACCACAGAACACAGAAGATGGTTCGAATGAGTATTTTTTTAAGTTGCCCGTGGATGGTATATTGCTAACATCATTCTAGATATAGAAATGAGAAGTTAATTCATTTCACACAATGGATGCCCCAGGACATTAGGGCTTCATTCTCTGCATAAATGGTTGAGAAAAACTGCTAATGTATCTTAGGAGTGGAATTGCTGCTGGGGGTGTGCAATTTCGATGGTACCTGACGGTGCCACAGGGTTGTAGCAATGTACACTCATTGGTAAGAGAATTCACAGCTCCATAGCATTGCCAACAAATCAGGTTGTTAAAATGTTTGCTACTTTGAAAGGAGTAAAATAGCATTTCAGTGTCTCGAACTTGCGTTTCTGCCATTACAAATATGGAAATCTTTTTTTTGTCATATTTGTATAGACTATTTAGGTTTCCTTCTTTGTGAATTTCCTGTTCAATCCCTGGTCCATCCATTTCTCAACTGGCGTGTGTGTCTTTCTCTATCGATTTGTAGGCATTCTTTACATATCCTGATAGTAATCCTCTGCTGGTTATATGCATCATGGCAATTATTCATTAAAGTAATCCTTTAGGGTGAATTTTAGTAAGTGTTGAGTCCTACTTTAAGGCTAATGAAGGGCAAAGAAAAAAAAAAAAAAAGATATTCCTGAAAGGACAGCCAATATGTAAATATATTTACCAGATGTAATTATATTTACCAGTGTAAATATATTTACACATCCTTCACTAAATAGACAAGTATTACATATCTTCTATGGGTTAGACTCTGTAAGGGGAAAAGTCTGGGGATATAGAAATAAACAAGTCAGGATATCTACCCTTAAGAGATTTGTAATCCAGAGGAGGAAACAAACATTTAAATTCTATTACAACCCCCCCATAAGAGCCATCATGGTTAGCAGTGAAATATTACACGTCTTAGCTGCCACGATGCCACTTTAGAGTAAAAAGGATAAACGTTTCTGCAGGTCATTACCACAAGATTGAATGAAGACAAGGAATAAGGAAAGCTTCTCTCCTGCACCTCAAGTCCCATTTCCTGGCAGGGCACAGGGTGACCAGTTCACAGATGTGGTGGTACCTGCTGTCCTCCAAAGCCACCACACCTGGGAGGATCAAAGTCCTTCTTGAAATTACATTCTCTTAGGTATATACGTGCTCTTTGTTCTCTCACACCTCTGTAAACAAGGCTTTTTGTGCTGTTCCCATCAAGCTGCTCCCTGCAACTGTGTAGAAAGACTGTCACAACATCACTTGTCAGGAACTGCAGCGTAGCAAGCCATGACAGCTGGTGGCACAAGGAGCCCATGCATCTGCTTTTCTCCCTCTGCCAGGCCTCCCTGAATAATGGGAGGTCTTGTGTACACAAGAATGATGCTATTGATCCTTCCACTGTGGGCCCCAAGCACTGCCATTCTTTGTAAGTAACTGGGGGTCACGTTTACACTGCTCTACTCACACACCATCACCTAATTCCCCCTGAGATCCAGCGAGTGCATTTGCACTTGGTTATAAGTGCAGAGAGCCCTGGAATCTTTATCAGGAGAACAGAATTTGGGTGGTAGCCTTGTCGCATACCAGGTGGGTGACTGTTTCTGTACCTCTTTTCTTATACATAGGAAAATACCTGTTCTGAAGTTCTCAGTGAAATGCATGTGAAATTACTTATGAAACTGATTTGTGAGCTCTCTCGTACGAAGCAAATGAAAGTTATTGTAATTATTTGCAAGGCTCTTGATATGGAAGGCACAACTCCAAGGGGTCCATTAATTGCATCTTGTGATTTCTGAGTCCACACATCTGTGGTGCATCACAAATGGGCACACAACGTTTTCCTTGGACAGCTGATGCACTCAGCCCTGATGGGGAGTGGGGGAATCTCAGGAAAATAAGTGAGAGAATTCTCCTCAAATTCACAGAATCATGGACTACCAGATACAAAGGGGCCTTCCCTTCATCTACAGTAGAACCTTGATGGGTTAAATCAGTGGCCTCCAAACTTCTCGCTCCCATGCTTTTAGCAGGAATGCATTTTTGCATATAACTTTCCAATATATGCCTATTTATTCATTTATAGACAATAGATGTGTACTAACATAAATGGACATTGTAAAAACATATAAAAAATTAGACATTTTAAAAGTGTAAAAAAAGTTCTAATATTTTCTTCTGGCACCACACAGTGGATCATCTTGCCCATTCTTGAGAGTACATGCCTTTAACATTGTAGTCCACTGGACAAATCAGGAAACTGAGGACCAGAGAGACAAAATGATTTGCTCCAAGCCAACTGGCTAGTTGGTGACTGAGCTGACATGCTGGCCTGAGATCGCTGTTTCCTGACAATGCGTGTGATCTCAGAATTTACCCTATATTGCAAATTAACTCTATGGTATTATCACGCTCTGTTCTTAGTTTATTCCTGATACATCAAGAGGCTTTTTTGTTTGTTTGTTTGTTTGCTTGCTTAGACCTCTTTTTTTTCTTTTAATTTCTGAGAACAGACCTGAGAGAGTGGGTATAGATTTCCTTCACATAACAATGTGAGAAATAATAGAGCAAGATTTTATGTCACAGATGAAAATGCTATATTTATGCCTCATTGTAATCCATTCATTGCTTTATGGATCCAAAGTCCCCTTGGGAGTGTCACAAATCCACGTAACGTTCCTGAGTGCAGGATTTGGCATTTGGATCTCTGATTTAGCTGTCAGATATGTAAAATCACATGTAGCCAGACAACTCCCTTGGGACTCCACAGCTGCGGATACCGAAGAGTGCGAGTTACTCCAACAAGGTCGACATTAATTTAGGCAGATACCGTTTCCCTTGAGTTACCCTCTTACTGCCCCATCTAAGTGTGACTCAGAGGGCCCTGGTGGAGTGAATCCAGTAGCATTCTCTTCTCCGGCACTTTTTCCAAGCCCAACAAGGGTGACTTTCAAAGGAGTCACATGCCCTTAAGGGAGACAACGGTTTTCCCAAGAGTCTGAACTTCCGAGGCTACTGCACAACTCTGCTTACCTGTCTTCACCCTTCTTTACCTGCTTTTCAGCCTCTCAGGATCCTTCTCTACCCAGTGGCCTTGCTGTAAGGATCGCACATATGTCATGCAAATTGCTGGGTGGATGGCTGTCTTCTGGACCACGTAACCATGACTTGGATATCCTCTCCTATGTCCAGATTGCTTCTAATTGATGGTTGATGAATGATGTAAATGAATACTAAGTACATTTTGGAAATAAAATGAGCTGACAGGCAAGTTAGCATTCCCCTTATCACCAGGGGTATACCAGAAGAAATTATTGTACTGGGTGAAAAGTTAGAAGTGAGTGGTCTCTTAGCTGGGCACGGTGGCTCCCCCTGTAATCCCAGCACTGTGGGAGGCTGGGGCAGGTGGATCTCCTGAGGTTGGGAGTTCAAGAACAGCCTGACCAACACGGAGAAACCCCGTCTCTACTAAAAATACAGAATTAGCCAGGCATGGTGACGCATGCCTGTAATTCCAGCTACTTGGGAGGCTGAGGCAGGAGAATTGCTTGAACTCCGGGAGGCAGAGTTTGCAGTGAGCCGAAATAGAACCATTGCACTCCAGCCCAGGCAAGAAGAGCAAAACTCCATCTCAATAATAATAATAGTAATAAGTGAAAGGTCTCTCCATTCCCTTCCAAATCACTATCAGAAAAAAACAAAGAACATAGAATTAGAGGGCCTGGATTTAAAATCTCCCTCTGCTAGTTAGTAACTGAAGCACCTAGCACACAAAGAGGCAAGAAATATTTGTAGCCAGACATGGTGGCTCATGCCTGTAATCCCAGCACTTTGGGAGGCCAGAGTGGTACGATCACTTGAGCCTAGGTGTTCATGACCAGCCTGGGCAACACAGGGAGACCCTGTATCTACACATTTTTTCCCTAAAAATCAGGTGGGTATGGTGGCACATGCCTGTAGTCCCAGCAATTCAGAAGGCTGAATTGGGCCTGGGAGGTCAAGGCTGCAGTAAGCCATGATCATGCCACTGCACTCTAGACTGGACAACAGAGAGAAAATTTGTCTCAAAATTAAAAGGCATAAAAGGAAATATTTGTTACATTGTGCAAGTTATTTCACTTTTCTGTGCTCAAGCTTATCTGTAAAATAGGAATGATGATCACTGTCTTACAGGATTGTTGCAATGATTTACATTTAATAAATATGTACATAAATAAACTATATAATGGAAATGAAAAAGAAACAAGTAATGCCTACATGTTTTAATCAATTAGTGCTTAGCAGTTCTTAAAAGGGCACAACTCTACAGCTGATTTTTCCATGAGGCCTCACCACGTGGCACCATTTCCAAGCATGACAAGTTTGAAAACCATTGCTGTCCCCCTCGGTTCCCTCCTAAGAATAATGAACCGCATCACAATTGACCACAGCATAAATGAATGGTCACTGAGCCAGACCTATCTTTCCACTGCTTTTCAAATCCCTCACTCTTAATTCCAGTTGCTGCCTCAACAACTGGTTTTATGTAGGTTTCCTGCAGGCACAACCTCATCATGCCTCACCGAAGGCACATACCTCATGCTTCTCACGTTTGTCCCTGGTACCTCTGTTTCTAGGACATCTGCAGAGCCCACATACAGATGCAGCAACGAGAGAGTTCACAACCCTAGGGGTAGACCTTGGTCAATAGGGGAGAGAAACCATCCCATACATCTATTCCCCTTGAGGAAGAGATCCTGAGACATGTTCCATCACGCTTCTAGAGAGTCCTGGGGAGCAAGCCTCGAGTTGCCCTAGAGGCAGCTAACTCAATGACACATCTGCCTGTTGAATCCTTCTCCTTCCCTGTTTAGTGCCCCTGTCTCGGCTGTGTTCCCTAAATAAGCCACTCACCCTGCATGGCAGTCTTTGTCTCAAGCTTTGCTTTTGTGAGGAGCTCAGGCTGAGATACCACCATGTGCCAGGCACTATCATTGGTTATCTCATGCATCCTCTAGGGCAGCGGTCCTCAAACTTTATGGCACTAGGGGACCAGTTTTACGGAAAACAATTTTTTCATGGACCAGGGTGGTTAGGGGTCAGGGGTGGGGGGATGGTGTCAGGATGATTCAAGTGCATTACATTTATTACACACTTTATTTCTGTTATTAATACATAATAAAATACTTATGCAAGTCACTATAATGCAGGATCAGTGGGAGCCCTGAGCTTGTTTTCCTGGAACTAGATGATCTGGGGGTGATGGGAGTCAGTGACAGATCATCAAGGATTAGGTTCTCATAGGAGCCCACAACCTAGATTCCTCACATGCAATGGGGTTCACGCTTCTATGAGAATCCCAGGCCGCTGCTCATGTGACAGGAGGCGGAGCTCGGCTGGTAATGCAAGTGATGGGGAGCGGCTATAAGTACAGGCGAAGCTTCGCTCGCTCACCCTCCGCTCACCTCCTGCTGTGTGGCCTGGGTCCTAACAGGCCACAGGTCAGTAGTGGCCTGTGGTCCAGGGGTTGGGGACCCCTGCTCTAGAGGGATCAGCAAGCTACAACCCATGTGTCAAATCCTGCTACCTGCTTGTGTAAAAAAAAAACAAGGGTTGTTGGAACATCTGGGCTCATTTGTTCACCTTCCGTCTGTCGATGCTTCTGAGCTACTGCAGCAGGGTTGAGTGGCTGTGACAGAGACCACAGGGTGCACAAAGCCCCAAACATTTACCATCTCACCCTTCATAGAAGGAGTTTGCCAAGCCCTGTTCCAAGTGTGATGCCTGGACCACCTGCAGCAGGATCACTGTGTTGAAATGCAGATGCGTGTCTCCAGTTCCATCCAAGCCAGGCGGCAGAGGAAGCATCAGAAGAGCCAAGTGGAACATGGTCCATGATGGGTCACAAGCCCAGAGGCCCAGGGAAGCACAGTGAGTAAGGTCAGATGAGTCTGGTGTTCTGGCCAAGACACAATTTTGTGATATGAAAAGTGAGTAGGAAGAGTTTTCTATTCCATGAGAAAATACGCTTTTGCCTGTAATATTTCCTGAAACAGCCCGCTCTTCAGGCTCTTTGTCCTTCTCTTTCTATCTATTTTGGTACAGACATAGGCACTAGGCCTAGGGAAATCATTTTCATATCCTTTTTTTTTTTTTGAGATGGAGTCTCACTCTGTCACCTAGACTGCAGTGCAGTGATGTGATCTCGGCTCACTGCAGCCTCTGTCTCCCAGGTTCAAGTGATTCTCCTGCCTCAGCCTCCCAAGTAGCTGGGGTCACAGACACATGCCACCACACCTGGCTAATTTTTGTATTTTTAGTAGAGCCAGGATCTTACCATATTGGCCAGGGTTGTCTCAAACTCCTGACCTCAAGTGATCCGCCCGCCTCGGCCTCCCAAAGCACTCGGATTACAGGCGTGAGCTACCATGTCCAGCTTGGGAAATAATTTTCTGCAATGAGACAAGGGTGCAGGCTGAATGGCCACCCACACTTGACCCCAAGGCCAGGCAGACAGCAGGGTGAGCGAGGGTTCCTGTCACCCTGGTGAAGCCCACTCTGTATAAGGGTGCAGACTCTCCTCAGTTCCAGGTGGCCATTGCCACATGAAAATTCTGGGCTCTAAGATGCTAGATTTTGTGATTTGCTTTTTAAAAAGCAAACAGAGTTTTGAATTCTTTTGTAAAACTACTCCATTTTGAAGGTTGGCCTGTATTTCTTTTTAATTACTCTATGGGTTAAATAAGACAAGACTTCAGGCCAGATTCCATCTAACAGGCATTGATATATTGGTGGGTGGGGAGTTGATTTGTTTTTCTTTGTACCTCTGGCTAAACTGTAATTAAAATAGCAGTTACCGGGACTGTTGTTCAAGAGGTGGGTCCAGGTACAGTTGTTAAAATGTTGAAATACAGTTGTACCACCTGGTAAATAGACACTGTCCCTCACCTCCCATCCCCAGCCTGTGTCCTCTAGCCTAGGGGCCTCCTCTTTCCAGGACCTTAGGACCTCCCAGATTCAAAGGCTGAAGGTTAATGCTGGGGCAGCAGGGCCTCCCGTGGCTCCGAGGCTGCCATCCCTTCTGACTAGCAGGTGCCAGTGGGTCAACACATTTACTATGCCCTGTCCCCTGTAACTGTCAGAGCAGTGCGTGTTCTACCTATGGTGAGAGCTTTACGCTTTTCCATTTTACCCTCAGACAGACTGTTGGATCAGGTAGGGCTGACGCTGCTGTGCAATCTAAAGTTAACTTTAAATTGATCAGAGTCTCCATTCTGCATCCTTTCTCTCTTCCTTTCTTCTTTGGGAGCCCCATTCGCTCCTCTAGCCCTCCACCCTCCTGAATGCTCCAGAAAAGAAACAGCTCTTCAGATGACCCCCTTCCACTAAGGGGTAAACAAATCGCTAGTGGCTAAAATGCGGCTGGGCTTAAACCTTTCTTCTGTAACTCACAAGGCATTTGACCATGGGCAACTCACTATGCGGCTGGGCTTAAACCTTTCTTCTGTAACTCACAAGGCATTTGACCACGGGCAACCCACTTCTTTCTGAAGTTAGGTTTTCATTTGTCATGGGTCATGGGCCCAACCCTCCTGGGCTTTTTGAGAATCAAGTAGATGAGAATGTGAAGCTCCCATCACAAAGCAGGCATCCAACAAATCACAGATCTGTTTTCCTCATTCTTGAAGGCCCCACCCTAGACGGGCTGTGCTGATTGTAACTGGAATCGGTTCCTCGAACTAAAGGGAACCAACACAAATGACAAGTCCTTCCCTGGATGTCCATGGGACGGCTAACATCCTTACTTTTTAACCTTTGGCACTACGTACCTTTCCACCCTGCACCTACTGTGTTTTTAAACCATGCATTTATTGCCGCAACCCTTTGATGAAGATCTGCTTCTTCATCAGCCTATGTCCTATGAGGATCTGTTTTCTAGCAAATCCTTGGCCATGCAATGCCTGACACTATGAGTGAACAAAGGGCTGCGTGACTGTAGAGGGAAATAACAGGCGTTGGTGTCCGTGTGTGGACAGGCGATTTTGGATACGGTCTTTCTCAGGATCCTGATTCTTATAATATGGGACCCAAAGAGAGAAAGTGGAAACCTGTCTTCACTTTCTTCTCCTCCCTTTTCCAACCTGTTCAGCTCCTAGCTTCAGTGCTGCTCTACTGGTTACGTCCTGTGAGGATATTTGTGAATGCAAAAGAGTGTGCTTCTAAAGCCCAGGCTTGGGAAAATTAGGGGCAAAGAAGGTATGAAACAGGCCCTGTTCTACCCAGTTTTGGGAGTGAGAGGATAAGGAATAGGCTTTGGACTACAGAGGTCTGGACAAACTCAGAGGCTTTTCTAGGATTTTTCCACAAAATCTGGATATTGCACAAAGATATTGCCAGCTCACAGGCACCCTCCAGAGCAAAGATGAGCAACATTGCATTTGTGTCTGTCTTTTCCTTCAAGGCCTGGACCCGATAACTCAGGTCTTAATCGGACTCAGCCTATAAAGTCTCTACCTCTACCCCTACTCCCAAGCTCTGAGATGACCAGTCAGCGTCTCCGGACATTTGCCTTAGCAGAGGTCTTTGCCAGTGACCACTCTCAATTCTCTTTAGCTTTAGGTGTCCTGAGACCACACTGGTAAAACAAAGTGCATTAGCAGGGAGCCTAAAATACCAGCTGGCAACATCAGGCCATCAAGAAGTTTATTTCATCATAAATGCTTTATGGAGATACGTTTTTTTAAAGGTGAAGAGAACAAAAAGGTTGTTCCAATAAATGATTCACCAGTGCTATTGAAGTAAAAGGAATGGCTTGTATCTCCGAGCCTAGATTTATGGAAGAACCGCCTCCATCATCCCCTCCTCCTGGCAACCCAACACAAAAAAGAATCAGAACTAGACCAGTTTCTTGAGCCTGAGTAAAGTGAATCCAGTTCCCCAATGGACCACATCACAAAGGGACACCAATGCTTTCCTTTCATATTCACAATGTTGTACAGGATTTTTGCTTTGGGTTCTCCATTTTACAGGACTCTGTTCTATTACTCGCCCTGCATGAGCACGAATGTGTTCTAGGTGCTTAAGATGTAGAGAGATGAAACAGGGCAGATCTCTTTTCCAGCATACATTACAGTGGGTGGCGCAGGTGGGGATGGTTGCAACATCCACCCAGAGATGAACAGCAACTCAGGGGTGGTGGACAAAACTCCAGGTGGGTCAGCAGTGACCGCTGAGAGGGTTCAGAGGTGGCAGTGCCCCTGCTGGGAAGGCTTCACTGCTGTGATTGTTGGTTACTAGACGAAAAGCAAGCTGCGAGATGCACAGACTAGACTCCAAGTTTTGTCAGAGTTCCTCCCATGTCCAGCACAAAAGCCAAGGTTGAGCCATAATTGCTGGTCGAGTGAATGCTGCAAAGCATCCCCCAGTGTCCCTCTTTCTTGTGAACCTCTTGGTACCACGCAAGCACCAACACGGTCATCACAGCGACTTTCAGAAATTCCACAAAAATCTTAACACCCGCCTTTCTGGGCCACAGTTTACTTCTCTATAAAATAAGGAGGTTGGACTGGATAAACTCGATTATCTCTGAGAGGCATAAACAAGGTGTTCTTTTTCTTTCTGATAATAGAAGTCATGTAGATTTGCACTCTAAAATAATTCAGATGATATTTTAAAAAGCACAAAGAAAAAAGCAAAAATTATATAATTTCACCATCTTTAAACAGTCACTATTAACTTTCAAATATGTATCATTAAAGATATTTTTTTCAAGTAGATTTTTTGTCTTTTCACAAAAATCTTAGTGCATTATACATTATCTATGAACATCTGAAGAAGCGCATCCATCATGAATGTCTGCCCAGGTCAGTGTGGCCATAGCTACACCTCTTTTTTTTAACTTTAAGTTCTGGGGTACGTGTGTAGAACATGCAGGTTTGTTACATACGTATACATGTGCCATGGTGGTTTGCTGCATCTGTCACCCCATCATCTAGGTTTTAAGCCCCGCATACATTAGGTATTTGTCCTAATGCTCTCCCTCCCCTTGCCGCCCACTCCCAACAGGCCCGGGAGCTACAGCTCATTTTTAATTCCTGCATGGCTTTCTACTCAGTACATCTCCAACTGCGGGACATTTCGGTTGTTTTCCATTTTCACTATTAAAAACAAGACACCAGTAAATATCATTTGACAATATTTCTGGACATTTGTCTGCCCATTTCTGTGGGGTTCATTTTTAGAAATGAAATTGTGGGGCCAAAAGATTGATTTAGACAAGATGCCAGAAAGCCCCCCAGCAGGTCTGCAGCGCTTGCCGGTCCCCATGGCTGGATCTGAAGGCGCCCGTTTCCCCCTCATTCCAGGTATCATCGTTCGTTTTTAGCTTTGCCAATCATATGGTTAAAAAATAGGAACTTTTGTTTTTGTAAATTGAATCCTATAACTCAAGTATCATTTTTTGCCTAACGTGATGCCTGGCAAACACTTGGTATGTAATAAGTGCTCATTCATTTTTATGAGTCCTGTGAATCATCAAACTGAGCGTCTACTAGAAAGCTTAGAAAGAAACTTGTGATATATTTATAAGAAAGAATATACTGTATTGTCCTATGTGCTTTTTCTCAGCCTTCTACCTGTTTAGATTTTAGTCCCATCTTTAAGAAAAAAAGTCCTTAGCATCATCCACTGTTAACATTTTTGTTTCCGTTTTTTAAATAGCCACTTTAAATTGTTCCTTTCTTATTGTATGCATCATACGTATTTCTTTAAAATCTAAGACAGAGAATGAATGGGTAGATGAACGAATTAGTAAAAAAAAAAAAAAAAAAAAAATCAACAATGGTTACTGGTGATGGTGATGTCATGATGACATCATGTCACGGAGCCTCCTCATTCCCTTCTAGACCATAAAGATAGTGTTGCTCCCAGGAAGATTCCAAGTATAGAGAAGGCTTTTTTGGAGGGTGTCCAACGGGCCCTTATCTAGATATGTGGCACACAAGGAAAGGTTTCTAGAAGACATATATGCATGGAATGGAGATGGTGCTGGGGGATGCAACGTAATAGTCACACGCATTGTTGGCCAGGCGCGGGGACTCACACCTGTAATCCCAGCACTTTGGGAGGCCAAGGCTGGCAGATCACAAGGTCAGGAGTTCGAGACCAGCCTGATCAATATGGGGAAACCCCATCTCTACTAAAAATACAAAAATTAGTCAGGTGTGGTGGCAGGTGCCTGTAGTCCCAGCTACTTGGGAGGCTGAAGCAGAGGAATCGCTTGAACCCCGGAGGCAGAGAGTGCAGTGAACCCACATTGCACCACTGCACTCCAGCCTGGGAGACAGAGCGAGACTCCATCTCAGAAAAAAAAAAAAAAAAAATCATAGGCATTGTTGAGATGGGAGAGGGGATGGCATGAGGTATCGGGTGGGGGAGGGGAGGGGACTCCAGAGCAAAACGGTGATACTGAAGGAAGTGTCCAAGACAGATCTAAAACCATAATTTCTGGGCTCTGTTCTGGGACACTAAGCTGAAGGGACACTTTTTGGTGACACTAGGTGCATGTTCATTAAATGTTTTCATACCAAACTCCAGGGAAATTGGACCCAGATGAATTACTAATAAATGGACTCAGTAGAGAGCTCCATGAAGTACAGCCTTCCACATCACTGGGAGTATTCAAATATCCTGCAGACTCACAGGATAATAAAGAATCCGTCAGAATTCCTGTAGAAGAGCTTCCTGCATTATGTGACTAGGTGCCAACAGTATTTTTCATTACCTTACAGTCTGTCGCTATTTGATCAGTCAATTCAGCTCAACAATTAAGGGGGAAGAAAAGGAGTCAAACTGATTGTTTTACTTTTTTGTAAGAATTGATTGTTCAACTCAAACAAAAATGTTGATCCCATTTTGCATGTGGAGATAGTCAATTTAGAAGAATTGTTCTTGCTGGCCTAAGCCCAGGGAGACAAAAATTAAATCTGACACTGCAGCAGAGGCTGGCAAGTGGGAGAAGGTGAATGATTCAAATCCTTAGAGCTTTTCCCTCTGGTTCCTCAGTGTTTTGCAGTCTGGTAGCAGAGGGGTATTAATTATTGACAATTCGGTCAACATTAAGCAAACATTTATTTTGCTGATGATTCAATGGTGCAGAATCACTGACTCTCTCTGGCTTGGGGAATCGTGAAAGATACTGAATGATGGGCATAGCTGTAAAAAGTAACCCAGAGAGCAAGGTCTACCAAAGTCTGGGACTGTTTGCCTCATTATCTGGACAATGAAGTTACAAAGCAGAATCCTGAGGGCCAGTATTCTTCCCTTTGGACTCTCAATCTAACCAGGAGGAATGGAAGCTATCAGGGGTTATCCTTGTGACCTGCACCGTGTGGGGTGGGGAGATGGCGGGGGGGCGTTTCCAAAGGCAAGCATCCACTGCAAATGCACACACTGTTTATAACGGAGAACGTCTTACTTTATGCCAGTGATAATAGCATGAGTAACAAAATGAATTAGAGAGAATCTGAAAAAAAAAATCTTACAAGATAGGGCAGTAAATATGACCTTATTTCACCAAGCTTGGGAAAGAGTAGACACAAAATTGAAATACACTGATAGAAGCATGAAAAATGGGCCTGTTAGGGGAAAAGATTGAATAGAAAGCTATGTCAACAAGACAGACGTCTATGTGAAAACCCAGGAACCTGTAGGTGGATGAACACCAAAGAGCAAACAGATGAGAAGACAGGGATAGAGGGATATTGTTGTGGGCAGGTCAGTGTTTCTCAAATCTGGTTAATCATCAAAATTGCTTAGGAGAGCTTTAAAATGCAGACTTTTGGCCAGGTGCAGTGGCTTACACCTGTAATCCCAGTATTTTGGGAGGCCAAGGTGGGTGGATCACGAGGTCAAGAGATCGAGACCATCCTGGCCAACATGATGAAACCCCATCTCTACTAAAAATACAAAAAAAATTAGCTGGGCTTGGTGGCGTGTGCCTGCAGTTTCAGCTACCTGGGAGGCTGAGGCAGGCAAATCGCTTGAACCCAGGAGGCGGAAGTTGCAGTGAGCCGAGATCGTGCCACTGCACTCCAACATGGTGACAGAGTGAGACTCCGTCTCAAAAAAAATAAAAATAAAACAAAAGGAGTTTTTTGAGATCTTACTATATTATAAATTGGAGGGTTGGATCCTAAATTTGTATTTTAACAACTGCTGAAGTAATCTCTAATATAGAGATGAGGCTACTAAACTGGATCATTTTTCTTAAATACCATATAGGTATAAGTTGGTAATGATGGGCGATTTCAACTTTCTAGACATCTGCATTTCATTTAGCCAAAATCAGAACAGCAGAAAACTTGCCTTACTAAATTTCTAATAAGATTGGGCAAACAAATGGAAAAACCACTATCCTAGATATATTTTGACCAAGTAGGTTAAAGTAATGTTTAGCAAACAGGATGAGATAAGAGAATTAGCGAAAAGGTCATTGAGTTCACAAAGTTTAGAAGAGCAGAGGTGAAAATAGCATGAGTCAGAGACAAAATTCAAAGGTTAAAAAAAAACATAATCCTGAGGCATGAAGAAGGAAGGCTCATTGTGGTCAGGATGTTTCAGAAATTTCTCAAATGTTCAAATCTCACCACGCAGATACAGGTGAGGCCAATGATAAAGAGAAAGAAAACCTCAACAATTGTGAAAACCACCAAACAAACAAACAAAACTACTGTGTTCTTCTGCTATAGTTTCAACCTTGGTTGTCCTTTAGGGCCTTAAAAAAATACAAATGCTTCTGTTATTTCTCAAAGTTTTATCCAGTTTGTCTAGGGTGGGAAACCAGCAAGAGCAATTTTAAAAATTTCCCCAGATGATTCCAATATTCACCCTTACCTGCAAATGACTGCTGTAGAACCCCAGGTTTTGAAGGACAGAATAGGAAGAAGGACACAAAAAGTGTGTAAGAAAGTAACACAGACAGAATTTTGACAAAATGACCTATAGCTAGCAAAGAAAGAAAAAGGTAACAATAAAACCAAACTACCTTTCAGCTATATTTGGGACTAGTTTGAGATCGAGGACAGGATACGTCTGTTGTTTGGGAAGATGTCAAGAGACCTTAGAAGGCTGGGAATGAGCCACTATCTTTCCAATTTTCTAAAATGGATAGAAAATGGATTCTGAAAACTATGGATGATTGAGCTTGATATGGATCTCTGACAAGATTCCAGAGTCATTACCAACGCAATGTTATAATGGGCACCCAAATGACAAAGAAGTGATTATAGGACCCAGCATGGGTTCACAAGAACAAGTCCAGTTAGCCCAGCCCACTTCCATTCCTCAGTAGGGAGCTGGCAGATGAAGACAATGGACACACATTTCCTTTCAGCCGTTTGGACTTCAGCAAAACAAGTGGCCATATCTTTAATGATACACTTGTGGGTAAGACAGAGAATCTTTGAACATTTTAGTGGGTTTCTAACTGTTCTGAAGTTTTATCCAAAGAATACCCATTAATGGACTGATATCAAACCTGGTGAGGGGTTCCTAGTGTCCCAGTGTTCTGCCAGAGAAATAGTTCATTGCCCTGTGTGTGAACTCAATATTTTTGCCAATGACTTGCAAAGAGCATGCTCATTACTTCTACAAGAGATAGGTGTGATAACGCAGGGATGATGTGGAAGAATCAGAGCCTAAAAATATTTTTGATGAGCTGGAATTCCGCATTCATTTCTGATTTCCATATTTAAAGAGTCAAGTATTCAATCTGAAATATATCTCAGGGAGAAACACTAGCAGGGCATGGGAACATAAAAAGCTACATGAAAAGCAAATGAAGCAACTGTCTTGCTTGCTGAGGGAAGACAAAAAGGAATAAGATGCCTGTCTTCAATAACTCAAAGTCTGTTTTGTGGAAAAGGGATTAAAGTCATCTTGTGTGTTCCAGAGTGATTAAGCAAGTACTGAGAAGCTTGTAGGGAGGGGGCGTATGTCCTCAAAGACTTCCCTATATAGAACCAAGTATTAACAATGAGTTGTCTGAAAATTGAACCAGCCTTCTCAGGAAGCTGAGTTCTTCAACACTGGATGTACTGGGGCAGAAGCTGAGTGCTCACTGTAAGGGATCTTGTGTGGAAAAATCAGGCAACAAATAAAACTGGATGACTTTGAAGGACATTTAGATCCTCATGTGTTATGACTCCGAGAATATAAAGTATACTCGTAGAGCACGTTAGGCACATTGCTGTCCATGGAAGAGGCCCAGAGGTGTTTCTAGAACAACGAGGGTGAGTGGCAGGTAGGAAATCAGGGCAGAGATGGTAAGCCATCTCCTTGGATGGAAGATTGATCACTGACTGGTGCTTCTGTCTGCACAGCAATCCAAAATGGGATAGTCCATTTCCCTACCAGGTGGCTTTGGAGTAGGTGCTACCCCTTTCCCAATTCTGCCTGGCCAGCGTGGCCCAGATTAAATACTGAATTCCAGAAGACCTTTACAAAAGAATTGGAATCAGTGTCCCAGAGTTGGGGGCTGGATGGGGATGGGGACCTGCGCCTTGGATTAGCTACTTTCTCTCCTTATGCCACACAGTAGGACTCACCCTCCCAGCCTTCCCAGGGAGCCCACATGAACACATCCTCCCCCTCAGCATCTCCTGTCTCCTGCAGTCTTCCTCAAGAACATCTCACAGTGTGCTCTTGAAGCCCCCTCCCCAGACTCCCTGCACCCTTAGGTGAACAGAGCCCCAGAATTGTCTTCTTCTGGGTTGAACATTCTGCTGCCTTAGGCTTCAGGTGAATACCGGCAGAATCTTCCATTGAAAGTTCAGGTGTCTGCTGGCTCCATGGTGGGAAGAGGGCAAAAGGAAGTGGAAGTGGAAGCTCTTAAGGAGGCTCATGGCCAGGGGAGGAAGAGGTGGCTTTGCTTACAGGTTGATTTCTCTCCACCAACTAGGCTCTTGCCATTTTTCCTGAAAAGTCTCTGAAGATAACACATGTTGCACTGCAAGAATCAAATTCTCTCCTCTAGACCACAAGTTTGAATCTTATCATTCATTTGTCTCTCTCCTGGCAGGGTCTTTAAGAACTATTAACTTTAAGAACTATTCCACTGTATTAACCATGTCTTTTAGTTTCTGTGTTCTGATGCCTTGACATCTCGGGTCTTGCTACCCTGAAGGGACTGTTACTTCCAGGGCTAGCCAATTCCTAGAAATAGAGGACAACTCATCACTCAATGTGCCTTTCAAATACAAACCAACTAAACCAAAGCCTACGCCCCAACCATCTCCTTTATTGGGTTTTCACACTCTAGGCCACCATCTACCCGTCCTAGTGACCCCAGGGCCAGGTACCAGACAACTAGGAACAGCCCCCATGCTGCAGAGCCCACTGGAATTACTCACACTGGCCAATCCTAAGCCTGCTTGCCCCGCCTCACCTGTCCCTTCCTGGGAAAACCACGATCAAGGCTCTTGCCCACTTGCTCTTGTATTCTGTTCTCTCAGGCTCCTAAGTGACCCAGTGCTTCCCCACCTGGCCCTGTATGACCTGCCTCCTGCTTCTAAGGAATGTTGGTATAACTTCTCCCTTCAGGACATTCCTTTCTGTGTCTGTGTGTCCCACCATACCTGATTAAAAATAACCAACTCAGCCGGGCGCGGTGGCTCACACCTGTAATCCCAGCACTTTGGGAGGCTGAGGTGGACAGATCACCTGAGGTTGGGAGTTCGAGACCAGCCTGACCAACATGGAGAAACCCCGTCTCTACTAAAACTACAAAATTAGCTGGGTGTGGTGGCACATGCCTGTAATCCCAGCTACTCAGGAGGATGAGGCAGGAGAATCACTTGAACCCAGGAGGCAGAGGTTGTGGTGAGCCGAGATCTTACCATTGCACTCCAGCGTGGGCAACAAGAGTGAAAACACCATCTCAAAAAAAGACAAAAACAAAACAAAAAACCAACTCACTGATTCCACTTTGCCCTCCTTTTGTCTTATTTTTTACTCAGCAGCCAGAGGGCATTTCCTAAAACATGTATCAGAGCTCATCAGCCCTGGCATCCTTCAGTCACACTCAGAATAACATCCAGACTGTCCCCGATGCCCACTGACCCGACGTACTCTGAGTGCTGCCTGCTGCTCACTTTCTCGGGCTAAACCAACTACCTAGTACCCTCTGCCCACTCACTCTGCTCCAGCCATGCGGGCCCTCCTGCTTTTCCTCCAGCAAGCCAAGCTCCCTCACCCCCCCAAGGCCTTTGGACCAGCTGTTCCTACTTATTCAGCCATCATGTGACCTGCTTCTTCACCCTCTACATGCCTCTGTCCAGGTTTCAGACCCTACCACCAACACCACATCCAATTTATCCCCCATTTCCATTTTTCTCTACCCTTTTTCACTCCTTTCTTTTTCTTACCTGGCTCATGACCTGTAATCATTTTATACGTTCATCTGTTGCTTGTTTATGGCCTCCTTCTCTAGAATGTAACCTTGATGAAGGCCAGCATTTTCTCTGGCTTATTCATTATCGCAACCCACAGTGCCTAAAACCATGCCTGGCACAAAGTTGGTGTTTAACAAATATTCTGTTGATGAACAAATGGTCCAAACTTGGGCCCCGTTGCAAGGCCTTTGAGGTGGAGTGCAGAGGTAATTCCACCTACCTTCATTACCCCAGTCCACCCCTTCTGGATGTATTTGGGCAGAGGCTGGCTACTCACTCTAAGGGATCTTGTGTGGAATAATCAGGCATCAAATAAAACTGGATGACTCTGAGGGACATCTAGATTCTCCTATGTTATGACTCTGGGAATATAAAGCATACTCGTAGAGCACATTAGGCATATATCTGTCCATGGAAGCAACCCAGAGGGGTTTCTAGAACAATGAGGGTGGGTGGCAGGTAGGAAATCAGGGCAGAAGAGATGGTGAACATGGAAGAAATTGATTTGCTGTGTTTGGCTCCATCTAAGTCAGGCCAGTAGCCCTTGCTCTCCCTGGGGCCTCTGGGTGTCATGGGCAGAACTCCTTGGCTAGTTTGACTATGATCCAGCTACCTGTTCTTGTTAAATGAGAGTGTTCTCCAGGTATCTTGGTAATGAGAAGGTGGCGGGGGTGAGGGGGTGTCCCTCAGAGTGGAGTTAACTCTCAATTGCCCACTGGCTGTTTGTCCCAGGAGGGGAATCTCCAGGCTTCCTGCTGCTCATTAGAGAAACCCCAGGACACAACACAGCAGGTGAGGGGAGGACCCTACCCAGCCAGCCATTAAAACACCCATCCGTAGCTCTAGATTAGAAAAAAAATTGTGACACCTAGATGAGGAATGATAGTGAAGCCTCTGACCAAATAAGGCCTAGGAATTATTGGTAGATTTAATTTATCCAGATTATCCCCTCAACCCCCACTACTACCACAAGAAATGGACATAGCTGCATATTTACTAAATGCTGCTGAACTCAATGCTCCTTGCTAAACATCAATCACTCTTTCACCGGCTCAAATGTTTTTATCAAATGAGTAGAGCATCGCGTTTTATCGAATGGCCAGGCTATGATGGCCAACTCTGAGCCCTAGGTAGGGAAGAGTTATACTGAAGAATATTCAAACTGAGAAGGTATTTTAAACCTAGGGTACTTTTCAAAGTGTAAAAATAAATAGTCACTTATGCATGCTAATTGTAGCTACCATTTACCTAGAAAGGAAAAACCAGCAACTGAGAGCAATAATTACAGATGATAATGATCACGATGATGACAAACACTCATCTGACACTTACTATGTGCCTGGCATGGTTCTAAGCACTTTATTTATAATAATTGAACCTTCACACCAGCCTGGTGAAGTAGGTACTTTACCTCCATTTCATAGGTGAGGACATTCAGGCTGACAGTTGGTGGGTGACTTGTCTGGGGTCACACAGCTAATAAGTGGTAGACCAGACGGCCCCTCTCCAGGACTGTTCTCTGTACTGCTGCAGCATACTGCCTGGCCTGAGTTTCCTGGGTGTGCCTCCTAGCCCCTGGAAGGAAATTAGCAGACTCAGCTCAACTACACGTTAAGGGAGAAATGGAGCCTCTCAGAGGCAGGTTCATTTGTTCATGCTTTCATTCATTTCAACTCTTATTTCTTGAGTGTACTCAGGCAGACATTAGGAGATGGACCTTTAGTGGCCCCAAGGGGTTGATTTCTTAGACCTTTGCTCTTGTTTGCAGTCTCACATCGTCTCTTTTTTTATACCTCCGCAGAGGAAAAGAGGACCATCTGTCAGAAAAGAGGACATTGGAGGGAGGAGCAATGCATTTCCTCATCCTTCCAGCATCCGCCCCAGGCTGCAAGTCTGCCCTGTGATATAACCCCAGGGGTGTGCTGAGCCCTGCTTGCAGAGGCTCTAGGACTAGTTGTGTGCCTCTCTTCCCAAATCCATGATATCACATTGGTACCTCGAAATTAGCCATGGAAGGAGCACGTACACCATGAACTCAACAAATGCTACAAATCAAGGTGTGTGTGTGTGTACATGTGTGTATGTATGTGTGTGTGGTTTGTCAGAGAGCCAGCTTATCAGCCCGTTACTGCACACACCATGGGATGTCTCCCCCAGAGACAGAATGACAAGCCTCATGCCATTCTTCTTTCTCCAGAAACTGCATTTAGGATAATGCAGAGTACACACTTGTATTCCCTCATGATTCCCTCTAGAGCCATTATCATCTGTCAAGCAGAACTTTCATTATGAACTTTTCACTCCAAAAAGGCACTAAACCACCAAAGTCAACAGACTCACGACTTCCCTCGTCACAAGCACAGACCCAGCATTTCTTTAGATCTACTGACTCCCTTTCCGAAATTCCCAGCTCACACTTTTGGCTTTTTCATTTCCCTCAGCCCTGTTGAATCCCCTTCTCCTGGCATAAATTATAGTTAGACCTGCATTTGAATCCCAGCTTTATCACTATAGATTGTCATTAAGCCTCAGTTGCATCATCCCTAAAATGGGGATTCTAGCAGTGCCTAGCCTCAAAAGATTGGTTTGAGGATTAAGCTTCTGAAAGTATATAAAGCACATAGCAGAAACCTGGCATGAAAGAAGAGGTTGCTACTATAACACCCTCTACAAGGAACCAGACCCTACACACTTACAACATTTGCCTGCTGCCTGCACCTGGCCAGACACGATATAAACAGAGTGAATGTACCATCCTCTTCCCCAATTTCTGGGTATTGCTTATATTGGTCTCTTATTCTGGAAGGCCTTTTCCTACCTTTTGAAGTCCTATCTATCCTTCAAAACCCTACTTGAATTTCACCTTCTATGTAAATTCTTTGCTGATCCTCTCCATTGCAATTAAACCCTGGATTCTTTGCTCTCCTGGAGGCCACTGAGTTTCCCAAATGGCAACATTACCTTTCCCCTCCCCATCATCCTCACTTTGCCTGAAAAGTTGATAGAACTCCATTTATTTGGGCTAAGATATAGAAAAGTGTTGAAATGATAAAAGTGACCTGGGAAGGATATACATTTTTCTACATGGATGCATTTTTGGGTATCCCTAACACCGACTAATTTCCCAGCATCATGAGACCATAGAGCTGGAGGCGTTCCTAGAGATTATATACTCACCTGCACATTTTGCAGATGAAGAAAGGAGACCCAGGGAGCAACTCAGCCAGCGCCACTCAGCCAGACTCAGAACTGGGCTGCAGTGACCACCAGCCCAGTGTTCTATGCACCCTGCCAGGCTCCTAGGGGAACAGAACAAAGCCTGACAGAGAAAGGTTGAGGGGCAATGGTCAGAGCATGGAGGGCTTCCCAAGAAGACTGGCAGGGCAGCCAGGAGAACAGGAGAGCCAAGGGCAACATGAAGACATGAGTCTGAAAATGGCAAGGAATCGGTCAAAGGGCTCGAAGTCCTGGAGGGAAATGATCTGCCTGCTTCATCTCCTTGTCCAGAGTGGCAATATCCTCATCTATAGCCCTGGCCCAGCCACTAATGGCCACATGCAGGAAGGCATCTAGCAGGGAGTCCCTCACCACTCTATGATTTAGGATGCGGGCCTTTTACTTTTCCTCATGGCTATATGGGTTCCTGTCCTCAGAAGACATCCTAAAGTCTAAAATAGCCACTGCCAAGTGTAAATTAGTTCAACCACTGTGGAAGACAGTGTGACGATTCCTCAACGACCTAGAGGCAGAAATGCCATTTGGTCCACCAATCCCATTACTGGGTATATATCCAAATGAATATTAAATCATTCTGTTATAAAGATATATGCACATGTATGTTCATTGCAGCATTATTCACAATAGCAAAGACATGGAATCAACCGAAATGCCCATCAATGATAGACTGGATAAAGAAACTGTGGTACAAGTACAACGTGGAATACTATGCAGCCATAAAAAAGAATGAGACCATGTTCTTTGCAGAGACATGGATGGAGTCAGAAGCTGTTATCCTCAGCAAACTAATGCAGGAACAGAAAACCAAACACCACATGTTCTCACTTATCAGTGGGAGCTGAATGATGAGAACACATGGACCCATGGAGGGAACAACACACACTGGGGCCTGTGGGTAGGGGCAGGTAAGGGGGAAGGGAGAGCATCAGGAAGAATAGCTAATCGATGCTGGGCTTAATACCTAGGTGATGGGATGATCTGTGCAGCAAACCACCATGGTACATGGTTACCTATGTAACAAAACTGCACATCCTGCACATGTATCCCAGAAGTTAAAATAAAAGTTGAAAGGAAAACAATAAAAATAAATAAATAAATAATAGCCACCATCGACTTCTCACTGCTCATCACTCTATTCCTTTGTTCTGCCGTATGTACTTCAGCTTCAATGTGCTTCTCACTACTTGAAATTAAGCTATTTGTTCATTCATTCATTCAGTTTCTTTGTTGACTGTCTGCTCTCCCATGAGAAGAGAAGCTTGAGAGTTAGGAACTTTGTCTTTTCCTACTATGTACTGGGTGCTCAATAAATATTGCTTAAATGGATGAAAAAAAATGTCATAACCATCACAGGTTGTACTAATAGATATCTGTTCTTTCCTTTCTACTTTTTTGGAAGATTCATTCTGCTGTCTTTTCCTTACTTCTTAAGTTCGATGCTTAGCTCAATCATTTTGGTCCTTCCTGCTCTTCTAATGTAGACATTAACTTTCTAAGGACTGGCTTAACTGTGTTCCCAAGTTTTGATTTACAAAACTGTGTTCCCAAGTTTTGATTTAAATGTCATTCGGTTCCAAGTATTTTTAAATTTTCATTAATATTTTTTGACCCTTAAATTGTTTGGAAGCATGTGTGTCTATGCGTGTGTATATACGTTTAAGTTCCAAATAAGTGAGGGTTTTCCACATTTTATTTAATATACTAGTTATAACTTCATTTGTGGTCTGAGACTACAATCTTTTGAAATCTAGCATTATGGCCTAGCAGTGGGGCAATCTGCATTAATATTCCATGTGTTTTGAAAGTCAGATATGTTTTCTATAGCTAGGTGTCATGTTCTATAGGTCCAGTTGATCAAGCTTGCTAATTACACTGTTCAAATCGTCTATATCCCTTCTTCCCTTCTGAATTATTATAATTTTTTAAATTCTATTTTTAGTCTCTGGTTGTTTGCAAGTTAAAAGCTTTGTTGTATTTGTTAGTGCTTACTCTTCCTTTTAATAGGACTATATTTATATAACTAACTCTGATCAAGCCTCTCCCATAGTACATGCTATTGTTTTATAATAGTTTAATTTCTTCAGTCTCTTTTCCTACACAAACTAGACTTTATTTTTATTGCTTAAGCAGTTTTAATTTGGATTTACCTGCATCTTGCCTCACTATTCCTGCCTCTATATCATATTTTTCACTTGGAATAATTTTCCTTCAGCCTAAAGTCATCTTCCAGAATTTTCTTTGGCAATGATCTTTCTATGATAAGCTTTTTCAGTTGTGGTTTGTCTGTAAATGTCTTCATTTTATTCACATTCTTAAACTGTAGTTTTGCAAGATAAAGTATTATATGTCGACAAATTTTTCTCTGAGCACACTGAAGATATTATTCCCCAGTGCCGCAGTTTCCTCTGTTCCTGATGAGAAGCACCCATCGACCAGACTACCATTCCTTGGTGGATGATCAGTCTTTTCTCGCTGGCTGCTTTGTAAAAAATCCTCTTTTGTCTATTGATATTCTGCAGCTTGGCTATGGTGAGCCGAAGTGTATATTTCTTTTTATATTACTTAGAGTGGAGGGGGGTGGGGTTCTAGAAAAAATATTGGTGTTTTACCATAATTCTGGAAAATTCTCAGCCATTTTCTTCTTGGATAGTGCCCCTTCCCCATTCTAATCATTTCCTTCTGAAACACTGATTAGACAACATTTAAACTTGCGATGTCCAATATTCTGGCCGCTATCCACATGCAGCTATTTTAAGGCACTTCCATCATTGTAGAAAATTCCACTGGACAGGACTGGTAGACCTCATTCTATTCTTATTTTATTTTAATCTTTCTTTCATCTTTTCTAACTCTTTGTCTCACAGGACCCCAGACTGAATGCTTTGTCTAGATCAATCTTCTGGCTCTAAATTTTGTTAGTCTGTTTAATCATTAATTTTTCAAAAAATCCAACTATTACATATATGTGTGTGTATATATATATATATATATATATATATGTTATTTCTAGACATTATATTTTTAGATAACACACACATGCACACACATATATATACATACACACCCCCAAAAAATACTAAATATACTTTGTGGTGATACTAACCCAGGATCTCTTTAAATTATTATTTTTTTCTTTTTTGCATGAAGTGTCTTCAGCCCACACCAGACGGAAAGCTCACATGTAACCATCCATGGCTTACGATTATACACATTCTCACAGGAAAATCTCTTTTTCCTCTACCTAGCTCCTAGGGTTGTGGCAGAAAGGTGTTCTCACTGTCCTTTTCTGAATGGCGGAATTTATTTCCCATCAATCCAATAGGGACTTGCGGTCTCAGCTTGACACAGGGGTGGTGGAGTGGGGGAGCGGGGGCTGTGTTTTTCTATTATATTCCTCACCTTGGGAAATCTAGATGTCCTGCCCCAGATGCCTTGTGAGGCTGTCAAAACGTATGCTCAAGGACTCAAGTCTTCAAGGTTTGGCAGCAAGTTTGGGAGAAAGCCAATTTCGGTACAGTGTCCTCATTTTTACTTTGTTTAGAATGCCATAATCTTGAGAAAAATATCAGATAAATCCAAATTAAAGGACATCCAGCAAAATACCTGACCAGGACTCTTTAAAACTGTCCAGATCATGAAAGACAATGAAAGACTGAGGAACTGGCATAGACCAGGCCAAGGGAGACTGATGGGACAGAACAACTCAGTACACCATGGACAGTACCCTGGAATGGATTCTGGACATTAGTGGGAAAACGAGTGAACTCTGTAGAAAGTCTGGAGCCAACAGTGATGTACTAACGTTAATAAGAAGGTTTTGTTTGTTTTTGTTTTTTGTTTTTTTGAGATGGAGTCTTACTCTGTCCCCCAGGCTGGGGTGCAATGGCAACATCTCAGCTCACTGCCACCTCTGCCTCCTGGGTTCAAGCGATTCTCCTGCCCCAGCCTCCTGAGTAACTGGGATTTCAGGTGCAATGCGGAGGTTTTGAAAAAGATGTCATCTTAATGTAAGATAATAACCTCAGGGGAAACTGAAACTGGAACTCTGTGCTATCTTTGCAGCTTTTCTGTAGATCTAAAATTATTCCAAACTAAAAAGCGTATTGGAAAAGAAAAACTCTGATGGTGTCTTACTTTCATTCCAGCTCAGTAGTGTATTTAAAAAGACATTTATGGCCGGGTGCGGTGGCTCATGCCTGTAATCCCAGCACTTTGGGAGGCCAAGGCAGGTGGATCACGAGGTCAGGAGATCGAGACCATCCTGGCTAACATGGTGAAACCCCGTCTCTACTAAAAATACAAAAAATTAGCCGGCGTGGTGGCCGAGATCGCACCACTGCACTCTAGCCTGGGCGGCAGAGTAAAACTCCGTCTCAAAAAAAAAAAAAAAAAAAAAAAAGGTGCTTATATCTTTAAAGAAATAGTACTTTAGTTGTTTCATTTGGGAGGCTCCTGTACAGTATCCATCATACCAGCTATACCACTAGAAACAAAGCCTCTTCTTTGTTATTCTTTCCCCTTTAGGGAAGAATGGATCAGAATCATAGTAACCAAATGAGGCAGTTTTAATAAGTGAAAAGTTATAGAATCAGTGTAGGATGTGCTCAAGCAATGAGGACCTAGAGAGTAAAAGATGTTTAAAAGAAAACAAACGTAGCAGTTATAGAAAAATAACATCAGTTCACATGGATCCATCAACAAGGGGAGGTTACTCAATAGGCCCACTAGGTATGTATAAAAATAACATAAGGCAAAAGATATTTTTCCTCCAAGTTTCTGTGTTTATAGATTGAAGTCCTAATCCCCAGTTCCTCAGAATGTAAGATTATTGGAGACAAGTTCTTTACAGAAGTGTGGAGGTTTAAGTGATTCCATCTTGGATGCTAATCAGCCATGTTGGATTCTGATTAACCACAGCTCCAGGAAGGTCTCTAAGATTTCCAGTTTATCTATTGTTCCTTGCGTAAACTTGGGTACTTACTGTAAATCTTGCCCTTAGGTAAGACAACCTTGATGTTATCATACTTCAATTGTCCCACACATTCTTTCTGAACCACCCCTTTATTTATGGTATATAAGCCCTGGGTCTGGGGGATAATGGTGCAGGTGTTCACCATCTTGTCTTGCCATGCCCCGAGACACAGACATGGCTTCTGTTCGTAAGTCCCAGTTCTTTCTAAGAAACTGGATTTGTCAGCCTCTTTCTTTAGCCTCTCAGCTTCCTTGGACTTTGGGAGTAGGGTTACATAGACCTGCCCACCATGAAACAAAAAGTAATCAAGTTACAATGATTTAGAGTGGGCTCTTATCCAATATAACTGGTGTCCTCATGAGGAGAAATTTAGACACAGACATGCACACAGAGAGAACATCATGTGAACCTGAAGGCGGAGATCTAGATGATGAGCCTGCAAGCCAAGGAATGCCAAAGGTTACTGGCAAACCACCAGAAGCTAAGGAGAGAAGCATGAAATAAGAGTCACGCTCAAAACCCTTAGAAGAAACCGACCCTCCTAACACCTTGATCTCAGACTTCCAGCCTCTAGAACTATGCAAGAATACATTTCTGCTGTTTAAGTCACCCAATTTATGGTACTTTGTTATGGCAACCTAACAAACTAAAACAGAGTAATTCCCTAAAACTCTACACGAGGTCTTTGATTAGGAGGGCTAGTCGGCCTGGGTCTGCTGTGTGGAGATAGTTCAGACCACGTATGCTTTAACTGTCTACAGTAACCTGAAGGGGGCACAGAAGATGCTGTTCCCCCAGTTCATTTCTACCTGCTTCAACATTCCCAGAATTGGGCAATGTTCTCTTCTATTAATATTACAGTTCCACCCAGAGGTCCTGGAACACAATCAATTATTCTCTTCCAAAGTGCTTTCTACCTAAAACAGCACGATGTTCTTATTGATGCTGTACTTAAAAAATGTTTTAAAGTAAATCTACAGAGCACCCTGGCTATTCAGATCCGGAAATTGGTTAACCGATAGGATATAAAGAGAGAGAGATGCTGCTATCTTTGGCAAGGTCGCACAGCAATTTGTACGAGAGACTAAAATAGAATCAGCACCCCATTTCAGAGCCTGGTCAACAACTCAGATGACCTCCAGCAATTGATCTGGTCAGTCCCTCCAATTATGGGTCAATACAGACGATAAAGTCTTTAGGCCCAGGAAATTCCTATTTCCTTCTTCAGCCCAATAAAGCCTAGTTCCAGGCCTTTACAAGTCAAGAGAATAAGGTGTGGGTTGCCCCAACATATAGCCAGTGAAGACCCCAAATCATGCAGCCCGATAGAGACTTGTTAGACTCTCAGACCTTCCAGCAGAGCAAATGGAATGTGTCCAGAACCAGACTCAGCTCCTCTAAAGAAGTCAGATAGGCTTCCCCTCTATTGCCAAGTATCCCTTCCCTTTCTCAGAGCACAGCCCTTGTCTTTTCTTCCACCCATGCTATAATATTAGAAGCAAAAGGGAAGCAAATGTTCCAAAGAATTCTGAACTAAAAAGCTTCCGATGTGGTGGCAGGGTGTGGAGTGAATGCATTATCTTACACCAGTCACCAGGAACGGGTGTGAGCACCTATGTCAGAGGGCTGCCTGCACACAGCACCCTTCTCTGAATCTGAACCCAATACTAACTCTTCTTCAGCTCAGCTTTCCCCAGGCCCTACACTAGACCCCCTCAGCACAGAGTGAGTGTCCAGGAAAGCAAATGGGTTGTGGTCCTCTCAATATGCCTGGCCCCCCTTCTTTTCCATCCACAGTGCTGTTGCCAGAGGCTGTCTTGGGCCATTGCCACAGCAGCCTATAAACCAGCACTGTCCACAACGGAGACAATGCCAGCCACAAGGCAGACCACAGATAGCATTTTAAACTGAGTAGCAGTCCCTTTGAGAAGAGTGAAAGAAAAGAGGTAAAATTGATTTTAACAATGTCTTCTATGTAACTCAATACACCAAAAACATCATTTCAACATGTAATCAATATTAAAAAATTATTAATGAGATAATTTACCTTTTTTGTGACATCTCCAAATTTTGATACTTTAGACTTATCAGCACATTTGATTCAAACCAGCCACATTTCAAGAACCAAATAGCCACATAAGTCTAGTGGCTACCATATTGGACAGCATCAGGTTCAAGCTTTCTCAGAGTCTCAAGGGATCTCTTATGGCTTCAAATCTTGGGAAGGCATAAGATTTTAGAGGACATTTTCTCTTACACATCTTTTATATTTCCAGTGAGGTCCATGAGAGAAAGTTTTAAGTTCCTTTTTTTCCCATTAAAGTCATATAGAACTCAATTTCCTGCCCTTACATCTGTAGTTGTCTGCCTGAAAAGACTCCTTTCCCCTCGCCACCTCCCCACTTGCCTCAAGGCATCTATTTTTTTTTTTTTTTCCTCTCCAGTTTAAAAGGCAATTCTTCAATGAACCAAAGCTGAGACAAACATAGTTTCCTTGAAACTCCAGGGAAGGTTTGTGCACTCTTCTGCTGTTGCACGTACTACGGTGCACTGCACTGCTTGAGAACATTGCTGTCTCCTCTGAAAAACTGACTAATTTTTTAAAATGGGAATATATCTTATCTCTGTATACCCAGTATTTAAAGGAAAGGAAACTTTTTATTTAAGTATAATTTTATAATAGCGATTTAATTCTCTTTGTACAATTAGTATCTCTCTCTCTCTATCTCTGTACATTATAAGCTTTATGAAGGTTAGGGCTGCCTCTGACTTACCCCAGTGATTAATGCATAAACAGACACTCAATAGAAACTATTGGATGAAAAAAATGAATAAATGATTTGATCATAAAACAGCTCACTCCTCTAGCAGATACCTTTCTACTCTCAGCAATTCTTCTTGGAGCTAAGTATGGCCTCAGAATATCAATACAAATTCTATTCCTTCTTCTAGTTGAATTTCAGATTCTTCTACCTATTAAGTTTCCCATATTATTTATCTTGTCAACGTCTCCTCGCTATGTTGCCCAGGCTGGAGAGCAGTGGCTATGCACAGGCACAATTATGGTGCACTCCCTGTATACCCAGCACTTAGCACAGGGCCTATCACAAGGCTGCTCATGACATGGCATCTCGGTTCCCCAGAATGAAATGATCCAAGAGAGAAAGAGAATGAAGGAAAGTAACCAAGACAAAAGCCACAGTGTCTTTTATAACCTCATCTTGGAAGTGATGACATGCAATCATTTTTGCCATATTTTATTGTTCACACAGACCATCCCTTCTGCAGTGTGGGAAGAGTCCATACAGGTATGAACACCGGAGGTGAGGATCACTGGGAGTCTTCTTGGAGGCTGGGGATGGTGGTGGATATGGAGTAAAGAGTGAAACACATGACTTCTAGACAGCATAAGTCCCAAATGCAGTGCTCTATGGCACCTGAGTCACTGACCTTAGAGACTATGCAACTAGCAAGGCAGACCCAGCCCGTGCTCTCCACACATATCCTCTTGCCACACGGATACTGCAGCTCAGTGTTTATGCCATTGAGTTATTTGCTACCCTTCTTCAACATGGCCTTACATGAGTCCATTTGGATAAGCCAGGCCCACAGTCTGGGAAGTCAACAACGTCTACCAGCAATGCCTAAATGGACCTTAATGGGAATATATGCAGTTCAGTTGGCTGTGGTAAATAGATTCATTTGTCAATTTTTTTGTTTCAAATTTTTGAAGGCCTAATTCAAAGAGAAACCCATACATATCTAGGCTTTCTGTAGCTGAAAGCAATTAGCCACATAGCGATTGTAAAGAAACCTAAAGGGAGCATTTGGTTCACAAGTGGAAAAAAGAATGAAAATTTATCTCGCCACAGGTGACAAAATTTAGGTAATAACAGTAGTAACACCAGAAGTTCAATGCAATCTGTTTTAAATTTTAATGTTGCTTTATGAACCTAAAAGCCTTGGTAGGCAAATATTGTGTGAATTTCCTGAGAGTGGAAAGCAAAAACCTTCATCACTCTAATGATAAGTAAAAACGGTAAGCAGTCTTGATATCCACACAGAAACACTACAACAGTGAGCCTTAAAGTGAAATTATTAAATACACCAACACAATGGGTATCTGGGGCCCCACAGGTCCATCTTGTAGACACTGTTGGATTACCTACTGTTACAAGACTGTACTCCACTCGGAAAAAATATTTGACCATAGATTGTAATGTTTATGCACGCATGTAAAACATGCATGCAAATTTTTTTAAAGCAAGCAATTAAAAAATAAATAGAAATTGACTGGACACAGTGGCTCATGTCTGTAATCTCAACACTTTGGGAGGCCGAGGCAGGTGGATCACGAGGTCAGGAGTTCGAGACTAGCCTGGCCAACACAGTGAAACCCCATCTCTCCTAAAAATACAAAAAATTAGCCAGGCATGGTGGCGGGCACCTGTAATCCCAGCTACTTGGGAGGCTGAGGCAGGAGAATCGCTCGAACCTGGGAGGCGGAGTTTGCAGTGAGCTGAGATTGCGCCATTACACTCCAGCCCGGGCAACAGAATGAGACTCTGTCTCTAAATAAATAAATAGAAATTATATATTTTTTCCTTCTCATACCATCTTGTGAAACTCACTTTGGAGATCACTATCTTAAACAAAATTACCCTCCAGCTATTCTGTTGCACTGTGCGGTGGACATGGCTGGCCAGAGGAGTTGGGACAGAGGGCCAGGAGAGGTGGATTCTCCCTTGCCTCTATTTGTACTTAAATCCACATAAGAACAAGGAGCTCATGGAGGAAAAGGTGGATTGAACTCTAATACCCCTTGGGTTTCTCGGATATAGAACCATGCCTAATGAATGAGAGAGAGAACTCCCAGGAAAGGGTGGAAGTTTTAAGGAGGATGGATGCTGTGGTGAGAGTATGTGAGTTGATAGAGCCAGATTACACTGGGTCCAGGCAGTTTTACTCTGAAACTTTTGCTGATGGAATGTAAAGCTGGGTGAAAATATCCTTCCTCTTACCATGGAGATATCTCATGGATGGATTAACAAAGATCTACTGCAAGTAAGTGGAGGTTGCTGCTTGATGGGAGCCCTATCCCTGCAGATCTATTAGGATTGAGCTGGAAGACCAAAGCTAAGCCACGCCAGGGTTAAGAGGCAAGTCACAACACAGAAAGGCCTGAGAATCTCCACTCCCAAGCACCCACCACTGGAGCTTGTCTCTCACCTGCAAGGGTGACTGGCGCTGAGGCTAGAGATGCCTAGTTCCTCTGCATCAGAGAGAGGAGGAGCCTGTTTTCATGGAAAACGATACCTCCAGCAGTGCCAGCAATGTTCTCACTACAGAGTGAACTCTGCAGAAATTTCCAGCATGGGGCTACTGTGTGGTCCTGGCTTAGCCAGCAGTGAAATCATAAATGACCAGAACTGATTTCTGGACACATGTTAATATCCCTAGGGATTCATGTAAAAAAAAAAAAAGAGAAAAGAATCCTGGATGCAATTTAGTTTTCTGCAGCCAGCAAGAGTATTTTTATAACCATGGTTTCATTTGTATGAGCAGGCAAGTGAGACTGAGACATTCCTATCACACACCTCAGATTGTCCTGCTGGAGCCACTAAGTGAAGTTTGAGAGTTTTAATACGAAACTGAGATAACAGAGTCATTGGAAAAATTATTTCTGTCTTAATTCAAGAGAAAAAGAGAAATATATAAACCTATTAAAAAAATTTAGAGTCTTTGAAGCAAGGCAAAAAAGAAATTATACTACTAAAAAAATACAGCAATGGGGTTTGGCCATCTCAGCACATACCCTACTACATGACAAAATAAATAATGTAGTGGCAGTTAGTGCAATAGCTTCCATTTTAGGATATTTCAAAAATATCTGTGGGAAAAATAAACAATCCCATGCCTTCAGTGGAAGAGCTGAACCAAGTGTGGAAGCCAAGTAATCAGTTCCCGGAGCAGAGGCGTCCACACACCCATTCTTCTCCTCTCCCTGCCGAAATCTCACTAAAATATCAGCAAGAAATAAAAAGCGGCTCAACACCACATGGCCAAAGAGACTTTGAGAGATGACAGTACACAATCGGTATCTATCAACAACAGCTGAGAGCTGGAAGAGAGGTGAATTGCAGCTGAGTTAGCAGACGAGGGAAAGTTGAAATTTAAACCTGCAGCAGACAAAGCCACAAATACAAGATCTTGTTCCTTGAAGAATCCTGGAAAAACCCAGGTGTTTGGGTTACAGATCACACGGGAGGCCAGGATAACAGGAGAACTGGTAGAAAGACTTTGATGTGATTCAATTAAATGGGAGCGTAAACAACAACAAAAAAGACATGGGATCCTGGAAACAGAGCGTCTGAAACAGAAGAGAGAGAGAAAAGAATCAGGATGGTATTGAAGAGAAACCACAAGAAAACACCTACGCTGCACCCCAAAAAGGCAAAACCCAAACTGAAGAAAGAGAGCCCTTGAGGAATGGTGCCAAGAAAAGAGAGATGAAGCTAAAAGAATAGTTGGCATGTTTAGGAATTAAGATTGTCAGTTTTATCAGATGGTTTAGGGATGAATTAATGATAGATACATGTAAAACACAAGTAAATAGAAAAAAGAGGCAAATATTAGGTCCAAAGAAAATAAAAAGTTGTATAGAAAAGAAATATATTTATGACTCCCTATAACATGCACTATAGTATTATGTAGTGAGCACTATTTTCATAGCTGTGGCAGGCAGCATAATGGCCGCTGTATTAGTCTGTTTTTGCATTGCTATAAAGAAATACCTGGGTCGGGCACGGTGGCTCACGACTGTAATCCCAGCACTTTGGGAGGCCGAGGTGGATGGATCACCTGAGGTCAGGAATTCAAGACCAGCCTGGCCAACATGGTGGAACCCTGTCTCTACTAAATATACAAAAATTAGCCGGGTGTGGTGGCAGGTGCCTGTAATTCCAGCTACTCAGGAGGCTGAGGCAGGAGAATCGCTTGAACCCCAGAGGTAGAGGTTGCAGTGAGCCAAGATTGCGCCATCGTGCTACAGCCTGGGGGACAAGAGTGAGACTTCGGGAAAAAAAAAAAAACAAAACTGGTAATTACTTAGGTAATTTATAAAGAAAAGAGGATTAATTGGCTCATGGTTCTACAGGCTGTACAAACATGGTGCCAGCAACTGCTCAGCTTCTAGTGAGGCCTCAGGAAGCTTACAATCCTGGTGAGAGGTGAACGGGGAGCAGGTGTATGACATGGAAAAACAGGAGCAAGAGACAGTGCAGGAAGAATTGGGCTCATTAAACATCTAGCTCTCATATAAGCTAACTGAGCAAGAAGTCACTCATCACCAGCAGGATGGTGCTAAGCCATTTGTGAGGAATACACTGCCATAATCCTACCTCCAACATTGTGAATCACATTTCAACATGAAATTGTGAGAGGACAAATGTCCAAACCATATCATTCCACACCTGGCCCCCCAAATCCCATGTCCTTCTCATAATTCAAAAGACAATCATGTCTTCACAATAGTCCCCCAAAGTCTTAACCCGTTTCAGCATTAACTCAAAAGTTTCAAGTCTGAAGTCTCAATTGGAGACGAGTTCCTTCTACCTATGACACTGTGCGTTCAAAAACAAGTCATTTATTCCCAAGATATAATGATGGTGCAGGCATTGAGTATCATTCCATTCCAAAAGGTGAAAACTGGCCAAAAGAAAGGCACAATAAGCCCCACACAAGTCTGAAACCCAACAGGGTAGTCATTAAATCTTAAAGCTCCAAAACCATCGTTTTTGACTCCATGTCCTGCATCCTGGTGCAAGAGGTAGGCTCCTGAGGTTTTGAACAGCTCTGCCCCTAGGGCATTCCAGGCTGCAGCCCCCTGTAGCTGCGCTCTGGGTTGGAGTCTGGCACCTATGGCTCTTCCATGCTGAGGTGGAGGCTCCCAGCTCTTTAATTCGGTAAGAAGAGTATTAAGAGAAAGTGTGCTGAGATGAAGGACAGGGGTTCTTAGATGGATGTCCTCTGGGAGGAGAGTCTGACAGCCCTTCGGAGCTGGATAATCCATCCAAAACAGGTAGTGAGGTCCATGAGACCCACAGTAACATGACAACTAATCAGGAGCTTGAAATAAGGGATAGGGCTTTAAGTTGAAAAGGAGATTGACCGAGGAGAGAAGCAGGAGATGTCAGACCAAGCATCAGACTTTCTCCAGGAGCCTGGGGAAGATGCTCATGCAAGTGAAGCAGAGCTGCATGAGCTTAAAATATGGGCTACTTTAAGGAGAAGGACACTGGAGAAATACTTAACTGTTTTTACACACACTCATTGGACATGTAATGTAATGATGACAAATCTACAAAGCGACTCTTGTATTAATAGTGTCACATTAGTAGATTATCATTCGTACAATAGATGATGTTAATGCATGTCCTTGACTAAAGACCCTCTGCTAATCAGACTACTGTAAGAAATTCCCACTCAAATTACAATAGCTATTATTATTATTTCACTCACTATAGTCTTGACATATTGTCTTAAAGCGGGCATGTATTTTAAGTTGTTGAAATTACAATAGTCTCAGGGTAGATGTACTGTCTTCTGAATCAGTGCCAGATTCACATCAAATGCCTCGCCAGCACCATAAGATTTTAGTATCCTATATGCGTTCTCCTCTAAGTTGGCCAAAATGGTGATAATGATTATCATCATCTGCTCTCAATTGTGTATCTTTTCAGGGCAGCTTCTCCCATGAGAAGCTTGTGGTAGTCTGCTGGGAACTGTTGCTCCAACCCTCTGCCCCACATCATGAAGAAATTGCTTAGCTAGAAAAAGAGCATAACAATACAGAGGTTTGGAGGGCTTATCATTTCTGTTGGGTGGCCTCATCATTCACAACTGGCTGAGAAAGCGCAGACAAGAGAACAGGAAAAGGCCACCCATACTGAAGGGAGAGCAGATCTTGGGGCTGATATTTCTTACTTGCTTCACACGGCTCTTGGCTTTCTCTTGACGTGCTTTCAATCTCTAGTCATACTTTAGTAAAGTCATTCCCTGCTCCCTCGCCTGATCAAATGCTGCCTTTCCCAGCCCAAGTATGATGTTTGGTCTCTAAGCTTGGCCTCTCAGGTCTGGCTGCCCCTTCCCCAGGTCCTCTGATCCTACTTCCTCCTTTCTTGTTTCTTTGTAGCTGTGTTTCTCTGCTTTTCTGGCACCAAATCATCAAAGTACATTCAATGGTATAAGCACAGTAAGAACATTTGTATGTCTTCTTCTTGTACCTCCACATCTATCTCTAAGAACATTTGTACACCCTCTTCTTGCACCTCCACATCTATCTGACTCCAGACAGCCTTTATTTTATTACTCAAGAAGGCATATCCTAGTATGCAATTTCCAAGCAGACAGACATTCACCCAAGCAGACTGGCTCAACCCACTCTCCTATTCTTGTATTTGCTAACATCTACTAGATGGTTTTAAATAAAAATTACATTCCCCTAAAGGCCCTTGATTCATAATAAGTATACAAGTACAAATTTACCATCAGGGAATTACTTTCAGGGATAAAGCCCCAAGTCAAGCCATAAACTATTTCTACATTGCTTGTGTAGACAATAAGCTCAGGCTTTGGGCCATAAACCCATCAACAAGAGGGGAGACAGAAGAACAGGGAATGGTTCCTGCCTTTGGGGACCTTAGTGAGTGTAGGGAAAGACCCAGAGAAAGAGCAGTGCATTGAACCAGCCAGAGTAACTCACTCTGGAAGTCTTTACAGAAGTCAAACACCTACTGGATGCCCAGAGACTGCATGTTGAGGCTGGGAAGAGGAGTCGCACGAAGAAAATTATTCCTATGACCTCACTAAAGGGGAAATCAGAAACAGTGGGAAGATTAAGCGAGTTCAATCTTCAGAAGAGGGCACAAGATCTTTGAGGCTTTCCTTCATGATTTCAGAAGGAATTTAAAACTACAAAGGATCCAGACCACAAGGACTTTGTAAGATGCTGAACCACCTACTGCTTCTCCATCATTGTCATTTTTGTGATGCTCTGTTTTCCCTTTGCGATTAGCAGTAAAAGCCTTAAACACAAAAAGGTCTTGTGTGTTTGTCTTTGGGGCGTATTAAGGAAAGCAACCCCAAAGGACAGTGGCAGCTTCTGAAGGAGAGGGAAGTGTGCTGACTTCCTAGAGCCTGTTGCAGAAGGGAAAAAAAAGACCTTGGGGATTGGAGTAGGAGTTTGGGAGAAGCCCCAGAGCTGCAACAGAAAATACATTACAGCGTTCCTCCAAATTTGGCAACAGAACATGTGACTCTGCAACGTGTCTTACACCACAGCACGAATAGTGCCACTTTCCCCTGGTTCTTGCAGCTCCTCCAGTGAGAAATTGCTTTTAGCTGGTGCACCTAAAGCCAGTTGGTGGCATAAAAATGCCACCAAGGCCCACTCTTCCCAGTTGTTGACTATATTCTGCTGGTAAAGTTAGAAAACTACCAAAATGTGCCTTAAACCCAAGAATACTTCGTGATCTGTCCAAGGCCAAAATAAACTCTTCATCTTCTTCATTAAAAATTCACGGACTATGTATACTGAGGGTCCAGCTCCACAGTAGGCTCTAAGACTGCAAGGGGCCTTAGAGCTTTTAAAACACACACGCGCGTGCATACACACACACACACACACACACACACACACACACTTGACTATTCTAATTAAGCAGTTGCATGGTATAGTGGTTAGAAGCACTGGTTTTGGAACCAATCTGTCAGTATTCAAATCCTGGCTCTGCTACGTATTGGCTCTATGATGTTGGTTTGGTTACTTAATCTCTCGGTAACTCAGTTTCCTCATCCATATAATGGGGACAGGATTAGTGCCTTTCTCATGGGTTTGTTTTTCCAAGAAGAGGTACAGCTTCATCTGAGCTTAAAGAAGAGTAGAAGAGAAAGAGAGAAAGATGTGGTTCGCTAGGCAGAGGATTCAGCCAAAGACACAGTAGAGCCAGGGGTAGAAAATAGACAGACTCCTGACCGGGCACGGTGGCTCACACCTGTAATCCCAGCACTTTGGGAGACTGAGGCAGGCGATCACCTTAGGTCAGGAGATTGAGACCATCCTGGCTAACATGGTGAAACCCTGTCTCTACTAAAAATACAAAAAATTAGCCGGGCATGGTGGTGGGCGCCTGTAGTCCCAGCTACTTGGGAGGCTGAGGCAGGAGAATGGCATGAACTGGGGAGGCGGAGCTCGCAGTGAGCCAAGATCGTGCCACCGCACTCCAGCCTGGGCAACAGAGCGAGACTCCATCTCAAAAAAAAAAAAAAAGAAAAAGAAAAAGAAAAGAAAGAAAACAGAAAAAGAAAATTGACAGACTCCTTGTGGCATCTTGTGGCTTTTGTGATCCTCAATGCTGACTACAGGAAGCACTGGCTCTGGAAATTACATGTTTCCCTAAAACTGGGCTTGAAGATTCCTTCTTTACAGGACCCAGCATGACTCACAAACTGAAGAGGAAAATTCTCACGCAGAAGAATGATGAACATCTTTGTGCTTCGAGTCCCATTATTCACCACGTGCTCACTGAGCACCCATGGGAGATGGTTAAGTGCCGGACAGTTAAAAGGGACAGTCTTGGTTCAAATCTTGTTCTGCCAAAGATTTAACCTCACTGCGCCAACTTGTTCCCTTGGAGACTGTGATGGTTAATACTGAGCATCAACTCGATTGGATTGAAGGATGCAAAGCATTGCTCCTGGGTGTGTCTGTGAGGGTGTCACCAAAGGAGATTAATGTTTGAGTCAGTGGAATGGGAGAGGCGGACCCACCCTCAATCTGGGTGGTTACCATCTAATCAGCTGCCAGCTTGGCTAGAATAAAGCAAGCAGAAGATGGAAGAGAGCAGACTTGCTGAGTCTTCTGGCCTTCATCTTTCTCCTTTGCTGGATGCTTACTGCCTTCGAACATTGGACTCCAAGTTCTTCAGCTTTTGGACTGTTGGACTTAAACCAGTGGCTGACCAGGGGCTCTCAGGCCTTTGGCCATAGACTGAAGGCTGCACTGTTGGCTTCCCTATTTTTGAGGTTTTGGGACTTAGACTGGCTTCCTGGCTCCTCAGCTTGCAGACAGCCTATTGTGGGACTTCACCTTGTGATCCTTAATAAACTCCCCCTCATATATACATCTATCCTATTAGTTCCGTCCCTCTAGAGAACCTTGCCTAATACAGAGACCTACGTGATTCTGCCACAATACCATGCAGACCCAATGCTCAAACATATGCAGTTATTCAGAGCTTCTCAAAGAAACTACACTCTCCTGCACTTTGCGTTAGTGAGAGCTGTAGTGGAGCTGGAATTAGAATCCAGGTCCATCTGATGGCACAGTCTGTGCTCTTACACACCATGTTACAGTGCTGAGCACATCACAGATGGTCAATACATCCATCTTAACTCATCACACTTTCTTCCCTAAAACCTGGGAACGTGTCTCATACACTCCCCAAACTCCAATCTGCACCAGCAAATTGCAGGCCAGTTTCCCAAAGGACCAGAAACTGCTCCCAACATCTCGAGGAGAGGCTGGTAATTGTGTACAGAAACTCTCTTGCTCTCACACACACAATTATCTGGTTTTCACATGCAAATATCCATCTGTACATGGATTTCTCTGGTAAATGTCAACTTCATAGGTGCAATCCAGGTGCCCACATTTGAGAATGTGGCATAGAGAGGGACACTCAAGTTCTGAGTCAGTTATGGACTGGGATCATTATTATAATTAGTCCCAATGGATACGTCTGTCATTCAGTAACAATGGTGGATGATTCGGCCTCATTCCCTCATCTCTCTACCCCCCTTTCCCCACTCACCCCTTTTATAAGAAAAGCCAGCCACGTCTTGCTTAACCATCCTTCCCACCCCCACCCCGTCTTTAAGAAAAGCCCAGATGTGGGTGACCCATCTGTAGTGTGTGTCACGTTTTTAGCATCTTCTTTATTTAGAGCTGGGAGAAAGGGACTCATTAGAGAGAGGAAGTCCACAATGAAATTAGGAAACATTTGATCAGACCATTGTCCCAACACAATATGTGCAATGAGGGAAACGTTGGAGTTGGCTGCAAACCCTGAATGTGTGTTTCAGCCTCAATAGCTTGCTCATCACTGACTTCCCCAGTGCTGACCAAAAAAGGGAGCCTGACAGCTCCATAGGTAGAAGCCAAGCTTCTGGAAGTGGGGAATGTCAGTAGGGTAGGCAATTTCTTTTTCCTCTTGTAGTTTCACTCTGCAGTGGAAGCAGGACTTCAAAGTCAATGGCAATTAGGACACCCTGGACCTTCGCCAGCCTCAGTCCTTCCTTGTTGCCTCAGCAGAAGCCTCTACACTGACCTGGTGGTGAGGAATGTCTTCTCCCAAAGCATCTAGCCTTGGGCAGCAAGACTTTCCCTCAGCTTCCTGCTGCATGAAGGGCAGAGGTTTGCTGCCAAGAACCAATGCCAAGGGCTCAATGCATGAAAACCACTCTTGGCCTTCAGTTCTGTTTCTGATAACCCAACTCTTTTATTAAGTAGAGCAGAGGTCAGAAATATATAGGTTCCCAAACACAGGCACAGACGGGGCATTTCGAACTCTGGAGAAACCACTTGGCTATAAGGATGTCCAATTATATCTCTATATATGTGATCTGCATAGCATCAAAATCAGCCCGGTAAATACTATACCAGCAGAAATTAACCCTCCAAAGTGCAGGCTGGAGCCCTGATTTAAGAGAGAAAAGGCTGGATTTGACAGAATAAAGATGCAACTCTAGCCCTGACTTGGTTACTGGCTCTGGGCAATTAGAACATTTAGCCTCACTTGTAACAGAATTCAGAGTTGTCTTACCTTTCAGAAAGCTGTTGTGGAAGTATAATACAAGGACAGTTCTTAAAGAAATCTGGAAAACTAAGCATCATATGAAAGTAAAGTGTGAGTTTTATTGCTGTCAGGCCTCACAGCAAATCCTCTCCCATTTGTTGGGTTAGAATTCATTCCCCATCTGGTGTTAAATGCATTGTCTCTTCATCTTCTTAAGTGGCATAAGAGATTTGCCATTCTCAAAAGACATGGAAAATCCATTTCTTGGTCCAAGTTACAGAGCACAGTTAGGATTGAGCTCAGCAACGCAAATAGAAGCAGTTGACTAAATAATTTAATCCAATGCAGCATTAATGGATACCAGCTTAGCATCTGGCACATAATAGGTACTGACTATGTACTAGCTGAGTTAATTAACTAATTTAAAAGTACATAAAGAAAAATCCTATTAAAAATGAAGCCAAAATTACTTATCAAATACTTAACGTCAATGAATACCTCCTATGTACACACCTCTGGTTTTTAATTTTTACCTAATATATAAATTGAGTCAGAACTCCCTTATTCATAAGTCAGTTATCCAGCACCTTTCTCTATGTAGAATGTTGGTTAGCAAGCAATTAATAAATAAAGATCATGGTACTATTTAATCTTATTTAACTCACAATTCCAACAAGTTTACCTCCCAAACATGAATTACAAGAAGAGAGAGGAGATAATACAGAGAAGCATAAAGAAATTAGTGAAAGTGACAATGGAAAATACAGAAACCAAATGACATGTCAGGAAAATTGGAAACACACATGTAAGAATTATGAGTCTAGGGTAAATAACCCCATAGATCTCCATAAGCCTTGGGGACATCACTGTATTGAGTTACTTTGAAAATGTAGTATTCAAATCCAAGGTGTTTTTAATTATTGCATTAGTCATGATAACATTGAAAATAACTTAAACTTTTCTTAATAACTCATCATACTTTGTTTAAAAGGCAGAAAATGTCTGTGATATATTTTAGTGGATCCATGTGTTAAACATAGAGGCTGCATGAGGGGTAGTTATAAAAGCATCTTTATTTTCATTTTCCACTATCCCTTTAAACCTGTTCTGTGGAAGTAATGATTTCACTGCCTCTTAGTGAAAATTCAAGAACTCTTCGTGAGCTTTCTGATTCTCATAGGTAAAGTCTTATAAGTCATGAGCCAGGTACCAGTTCCTTGTGCCCTTGACCTACAGAGGTCTTCTATCAACTCTAAGCAGTCTGGTGTGGAGGCCGTTCCTTTACTTGCAGGGGGATTGCTTTTCTAACATTCAAATGCCTCACTCTAACATCCCCCTTAACCTCAGCCTAGGTGAGGTACATTGGAGGAGAGGCACAGAAGCCGTGCAGTAAGTTTCAGGAGAGTTTCTTTCAAAATTTCCAAATTGGTGTCCTGTCTCTCACCTCATTTTGCTATCTGACTTCTCTTATATCTTGTTGCCTCAGTCAGTCCAAACTCCAAACTTAACATTTGCTTACATTAGAAACTTTCCACCTAGAATAACATAAATTGGGAAAGGGAGTTAGATTTTTAATGGGATAACCATTCAACATGCATAGTTACTCATTCACCAAGGGGTTTTTGATGGCTTAAAAAGAAAAAAAAAACCCTATATTTGGAAACATCTGGATTTTTGAGAGATGTTTCCAATTTAAATCCAGATGTTTGTGATCTTGTAAGTAGCCAAAAGTTGGAAAAGTAAATTATAGTACAGTGAAAGAGTTCTGTTTTTGCTATTATTATTTAGATGTAATCTGACTGCATATGAAATTATATATCAGAATTCTAGATCTAAGTCTAGAGTTGGACACTGAACTTCTCTGTACCTGGAGAAAGCTACTTATGCGTCTGAATTCATTTTCTTCATAACCAATAAGGAGATTTATGTGCTGTATTCTGAGAATCCAATGACATACGTAGCTACTGCAATTGTGAAAAATGTTTTGTTTGGAATATGAACAATAGAAAAATGCAATTTATACCAAAGAACTTACGTTGGTTTTGCAACATGTTAAAAAATTATTTGATACTCCTCCTTTCAAAAAGTAGAGTTTAATTCTTCTTCCTCTAAGTGTGGGCTGTACTTAGTAACTTGCTTCTAGCAAACAGAATATAGAAGAAGGGATGGTATTTGACTTCATGATTAAGACATAAAAGGCATTGAGGCTTCTTCCTTGTTCTTTCTTAGATCAGTCCCTATGGGAGACGCCGGCTGCCATGTTGTGAAGATACTCAAGCAATCCTATGGAGAGGTACACATTGTGAAACACCGAGGCCTCCTGCCAATAGCCAGCATGGAGCTGGGGTTTCCTGCTAACTACTAAAAAAGAGTGACTCGTCTTGGGGGCAGGTTCTTCAGCCCTAGTTAAACCTTCAGATGATCAAAACCCCTGTTGATAGCATGACTGAAAACTCATAAGAGACTCCAAACGAGAAGCACGCAGCTGAACCTCTCTTATGTACCTGACCCACAAAAACCACACACTAACAAAGGTCTGTTGTTTTAACTAAGTATTAGAGTAATCTGTTGTGCAACAATAGATAATTAATACATAGTTGGTCAGATTTTCTAACCTGTCTATCATGAGAATCAGCAATACTCATGAAACCTGTGACAAACACACACATACACACCTACTCACTTTTTTGAATTGAAAGAATAACATTTTCAGATTTTATCATTGAAGTTCTACTTTAGAAACAATACCTGAATCTGACCCTTTTAAATAAATAACTTGTCAAAGGTGCTGTTTATATGCAACAAAATCATGTGCTAACTGAAATTATTTTTAAATGGGTGGTATAAGCACCGATTTTCGTTACTCTACACTGTGCTACATACACAACTGTCACGAATAAACTTCTTGACACTGCATCTAAAGTTACTTCTAGATGCTTCTTGCATTGGCTCCTTTTTATAAGGATATCGATTTCCTTTTTGTTTGGGATCTTATGTTCAAAAAGGGAAGCAGATGCATGTTTATTATGAAGATGAAACCTATCTTTTGTGAGAATGAGGTTTTAAAAATCACATTTAGGACATTAAATAATACGTGTGCAGCAAAGATCATAATGACATCATGCATCCGTGGAGAGTTTACAAGCACACATACTTATTTAAGCCTGCTAGCAGTCCTATAGAGTAGGCATTATTTTTCCCATTTTAAACAGGCAAAAACGATTTATGTGAGAATTGTCCAGGACTTACCACCACTTCCAGACCACCAAAGGTAATCTTCTCAGTGCAAGCCCAAATTCTCCTTTTTCTTTTCTCCCAATGATGTAGAATCCTTTCTGGAAAGGGGCGCAGGTTGAAATGCTAAGGTAGGCAAGTTGGAGTATAATAAAGTAGCTGATGAGCTACAGCTGGGAGAGTGTTAAAGCGAGAGAGACATCAAAGCAACAGTGGGGTATGAGGGAAGAGAAATTTAATGTGTTCTGTGGGCAATTTATTTGCATCTCCCTTAATTTCATTTGTGAGATGTGAGAAATTAATAGAATCTGTTTGAATTATTTTTGCCTGTTGAACTGTGCTTTTTCAACATATCACTTTAAAGCTTTTGGATTTTAAGGTGGCACATTTGAGAATGTTAAGGTTCAGAAAGTAGAAATAACCTTCCCAAGAATCCAGATTTTCTAATTGAAGTGTTTTTTCCACTTTGTCCCTTAGCCTCCTTGTTCATCTATTCATGCAACAAATAGTAACTGGTCACATAATGGACTCAGGGCCTTATCCTAGGCCATTAGAAAATAACTTAGCTTAAAGGTACAAAAACTGTCATTTTGAAACTCAGCAAAAGAATTACAGACCTGAATTCAGTCACCTTTGGGTCAGATTATTCCCATGCTTGGGATAAACAACTGGGTGGGCTCTTTAATTACCCAAATGCAAAGCAAACACCCGCCATTATTCAGAGCCAAAGCTGTGAAGTGACAGTAATGCTATGTTTTAGAATGAGAACAAAAGCCTCCTCTAATTGTAAATTTTTACCTATGGTTGAGCCAAAGCTGTGGTGATTTTTTTTTCTTTTTTTTGTCATCCTGCTTATCTTTCTAGAGAATGTGTGGCAAGACTATGCCTTTTCTCTATGCAGATCTAGGGTACCCTGTACCAGTAAACCTTTGTTTCTCTTGAAGAGAGACAGACATTCAAGAGTCATCCTAACTTTAGGATAAAAGGAGAACTGTAAACAGGGCTCTTTGTGGTTCAGGCTGTACTAGGACGCGGGTGTCCTGCACACTGTGTTATTTAAGAACAAATAAAATACCCCTTGGGAAATCCATTAATGTTAGAATACTGTGTTCTAATGTGCTTATCCTGTTGAGGTTATTTCCACTGTCTTGGATGACGAAATGCAGACTTGGGAAATAACCTCAGGCTAGGCTGAAGAGGAAACCAGTGAGCATTACTCTCCTTATTCAGGCTTCCTGCATTCCGCTTGACTACTCACCCCATCTTGAAATTCTCTTCCTTCTTGGGTTCTAAGTTGCTGCTGTTTTTTGGTTTTTCTCCTACAGCACTTGATGCTCTTGTTCAAACTTCTTTTCCAACCTCCATTCTCCACCCAAGTTCACTTCTCTCAGGACCTGGTTGTTGACCTCTCTTCTATAGCCTCACTCTCTCTCTCTCTCTGCTATCTTACCCATTGTCAGGGCTTTAACTACCATCTATATTTTGATGACGCCCAAATTTATATCTCTGGCCCTCATTTTTTCCTTGAATTCAATACGTACATGTCCAACTGCCTTCTTGGCATGGCCACTTGACTACTCAACAGGTCACTCAAATTAAACACTTAAGAGGAACTCTTGATTTGTCCCAAACTCTATTCCTCCCCCAATATTCCCCTTCTATGGAAATGGTGCCTTTAACCACTCATTTGCTCAACTAAACACTGGAAGTCAAATGGAATTCTTTCCTTTGCATCCTCACTCATAACGTATCAGGAAGTTGCATTGGTTCTATCTCTAATACACATCCACTTCTTCTCACCTCTGCTTCTAACACCATTGTACAAGCTACCATTATATTGCCTGGGCTGTTGCAATAGCCTACGGGTGTCTCTACTTATTATATTGGTGGATTACTCCACTATGTTTTCAGCACTCGGGGTAAACTTTTAAATAAGTTTTATCAAATCATGGCCTCTTTTAGTTAATACCTCCTGCTGCCTTAGGAATAAAAACCAAGCCTCTGCATAATCTAGTGCCCACTTCACTTCCCCAACTCATTCCATTTCATCTCACTCTCCCCCTCACTCCTGCCATAATGTCTTCTTTTAGGTGAAGGAAAGCCACACCACCTTACCCCCAATGCCAGAACAATGATGGCAACACCATTCCAAGGGAAGTGGGTAGTCCTGGACCTGTTGGGAGACAGCAGCAGGAACTCAATGTGGATTCTGAGGAAGGAGAGGTGGGGAGGTGGAGGGGGGCCCGCAGCACAGGCTTAACCTCAACTGAGCTCCATGAACACGAGATGCCATGAGACGCTCCGAGAGCAGTAGAGAGGCCAGTCGACATCAGGGGCTGGTTGAGGCTGCTACCAATGACATGGGGCTCCTACCGATTACAATCTGCAGTATTAATGGAAATGTGACCTCATCACTGGGTGACAAGTACCTAAGACATATCAGTGTTTTTCACCAATGAATTCAAGAGCCTCTACCCTCCAGGACTTTCCAGTATAATAAAAGAGGCAGACAGATAAATAATTGTGATACAGTATGAGAAGTGCTCTCACAAAAATAGGTGCTAAGAGGAAAGATGGCACAAAGGTATCCAAGAGTAATACTCACTAGAAGGTGGCACTAAGCAGACAGGGTTATGGAGGATTATTCCACAGAGGCTGAAAGCATGACCCCATTTGGGTTTCTCCCAAGAAAATTTCCAGGTGATCAAATTTTAGATTTTAATATTGTCAGAAAAATTAAGACTAGTACTATGGGTAGAGAAATGAAGGAGACCATCTTTACTAGACGGTGCTTTTGACTTCAGAGTGTCATGAAAGTGTTAGATATAAGTTCTAAATTTCTTTTCAAAGAATTAGTATGTCAGTATGTTCAATTCTTTGCCTTCTACTTTTAAACTTAACTTCCTCGTAAAGCAATCTTTTTCGATTACCTACTCCACCCTGACTCATTCCGATTACCTGCTCTGTCATAACCATTTTTCCCGCCAAACCACTCACCCCGTCACTCTCTTTAAATTAGCCAGTCGGAATTAGTTTAGCCTGTGCGGTCTAACCCTAGCCAATAGGGGAACGACACAGCAACAGAGGCCACGTGCATCAGGGACAAGAAACCCTTCCTGTCCCTTGTCCAAGTGTGCACTAACCATGGCTCCATCTGTAAGGGCTCACCCTTCTATAGAAGTAACTTGCTTTGCTGAGACTTAAAAAGAAAATTTTATATTCGAGTGTTATTTCTTTTGTAGCACCGAAACTTTATTTAGAACAAAAGCATGAATTTGCAGTTGTTACCACAGAAAATAAAAATCCACATAAGTCGAGGTATATTATCTTTGTGTATATTTTTTAGTGTTATGCCAATATTTTTAATATTATTACTTTTGAGGGGGAGGAGTATGTTTTGCATTACAATCCCTGAAAAACAAGGAGCCACCAACGGGAGTAGCGGAGGCGTCTTCATCACGGGAGTGCAAATGCCATCCATCCTTTGAGGGCAGCAGGAAGGTGGGCACGGACGATCAGAGAACCGCTCCAGAAGACAAGAGATGCCGGCAAACTTCGTTTTCCTTTTTCTTCTCTGTGGTCCAAATGATGTATTGGACTCGTATGCCTATTTTCCCCTTCTGGGAAAGTTAAAAAGAAAAACTTCTTCCGGATATCTGTGGCTCCTCCCCCTCAGAAAAGCCAAACAGCCTCAAAGAGAGAAAACGGGGTGCTTTTCCTGATGCCATTGAAGGGTCGTTTCTGGACCTACCTCCAGAAACCCCTCTACCCTGTTCCAAAGCTGCCTTAATGGGACGGCTTTTCCAATATCCAGGCGGGTTCATCATTTCCTTACACCAACCACTTGCTAATGATAAGGAGCAAAATTAGATTAGTTTTGTGGAGGCAGGAATCGATATCCCGGTGTATGTGGAGCCGATTAGACATTGCTAATTAGAGCTCTCAGACATTAATCAAATACCACGTATGGGGCTGATCAGCCAATTCGGGCGGCGTAAAAATCTATCATGTCCCAAGTCCCTCCTTGAATGTTCCAACCTGGTTCACCTTGAAACCCGACCTGAAGACAGAATCCCTGCCGGAGGTCTGCATAACTGGGCTAGGAAGCTGTGCCGTTTCACAGCTCCTGAGCCTTCTGGAGCAGGAGGCCGACCTGATGTCATCAGGCTCCTTCTTAAACAAACTCAGGCTCCATCCTGCAGCCTTGACACCCTTTTCATTGACTCTGTGGCAGCTGTGGCTCTGTGCCAGCTGCAGGCTGGACCCAGAGAGGCAGACCAGCACCCCAGGCCTGAACGACAAATAAAACTAAATGCTCACTAACTAATATATTATTCATGTAAGAGACCAATTGCCCATCATGCTACGTACTTGTATTCATACAATTATTCCTGTGTGTTTAAATAATGAATGTTAGGTTTGTGTTTACTAACACAAATCACTGATTAATCTGTGTTCAAGTCAAACACTGCCTTATAGGAACACTTTGAAATACTGTACTAGATCAGCGCTCGCCGACTGAATTTAGGGAGAGTTGCTATAATGTTAATTCTACAGCATGTGATTGAGTTCTTTAGTTTGACTGAATCTATTGGATAAACTAGGCTTGAATAAAGAGTCTGTTGATAATGCCGGGCAAATCCAGATGTGATTTAAGATTTATGGAACGTATTAGAAATATTTTCAAGCACCTATGTCCTTAATTTCTGATTCCTTAATGCATCTGAATGTTATCTTGTAAAAAGCTATTTTTTTGCCCAATAAACTCTTTTGAGCTCCCCATAATCTCCTTTAAAAAGATATTTTGCTAAAAGCCACAACATGTGTTCATGCTATCATTATAATTTTTTTTCTTCAGAAACAGTGAGCTTTCGATGAACTCAATTCCCAAAAGGTTTCTATGAGTTGAGATTCACAGCCTCCAAGAACTGGTCAGTTTTTAGGTTCTAAGGAAGTATGTTCTTCCAACCACTGTCAGCAGTGAGGGAGAGAAATGCAATTCCTAAGACTGAATTATAGGGCATTGAACAGCACTGGAGGAAGGAGTCCTATAATATAGGAAAAGTAAGCATGACATCAAATCTTGATTTGAATCCTAATTCACAACATCCTAGTTGTGTGGTTTGGATGCATGTTTAATATCTCTCAGCCTCCAAGATGAGGACAGTAATGCCCAAGGTCATAGGGTGGTTCTGAAATTGATAGGAGGTAATACATATGAGAGCACTTGGGAGAATGTTTCTCTGCAACCACACAGCCAGTAGATGCTGGTTCTCTTGGCCTCTTCCTTTAATTCTGATTTTATATATTATGATGTTCTAGAAAGCAGGAACTGCATCTTCTGTATCTTTGTACCCTTGGCACCGGGCACTTTGGGGGCACAGAGTTCACTCAATAGTGCATAATTGAGCCAAACTGAATCAACAGAAAAGCCACTGAGAAGACATTTTTGGGGACATGTAAATATTTCTTTACCCTCCTTCCCAAAAGTCAATATGAGGTAGAATCTCCAAGAAAGTAATTTCCAGAAATCAGAGGAATAGTTCAGAGGAGCCAGAGCACATTTCTTGATATGATTTTGATTTGGGTCCCCACCCAAATCTCACATCTAAGTGTAATCCCCAATGTCGGAAGAGAGGACTGGTGGGAGGTGACTAGATAATGGGGGCAAATGTCCCCCTTGCTGTTCTCATGACAGTAGTGAGTACTCAGGAGATCTGGTTGTTTAAAAGTGTATAGCAGCTCCCCCTTCTCTCTCTTCCTCCTACTCTAGCCATGTAGGATGTGCCGGCTTCCCCTTTGCCTTCCGCCATGATTATAAGTTTCCTGAGGCCTCCCCAGCCATGCTTCCTGTACAGCCTACAGAACCATGAGCCAATTAAACCTCTTTTCTTTATAAATTACCCAGTCTCAGATATTTCTTGATAGCAGTGCAAGGACAGACGAATACATCTCTCCTATAATTTCTGGCTTTGAAGAGTGTGGTTATTGAAAAAAAATTCTCTCTTGTACTTCTTCCTTTCAAAATTTTGGGAATATCCATGCATGGAAAATGTAAGGCGGGGAAGAGAACATAAATGACAGGTTTCCCAAATATTTATTTTATGAACTAAAAGCTATGGGTAGATCACTGGTGAAAATACAAAAGTGGAGTATGGAACACAGATGTTGGAAGAAGGGCACAGCTTACAAACCTTTTAAGCAAGGGACATTATTAATATCTGATATGATTCTCAAGATACACATATCAAGTGGGAAGCACTGCAGTTAGATTCCTTGAGTTTGCATCAGAAATACACCATGAGCTTCTGCTTAATTCAAGTCTGAAGAGGACTAATAAAAGTGCCATGTCTCTGCAAAGCATCTTAGCCACCAAGTGAAAGACAGTGTACCCATAAAAAGGACCAGTAGTGAACTATCAGAAGCTTACCTAAGGCTGGGCATGGTGGCTCATGCCTGTAATCCCAGCACTTTGGGAGGCCAAGGCAGGTGGATCATCTAAGGTCAGGAGCTCAAGAACAGCCTGGCTAACATGGTGAAGCCCTGTCTCTACTAAAAACACAAAATTAACTGGGCATGGTGGCGAGCACCTGTAATCCCAGCTACTTGGGAAGCTGAGACAGGAGAATCACTTGAACTTGGGAGGCAGAGGTTGCAGTGAGCCCAGATCTCACAATTGCACTCCAGCCTGGTCAACAAGAGTAAAACTCTGTGTCAAACAAACAAACAAAAAAAGAATCTTATGTAAGAGACTGGCCTTAGAACAGGGGCATAAAATATAATTGAGATCATGTCTTTCTAATTAAAAATTACATTTTTACTTCTTAAAACAAGCAATTTCAGTACAATGTAATTTTTAAAACTGGCTTCTAACATTTATACTGTCTGCAAGTCATAATGATTTGAAATCAAATTCCAAACCAAATTTGAAAACCTTTACAAAATTTAGATCATATGTCAATTATTTATCATGGTATTATTTAGCATTTTCCTATCTCCAACCAAACTCCACCGTGACACTTTTTTGTGTGCAAATTGGCAAGAAAGATGGCCCACCACAAAACATTCGCCTGCCAACTTCTACATTACTGATGGTCTCAAATGAATTGTCATTTTTTCACAATGATTCTTAATTTAGTCAATGATAAGTCTTTATAACCTGAGAATATTAAAATTGAATAATTGTATCATCTCTTTCCATGTGTGGAATTAATCAGGAATTAACTCTTAATTCCGAAAATACTAGGAGACCCCAGATAAGTTATGGCCTCTTCCAGAAATTCTACAGTGGTAGAAATGTTACCAAGTCACATCAGAGAGCACCTGGCAGCTAAGCCCTTGCTACAGTGGTTATTCCCGCATTATTCAAATGGATATGGGCTCTGCAAGTCACTTTGTGTTCTAGAAGAAAAACAACAGATGCTGATGCACAGGAAGCAGAAATGATTGAATTTTTCCATAAAATCTCAACCTCTGAATTCATGGTTTTATTCTGAAACACCTTGTCTAGTGCTGTCCCTGTCATGACTCTCTCTTCATTAGACTCCATCATCCCAAGCCAATTCATATATACAACCCAAGTTTCCTGTAATGAGGGACTGCTGATACACAAACACTACACAGCTGTGTTAAGTCTCAAGTTATTGAATTAGGTTGGCATAACTTTAAATATTAAATGAGCTTCCCAGCCCCTAGTTATTGTCACTCACTATGGGAGACACATGTCATCTTATCTGCCCAACATCATTTCTCCTTGTCTGATAACAGCATCTCTTTTTCCTTTGGATAATTATCCTTCTGTCAATGCTTGTATTGCGCGGGTACCTAAGGAGAAAATGGCTCCCCAAGAATGCCCAGCAGAGATCTTCCCTAAATTTGCTATGTGGACACTGAGAGGAAGGTAATCTTCTTCTCTGAGCATCACTATCTGGCTTTATGAAGCCTGGAGCTCTCTCCCGCTACCCAACCCTTGACCATCTGAAGGTCAGCCAAAAAGATCAGCTGAGGATAAGACCTAATGACATCATCTAAATCCCTGGATCCAGCCATGTCTGAAGCCAACTCAAGCTCTGGACTTGAAAATTATATAGGCCCAATACTAGACCTTTTGTAATTTAAACACAAAATTTCTAGCACATGCTTATGTTTTAGTCGACGGATCCACCTTTAGTCTCCTTTAAATTGTTACTCAACACTTTGCCCACCCACAAAACTGAGTTGAAAATGTTATTCCTACATCTGCAGAATATAGATCTTTTCTTCTATTGGTAACATATCCACCCAATTTTATTTCATGATAAAAGTGTTTGCCTCACCTGTTTAGCTGCCATTCTCAGGGATCAAACCCCTTAGAATGCACTTTTGAATGTTTCGTTTCATTAAGGCACTGGTTCCTTGCTTCTCTCCCCTGGTCTAAACGTACTGTCTGGATTTTCCCTTCCATTCCTCACTATGCTGTTCTTATTTACTTTCTTTGCTGCCTTTTCTTTTAAGGTATTCCTAGAGCAGGGGTAATTAACCCATTTATGCTGGAGGTTGCAAATTTTTTGTGTGAAAAATCAGACCTCGGCAATGACTTTGAGCAGTAGGATATAAATGACTCCCACATGCTTAGCGTTCCAATAATGGAACACTAGGCATAAATGACTTAATGAGATGCATAGGTTGTCCATTAATGGGCTTCAGGGATGTCTCAAAGTCTCTTGAAATTATATGCAAGTTTTACATGAAAATCCATGTGTATGTATATTACCTATCCATAGCTGTGTAACAAATTACCCTATAATTTAGCAGCTTAAAAAAATCAACATTTATTATTTCACATTTTATGTGGGCCAGAAATCCAGGCGTGGCTCCGCTGATGCCTCTGCCTCTTACAAGGAGCAATCAAGGTGTCAGTCAGGGACTTGTGTCACATCTAAAAGCTCTGCTGAAGGAAAATCCATTGCCGAGCTCCTTCAGGGGGTTGCTGGCAGGATTCAGTTTCTCATAGGTTGTTAGCTGGGGACCCACTGGTTCCTTGCCACATGGGCCTCTCCCTGGGCAGCTCACAGAGTGGCAGCTGGCTTTCCCCAGAAGGAGCCAAGAAATAAGACAGACTCCACAGTCCTTTTGTAACGGAATCTCAACAGGGACATCCCGTCTCTTTTGCTGTATTCTATTGATCAGAAGCCATTACTAGGCCCCACCCACACTCAAGAGGAGGAGATGACACAAAGGAATGAATCTCAGGAGGCAGGGGCCACTAGGGGCCACTGTAGAGGATGTCTACCCAAATACATTTTGAAAAGGAAAAGACCCATATCTTTGATCACATCTTTAAACTTCTGAATCAACATTTGTATTCTTTGTTCCTGTGTCAACCATCAGTTTCACCCAAAAGGTCTTCTAGGTATATTTTCACAAAACAAGTCACTAGATACCTCTCTGTAACTGAAGCTAGAGTAACTTTCTCCTTAAAACAGTCACTATATATACGAAAAGATCCTATGCTATCACATGCCCCCATCAAACACACACACACACACACACACACACACACACTCACAAATCTTAGACCATGGCCACCTAATGAGAAGTGGAGTGTTTTGATCAACAGGACAAGAATCTGTCTTGTAGAACATTGGTTCTCATAATTTTTGGTTTCAGGGCCCCCTTTATACTCTTAAAAGTTATCAAAGACCTTAAAGGACTTATTTTTATGTAGGCTATATCTATTGATATGTCTGTGTTAAAAATAAAAACTGAAGAATGTTTAAAATATTTATATTTTTTAAAAATAACAACCTCATTATATGCTAACATAAACATTTTTCATGCAAAATAAATATATTTTTTAGAAACAAAGAAATTAGCAACAGTGGCAATGTTTTACATTTTTAGAAATCTCTAATGTCTGGCTTAATAGAAGACAGCTGGATTCTCATATCTGGTTCTGCACCCAAACTTTATAATATGTTGTTTTGGTGGAATTAGATGAAGTAAATCTGGCCTCATACAGTCACATAGATGTATCGCTGTGAAAAGGAGAAGTATTTTAATTGCTTTTTCATGTAATTGCATATTTTTTTTGATGCTACACCAAAACTTGACCATGGTAGTTTCTTAAAACTTATAAAATGTGGAATCTGAAACTATCAACAATGACTTTTCTTTTTACATTCTACTACATTAAATTTCACTGGTCTATCTTACATTTTAAATGGATCATTTACCAATGTGTGATTTTGTAACATCATGCATTGGCCACCTGAAGAAAAGAAATAATTCACTGAAATTCTAAAATCTTCCAAATGTTGGCACATTTTGTTACATACTATCAAGAAATCACATTTGCAAATATTACAACCCATCTCCTCATGCGTCTTTATGTAGTGGGAAATAGTCAAGTTCAAGGTGGAGTATACAAGTTTTCCAAAATTCTAATTTTCACTTGAAAGTCTAAATTTTATCCTTGGCTATAAATAGTCAATTATTTTGCTTGAAGTAACAGTACCATTACATTCATTCTGGAGAACATATCAGCAAAACACCCAAGTCGAAATAACCGAAATAACTATAGTTTGTCTGCCAATTGTTCTTTCAAATAAAAATAGTGTTCCAAGAACAAAAGTGGGTAGTTTAACTCAAAATGAGTCTTTGCGGCTGGGTGTGGTGGTGCACATCTATAGTCCCAGATATTCTGGAGGCTAAGGTAAGAGGATCACTTAAGACCACGAGTTCGGGGTGGCAGTAAGCTATGATTGTGCCACTGCACTCCAGCCTGGGCAACAAAGTGAGACCTCATCTCTAACAGATAAGCAAACACATACACACACACACACACACACACACACAACGAGTGAGTGTTATCCTTGAAACAATCATTGTATACTGGTACACAGCAGAATGTTTATTTGTATTTCCCATTTGATTACACAGAATATGACAAAGAGTAAAGTGTTGAGATTTTATAAGCTTAATCATTTTTACTGCTTTATCAAGTTCATTTATAGGCAACCCTGGCTTTTCACTTCCCTGGAGTGTAGTGAAGTATACAATGACCACTCGCACAGCCTGGGGCCACTGCCTGGACTCATCCTAAGATGCCAGCATTTTACCCCCCATTGCTTTTGCATCAACAGTGCAAATGTCAACAACATACTGGGAAAAAAAGCAAGTAACATCTTAATAATAGTATTATGAAAATAGTTCAACTTCATGGACTCATTGAAAGTGCACCATAGAGACTCCTGGTGGGGGTATAATCATTGTTATAAACTCTCATATATATGTATGTATGTGTGTGTATATATATATATTTTTTTTTTTTTAAACTCTAACACTTGTTATACTGAGGAAGCAGGATTTGATACACTATTTACTCATTTTGCTTATAAAGACCTGATCAGAGAACACAGTCCTCTAATTAAATGTTCTGATTTAATGAGCATGAACCATTCAATATTTTCTAAACGTCACTAATTCACAAGTTTTTCCAGAGAAGTACAGTCATTTTCTAAACTTAAATATTTAAAAGGACATTTTATCTATCTGAAAACAAGTATATCTTACCACAAATAGAAGAAATCTATTAATATCTCTAAAGTGAATGTATAACTATTTAAATCTTTAAAAACATTTTCATCAGCTGGTCACAGTGGCTCATGCCTCTAATCCCAGCACTTTGGGAGGCCAAGGTGAGAAGACTGCTTGAGGCCAGAAGTTCAAGACCAGACTGGGCAAAAAGACCTGGACAAATAAGACCCTGTCTCCACAAAAAAAAAATTATTTAGCCAGGCATGGTGGTGGTGCCTGCAGTCCCAGCAACTCGGGAGGCTGAGATGGGAGGATCATTTGAGCGCAGGAGTTCAAGGCTACAGTGATCTATGATCGTGCTGCTGTACTCCAGCCTGGGAGAGTGAGACCCTGTCTCAAAAAACAAACAAAACGAAAACAAAAGTTTCCATCAAGTGTACTACCTAAAATCATTTCAGGGACCACCATTGACTGCCCCCTTTTGGAAAGCCTACCACAATCTCTCCCTACCTTGAACTCCTTCACTTGGCCTCATTCCACTGTATGCAGATTTGCTTCCATGTACCTTTTAGGTTCCTATATCTACAGGTTGCAAGTCACTCCCTTTGGGGATAATTAGAAAAAAGGAAACTGGGGATTGAGAAAAAGGAAAGAGAGGTAAAGAAGATGGCAGCAAAGAAAGAGAGGTGTGGGCTTGAAGCTCTGGGAGAGATAAAGGGAAAGGAGGAGAAGGAAGCTAGAGCCCTGAACGGCTCTCTGGAGCAAGGGAGGTGGGTTGGTGGAGAAGGGCTAGTAAAATATTCTTCAGTGTGATGAGCATTGGACTCTAGCATCAGAACAAAAAGTGCCTACCCAACTGGGTTAAATAAAGCTCACCACATAATTTTTCCATTTGAAATATCCAAGTACTTTTGTATGTATGGATTAAGGCAGGATTCAGGACACGTCTAAGTTATAAATCAGAAAAGCATTGAACATTTGGATGAAAGGCACAAGTGAATACACACACATTCACACACAGCCTCTTGGTGTGCATATTTCGCTCAATGAATCAAAACAAATTTGAAAGCATCTTGAGATTATGGGAAAGGAGATCATGAAAAGTCTCCATTGAGCAAGAAAGCATAAATGGAAATTAATAGTATAATGCTCATTATAACTCATTCAAGTTGTAAAAATGCCTTTCATATTCTTATTTCTGCTGTTATTTTTATTGTTTCATGCTAGCAGGTTTTTTTAAGTATCTGTGAGGGTTTTTATTGGCTCACTGGTTACCTTGGTTCTTAAAAACTACCTTTGCCATAAGGCAGTGGTTTCAAAGTTCAGTGGAACACATGAGGAGTCACAGATGGGAAAGGATCTGAGCTCTTCATCCTTCCTTCTGTGAGAACTTCTCTGCTTTAACCTACTTTGCATGTTAGTCCTCTGCCTAAGATTCCCTCTGAAGAAAGGACTCTGGTGCTATAAAAGAACATTTATTGGCCCAGCCTGGTGGCTCATGCCTGTGATCCCAGTACTTTGGGAGGCCGAGGCGGATGGATTGCCTGAGCTCAGGAGTTTGCGACCAGCTTGGGCAACACGGTGAAACCCCGTCTCTACTAAAATATAAAAAATTAGTCAGGCATGGCAGCATGCACATATAGTCCCAGCTACTCAGGAGGCTGAGGCAGGAGAATTGCTTGAACCTGAGAGGGGAGATTACAGTGAGCCAAGATCATGCCACTATACTCCAGCCTGGGCGACAGAGCGAGACTCCGTCTCAAAAAAAAAGAACATTTATTTAAGTAAGAAAGCTACTGTCATAAGGTCTAAAGTCCCTCCTAAATTTGAAAATTTATCCTTCCAACTTTCTTAAAAAAAATTAATAAATACTGCATGCCAAAATGATACACAGAATCATGAATAGGCACATTATAAAAGAGGACACCCAAATGGCCAACAGGCATATGAAAATGTGTTTGGCCCCTGGTCATCATGTGAGCTCATCAAAAGCACAAGATTTCATTGCATCTTCCTGGGATGGTTAAGTTAAAATGATAACAATTCCAAATTTTTAGCCGGAAAATAGGAAAAGATAGAACTTCCATTGAATGCTGGCAGATGTGTAAATGAGTATAAACCAGTTGACAAATTGGCAGTATCTACTAAAGCTGAAAATAAACATAGCCTTTAGCCTAGCATTTATATTCCTGGGTATATAGTCAGTGTATGGACACCCAAAGACATTCAAGAATGGTCATAGTAACATGATTCTTAATAGGCAAAAACTGGAAAGGAAACAAATGCCATCAACAATTAGATAGACAAATGGTAGCATATTCATACAATGGAACACTATACAGCAATGTAAAGGAATGAACTATTGCTAAATGTAATACCATGAATATAAAGAAGCTAAACACAAAAGAATATATTGTATGATTCCAATTATATAATGGTCAAAAATAGGCAAAACTGATCTAGAGCAGTAGGCGTTAGGAAGAGTTATCTTTGTGGGGGAAGTAGGGGGAAGGTACCCTGGCAGGGGGCTTTTGGTATATTGGCAGGCTTCTGTTTCTTGATCTGGTAGTAGTCTCCCAATTTGTTTTCTTTGTGAAAATTCATCAAGATGTACACACATGTGTGTACACTTTTATCTATTTGATGTATTTCAGTAAGAAATTTACTTAAGAAAAACAAAACTATGTAATCTAAATGTTTTAATTATGTAGAATTTTAGGATCCTTTAGTGTTTTATTATGTCCAGGTACCATCACCCTCTTTTTTTTTTTTTTTTAGTTTTAATTTCTAGACACTGAACAGATTAAAAATTTGCTATTTTCCAAGAAGTCTCATTTTAATGGATTGCTACTGTAAAAGTGGAAGGGTGCACTCTCCTCTTTCTTATACCCCTGCCCCCAAAATATGAATTAATAAATCGATTCAATACATGAGCTTTGAGCACCTACATCAGCCAAGCACTGTGCTTGCCTCTGGAATGCACAGGCAAGAGGCAGGCACGGTTTGTGCCTGGGAAACTGCCATCTAACAAGGGAAATCCTAGATACAAGCAGTTGTCAGCTAGTGCTAAACGCCATTACGAGCAAAGATCAGGATGTGAGGGTGGCCCACCACAAACGGGTATTTCTTCTCAAGTCCCTGGGATCACATTTCTCCCCACTATTTTTCAAGACCAGTTGCACTTGGACGGAGCACCATAGAGCGTGATGACTCGTGGTTGTTCTGTTTCCTGTTAAGTTGTCACTCCAAATAGAGTATAAGGAGTTGGTCTAATTCTATAGCTCCTGCTGGACTTAATTCTGGGCAGAATTAGGTCCTTTAAGACACACAATAAAAGGAGAAGGAGGAAGTGGGTAGAACATCCATAAAGAGAGAATTTGTATTCTCAGATGCTAGCAGAGGCAGGAAACATCTCTGCTGAAGGAAGTCGGAGGGTAGCAGCCCGAGGAGGGTGGGAGGGAGTGGTCTTCTAGAACTCAGGTCTCTAGGCACTCAGAACTTGCAGAAGAAAGACTCTAGAACCACCTAGCTGGTTGAATTCAAACAAGAAAAAAAAAAAATTACCCTGACTTAACTGTTCTACTATGGAAACCAGGATATGTGTGAGGATAGAAGAGGATCACTCCAAAAACAAATCTACAGCTTTAGAAACTTCCTTGACGACTCATTCTGCTGTAGTTAATGTCTTGACATCCCCCACCAAGAAGATTCAAGAGAGATGGCACAGGGCTCACTCAATGTAAGAAACATGTAAGGAACATGCACAATGCCAGGATTTCCAGCAGCAAAACACTAACGGCTCAGGCTCCAGGAGAGATAAAAATAGGGGTGTGAGAAGGAGGAGAGAGAGAGACAGAGACAGAGAAAGAGAGAGAAATTTTTTGCTACAGCCAGAAGGCATCGAGATGCTGAGAAATAAAGGGAAGGTGGTGAGAGGCCAAAAATGATGCTGCCTTCATTTCTTAAATTACCAAAAAAATGAGTCTAATTACAGTTCTCCATCTGGTAACCTCACCAGAATATTCTATAACTTGCGAGGTCCTTGTCACTCTGGGGTTATTATGGTTATTATTATTATTGTTTATTACATTTCGATATTCAAATACCTAAATTACGCAACTCATTCCTTTATCTGCCACATTCTAAATACATGCTTTCCAGAATACCATCTCATGTTGTCACAATTTACCAACGAATTATAGAATACCCCAGGTCTAACTATCTCTTTACCATGATCTTCAAAGCAATTAAATAAAAGACAAAACTCTAGGCCTTTGATTTTTGTTTTCTCCCTACATAATAAGCGCCAAATAAATGTAAGTTCCTTCAGAGATTCTCAAAGTTGTGGTCCTGCTCTCGCATTGATTGTCTTTCTCCAGTGGGCTGGACGCTGGTCCCCTAATGAACGTTCCCACGCCACTGTGGACCGGTTCCTGAGCTGCACATTAACTCCACGTGACAGTTCCGGAGCCTGCCGCCTTGAGACCCCTTCTGCATTCCAGGAGTCTGTGCTTCCATCATCTTCCTATGGCAGGATCTGTATTTATAATTCATGTTTTCCTTTGGTTTCCTTTCCAGGCCTCTCTGGGCTGGTGCTTAAACAAAATCTCTACCCACATCAAGCCCATGTTAGTCCTTCCTCAATGAATAATTAATAGTAATGATAATAAGCTTGTGCAAATGCTTAAAGAGTGTTTATCTTTTCGTCTTTCATCTAGAGGTCATTTCTTTCATTGCTGCAAGGGGTACTACTGAGGCACAGATACAACTTGTACATCCCCAGACATCACTGGCTGATGTTTTATATTACAGTTCACCAAAAAAGCCCAGAGTGCCCATGGTGGAAATATGCCATTTTTGCCATCAGAATACAAATTGTCCTTTGGGTGGAGACAGCATTACATCTTTCTTTGAGGGGGTACACTCCCCACTAACTATCCAAGTCTCATCTCATCTCCTCAGTTGAAGCTGAGACTATCCTCAGCTTACGGAGATGGAAAATACCTCCTAGATTAAGCCAACAAGCCCAGTTGATATCCTTGCTACTCAAGAGATGGTCCTTGGACCAGCAGGCTTTGCCTCGCCTGGGAGCTTGTTAGAAATGCAGAATCTTGAGGCCCACCTGAGACCTCCAGAGTCAGGATCTGGCTTTTAATAAAATTCTCAGATGATTCATATGCACATTAAAATTCCAGAGGCATGGGTCAATACCCCCTGCACATAATTGTCCTGGAGATGAGAAATTAGGCCAATGAGGACCAAGAGCATCTAATTCCTAGACTTTCACATTAGCAGTCATGAAAGACTATAGATTCTCACAGGGACTGGATTTGAACTTGGAAATGTGTTTTCCCCAGTTGAGGGCAGCCTTCTTGCAAGCAGAAAAGGAGAGCCTGAATAGAAATTAAATCTACACAGGGAAGAGAGAGAGATCGACTAAATCCTCAATTATATCATTCAGCCTCTGTATTCAATTGTGCCTAAAGCCTCATCTGTAATGAGACAGTTCAGATACCTGAGACCTACAGCTCCTCTTCTTTAATTAAGAAAATATAAACTTGGCTTTCTGTCACTTGCAACCAAAAGAATCCTAACTGTCAGGGCCCAACTCCCAGAAGAATTTATATCCTGACCATCCACCAGGGCAGGCAATTTCTAACATTCTAAAAGCAGGTCTAAGCCAGTTTTTGAACTTGTTCTTTCAAAACATCTCCTAGGTTATGCTTTTTAAATATGCACCACCTCAGTGGGAGAAAAAATCCACAGGCCAAAGGGTACCAAATTGCTTAAAGGTTTCCTTCCTGCTTTTAATATCTTAGATGTGACCCTTGCTTCCCCTTCTTCTCTTAGAGATGAAAGATTTCTTGGAAATGTCAGGCACGCTGCTGTCATTTGGAAATGACAGCCAGCCCAGAGAAGGTTAATGCTCTCATCAAAAATGCCCATCTTCCAAGTTGGTTAAATGGGTCTTTCTGGTTCACCTGACTGCTTGCTCCTTTCCCATATAGCTCAGCATCTCAATGAAGTGCTCTTGCAATTTAGCTTTGCCCAAGTGCAACGAATGTCCAGGGTTTCCTACAGGTCCCAGGTTTAACAAAACTCAACCATGAATCTGCCCAGAATGTGCCAAAGCAGACAGATTAGCCCATGGCTATTGGAAGGATAGTCTTCCAGGGATTGTTTTCTACTTCTGTAGGAACAAGAAGAAAGGGACATGACAGTGGCTTCAAGGAGAATTTGTTCCAAAAAATGAAGGTCCCCACTGCTTGCTTCCACTCTTTTGACATATCAATCTTGCCATTGTTTCTCCAAGAGCAGCCCACAGGCCATGTGTCTCAGAATTACCTGGGATGGTATTACAACTGTGGCTCCCTTAGCCCCATTACTACCTCTCCCGACTGCCCAAGTCCCAAGTTAATTACTTCACTGGAGTTGGAATTAATGTGCTTAATAATGGTCCTTCCTGACTGGAAATTCAATGCCTCTGTCAAGAAAGGAGGATAACACCTTCTCTGAGAGGCAAGTGTTAAAAGTACATGGTTAACAAGAGAGAAAGAAGCTTGCCAGGTGAGAAGAGGGGAAAGTAAACTTGGCTCAACTACACAGATCTCTTGCTTCAGTTAGCTAATGGCGCCAGCCTCTCAGTGAATGAGACACAGAACCAGTCAATTTTATGCAATACTGGGGAGTGACTGTGGAAGTGGGGAAGAAGCAAAAAGTGACTGCAAAAAGAAAAGGGTGGTACTGCGGCAACTCTTGAGGTCAGCTCCTTACCCCACCAATGTTCTCAGAAGAGCTCGGCTCTGAGAAACAGGCTGAGTGGACAGATTGGGAAAACATGCATTTATCTCCCTAAGAACTCAGTGCCAGAGTATTCTACATGAGGTAGGCAGATGTGGCTATGCAGCTATCCCTTAGTGTCCCAATAGCAGCCCAGTGAGAACCAGAGGGATGCATTCCCTCATTCTTTAGCAAATCTGAAAAGAAGAATGTATTCATTTTCTATTACGGTTGTAACAAATTACCATAAAGTTGGTGACTTAAAACAACAGAATTTTATTCTCCAGCAGTTCTTGGAGCTAGAAGTCTGTAAGGAATCTTACGGGGCTAAAATCAACATGTTGATAGGGCTGAATCCTTCTGGAGGCTCCAGGGGAACATCCATTCCTGCCTCTTCAAGTTTCCAGTGGCTGCCAGCATTGCTTGGCTTGTGGCCACATCACTGTAATGTCTGCTACCATCATCCAATTGACTTCTCCTCTTCTGTAGTCAAATGTCTCTGTGCCTCCCTATTATAAGGATACTTACAGTTACTTTTAGAGCCCACCCAGATAATCCAGGGTAATGCTCTCCTTTTGGGGTTCTTGGTGTATTCACATCTTCAAAATTCTTTTTGCTATACAAGGTAACATTTGCAGGTTCCAAGGGTTCACATGCAAATATCTTTGGGTGCCATTACTCAGCCCTCCACAACCAGGTTTGGGGGATGGGATGTCTGCCGAATGGACTTGTTGGGGATGGCGCTAATATAGTATAAGCAATTCTTAGGAAGCTTTTCCAGTCTGCAAGAGCTTGCCCCTCTGTCATCTATGGAAGAGCCCATTCAGGGCTATCTCATCTCATAGTCTAGAATCTTTATAAGCCTCAGAATCAAATGCATGAAGGTGACAGTGTTTGCAGCTTAACTCCTAGGAGTGGAGTCAGGAAGGAATACCCCACCTCCACCCTCACCATTTGTTCATGGTATCCATGTTAACATTTCGTTTGTTCTGGACACACGTGGCATGGGACGTGGGTTAAAAGGGGAAACGAGGTTGCTAGCCTACTTCACGAATCAGTGAAGAACGCTGCCAAAGTTAAAGCCGTTGACTCAGAGTTTCTCCCACTGCTGCTTGTCTTCTGAAGTGGAGCTTCATTTGACAGCAATTCTAGGAAGGGGTAAAGAAAAAAATCTGCAAGTTTTCAATGGATGCTCAGAGATGGATCTTTCTTTCTATGTGCATGTGCATGAAGGAGATAGCTTAAGACAGTCTGACTTTGTGGTCAGAGTAGGTATTTAATTATGGGGTTTCCTGTATTTTATGTATGCCTGGGAGAAGAATTCTTTGTAAATCAATGACACTAACCATATGAAAAAAAATACTGATTATTTCAACTGAATTCCCACAAAGTAAAAGAGTCTAGTCTAAACACATTTTCTGAAGTTCTGACATCATTTTATGACTCTACATCATATTGAAAACTTCAATGGCTATTAGGATAGTTCAGCCCTTGCTGCCTCATCACAGGCCAAAATGCGAGATGAAACATTTTAAGAAGTCTCCTAGGCTGCAGTTCCCTAAGTCCCAACATTTTCCATTTCACATGTGGCTCTGGAATACATTGGTTCCGGTACTTCACCCTAGAAGATCTTTCTGCTAAATATCATAGGTAACAGTGAACACTGATGATCTCGTTACTCCTTTCTCTCCTCTGTCTAACCCAGAATCCTCTGCAAGGGATTTTTTTTTTCCCAGCACATTCTCTCCTTCTCCCAAAAAGCTAGACCTTGCTTCACCCTGTCTGCTATTCCAGATCTTTCTCCCTTAGCAAAAACTTTTGGGCCTGGGGTATTTATTTGCACAATCAAATAGCCTTATTTGGTTAGTACCAGAATCCGACACTGTAGGATTTCGTGGTAGCTTTTTTTTTTTCTTGGCATCAGCAGCTTTTAGAGTTAAACTATTTGAACAAAGTTAGAATAGGAGAAGATGAGAGGTGGCATAATCCCTTAGTGGTGCTGACAAAGAAAAAATAGATATTCTTGGTTGAAGAGGAACAATAAATGTTCAGCAAGACTAGCTTCTTGCTAGTCAGATAAACCATCCTGCAATGTATAATTGCCTAGGAAAACAACCTGAGGAGAAATGAATTGGAGAGACCAACTCCACCCTCCAAACTCCTTGACCTTAACCATGAAATCTCTTCAGAATGGCCCCAGCAGTCCAAAAGGCAAATGGCATGAGCATTTTTCAAATCTATATGTGCATTTTACCTGCCAACGGAGCTGTTAGAATTTAATAGGCTCATACCGACGCTCAAGTATTTTGCAACACCTATTACAAGAGGTGTTTTCAAAACTGACTTTTCCCCAACCCAAAGCAAGGAAAAGCAACCCATAAGAGAAACAGGAAATGAGCTGCACGGGTTTGACTTAAGTGACGTAGGGTGGAAGCTCTGTAATTGTTGCTGGTGTCATTTAATGGAATTCAGTCTCCAAAAGTCTGTTGCCCTGCACAAAGAAAGGCCTGTTCAGGCCTCCTCTGGGCACTATTAAGTCTAAACCTGGATTATGGGGGACACGGATGGAGACACATGCCGTGGTCTCCCAATTTATAGTGACTCCTGGCACCTGGAGGCACCAGCCTTCAACTTCACTCAGAGTGTGATCCTGAAGCCAACAATTAATGTTCACACCAACAAGGGAGTTGAGGCTTAGGAAACTTCAACTACTTGCCCAAAGTAAATGGCAAAGCTGGGATTTGAGCACCAGCCGTCTGCCTCCTTTCCTTTGCAAAGGTCTAAAGATAAGTTGGACTGTGCGATCACTGAGGTGCCTGCTGGCTCTGTTTCTCTATGATGTTTACAATTTAAGAAGTGCTGCTTAATTTTGGTTTAGTTACAGTTTCTCCCTCTAGAATTTTCTTTTTCTATACCATTTCTGCATTTCAAAATGTACACTCTCTCCCCACTCTCTGTCTCTCTCTCTCTGTCTCTCTCTGTCTGTCTCTCTCTCTTTCTTTCTGCTCATTGGTGACTCCCCTTAGACCTTAAGTGAAGTGTTTATGCAGAAATAAGGCCACCATTCACAGGATGGAATAAAGCGAAGCCCTGGTGACTTTTGCTGTTGCCTTCTTGTCCAATGTCTTTGCATCCGATATCTCTTCTCAACCTCCCAGTCACTCCATGGGGTAACCCGGTCCTATTGTCATCCTCGCTTCACAGGTGAAGAAACTGACGATTCCAGACACTGCATGATTAATCAATGGCAGAGGCAGGGTCTGAACCCCGTTCTCTGTGACTGGCCACCCTCCTCCTTTCACCTCCACTGCTCTGCCTTTCTGACTCTGAGTAGAGGAGAGTTAGGTGCGCACCCTCCCTGACTTGGCAACCAGATCCTGTCCCAATGCAGTGTGTTTGTTCCCGGCTCCTCCTGGCCAGCTGCTGTGCCACGAGGTGTTATTTCATTTGGCCGCCCACCTTCATGGGAAGACCCCAAAGCACATTGGCACCCTTTGTGCGGTGGGTGTGGCAGTTCTGAAACACAGCTATCCCTGTCCAGTGACACAACCCTTCTGTGAATTTACAACAGACATCACAAGGCTTTGGTTGCGTATACTGGACAGAGAGCCAGGGTATCAGTCAGTCACACCCCCAACAGCCCTGGTCACCTCTGCTACATTCGGTGCTTGCGCTGCCGCAAGAATGAGGAAGGACCAGGTTTCCCTCATCCCACCGTGAATGGCCTCCGTGACGCAGGCCAGGCAAACTAAGATGCCACACCGGGGTAGCAGGCCCTGCACCTTCCTCTCCAGCTCAAATGAAACCCAGAGCATGTTACCCGGGCCAGGGGCCAGGAGGACTGCACAGCCAAGCCTCAAGGTCACAGAGACCTCCAAGGGTCACTTCTGACCTATGTTCAAGTGAAGATCAAGAGATTAGCTGACGTGACTGGGATAAACAGCAGTAGCCAAACAACTTGGGATTTATATTTTATTATAAGCTCATATGACCACTCAAACAACAAATGAATATTTTTAATACATTTTATGCTTATCTTGTGAATAATTCAATTCCACAGTTGTATCTTTTGTGATTAAAGCATTATATGTTATCAGGGATCAGCAAATTTTTTCTATAAAGGGCTAGTTAGTTAACACAGGAGGTTTTATGGGCTACACACAGCCTCTATAGAATATTCTTTGTTTTTCCTTTAAAAAAAAAAAAAAGTCCTTTTAAAACATAAAAACCATTCTTAGCTCACAGGCTGTACAAAAACAGGCTGTAACACATTTGGCCTGCAAGCCATAGTTTGCCATTCCCTAAATTCAAATATGGAAAATATATTACAACTTTTGTGATTCTATGTCATGATAGCTTTATTTTTTTTTTTTAATTGTTGCCTCAAAAAATTATGTCCGTGGCTAGGGTTGAGTCCACTCTGGCCAGATCCCATGGAAAAGGGCTCATTGTTCATCTTCCATCTGTCTGTCTCTGTTAAGGCTTTACACTCCATGGAAATATGAAGCGATCGGCAGGGGAAGATTCAGGAAAAAATGCAGCAATACTAAGCTATGAGTTTTCTTCCTGCCTTTGGGTGAAGCTTTGGAAATCGCTGGTCTTTCAGTGTCGGTTTCCGCATCTGTCCAATGGGTATAATAACATGGGCATAGATCCTGGGCAGGAACCAGCAGGTCTCTGGTATTCATGTGGTCATGCACATTTCTCCTCAGAAACTACAGGTTCTGAGACTGCTTTCTATGCTGCAGTTTCTTGGGGAAAGCATTGACTATTTCCTCTGGCAACAGCAGGAAATTATTGAGGAGAAGGTGAGTAATACCAGGTCAGCAAACTTCTTCAGAGTCTGAGGAATGGCATCAGCTCTGCGCCTCCTGCACACATGGAGCTCTGCGCATTGTGCAGTGGCCTGACGTGACCCTGGGTGACCCTTGACTGCAGCAGGCTCCCCTCTGCACTGAGGGAGGGCATTAGAGCCAACCTCATCGCTGAGATGGCCAAGTATCCCAGAAGGCCTTGCCCAGCTGCCACGGCTCCTCCAGCCTCCCAGGTGGACGCAGAACAGGTTGCTGCTCAGGATGGCAGCAACCGCCCCCCCCCCCGCCCCCCACAAAGCAGTGGCTTTAACCTGGGATGCAGCAGACGTAGGTTCAAGTCCCTGCTTCCCCACTCATCAATGTGTTACCTTGGGAAATGCCTCCATCTCTCTAAACCTTATTGGCTAAAATGAGGGCTTTGAACTAAATGATCTCTAAGATGCTTCTGCCTCTAACTTCCTAAATCCCCTCCCCTGCCCAGCAGATGCCCTTAATTCCTATTTCCCAGTGAGAATAAAGGGCAGAAAACGTGACCATGCCCACATTCTCCGCTCCCTAACCCCCTAAACAATCAGCGCCTTCTCTCACGATTCTTTCCCAATTTCATAAAAAGGAAGTGAAATGTAGGTTTTTCTGTGGCTAGGTGCCTACTTCTGCCCCAATTCTATTCTGTCCTACCTCTCCCAGGATCAGAATCCACCCATTATTTTCTCCCGCCCACAACTCCACCCTCTCTCTCTGTCCGTACCCTTTCCTAGTGCGGAAACCCATCCCAGGGGCCTCATCCTAAAACCACCACCACAGCACACCCTCCCTCCCCACTGGCTCTCCCTCAGCTGATGATCAACAGCCACCTCTAGCAGGTCTGGTGCACGGCTCTGGACAGCTGTGCCCCCAAAGCCCAGGGTCCCTTCCTCTGCTGTGAACAGAGGCCTCTGTGCAGAGCCCCTGTCCAGCGTGCTTGTCCCCCCAGCTCACCACACCCATGCAGAGAAACATGACCAGAGGGACCCGGTGTCCGTCATTTCTATCTTGCTCAGATGGTGCTCCACACACAGTAGACTCAATGTCCTGTGTGCCAAAATATCAGGAAAGAAACAGCACCTGGGAAAGCCACACCCTACCTTCTGGGAAGCCACACCCTACCTTCTGGGAAGCCACACCCTACCTTCTGGGAAGCCACACCCTACCTGGGCTTAAATGTAGGCTCCGAACACTCCTGCTTGATTCCCAAAGGAACTGGGCTCTTTAGTTTTCATCTCTTGGGAATTCTGTTGCCAACCCAAAATGCAGGGCATGATAGAAAGGGAGGCTTAAATTATTCTTTTCTTTTCTGGTCAGTTTCCTCTTTCTCTTCCTTCTTAAGAAAAAAAAAAAAAAGTAATTGGGGGGTACTTGAGAAGCTGGGATTTTAAACCTCCCCAGAGGTCAAACAAATTGCATTTTTGCTACAAAGAGCGAGAGGAGGCGGGGGCGGGGGGTGGGGGGCAGATGGTAAATTGGCTGCTGGGAGACCCTTTGGTGATGTCTTTCTCGGGATCCCAGCTGGCAAAACTGCTGCAGCACGAGGGGCAGCCCCTCCGGTGGGTAGATCCAATCGCAAGTAGAGAAACAAGGCGTGCCAGCAGGAGCCTCACCGGCTGGGAAATTATTTCCTAATAAAACTACAAAGGGAAGGACGATAACTGGGCACTGCTGACAAGTATTGTTGTCTTGTATCAAAATCTCTTTATAAACCTGTTTGAAGAACAGAGCTCGGCTTCTCTTTGAAGTCCCAGTTCAAAGCCATTGACTTGCAGGGTTCCCAGCCACAGTGGGGGATGGCAGGGGAAAGAGAAGTCAGAAGGAACTTGGCAAACTCTCTGTGCAAATAAATACCTCGGCACTCCGAGGACAATTTTTTGGTTCGAGTTCCTGTTGAGCTCCTAATTATCAATAACAACTGAGCCCCAGCCTCTGTGCCAGGCACTTCCTGCCGACTATCTTTTGACATTCCCAGAGGCAGGAGCGTGCATCCTTGAAAGTGCTTCTCCTTGAGGGTGGGCACTATGAAGGGAGAGGGAGTGTAGCCCACACCCAGAGCGGGGAGTGGCAGTCCTGACTGAGGATAACCCCCATTCCAGAGCTCTCAGCCACACTGTGTCCCCAAGAGCTTGGTGCGTCTCATCAGTCCATAACCCTGAGTTCTCTGCATCGGATGCCATGCTCTTCATCTCCCCTCCACATCTGTCTTCTCTCTTCTTTATCCACTACCTTCGCCCCAGTCCCTTTCTCCAAAACAGGTTCATTTGCTCACGTTCAGTGGTTTTCAAAGTGTGGTCCCTGGCCCAGCAGCAACTGCATCACTTGGGAAGTTGTTGGAAATGCACGTTTTCAGGTCCCATCCTGGACCTACTGAGTCAGAAGCTCTAGAGAGGGTAGGGCGGCCCTGCATCTGTATTATCAGAAGTCCTCCAGGGGATTCTGAGGTTTGAGAATCACTGCTCCAAATCCACGCTTAACAAAAAAAGCTGGCCTGAAGCTGGTGTTGTTTTTCCTAAGATCACAGTATTGGAGTCGGTAGCCAGTTGTTTATACAGGAACGGGTGTCTCAGCAGTAACAGCGCGATTCCAACACTTAATTCAGCTGAGGTTTAAAAAGATTAATAACTACCATCAGGAGTTTAAGGGGGAAGTGCTTTCTTTGAGGAAGGAGGCCTCTGCCTACCCACCCTCCCCTATTTAGGATGTCTCCTTGTGAACACACTAGGCCTGATAAAAAGGCTCAACGGTTTATTTTACAACACAAGGTCCTTGGCTTTCTGACCCTTGGAACTGTCGACACTTACCTCTAGAACTAGCTCCGGGATCTCTCACAGGGAATACATGAGACAAAAAATAAGGTGAGTCCTCTTGTCTCTCAAGGAGATAAAGAAGTTTTCATTGTTCTGTCTTTTGGGTATAAATGGGTGTGAAATCCTGTCCACACTTGATAGTTGCTTTTGTGTTCCTTTACGTGCATGTAATTCTGACCATGCCTATCTAATATTAAAATAACATTCTCTCTTCCATATTGGCTTGAAGGGGAATTGGTTGGCAGGGTTGTTTTGCTTTTCTAATACAAGAGCAAGGGTTGGTCAATACTCCATGCAGTTCTTTTGCCTCATCATCTAAACCAAGCAGGGAAACACTGGCTGAAGGGAACTGTCCTCAAACATCTTTCCTCCCGGATGAACAACTCCCAGACCTCACACCAGCGGGTACACCTAGTATTGGTCTCCTACATACCCAGCTCATACAGCTTTTCCCCTCACCCTCCATTTGCCTTCTTCTATTACGTTTTTCTTCTTTGCCTTTACTGCCACCGGACACATTACATATAGAGACGCAGAGGTGTTTGCTTATTGTCTGTTTCCCACATTTAGCATGTCAGCTTCATGAGCCAGCATTGTGGTCTGTTCACTGCCCTTCCCTCCAAGCCCTGACCTGGCACATCACAGGCACTAACCTCTTCCCAGATGAAGTCCATCTTCTCCCTGCCTGCAAAGCCCACGCCCTTCCCACTCTGGAAGGGCAGCCCTAGACCACCGTGTTCTTAATCTCCTCTGAAACAAAACAGCTTGCCAAACCAAAAGCTGCTCAGTGTGAAGGGTGTTCCTCGGGCCTGTGACATTACAATGCTGCCCATCGTGAAGTCATCCGGCCACCAGCTTATTGCATATGTAGTTTTCTGACTCATAAAAATATCACCTTACACAGTAGCTCGTGAACTCGCTGCCAAGGAAGTGGAGGCCGCAGCTCTGGGGCTGCCAGAGAGATACGGCGGGGAGAAGGAGAAGGCAGGGCGTGGAGACGGGCATCTGTCGGCCCCGGCAGGCCTCCCCCTTCGACAGAGAATCCCAGAACCAATGCTCTGCTTCATGCCATGCAAATGAGATGCTGACGAGGTCATTGCATTCTGCCAGATGATTATCTCTGACATTTTATTCATAATAATTATAGAGCCTTTCCACCTTCAAAGTGCTTTGCAAACAATAATTAATTAATTAACACTCGTAACACCCCGGTGAGGTAGCTTAGTATTATTAATTTATCTCTACAGCATATTATTATCCATCGTTTCCTCCCTCTCCACAAAAAGGGCTCTGGAGCTTCTGTGCACGGCCAGTTCTCCACCTACCCTATGTGGAGTGAGGCTGTGGATTTTGTTTGTCCCAGTTCCAACATAAACCAACACCTTTTCTGAACTCAAATCTCAGCCTCCCTCCTGCACTCCTTCTCAGTCCTTCTTCCTGCTGTATTTGTCCCACTTCCATCTTTGTCTTTTTTTTTTTTTTTTTTAAAGACAGAGTCTTGCACTGTCACCCGGGCTGGGATATTAATCATGCAATCTTGGCTCACTGCAACCTCCGTCTCCCAGGTTCAAGTGATTCTCCTGCTTCAGCCTCCTAAGTAGCTGGGATTAGGGGTGCCCGCCACTATACCAGGCTAATTTTTTGTATTTTTAGTAAAGATGGGGTTTCACCATGTTGACCAGGCTGGTCTCGAACTCCTGACCTTGTGATTCTCCTGCCTTGGCCTCCCAAAGTGCTGGGATTATAGGTGTGAACCACCGCACCCGGCTGCCTTTTTAAAAATTCTAGCGCAAGCCTGTTTTAAGCCCCTTTCCTCTCCTGTCCTTGGCTCTGTTTCCTTTCCATCTTCACAATTCTATCTCCCGCTTTGCTCACCATTCATTCCCTGGTTATTTGGGTTTTAATGATGCAAATTCGACTTCTCTGAGGGGCACTTAAAAGAAGGGTATCATTGAACTCCTCTCTCCTGCCCCACTCCTCATTTTTAGCTCCTTTCCTTGTTGGCCCACAGCGCCCCACCCTTTCTGGTCCTACACCCCACAGCCCCTCCCTTTGTTCACTCACTGGTCCCACACCAACCCGTCACTGAGGACCTACTATGCGCTGGCCTCTGGGCTTAGTGTGAGGGTGGGTGGAGGGTTGGTAAAGATAAATTATGACCCAAGCTTCCTTTTCTTTGTGGGTGCCATAGAAAGATTTGAGAAGCTCTAGGGAATTTCAGAGGCAGGGTTCATTGTAATTCTGCCTAAGAGTAGGGAAAGGGGAGGGGTTACAGAAATCTTCACGAAAGTGAGGACACTTGAAAGACAAGTGGGGTTTTGGGCAGAAAAGAGAGTAAGAGCATCCCAGGTGTAGAAAACAGCACAAACAAGGGAAAAGAGAGGAACAGCATGAACTAGGGAATGGGAGTGTAGGCTTGGATCACTCAGATAACCCAGCCTCTAATTTCACCTTGAGCTGTCCCCAAGCAGGTACTACATTACCACCCATTAGAAGGGAGAGGAGAAAGTTGGGGGAGAGGAAGAAGGAGAAGGGAGGGGTAAGGCGGAGGGGAGGGGAATGAATGCCACCAGTACAGAGGGGGCAAGGATTTTACCAGTGATAGAGACAGAGAGAGCAGGGACAACCCACATCACATAGCAGGCAGCATTTCTCTCCAAAAATCCCCCTCAACACCCTTGCCCACCTCTGCCAAAGTCCCTTGGGCACCAACCCCAGGTTATTCTTTTCCTAGGTTCCACAGTCTACAAGGCCCAAATCACCAGCCCTGTGAATTTCCCAGACCCACTCCACTCCTCCTTTTCTAGGGCATCCTCTCACTCTGTCACACCCACTGTCTTCTAGGGTGCAGGTGCGCCACAAACAAAAAGAGCTCCAGGCACCAGGATCTTAGCACTCTGGGAGCAGTCATCATTGGTATCAAATAATTTCTTCCTACCACAAATAACTTTTCAAATCCTATTTGTGGAATTACAAATAGCCTGGTGTAGGTTTTGTGTGTGTGTGTGTGTGTGTGTGTGTGCGCGCGCGTAGAAGAGAGTGAACCCTAAGTACCATGCTAAGCAGTATGGACTGGTTTCTCGTTCGTTTCCTGGGGCCGCTGTAAGAAGTAACACAGACTGCCTGGCTTAAAGGAACAGAAATTCAGTGTCTCACAGTTCTGGAGGCTCAAAGTCCAAAATCAAGATATAGGCAGGGCTGGCCCCTTTGGAGGGTTCTGCAGAATACTCTGGTCCATGTCTCTGTTTGGCTTTCTGCTGGCAGCCAGCAACTCGTATGATTCCTTGGCTTGGAGATGTATCACCCCAATCTCTGCCTCCGCCTTCCCGTGGCCTCTCCCCGGGTCTGTGTCTTCACATGGCCTTCCTCCTATAAGGACCTTCCTGCTGGATCAGAGTCCCGCCCTCCTCCATAGGACCTCATCTTCACTGATTGCATCGGCAAAGACTATTTCCATATAAGGCCACATTCTGAGCTACTCGGAGTTAGGACTTCAATGCGTCTTTTGTGGGGACAACGTTCAACCCGTAACAAGGATCACTACCAGGTTTCTAAGTAAGTCAGGGAGTTGACTGACTAGATCCACAGCTCGTCAGGAAAGCATCTGCAGCAGCTGCAGTGTGGAGACAGATGGGATGTCAGAGAGACTGGACAGAGACCACCAGGAGGGCTGTGGGGACCGCTTTAGTTTCCTCAAAAGCATCTGCATGAATTCAACCCCCCTACACAAACCTATCTCATCTCCTTTCATCTCATCTTGCATGTGTCATATTCCAGCACAATTCTAAACATCTTAAGAGTAATAGCAACAGTTAATATGTATTGTGTGCTTACTGTATTCTAGGTGCCATGCCAACTCCCTCAGGAATAGCATCCCATTTAATCCCCATCATTACTTTTTGGGGTAGATGTTTAGTTAATAAACAAAGCATCAACTCTCTGCCAGATGTCATTCTAAGTGCTTTTAAAAGATAAATTCATTGAATCCTTGCAACAGTCCAATGAAGATACTATCAACATCCTGATTTTAGAGACATGATAATAAAGGTTGAAAAACTTGTCAGAGCTGGACTTCAACCCGAGGCAGTCAGATCTTTGAGTCTGCCCAGCCTACGGAAGCACTATTCTGCCTCCATAAACAGCAACAGATGGCCCTTGGAGCAGTAGGTTTCGGGGCATAGAAATGAATCTCTGCTCATAAAAGAAAGAGAATGTGGATGAGGGGCATGGACGAATGGCAATGCTTGGGGAAAGATCTGTCTGTGATGCTCACTCTTTCTCTCCATTAGGGCTGTGAGATAAGAGCAGAGATTCTCAAAACAACAGAACGGTCAAGCACACAGAGATGATGTGCCACAGATGGCCGAGCTGCCCCTGGGGTCTGGGAAGGAGACAGGTGATGCTAACTCTCATGCTCCCAGAGAACTAGGAGAGCAGGGGGCTTCTGAGACAGGCAGAAGCTGTTGCTCTTCTGCAGGCAGTCCCAGGCGGGGCTCCGCCTCTGGACTCAACCCCATCTTCCGCACAGCTGCCAGGGTGATCTTGCGGGAACACCAGTCTGATTGTGTCACCATCCCTCAGCCGCCACCAAGAATACTCAATGGTTCCCATCACCTACCAGATAAAATCTAAACCAATCTCCCCTCTACTCGCCATCCCGCCTAACGTTCTAAACTCCAGCCACGCTGTTCAGATGCACCCAGGGTGCTCTGCTGGCTGGGTGTGTGTGCAGGTGGATGTGAGTGTGAAAGCACACATATGTGTGTATGTGCGTGCTCATCTTTCCCTTGCCCCCTTCCGACCTCCCCAGTCTCACCCTCTCTGTTTCCACACCCCCTCCACCTCTTTCCTGCCAGCCCATCCTTTGGGTCTCAGTCACTGGGCACCTGCCAGCGAAGCCCTCCATGACTGTCCCCAAGCTGACTTCGATCTACCTCCATCTTTGCTCCCAGCACTCTTGGGGCCAAACTCTATAGCTTATGAGTCATGATAAAACACACATGGCATAAAACTAACCACCGTAGCTGTTGTTGAGTATGCAGTTCAGCAGGGTAAGTACATTCCCATCATTATGCCATCTCCAGAACTCTTTGCATCTTGCCACATGGAAACTCTGCACCCATCAAACTCTAACCCCCAGTGCCCCCTACCCCCAGTCCCTGGAAACCACCAGTCTACTTTCTATCTCTATGAATTTGACTATATCTCCACCACCTCCCCTTTTAAATTGTGTCAGAGTTGTGTCATAGGTAGAGTATCAGAGTCCACTGTTCCATATCATTTTTATTTTAAACCATCTTAGATCCCACTCTGATCTCCCACCCTTCTGGGACAGCAGACATCCCTGCACCATCATTAACAAGCCTACTGGCCCAGGGGAACTGTGCAGATCACCAAAGAGCTGGAGAGCCCACTCCACTCGCTGGCCATTGTCAGTCTTTTCTGGTCCCCAGAGTCCGGCATGGTCCCAGCCCACATGGGCCTCAGGGCCCGTGGCCTCTCTGCCTCAGGTTCACATCTAGGGAGGTTGGAGTGAAGCTGCAACCCCCAGTGCCTCCCCACCTTCTCCAGGGCTGCTACACCCACACCTTCTAGACCTTTCCACGAGGCCTCACCTTTCTGTCCTCCTCCCTCCCTTCCTTGGTCATCCTCAAAGCCCTCATGATCAGCCTCGCGCCCCGGGAGTCACCTCTCTTCCATCCTGCTGCCCTCAGAGCCTGCTGACATCATTTTTTCAAAGAGCTTGGGACTTCTACAAAAGCCTTTGACTTCAAGCCGCTTCTGTTTTCAGCCCTGAAAATATCCTGAAGCAAGGACAGGCAACGGGCCTATCTACCTGTTGGTCACAGGGAACGTAAAAATAGAGCAATATCCAAAATAATAACTCAAAATATTATTCTGCCATGTTGACATGTTTTTTATATTCTTTTCCCTACTGCACTGGAACTAGCTTTAGAACTGAGTGGTGTCTCTGCTTTGTATCTCTAACGCCACTACAATCGAGAAGCTTCTCAGTAAATGTGATAGATGTGTATGAACGAGTGCATGCACTAGTAACTCAGGATTTTTCAGCCACAGACATCTCCCCTTTCATATGCGCACAGGTACACAGAGGATCCACTCTCCAGCTCAGGTAGGGGATATTGGAAGCGTAATCCTACTACTTATAATATTTAGTTTACACTTAGATTTTCCTGACTAAAAAAGCATACACAATTCAAGAATTTACAATAATAGAAAAATCTACTTCGTTTCAATATCTTAGTTTGTGGGAAGAAAGAAAAGGCAGAGAGATACCCTACGGTCTTCTCGCTCTGCAAGGCAGCCTAAACTCGCTGCTCCCATGATACGGCTTAGAATTAGTTCTCTCCGGCCCGGTGCGGTGGCTCAAGCCTGTAATCCCAGCACTTTGGGAGGCCGAGACGGGCGGATCACGAGGTCAGGAGATCGAGACCATCGTGGCTAACACGGTGAAACCCCGTCTCTACTAAAAAATACAAAAAACTAGCCGGGCGAGGTGGCGAGCGCCTGTAGTCCCAGCTACTCGGGAGTCTGAGGCAGAAGAATGGCGTAAACCCGGGAGGCGGAGCTTGCAGTGAGCCGAGATCCGGCCACTGCACTCCAGCCTGGGCGACAGAGCAAGACGCCGTCTCAAAAAAAAAAAAAAAAAAAGAATTAGTTCTCTCCAACCTGGAAGTAACCTAGAAATGGGAGCAGAACTCACATGTTCTTCCTATGGGGCCATGCTCTGGGAAAGAGTAATAGAGAGAGGGGAGAGAATGAATTCATAAGTAAAGGATTTCACGTCGAGATTGGGAGAAAAAGCCGCAGAAGCACAAGGGCATCAGGCCACACCACAGCCAGTGAAGACCTGATGTTTGCTGTGCCCAGCTGGGAGACTGGGAAGTCACGGTGTTCTGGGAACCTGGGCCAGTTCTGATAGAAAGAAAGCTCCACCGTGCTGCTGGGCTCCATGGAGAAACTCAGCTCCCGCAGTGGAGCAGCGTCCAGACGGGACTCTCCAGCCAGCCATCTGTAATGGCCAGCCCTATTAACTGACCCCTGATTCATCTTCTCCTATTCACTTCAAAGGACACCCCATGAGGGAAAGAGACAAAAGGCCGTCGAGGGGACTTGGGGGAAGGGAGGGAACTGGCTAAATAATTAGCCCTGCAACCTTCAAAGTCCTCTGTAATCATTAATTAATCCACCCAACTGGGATCGGTGGGCAGATGGGCGCTAACTGCCCGCCCTGACACGCCCACTGCTAAATGGAGCCTGGGGGTTGAGCAAATGCACACAGGAGCAGAGGGGCCACCTGAGGGGAGAGGGACCAAGCCCACAGGGCTCTGGCTTTGAGATTTGCAGTGAATAAAAATCTACGGATAACCTGAGTGAGGTGGCACAAAGGAACCAGGAAGCTTTAGAGACAGAATCCACCCTAAGTCTGGGGGAAATAGGAGCAGTGGGTGGGCTTCTACTCCAAAGGCCAGGTATTAAAGGGTCAGGGTTCTGAAGCTGCAAAGAGACTGCCCCCACGTGAGTGTATCTGAACCCTTGCCCTGGGTAACCCCTCCTGAGAACTGCCTTCTGAGACCATGAAGACCGCTGCCCGGATCCCACCAGCAGAGGTAAGGGCAGCAGCTACTGCCCTGAGCAGAATCCCTGAAGCCAGCCAGGGCAGATGTGCGGGATGGGGGACCCATGTTCAAATTGCAGGGCTTCGAGGAGCCACTGAATACTTTACTATGGATCCTGTCACTGTGAACTTGGCTGTCTAGGGAGATTTTAAATTGTTCCGTCTACACCTTTTTAACTAGGTCTCCCATCCACCAATGTGCGCTTTGTGCAACATGATAAACTAAAATAAGAATGCAATTTAAGATTTATTACCCCAAAATTAGCTCATACTTTCCAGTGATTTATTTCTATCAATGCTTAGGAAGGAAAATGAGTGGTGAGATCAAGATGTCACCAGGGAGACAAACTACTGATTTCTCAAGATGCACAAGTGGTTGGTTACTCACCCCAACAAATTCACAGAAATGCCTGACCCTGGGGCATGCATTTCCCAAACTCAATTTCAGCGTCTTAAAACTCTCTGGACTTGAGGATAGTGAGTCATGCTAGCAAAACTTATAAGAAACTGATATGCACCAACACAACAAATTAACATTATGATTATGATCACGGCTGAACACTTAACAGTGGGTCAGGCATTCGGCAGAACACTTTTCTGCATTCTGTGTGCTTTTTCTTATTTCTCATGTCTACTCATACCTATGAGATGGTGACTCTTCTCATACTCATTTTTCAGAAGTGGAAGCTGAGCTCCAGGTCTCACATATTGTAAATGGCAGAGCCATTTTTCAAACTCAGAAACCACTTCTCCATTTGTATTTTGGCCATTCCTCTCTGCTGCCAAGACAAGCATGAGTGCCAAGCCATCAAGACAAGGTGTCGCCTGGTCCCACGCTTTCTCTGCGCAGGCAGATTTTCAGAAGGGTGCTCACTGAGGCTGGAATTCAAACAAGGGGAGCACTGTGATGTGAGTCACTCAGGGCCTCCCTCGGTGGCTGGACGTACCTGCCAGGCCATCCCTCTCCGAGCACCTTCCCTCTCAAGCCTGGGGAGGTCCTGTCTAGGCTGCTTTGGGATGCTCCCTGTTCTGTTTTCCTGATGCAGACTGGAAAACCCCCCAGCATAGCCATGTGCAACCCTTAAGTTCCGCTAGGTGCTGGTCTTCTGTCTCTTTGAGGAGACTTTGAAAATCTGTGTTCTAATCTAATCTGTGCTCAGAAGGCGGGAGATAATGGATGATTCCACTTATATGAGGTCCATAGCAATAGACCAATTTATACAGAGAGAGAATAGACTAAAGGTTACCAGAGACTGGGAGGAGAAGGGAATAGGGACTTACTGTTTAATGGGTACAGAGTTTCTACTGGGGATGATGAAAAAGTTAGATAGATAGATAGATAGATAGATAGATAGATAGATAGATAGATAGATAGATAGTGGTGATGATTACCCAGCATTGTGAATGGATTTAATGCTACTGAACTGTGCCCTTATGAATGCTTATGAATGCTTAAAATGATACACCTTATGATATTTTTACCATCATAAAAAGATAAATAAATAACATCTGATACATGCTGCAACAAGGATGAGCCTTAAAGACATCATGCTAGGTGAAATAAACCAGACACAGAAGGACAAATACTGTGTGATCGCACTTAAGTGAGATAGCTAGAGTGGTCATATTTCTAGAGACAGAACATGGAATGGTGGTTGCCAGGGCCCGGGGGAAGAAGAGAAGGAGGAGTTGGTGTTTAATAGGTATAGAGTTTCAGTTAGGGCTGATGAAAAAATACCCAGGGCTGGATGGTGATGATGGTTGCACAAGGTTATGAATGTGCTTAATGTCACTGAAATGTATTTTTAAATGGTTAAAATGGTAAATTTTATGTTATGTATATTTTACTCCAATGGACAATTTTTAATAAATGAGGGAGAAGCTGTTTTGTCCTGCACACCCTCTAAAAAGAGTCTCCCTTGTAATAGGGGCTCAGGAGTCCCAAATATTAGACACAGCGAGTCCCCTCCACAGGCCTCCAGCTGCTGGAGGGGTGCCTCACAGTTCTGAGGATGTAACCAGGCAGGAGACAGAGCTGAGGAGGGGTGGGCTCTTGTGGGGCTCCCAGATGCCCCCCAGTGTCTCCACAGGATTGGCTGTGCACTACCTCTGTTTTCCTGGCTCAGCCAGCGAGCTAAGGAGCTGTGTCATTGGTGGCTGTCAGGGTCCTGCTCTGGGCTACTTTATAGTTCCAGAAGTGTCCATTTGCTTCCCTTACCAATATCCCTGCTTTTAGAAAACTCAATATTCCTAATGCTCAATTCACAAACAGAGAAGTCATGATTCCAATACTCCAGGGTTTCAAAAAAAAAAAAAAAATCAGACACATTGATAAAGATATAACAATACATATTTTTTAAATGGCCCCACTCCATTTCTCAAGATCATGCATTTCTCATAAAGTAAGATGCACTGGCATTTCTCCCAGGGCTCCAAGGACAATAGTCACTGCCACGTTTCCAGCCCAGAGCAGTCAGCAGGCCACCTTCACATCCCTCCCTCTGCCGGGTGACCTGCAGACTCTGAGCCTCCTCCAGGACCTTTGGTACTACCCGGCATCCCCTCTGGGAGCAGCTCTCAAAGCAGGGTCCGCCTGCCCTTTCTAGAAGAGGACCTTCCTCAAAGCCCTGGTGAGAAAAGCGCCAGTCCCTGGGAGACCTGCTGTCCTCTCAGCAGTCAGCACAGGTGAACAGGGACTGCAGCAGGTGTCTGTGTGACTTTGCCATTGACAAGCACACCCAGCAGTGCCTTGAGACCTGCTCAGAAAGTTATCTGCTGATACCAGACCCGTGGACACCTCCAGGAGCTGCCAGGGGATGCTTGGCCTCAGCCACTTGCAGGTGCAGCCAGAAGCCTGCCCAGGCCGGTGCTTTGGAGCTGCGAGGGATCCTGCTTCCTGACAAGAGCCGGCTGGGCTCCCCAAGCCTTCTGGTCTTCAGACTCCCTGGGCTCAGCCTCCTGCGGCACTCTTGAGCTTCAGAGATGGCTGGTTCTGTGACTGGAGCTGTCAGTTGCAGAGACACTGCAGAGACACCTTTTAAAATTCATGGCCTTACCCATCAGAGTTCAGAAACAGATCAGACTCCAAGATGAAAGCGTGGTTTACCCTTTCCCTGGTCCTGCCGGCCCTTTCCCATCTCCCATTCCACCCTCCTTTCCATGTCTCCTTCCCGCAGCTTTCCTTCCCCATTGTCCTCCGGGATATTTTGCATTTATCCTAGTTTTTAATCCACCCGCTTTCATCAACCAAAGCCACAAGAACACTCCCCTGTTTCCAAAAAGAACATTTGCTCAGCTCGCAATGCAGGGCTGACTCTCAAAGGTATCTCCCTTTGTCAGGTAGGAAAGGGCCACCAAAGGTGCGGCTGGGCAAAGGAGATAGAGCAGAGTTTTGAATGGAAAAGGAGGTGGGCGGCAAGAGGTGCAGAGTTTTCATTTTTTTTCCAAGAAAGGCATTTGCTGAAGGGCCATCCACTTAAGCCTGGGAGATGGGGGTGATCCCGGGGCGGGGCAGACGGGCTGGCAGCAGCAGCACACCCTGCCAAGGAAGATGAAAGAGCACTGTGTTTGCTCCTTGCCATGGGTATAAGCAACAACAGAGATCCTCTCAGGAGAATTCCATCCCCAGACCTTTCCTTGCAGCATTTCTCCTGTTGGGCCTTTACTGAGAGGCAGCACCGAGTGCCCTCATTGATGTGGGCACCAGGAAAGCTCACTCTCCTCCCGGACACAGGCTGCCACACTCAAGGCACAGAGACTCTTGGCAGCCACAAGAAGTGAACGGAAGAGAAACAAAGCCTGCGGACTTCAGGTGCATTGACCCAGTGGCCAACATGGCATGTCCAAGCCACAGAGACAGAGTCTGCCCTGGGAATGAATGATTCCTTTTGGAAGGAATGATGGATAACACTTATCAAGAATTTATCTGTACCTGGCACAGTTCTAAACTCTTCACCTATATCAGTTCACTTAACCCACATATCAACCTTATGTAGTACATCTCATTAGCCCCATGTGATGGTTAATGGGACCCAGATATTTGGTCAAACACCAGCATAGTTATTGCTGTGCAGGTAATTTTTAGATGAGATTAACACTTACATCAGTAGTCTTTGAGCAAAGCAGGTTACCCTGAATAATGTGGGTGGGCCTCATCCAATCAGTGGAAGGTCTTAAGAGAAATGACTGAGGTCCCCTGGGGAAGAGAGAATTCTGTTCAGAATACCTTCCCACTGGAACACCATCAACTCCTCCCTGGGTGTCCAGCCTGCCCTGAACGTTTTGGACTTGCTAGTCTCCACAGTTGCTTGAGCCAATTTCTTAAAATAATTCTTCTTCTCCTCCTTCTCCTTTTCTTCTTCTTCTTCTCCTTCTCCTTCTTCCTCTTCCTCCTCTTCTCCTTCTTCTTCTTTTTCTTCATCTTTTTTTTCTCTCTCTCATTCTCTCTCTCCACCCCACCCATACCCACACCCTATTGGTTCTGTGTCTCTGGAGAACCCTAATACATCTTACCTTACAGATGAGGAAACTAGGGTGCAAAGGAGTCAGCTGCTTTGCTCAAGGCCTTGAGACCAGTGAGTGTCCCAGGCAGGACTAGAATGCATGCTGCCTGGCCCCAGACCTGGCTCAGGTAACCAGACAGGCTGCTGCTTCCCTCAGCCACAGGAAGTCACAGCTACCTCTCCATTCACAAACCAAAGAGGGTAGAAGGTGGAAGGAAAATGCATGAAAAGTAAAATTCAGCTGGGTCATTGGACAAGGACAGGATGTAGACTATAAAACCAACGATATTTGTTTTCATTCTAGGCTTTATTTTGATATCTGTGACCTTAAGTGTGATTTACATCTCTCTGAGCTTCCATTTTCCTGATCTGCAAAATACCATAAAAACTTTGCAAGGCTACTGAGGGATTAAATGGGATAATTTTATGTGCAAATAGTATTTTCCAGGATATGAGTGAAATCACATGGCTTCTGTGATTAAGACAACTGTTCCAAATTCTAGTGGTCTAAGTCCCCACTTGCTTGACTTGCAAGAGATCCAGGTATTTACAGAAATAAATAACTCTCTCCAATAAGTTTCAGGTCCTCAAAGCCGCCGACCTGTGCCCCTGCTGCCCGTGTTCTCATCCCAGGGGTGGGATCCCAACCATCTCAGTCCTCAGGGCCAGACAGTATAGCAGTGCCTTTCACGGAGCTCTCATCCACCTGAGTTCCAATTGCTGATCAAAGCAATGCCCAGAAAAAGCTGCACCCCTAGCAGGTACAGTCTGGGCTACAAAGTGGGGTCCACTGCCCAGACTCTCCCCCTCTGGGCCAGCTAAGCATATGATACCCCTCTTGCTCATGGTGATGACTCACCAGGATCTCCCCTCCCTGTTCCCCATCCCTACCCACCCATCCCTCAGATCTGTCACTGTGCCCAAAGCCTAATGGTGCACGGGACTCATGTATTTCTCTCTCAGAGGGCTTCTGCAGCCCCCATGGAAATAAGCATACACAAAAGGATGTGAAGAAGAAAGAAGCTTCACCAGTAACATCTCTGTACAGATCCTACCAGGCCGAAAGAACAAAAAGCCTAGCTGTGGGGTGGTTGTTTTGCTTTCAGGTTTTGTTTTCACTGAGGTTTCTGTCACATGTCAAAGATGTCCCATGTGTCAGGAACCATCACAAAGCACTTGACCTGCTTTATCTCATTCAGTCGTCCCAACACCTCTGTTGTTGTGTCATTAATGTTCCCATTTTATGGATGAAGAAAACTGAAGCTTAAAGAAAAGAAGTAACATTTCACTGCCTCACAAATAGTGACAGAGCCAACATACAAACCCAGGTTTGTCTGGCCCCAGAGCCCTCATCCTTCACCACCACACTGCACCTTTGCAAAGCGCACAACTATTTGTGTCCAACAAATATTAGTTATCTTTTCTAGAAGCCAAGAGACATTTGTTCTATCCCAACTCTGTCTCTTAGAAGTCAAATGGCTCAGCTTCCGTATCTGTAAAAAAGAGAGAACTAAAGTAGAAAATTCTTATTGTTTCCTGAGGCTCTAAAACTCTACAATCCTAAGAATTAGTGGCCAGAGACCCTAAAGCTGCTTAATACATTTATACCACATCCTCCTCAGCTGGTACTCGGCATTGAGGAAAATTCTTAGAAACAGAAATAAACAAAAATATTAAGCATAAGGCATCATCAGATTTACATGTTATGCTGCCAGATTTATTGTTCTGTTCCTTTTCCTTTAAATGGGAACATTTAGGTCCAGGATATATGGTCATAATATCTCTGAGATGGGAGCTATTAGTGACTGGGCAAGCACATTTCCAATTCTAAGAATCTTCTCTGAAATTACATGCTTGATAATGTGAATATTAAAATTCCCCCTTCACCCAATAGCAATGTGGAAAAACATCTGTCCTTTTTGTTTTAAAATAAACATTGAGAATCTCTCTTTTAAAAATAGTAGAAATAATCATGTAACTAAGTATAACCAAAAGAAAAAGTATTTGAGAAGAACTGAAAGACTAAGGGAGAAACTTGATATAATATCCATCTCCTTGTACTTATCCTCTTCCTTTTAGCTTAATGCCACCTCCTTCCTGAGCACAGAATTGGAACCCATGACGGATGAAGTCTTAGCCTCACGTATGGGTAGAGACTCATGTAAAAATAAACAGAGAGGAAATGCTGACGATGCCTTTCAGGCCACTCAGACCAATTCACTTCAACATGCTCATTGCTCCATTTCACTTCCTACACCTTGGCCTTGCATATTCTTGCCACGTAAGGGCCGACTCCCAATAGGGAGTTGATCCTTTTGTTTAGGAATTCCAGAGCCCCAGTCAGATGGGGGTCCTCATTCTGCTCCAGTGCACACACTCCACAAATCTCTCTCTCCTCTCTCTTATTTTTCATTTTTAACCATTTAAATTCATGGGTTTTTTTTTATGTATTGCTAATGTATGACATAGTGTTCCAGAGGGACTGTCAAATTCCAAGAAAAATACACCTTCATTAACTCTCTCTACAAAGATTTACCATATCCCTACTATGCCAGCAGGTGTCTGTACAGAAACAAAAAGGCACAATCACCACCCGAAGGAACCACCTGTAGGATTCAATGTGGAGGCCACCTTCTCCGGGATGCCCTCCCCCGCACCCAGATCAGGGTCCTGTGGCATTGGGTCTCGGAGCCCATGATTCACCACCACTGCAGCGTGATTGTTAGCTTACTTAGGAGGCCCTCATTGCTTTCTTCCAATCCAGTGGGAGACGTTCAAATAGGATGCAACTCACAACTCCCTTAGCCAGAGTTGCAGTAATGATAATAATGGTAATGATGTTGATAATCCTATAAATGAAAAAAAAAAAACTTTAACTCCTTTTTAAAGAAGGATTTCTTGCTTATCACCTTTGATCCTGAATCCCTGGATGTACCTAAGTGCAGGCTTCTTGGGGCTCAACACATGTCTGGGAGGATGCCAAGACGGCAGAATGATGTCAGTTTCTCACAGGGTGCTGCTCCCTCAGATCTGTACCATCCTGCCTAATATACGTCAGCTGCATCGAAATGAAAAATGAATAGGAAGTAGATCTTGCTGCTAAAACATATGTGTCAGAAAATCATTATGAGTATTAAATTACAGCAATAAAATGAACCAGAACTAATCTTGCAAATTAAGATCCAGTAAAATTTTTTTTTATGGCCACACCTTTTCTTAAAAAAAAAAAAAAGAAAGAAAGAAAAAGAAGATTTAGCTTAACAGTATTAAAATTGACTAAGGAGTTTGAGGATGAGATGGAAATAGTTACTGATCAAGAAATTTTCATATGACAAATAGATTTGCATTTTTGGAAGGTGGGGTTGGAGGTTGTCGGGAGGAAGTTGAGAATACTGCCCCTGTGCCAAACGGTAAAATGATCAGTTTTTAAGCTGACATACCTATGTATTTTACATGTAAAATTTATGTATACATATTCCCCTTCCTCTCTTCGGCTCCCCCCAAATCCCCCAACCTCCCACTCCTTAGATAAGGTTCTGCTGACACAAGAAAGTAGTAAATTTCTAAATTTCTGACAACCTCTTATTTTTAGAGGAGACGCTGCTGTCGTTCAAATTAAATCTGAAGCTATAAACAAACCTTTAGAGCTTTGCCGGTTCACTGGAATAACAGGATATCTCCCTCCACCCTCCAGCAGGAGAGAGACTGTAATTAGCTCATTGTCCGTGAATAGGCACAAAAGAGGCGGTGCTCCCCATACTGGCTCCCTTTCAACAGCAGATCGCGGGGCAGATGTTAATTAATTAAGTGAGTAACTTCCACCATCTCCCAGGAACACCATGGAGCCCGACTCTCGGTTCCAAAAGGGACACTGAGGAAGAAGATGAAATATCCTGGCCAAGGACTCACAGAGAGGGTCCTCGGAGAAGCAAAAAAACACCACCAGGATTCACCTCCCTGCTGCAGCCCGCTTCCTGGCGCTGGTTTTGGCAGCACGTCCCGGGTTGTTCTGTGACACCCAGGGAACCAAACTATTTATAGCCATGCAATCATTATAAATAAAGCTGTTTATAACATCGAACCTTGGCCCCGCATGAGTTAAAACTCTAGACTGGCAGCTATAAATAACTCTGTTATGCGCTCGAGTGTGACTATTGACTGATACTTCCTCAAATTGTGACAAATAATGACAAGTTTGTTTGACAAACATCCCACTGACATTCATCTGATTTTGAATAAGTGGTGCTGCTTTCTTAATTTGGTCCCTGAGGCCCAGGACTTCAGGAACTTTCTTTATTCTTTCTCTCTCTCACCTCCTGCATCAGGAAACTGTCCTGTGTGTAAGTTGTTTTTTCCCCTAATCAACTGGAAGGGATCTGGGGCCTTCTAAGGAGAAGCTTATTAAATCCACTGTTTCTCTCTTGGGATAATTCTGCTTTAGGGCCTTTGCAAGGGTCTGGGGAGTTTTGTTAATGACAGGAGAGAAGGAGGGAGGGGTAGAAAAATGTGGGCCAGCCTGTGGGGGTAGGTAACACAAGGTGGAAAGGGGAAAGCAGAATTTAACATCAGACTGACTGGAATGTCAGTCTTTAAGGGGGACCCGAAACCTAGAAATCTGAGAAGTAGTTTACAGTGAATCAATGAAAGACAAGATTCTAGATTGAGGGATTTACCCCCCAGGGCTTCTGGTCTGAGAGATCTTGTAGATCCAAGATTGGGGTCCCCAAAGCTTGGGTTCTCTTTTGAGGTCAGCTGATATGATATTAACATACATCATGAGTGACGGGAGATTCTAGAGCTCTCATGGACCTATGAAATGTTCTCATGTGACTCAGTCATTTCCCAGGTCAAAGAGCTGAGGCCACAGGGGCTCGCAGGACCTCTTAGAGCAGAGCTAGACTAGAACTCAGCTCTCTGGACTCCTGGCTAGAAGCTTTATCTTTCATCAGGAAATTATTTAACATGTGAGAAGCATGTGGAATTGTCCCTGGTCTGTGTTGAATCTTTTAAAGGAGCGCACCATTCCCACTGTCCAGGTTGCACATCTTTTCTGTCTGTATTAACTCTATTTGCACAGTCTCATGCAGCGCCCACGGTCTCCAATCCCTCTTAAGAGAGCTTTCACTGCAATCTTGTGGATATGCAAAACAGCTGCTCACTGGTCTCCCCACTCCCAGACCAAGCTGGGAGCGCAGTAAGAAGACCTGACTCAGGATCCTGCAAAGGCAGAGGTGGCACCTGAGAGCAAGTCTCCTTAAGTTTTGTGCCCTAGGATCCTCATGTGACTCACCCTAGTCCCAGCCACGCTTCCCCACATAAACATCTCCCAACTGGTTTGCATGTCTGCAAAAATTACTGCAGACATCTCACCCTTGCCGACAAAGTCCTCTATCCTCGTCTCTCCTGCTTCTCCAGCCCAAATCTATGTTTTTCGCCAAAGTGTACTCCTCACACTTCCCAGAACGCACACCCTCAGATGCTTCCCATTCCCTTTGATAAGAATGCCCCTTTACATGACAAAACCCTGACCATTTTTCCTGACTCATTGCAGATGCCCAAGGAAACCCTTGCTGACTGATCCGGCAGCTGTGATGTGCTTTCCTTGGAAGCCCCATCACCCTTATTTATACGTCTCTTTCAGCGCTGGCCTGTTTTAATCCTGCCTTACAGTTATTTGTGAATGCGCTTATGTTTAATCCTCCTTTCTAGTGGTAAGGGGGAGATCTTTCTTAATCATTTTGATGTCATCTAGCACAGTGTATACCTAGAAAAAGATCGAATGAAGTCTTTTAAATCTGCTTCCTAAAAGTGCAAGCAAAAACACAGAAAGAAACAAACCGGAAAATCTTCAAAAGAAATAAATGACAGTATCAACTAAGAAAGATTTGGCCAATGTGTAAATAAGTAGCAAAACCTAAAATGGCCCAGCCTGATAAGTGCATGCGTCCCTAGAACCAGCAACAGACACAGAAACTGGCAAGCTAGTGAGTAAGAGAACTGGAAAGAAAGAGGCCAAATAACTGGGCAATTAAACAAGCTGGAGGATCGCAGGGGCAAGTGTCTAACCCACTGCCAGTTAGCCGGCCAGCAAACATTTATTTAGAGCCTGCAAGCGCATGGCACAGAGCTGCTTGTTAAAGAAGATGCCTTCAGGAATTGACAATCAGCTCTCATTTCTACAATTTCCCTGCCATTTCAGCTTTTACTAAGACCTGTGGAACTCCAAGTCTCTTGTTGGTTCCCAAATTCTTAACAATGAGAGAATTTGCCAGGCTTTGCCCAGCCTCCCCAGAGAGTCCATATCCCTCTGTGTGTGTGTGTGTGTGTGTGTGTGTGTGTGTATCAGCCCTGGCTTATCAGCCTCCTGTAACCTGTCAGGGCTCTTGGTCCTTCGAGGACCTTGCGACACTCCATGGACTCATGACAGAACTCACTGCATCAGAACGAACCTAACCTGGAGAAGCAGCAGACGAGAAAACAGCAGCTGACAAGCGAACCACCAAAGAGGAAAAACCAAATTAAACACTCCTTAAGAAGCCAAGTTCTCTTTCTTCCTCAGAAATGACACGGGAAGGAAGGCGCGGGGCAGGAGAGGGGCTCCGAGTCCCTTTGCGCTGTTCCATATTAACACAGTCACACTTTGCGATGCACTTGTCACTTCCAATCAACACCAGGGCTTTCCGGGGCCTGGACACTCATTGAAGGGATTGTTACTGTTGGTGAATGGGGAATTAATTAATGCAAAGCCAACCAGTTCATAAATGCCTGCTTTGTGAGCAGTTCCTGCATCCCGGGGACTGCGACTCCTGTGGTCAGCGCAGCCCCAGGACTCCGTGTCAGCAAATGATATTTATGATCACCATCGGCCCGTTCTTCAAACCACCCGGGGGAAGCGAGGCCTCACCTGGAGCCTGGGCTTTTCCCGCTGTGGGCACAACCAAGGGTCCTCCGATTTCTCTGGGGCTGAGCAGGCAGAGCAAAAAAAACTCTCTTCAGTCTTCTGAATCTCTCGCCCACAACCTGACTGACTTCGTGAAGAAAGGCTTCATTTGCAAGTCATAGTGATGGGAACAGGCATGCAAACAGAGAAGCTTTTCTCAACCCACCCCGTTCCAAATTTGGTTACTTGACCTCTAGGCAGGTACAAGAACGTGCACACACACATACGCACACAATCGTGCACACACACATACGCACACAATCACACACACACACTCAAACAGCGCCACATATATGCACAGAATTTCTCTTATCTGTGTTACCTGCACAGTCGTCAACTAGTTTAAAAATCAGTTCTGATTTAAATGTGGCAAATGGACTCTTCAGGTAACCTAGTTACTAAGAATATAAGATGGAAAAAGTGGTAACCAAACATGCCAAGCCCCCTCCATCATATAGACACACGCATCTCATAAAGAGTACACAATGTAGTTTTATTCTCCCTCCAAAAAAAAAAAAAAAAAAAGTTGGTCCCAAGTTCTGCTGACATAACATGTCCAGGCCCTGCCTCTGCTTTTTTTCTGTGGTGGCTTTGCTACCTCCTTGCTTTAAACTGCCATGACGCAGTCCTGAAGACTCCCTTTTGCCTTAAAATATAATGCACTATGATATTAAAGATGGTGGAACTGAGGATGGGTTTTGTTTCCTTTATGCTTTGCTGTGGTATCTAAATGTTCTACGATTAAGGTATGTTTTAGAGTCACCAAAAAAATGTATGGTGTAAAAGTAGAAAAGAATGTTAGTTTCATAAAATCCCTCAAGAGCTTGACTTTGGCAGCTTTATCTGATTTTGAGGAAGTAGTGCTCTGGTCTTGAAAATTCGCCTGGGTCCTAAAGCAAGGAGACGGTGACATTTTCTGAAATTGGATCCCATGCTGCTGGTTTCTGTCTGACCTTAGGAAAAAAGCAGGAAGTAAAAAAGAAGTTTATCCTTGGAAAATTCATTCTCTCCTTGCCATGTCCTTAACCCTCTTCCTATAACCTTGCCACCACTCTAGGGGTTCCCATCACTTTTCCTGTTTTGCTTTTTTTTTTGTTATCATCACTTAAAACATACCCTAAGGATAGGATGTAGGTATCAGTCATCTACACATTAGTATAAATTAAATTAATCAACATTACTTTAATCCCAATGTTATAAATTCCTATTTGTATTTTAATTCAAAATCCAATTGTATAATAAAATGTACCAGCTAATGAATAAAGGAGCTAATCTATGTCCTCTCTAGATCAGACATCTAGGCTACTGGCTTCTCTGTTTTTGGAAAGGTAGTCCCTGGAACAAATCACATAGTGCTGTGATAAATTTTTCCACATTAGCTATAGAATATCACCATTTAGTACCTCTATCCCTTTAGAAAGAACTCACTCGCCAGAGACATAGTTAAATGTAGGAATGGTTGCAGATAATGTGCGTTCTACAAAAATATTCATAAGCCCCAGAACTTTTGAAAAACAGTATTCTTTATTTCTACTTGGGAAATTGTATTTGCTACACATAGACATTGAGTATATATGTTGAGTGCCTGATAAATCAAAATGTGTAATGATCTTGAGTGCTAGATTTTAGAAACAGAGGAGGAAACTATATCCTAGAGAAGTTAAATATCTTGCTGCAGGTCATTCACTGGTCAATACACTAGGGCTTGAACCAGAAAGAATGGTTTCTGATTCCTAGACTGGGCTCTTTTTGTTTCAGTGTCTTATCTCCCAAGCCACCTAATTCAAGTTCTGGAAAGATCTGATTGCCTCAAGTCTGGGAGTGATCCTCCAACGCTTCCTTTTTGGGAATTCTTGGCAAGCAGGCTGAGAAATGAGGCTGACTCAGCAAACATCGTGTTTCTGACCCTCCTGAGCCTTCTCTGTTTATTAGACCATGCTCTGCAGATAAAAGGGCAACAAAAGACAGGAAAACTGAGGAAGAGACAATCACTTGTTGTAGTTGCCTTTTCCATCCTTCTGATCCATATCACAATCATTGTGGTCAATCCCTGGTCATCCACATGCTGTCCAGGCCCTAGAGAGAGGCAGGACTTCCAAGGAGCTTCCTCATGAAGCACCCCATAGGCAGAGTCTTGCAGCTGGGAGTCCACCTCCCCAACCAGAGGAGTGAAGCAGTGCTGATCTTCTCTTATCCAGAGGTGGAGTGCAACAGCTAGTTGACTCTGTACTCATGGTTAGTCCTAGGGTCACCTTCTAGGTGGTCCAGGTCCACCTAGACAGCATCTAGGCTCCCTGGTCCTTATGTACCCTGTATATTTTCCAGCACAAATCTTCCTGCTGTCACCTGAATCCAAAAGGAGATCTTGACCATGACTAGTCAATGTGCACTCCATAAAGAATCTCAGTACCTGTCATTTACAGATTTGTTCATTCAGCTAAAATATGGCAAGTAGTTCCCATACACAAGGCACTGGGCCAGGTGCCCACTGCATAAAGAAGCCAATCACACAGCTCCTGCCCTCAATAAGCTGATGGGAAATCAGAAAGACAGGGACCAATGATAGACAGCCAAGTTAACTTATGCCCAGATAGACAAACACCTCTTTATTCTTTATGAGTCAGATCAAATATCATCTCCTTCAAAAGGTTTCCTGGCCATCTACAGGCCGTTACATGGTGATCCTTCTGTGCCCTGATGATACTTGGTTTGTTTGTCAATGATAGCATTTCTCGTGTTAAAATTACTTCTATGCATGTGTGTGTCATTCTTTAAATTATATGAAAAAGGGAGGCCGGGCGTGGTGGCTCATGCCTGTAATCCCAGCACTTTCGGAGGCCGAGGCGGGTGGATCACGAGGTCAGGAGATCGAGACCATCCTGGCTAACATGGTGAAATCCCATCTCTACTAAAAATACAAAAAAAAATTAGCCGGGAGTGGTGGCAGGCGCCTGTAGTCCCAGCTAATCGGGAGGCTGAGGCAGGAGAATGGTGTGAACCCGGGAGGCGGAGCTTGCAGTGAGCTGAGATCCGGCCACTGTACTCCAGCCTGGGCGACAGAGCGAGACTCCATCTCAAAAAAAAAAAAAAGAAAGAAAAAGGGAGAGGGTGGAGGGAGGAAAGGCAGAAGCTATTATTCAGCATCTCCAGACACCCAGAGTATCTCGGACTTTTAAGACAAGTGAATGAATGGATGAATGGGTGAATGAATAAATGAATGAATTTTCAAGCTCTTTTGTCCTCTACACAGATTTTCTTGACCCAAATATGTATCCACCAGTCCAAACAAGAGGTAAATATCCTCATGGCTTCTGAATATGTGAACTGTGGTTGTTTCCTGCTCATTACCCAAACTCACAGAATTTGGAGCAACGAAGACCTCATCTCACTTAGCCTAAAGCACTAGTTTCTTGTCTTTGCTTTCATTTTTCCAAGAGTGTAATGAAAGTGCGTGTGCATGTGGGTGTGCCTTTGTCCTGCACATAATTCCGCAGTGTCTTCAATTACAGGTGTCCCTCCAATAGGGCTCAGTGGTGAGGGAGGGCATGGAGGGCATGGAGGGGGAAGCCAGGGAGATAGGGAGAAGAAGCCTGCCACAACCAATCACCAAATCAATTCAACCAATCGATTAAATCTGAATGCACACTCAGCCACAGGAGGAGAAATTGGAGCAACACCCCAGTGTCTGGGTGGTTACAGTGTAAGTTAAATGGCCTGTTAATGTGATAGTTGAGACTTTTACACAGAAATTGCACTGGCTACAGTCACAGCACGGCAGACCTGGCTCCAAATCACCTCCTACCAGGCAGTGTCACACTGCAGGCCAGGGAGACAGGGATTTTCAATGCTACCTGGCCTGGCCTCCTGCCATCATTTTGAGCTTTCTCTGTTTTGTAGCCTATTACTTTTAAGAGAAGGCCAGTCATCTCCATTATAATGTGCACAGTGCCATAATTTTTTGTTTGTTCTTACAAGCGGAATAAAGATGTTTTACCCCAGAAATAAGAACAGTTTAAAAACAGTTTGTTACAACTCTTTTGATGAAGTCAGTCAGCAAAGCAAGAATAATAAGGTCAGGTGGCACCCTTGTCCAAGAAAAGAAGGCAGAAAGCGTTGAAGAGCAAAACACAAGGACTCTGACTAGATTCAAGACGGCCCTTTGGTTTTCTGTATAGCCCAAAGTACAGGTGAGGGAAATCTATGCTCAATGAATCACCAACACTTATTGACCACCAATGTAGCCAAAGACTGTCTAGCTGATTCAGGACACCAAGAGGAAAGAGTTGATATGGGCATCACCTACAAGTCACTTCTCACTTAAAGAGTAAGATCACGCCTGTAATCCCAGCACTTTGGGAGGCCGAGGTGGGCAGATCACCTGAGGTCAGGAGTTTGAGACTAGCCTGGCCAACATGGTGAAACCCCATCTCTACTAAAACTACAAAAATTAGTGCCAGGTGTGGTGGCAGGTGCCTGTAGTCCCAGCTACTTGGGAGGCTGAGGCAAGGGAATCACTTGAGCCTGGGAGGCGGAGGCTGCAGTGAGCCAAGATTGTGCCGCTGCACTCCAGCCTGGGTGACAGAGTGAGACTCTGTCTCAAAAAAGTAAAAATAAAAATAAAAACAAAAACAAAAGGATAGGTAGAGCTAAACAATTAAATGTCGTCACCATACAGATAACTGGAGGAAATAAGACTTGGTATATTACTTAGCAAAAATCCTTAAGATCCTCTTACAGTGCTCGCTTTGGCAGCATATGTACTAAAATTGGAATGATACCGAGATTAGCATGGGGCCTGCACATGGATGACACGCAAATTCATGAAGCATTCTATGTTTTTTTAAAAAAAATCCTTGTAAATCCTTCACCCATTCATTTGACATTCATTCATTCATTGAATGTTCCCATTGTGTCTTGTTATAATCATGCCGTCCTTTTCCTAAGAACATACTTTGTATGACTATATTATATTTTTGGCAAAAAGGGGAATCAACCCTTATCCATTTAATTCATTCAACATTCATTGACTTCTCACCTCAAGCCATGCTATAATCATGTAGTACTTTCTTAGGAATATACTTTTCCTATATATCATATCATATTTTATTTTATTTTGTTTTGCTTTTGGTGGCAGGAGGGATGGTGTATATCAGAAAACTTTTCACGTTGGTTTGAGTGACTTAGCAAGAAGACACTTCCACAGGTTGAATCCATTTCATTCAATAGCCAGGCAGCGATTGTAGACTCATAGGATTATAGAGACCTTGGAAGTGATCTCGCCAAGCTCCTTGCAGGAAAGACAAAGAAGTTATGGGCCAGATGTGGTGGCTCATCCTGTAATCCCAGCACTTTGGGAAGCCGAGGTGGGCGGATCATGAGGTCAGGAGATCGAGATCATCCTGGCTAACACAGTGAAACCCCATCTCTACTAAAAATACAAAAAATTAGGCTGGCGCGGTGGCATGCCCCTGTATTCCCCACTACTCGGGAGGCTGAGGCAGGAGAATCGCTAGAACCTGGGAGGTGGAGGTTGCAGTGAACCAAGATCGCACCACTGCACTCCAGCCTGGGCGACAGAGTGAGACTCTGTCAAAAAAAAAAAAAGTTATGTTACTCTTGCACAGTAATCCAGCTGCTACATCATGGAGCTGGAGCAATAGCCTAGGTCTCCTGGCAGTTGATCCAGCATACGTTCTGCTCCCCTACACTGCTGGGAATTCCAGTGTCTTGCGTTTATCTTCTCATAACAAAACACACAGTCTACTCTCTCCAACTTGGCCCTGGTGCTGAGGACATCTCTGACATCCCTGCTATGTGCCACTCTTGTCTCTGAAGGAGGATGCTCGGCTCCTCACAGTTCTATCAGCTCCCTAGCCCCATCTGTGTGCATGAGGACTGAGTGCCTGTGAGGCAGAGGGGCCTCAGGCTGGAGTAGCACAGGACACGCCAGGAACAGACAGGCCAAACTGGCTTCTTTTCTTTTCTATTTTCTTTTTTCTTTTTTTTTTTTTTTTGGACACAGAGTCTTCCTCTGTCACCAGGCTGGAGTGCAGTGGCATGATCTTGGCTCACTGTAACCTCTGCCTCCCGGGTTCAAGCCATTCTCCTGGCTCAGCCTCCTGAGTAGCTGGGATTACAGGCGCCTACCACCACGCTCAGCTAATCTGTGTACTTTTAGTAGAGACAGGATTTCACCATGTTGGCCAAGATGGTCTTGATCTCCTGACCTCGTGATCCACCCGCCTTGGCCTCCCCAAAGTGCTGAGATTACAGACATGAGCCACTGCACTCGGCCCCCAAACTGGCTTATTTTCTTTGCTTACTTGGGAGTAAAATCCTTCGATGCCTGGATACTTTTCTTTTAGCCCCTGCTACTGGCAAAATGGTATCTCAAAGGCCTGGCTTGAGAAATGGCCATTCTTCTGCTACCCACACCCCATTCTTCTCCAAGGTGCTTCTCTCTCCCCATTGTCAAAGCCTTCAAGTATTTTTTCTGGTCAACTCAACTGCATACTGCAGTGCATGCTCCAGATCTAAATCATGCATGCAGTCTGGTGAATTATCAGCTCCTGTTATTCCATTTCTTCAGCCTAGGTTGAAACTTCTTTCAGCTCTTCAAGGCTCCTGGAACTCAGATCCACCCCTTCTGGCCTCTTTTAATAATTCAGTCCATGTTACCTGTGCTCTGCCAACTGGGGTCCTTCAACGAGCCTTTTTCTTGGTCTCTTCTTTTCATTGCCGTGAGCCAAGCTCTGTGTGTTAATTTTAATGGCTGTTCTCAAGGGCAAGTGATGCCCTGTACTAGTTTCCTGAGGCTACTATAATAAACTACCATAAATTTGGGGGCTTCAAAACAACAGAAAGGTGCTCTTTCACAGTTCTGGAGTTTCAAAGTCTGAAATCAAGGTATTGGCAGGACCATGTTCCCCTGGAAGACCCTGGGGAGAGTTCTTCCTTGCCTCTTCAAGCTTCTGGTGGCCCCAGGTGTTCCTTGGCTTGTGGCTGCACCATTCCAATTGCTGCTTCCATCTTCACGTGGTCTTCTCCTCTTCTCTCTGAGTGTTCTCCTCTTCTGTCTCTTTAAGGACAGTGGTCATGGGATTCAGAGCCCATCCAGATAATCCAGAGTAAACTTATCTTGAGGTCCTTAACTTAGTTATCTCTACAAAGACCCACTTCCCAAATAAGGCCACACTCACAGATTCTGGGGGTAAAGATCTGGACATGTCTTTTGGGGGTATCCATCACTCAGTTCACTATACTGTCTTCTAGCAATGCTGTTCACCCCTCAGCAGAAGTTGAATTATTGTACTTTGGATATTGGATGCTGGGTATTTGGTTGGCATTGGAGGTACAAGATGAATGAGGCATGCTTCCCACCCTACAGAAGTTCTTAATCAGGTAAATCAGACAGAAGTGCAAATAGGTCATTATACTACAACATAATAGATGCTATTTTTGAATAGGAAAAGACCCATCACTCATGAATTCTATGGCCCATTTCCCTGAAAATTCTCATATTCCAAGCAGTGTCATCTTCCTTTTTGTTCATATGTCACTGAATCTGCTTAATCAGAAAAATGAATACCGGTGGGGAAAAGGGGTGGGAAGGGGGACAAGGGAGATTTATTCCCTGGAGAAGTCTCTCTAGGCCACATATGTCTGTCTGAATATTAGGAATAAGAGTAGACATTTGGCAAAAACACTGCACTGGGGGTAAAATGCTTCTGAGGTCTGAACAGAGAGCATCTCAGAGTCAGAAAGAGCTCACACATGGACAGAAGTGATGGCTCCCTGAAAAGGCCTCCATGGATTTGCGCACAAATTGACCACTTGGATGGACGCCAAGAAGCAGTCTCACTCCTTCACTCTTGAGTTGTTTAAGCATTTTAATACTTTACTCATGTGGGGCTGTATCTGAGACCTGTGTGAAACCTTGCATGTTTAGTACTCCAGATAGGAGATCGCTTGGCTTAAAGATAGGGAAACAAGGCCAGCGCTTCACTTCAAGACCAGTCATCCTAGGACCCTTTCCCAAATGTTCTGAGTAGCGAGGAGGGTGGGGTTGTGTAGGACACTATTCAGGAGATTAAGGATACTGGGTGGAGAGAAATCAAACAATACTTTGTGTAGTGATTCCATAAGATTCCTATCTCACAACAGAGGTTCCTTTCTGAGGCTAAAGTCTTCCATAATCTAGGGGGCAATTTGTGGATAATGTTCAGCCTTGAAAGCTGGTGCATACAGGCATCAGGAAGCTTGGTAAGAAGACAATGTGCAAATTGGCTGGAATATTGCGATTCAAAAATAGAACTCAATGTTGTTTACTACAGTGAGTCCTACACTCTACTTTTTAAAAACATACAGCGTATCTTGTAGTAAAACGAATTTTCTTATGATTATTTTCATAGTTGAGAGTCACTGAATAAGACATAGATGAATCATCTGAAACGAGCCCTTATCTTGTGTCCTGCTATTACCTCTCAAAAAACAATTGCACCCTGGAAGAGAGTTTCAAAATAACTAGCAAGAACCCACCAAACAAAATTCAAAGCTCTGCTAGAAAATTATCTAGGAAGTCAGGCTTTGGTGACTCTGCCCGGTAAAGAACTTTTTCTGCATGAGATACATGGCAGTTGAAAGATACCCTGTTGCCAGTTCTAATCTCTGCTCTTCAAAATGGATTCTGTTAAGTTCTGAGTGTAATATTTTGACAAATAAGAACAATAATAATCATAATTGTTATACCATCCCCAGTACTATAAAGGATAATGCCTCCATCTACCTGATTTTACCACTGAAAAATATTATGAAGGGAGTGAGGAGTTGACCTGGCCAACTGCTAGGTTCTCTCAGCTTACACTTTAGCCAAAAGAGGACAATTTGTGCTGACCCTATCTAGTCCTTGAAGTTCAGGGTGACTCCAGTGAGACCCGGCATTACGTTATACAAGTGAGTCTACCACACACACACAAAAAGGTTCTGATTCATTTATCCATCCTAATTCAGCCTATTAGAAAAATCAAGAAACTCTGTCCTTCAAAAAAATAGAGAGAAATGCATTGGTAAACTCTGTCTACTGATCTCATTGAAGAAGTCAGTGATATGAGGCACTATTAAGCTTATAGAGTCCCCTTTGTCTTTCCAGGATTGATTTTTTCACAACGTTTTAATAACAAATATTTCATGAGGGCCTACTATGTGCCAGGCATTGTGCTAAGGATTAGAGATGGGGAATACAGAATACTGAATAAATTAGAATATAATGTGATAATCAATATTACAGGAGAACATGCAAAGTATTGTCAGAGAACAATCTAGTAAGATGTTCCCTAAACTTATATGACAGAGAAAGAAAATAGAAATGAAGATTAAAATATAAGCACTCTAAGCTGTTGACTGAAGGAGCCAGATCTCTTGGTCCAGACATTCTAAACGTCTGTGAAAAGTTCCTTCCCTTTTGTTCCTGATTAGAAAGAGCTCTTTTTAGTTTCCATAGCTTCTAAAGTCATCTCTTATCGCCCAGCTCTTAAATGGCAAACTGTTTAAATTTAGCAGTCTTTATGTGCAGGAAAAGCCAATATAATCCAAACCTCCTATTTAAAATTCCTGGAAAGTAAAAGCCAAATCTTTCCCACCTCGCAGTCTGAACCGATCTCATTCTGTATCCATACCCGTATCAGATGATTGTTTAGAAGAATACCAATTAGAGCCCCTTAGAGGTTGCATGTCCACCCCCTCCACTGATGGACAACTCCTTTGACAATACCCCTGGTGGATGATCAGCCCGCATCTATTTTCCCACTTGCAATGGAATGCTTAGGGCTTTATGTGGCAGCCTGCTTCATCATTGGCCAGCCCTAGTGATTAAAATCTTCTTTATGGCATCAAACCAGACTTTCCTTCCTGAGAACTCCCACCCATTGGCACTATAGCTCTTCCCTATAGCAGACTAAAAGAAACCACTGGAAGGAAAATTTAAGGGTGCCTTATTCAGTCAACAACTGTCAATTGCAACTAGAAGACATTTCAAGAGTTAATTCAAGGAAAGATCAAATAGACTATACAGAAGAAGGAGAATAAAATGAAGTGGCTTCCTAACCAATGCTTCTCAATCTTGTATTCAGGACATAGCAAATACAGGGGGGAAAATATCTGTAAGACACACTGATGAAAATCTGGAGGATGTGTACAGCCAGAAAGGACCAGCCTGGGACCTGTGACCAGCCTACATGTCCCTGCTGCTCTAAGCTGAGCCGACTGTGTCCTCTCCACCATCCAGGCCTGCCCCAGGACAGGGGTTCCAAATTTCAGGTACACCAGTGCAGCTTCCCTGCCCTGAGCAAGATATGGGCACAGCAAGACCAAACTGCAAGAAGGCCCCACTGGTCAGTCCATTTTCACCTTATGTAGCAGGTTGAATGGAGGCCTCCCAAAGATATGTCCACATCCCCAAACCCTGAATCAAACTTTATTTGGAGAAAGGATCTTTCCAAATATAATTAAGAATGTGGACATGAGATCATCCTCGATTATCCAGGTAAACTCTAAATCCAAAGACAAGTGTCCTTATCAAACACCCAAAGAGGAGAGACTCACGGAGAGAAGAAGGCCATGTGAGGACAGAAGCACAGATGGGAGTGGGGCAGCCACGAGCCAAGGAACACTGGGAGCCCCCAGAAGCTGGAAGAAGCAAGGAAGAATTCTCCTCTGGAAACCTCTGAGGGAGTGCCAAGTCCTGCTAAAACCTTGATTGCAGATCTCTGGCCTCCAGAACTGTGAGATAATAAATTTCTGTTGTTTTAAGCCACCTAGTTTGTGTTGATTTGTCACAAAAGCTCTGCAAGACAAATATACCTGAACTCATTTTCAAGGACAAATTACATCCTTATGATCCAGAGAGCCAGATCATACCATTATCAAACTTTCTCACAGGTTTCTTTTATTTTCTCATGGGTCATACCTCTGATTAATCAATTGGTCAACAACCATGCTTAAAACCTACCAAACTGGTCTGGCAAGGAAAAGAAAATGGAACCAGAAAAGATCTCTAAACATGTCCTTAAGGTTTTCACTACAACACATTATTAACATACAAGCAATACATCTTTGGGGTCGTCTGTCCTCAACAATTTAATCTCCTTTCTCTGAAAATCATACCCACCTTCACAGGATTGAGCCCTAAGACATGTTTGAACACTTGACCCCCTCCTCGCTTCCCACTAGACTGGTTATAATTGAATGGATCAGCTTGACCCAAGCTGGACCAATTACATTTTCTCTCCTGGAAATTGGAATGAAGGTAGTTAGGATAATGGGGCTGGTTGGGTGCTAGAGGACAGGTGAACTCGGCAGCTTAAAGGAGGCCATCTCCTGCATTTTTACAGATGCAGAAATCACTCTGGAGAGAGAAGAATAGGACAAATGCCAGAGAAAAACAAAGATCAGAGACAAAAAGAAGGTCCTCTCTGGGTCCCTCATTACTCCCCAAACCCTCATTATAGTCTCTCAAAAAGCCCTACAGCACTAGGATTCTGTGCCACACACCAATGTCCTTCCTACCTCTTCTGTTTGAGTGACAGGTATATCTATTTATCTGTCTTCATATCTCTGAAGATAGCTATATATCTATATTTATATGTAATACATACGACATTTCTTAACCAGGCACAAAATAATTTTGAATCTAAACACTTAAGGAACTCTTAAGCCTTGCATCCTTGTTTCAAAGAAAGTGTTAATTTTTTTCCATCCATTACCCATTAAATTAGAAATTAATAGGTGTTCATTGCATGTATACTAAGGATTCTGAAGAATTTTTTGAAAGTCCTTCCTTCCCCTTGAAATCTTTATATTCTAATTAAGATAAAATATACACCATGACCTAGTGCTCCATATCTCACCTTGTCATATTACTAGTAGTTTTCAACCTTTGTACACTGAAAATTTCTGTATACTCCATTCATTCACACATTGTCCACTGACACCTCTCAATCAGCTCTTGTATGCCAAATTCAGATCTGTATAAATTAGCTGGAAAATGAACATTCGGAGCTATTGCATGATGGTGCTGTCAGCCAACAGTTGAGTTTGGGTGATGTTGCCATTTTTGTCTGAACAGCAATGTTTCTGCAATTATTTGAAAAATTTTATTGTGTTTTTCCCCTATGGTTTTATAAAAATAAGTGGAGCAATGGAAAAGCTCTGAAGTTTAACTCTTATGAACTTAACACCATCAAGATAAAGCTGAAAGTCGTGCAATCTAATGTGGATTTAAACCTGATGCTGTAACTATTCCTTGATAGACTGGATCTAAAAGCAGAGGTATGATTAGGGATTTGATCTTTTTTATAGCCTTTTAGGAAGGGAATTCCTTCCTCTTCTATTGTTCTGCTTTCACACATTCCTACGAGCTGGAAGTTTTCAGGAAGTCTTTGCCTATTAAGGTAGTGACCTGCCATGGTCAGTACAGGTGTGGGTAGGGTCTTGACCCAGGCTTCCACTCCTATGGGTTTCTGAAGCTTCAGGATAAGGTCAGGAAGGCACTTTGCTTGGGCTAACTCTCCTACCCCCAAATGTTATAATTCATTCATCATGCCTTCCTGCTGTAGTTCTACAATTAGAGTTTTGGTCTAGTCCGGTGGTTCTTAATCAGGAACACTTTTGTCCCAAGGAGACATTTGGCAATGTCTGGAGGTGTTTTTGATGGTCACAAACAGCGGGTGTTATTCCTGGGGGTTAGCAGGCATCAGCTAGGGATGCAGCCCCCCACCACAGTGAATTATCTGGCCCAAAATGTCACTAGTGCTGCCACAGTTGAAAAAAACGAAACAAAACAAAACAAAACAAAACAAAAAACCACTAGCTCCTAAACCCTGCTTTTAATTTCTATTTTGAAATTCCTTGAATCCAACTGACTCACATCTCTCTGGATCATGGGCTGTGTTAGTCTATTGCATCGCTATAAAGACATACCTGACGCTGGGCATTTTATAAATAAAAGAGGTTTCATTGGCTCATGTTCTGCAGGCTGTGCAGGAAGCATGGTGCAGACATGTGCTCCTGGTGAGGGTCTCAGGAAGCTTCAGTCATGGCTGAAGGTGAAGAGAGCTGGTGCATCACATGGCAAGAGCAGGAGCAAGAGAGACCAAGGGGTAGGGGGGGTCACATTCTTTTAAACAACTGGATCCTACTCACACCCTACTCTTGAACTCAGAGTGCAAGCTCACCCATTTTTGGGAGGACAGCACCAAGACATTCATGAGGAATCCACCCCCCATGACCCAAACACCTCCCACCCGACCCCACCTCCAACATCAGGAGTCACATTTCAACATGAGATTTGGAGGGGACAAACATCCAAACCCTATCACAGGTTCTCCTAACTGGGGTGGCGTAAGTGACTGTGCACGTACAGACAGAGATGAAATGAGAAAGAAACTCAGCCATTATTTGCTTAGTATTTACTCCAAGCCAGCCAAGCACCTTACCATAGGTAATCCTCCTTACAGTCCTAAGAGGTAGGTCTACTGTGATCCTCATATTACAGATGGGAGAGCCAAGGCTAAGAAGGTTAAATAACATGTACAAAATCACAGAGGTCTTTAGGGACTGAGCCAGGATTGGAAATCAGGCAGTCTGGCTCAAGAGCCAGAAGAAGAGACTGAGTAGATGAATGAAAAGCCAGAAACACAGATAAGGTTCCAACACAAAACGTAAAAGAAAGGAGAAAAGGAGAACTAGGTAGAGACACACATGGAGCAGGTCCCGTGGGTCAGGAATACAGTTCACACGGGATTCCTCAGGGTTCTTTATGCCAACACAGTTGCAGAAATGGCAGTGTGAGCACCGAGACTCGAAACTCAAACCTTGGTTCCCGCTGCAGCCCTGCTCTTTCACGCTGTCCCGCCGTGGCTTTATCATTGCATGTAGAGAAGAGACTTTTTCCCCTGCTCAGACTCATTAAACCAGAACTTGTTTCGTGCAAAAGCTGCAGAACTGTGAAGAGGAGCCGAAAGCATGTGATATGTTTAAATATGCCAGAGCAATAAGCTGACCAGCGAGGTTTGTTTATTAAAATCCTTATGTGGGGTGAAGCTCAAATGAGCTTATGTCAGCTAGTTCATGGAGAGGCCCTGTTTTCAAGATTAGGCTGCTGTTTGTCTTCTTTACGGAGCTGACAGAGGACATTCTGGAGAACATAATACATTATGCCAAAAACATCTGTATTATAGAAAATCAACAATGGAGAGCAGCAGCTCCAAATGGAGCTAGTACTTTGAAAGGCATTTATCTGTCAACAGATTAAACTGCTATTTTCATCTACGGAGGAAACTAGAGGAAGTGTAAACCAGTTTAAGAACAGCAGCAACTAGCCTACTTTTTTTCCGCCAAGTCATTTTTGCACATTCAGGAAGACACAGGATAGGTTTTTGTTTTGTTTTTAATCAATCTGAAGAAAATACTTAGAGAGCTATCTTATCTCAAATCCGAGTATTCAGAACTGAATGTTTTTCTTATTTTTTTCCCCACTAGAATATATGCCTCTGAATGACACCCAGCGGATGAAAGGGGTTTGTTTCTAATAAGGAAGTGGCCTCTTACTGTCCTATTTTAAAACCCCAGAGTGTCACAGGCTCACTCAGAGGAGACAGATCGCTGGCAAGTGAACTAAATATGTCACCAATTCCTGTATCAGGGTAATGAGAATAATAACAACAAGAAGTGCCTAACCTATAGTAAGCATTTTCTATCACTAGGTATTTTATTATACATTCATTATTTCATTTAGTCCTTACATCTCTATGAGTTGGGCACCAAAATTATCTACTTTTTAAAAAGTATTATTAAAGTATACCACACATACAGAAAGTTACACGTTTCAAGTATGAAGCTCAATGAATTTCACACACTGAACTGGCCTGAGTAACCATCACCCAGAACAAGACACAGAATACCTACCTCCAGGCCTCTCACACCTCCGTCCAGCTGCACCCCTCAGGGGCAAGTACTATCCCAAACTCTAATCATGTAAAGTCACTTCCTCAAGCTTTCAACTTTAAATAAATGCCATTATACAACTTCCCCTTTCATATCTGGCTTCTTTCACTCAACATTACGCTTGTAGATTCATCCATATTCTTGTGAGTAGTTGTATTGTGCTGTTGTATTGTGGATTGTGTGTAGTTATAGATTGTTAAACCTTATAGTTGTAGAATATTCCATTATAGAAACACACCACAATTTATTTTTTCCGTTTTATTGATGATGGGTTTATGATCATTTGAAGGTTAAGGTTAAAGTTTAAGGTTAAGGTTTAAGGTTAAGAATATGGAGACCCAAGATGTTAAAAATAACTTACCTAAGTTCACAAAGCTAGTAAATGGTGGATCCAGGATTACAACTCAAGTTGGCTTAACTGCAAAGCTCATGCGGTGAAGCACCATGCTGCACTGCCTTTCAGAAAAGCGAAGCTTGCAGGGACCTCTCCTTGATGGGTCGAAAGGTCTTTTGTACAAAGAATTTGGGGGCCCATGGGAAGAAGATATTTGAGTAGCGTGCCACAAGTCCAAATCCACCACCTCTTTGCTTTTGGGCATGTCTCTTTGCTTCTGATTCCCATCACTTTTTCTCTTTTCTCTTACTTTGATTGACTGTTCCAATAGCCCTATCAGCATTGTGGGACTTAACTGAGTAGCAGAGCCTGGAAACACCTCATTGCATCTGAGACCTAGAAAAGACGTTGGATGTAAGACACATACTTTCAGCAACAGCCACTGACATGGTGAGCACTCTGATGGATACCTGAGTGAAGAAGAGTATGGAGCACATCCAAATTCAGTGTGTGTGTACATTCTAACTGGTGTGTTGGCTCACCCATCTTCCTCTCTCTCATGTTTTTCCTACAAATAGTTGATTATGCTGATGCCAGATCATTCTCATGATGAGCATCTACTTGGCACATCTAGTAAACTGATCCACCATAAGGATAATTGTATTATAATTAGCATTCGTATTTTTTTACTTGCTTTTAAGAGGAAATGGAAAGGAAAGGAAGAAAAATGATACTTTCAAAGAATCACTTAGAGATAGAGGAAATATCAATATTTGAGCTCTTCTAACAGTTTGCTCACTTCAGATGGATAGAAATTCAATGAAGAGGTGCTGCTCAGCCCAGTAAAGACAGAACACATCTTAGGCAACCTTTTCAGCCCAAGCTTTGGATTTTTCCAACCCTCACAATCAGAAGTGACTGTGGTTGGACTGAGGAGAGCAGGCTCAGAGAAACTTTGGCGAACCTCAAGGAACACTTTCAGCCCAGCTCTTACTCACTGCATCTCAGCCCAGCTCTCTGGCGTTTTTCTGCAGACGGGCACAGAATCATGTGCCTAGTAGGTTATCTGGCCAGTTGCCAACTGATCATGCAGCAAATGCACGATTATTGTGGGCCAATGAACATTGCTTGCTAAGATGAGAGAAATCACTGGATCAGCTGAGGTCTGAGCCAGTGTGTCATTTCTGTAAATGCTGTTGTGGTTTCCAGGTATAGCACCAGAAGAAATCCATCTTTGCTTTACAGAGTCTCTAGATCCTCATCTTCTCTTCTGTCTCCTCTGATGGAAGGAAGAGGCTGCCAGCACCAACTACCTTCAATTGCCAGGGCTGCTGTAACACAGTATGGTAGATGTGATGGCTTACACAACAGAAATGTATTGTCTCACAGTTCTGAAGGCTGGAAGCCCAAGATCAAGGTTTAGGCACGGTGGCTTCCTTCTGAGGGCTGTGAGGGAAAAATGTATTCCAGGCCTCTCTTTGTGGCTTCTAGGCAGCCATCTTCATATTCACATTGTGTTCTGTGTATGTGCGTTTTTCTCTATCCAAACTTGCCTTTTTTTATATACATAAGGGCACTAGTCACATTGGATTAGGGACCAGCTTCATGACTTCACTTTAACTTAACTGCCTTTGTAAAGAGCCTATCTCCAAATCAGGTCATATTCGGAGGTTGTGGAGGTTAGGACTTCAACATATGGATTGAGGGAAAACACAATTCCACCCATCGCACTCACTCTCACAAAAATGTATTGTCGTCTCCTCAACGCACAGCGAGTTTAACCCTCCCCAGACTCTCTAGGGTCCACACTCTATAAGCTCTGGTCTCACCTAAATAACCTTATCAAAAAGGAGGAGGTGTACTTGACATGACCCACCTGTTCCTATTGCTTTGTAGTCTTCTAGTATCTATCACCACAGAGAATGATGTTTGGGCTGCCAAGATGCCCTGAAGCAAAACGACTCAGAGGCAGTCCTGTACCTTCTAGTTTGGTCTATGCCATTCCCCTTCACGTGCCTGGTGGCCTCATTCCAAGCCTCTCTCATCACAGATGCAGGCTCATCCATGCTTCCCTTTGAGGATTGGACTCCAGCTCCCTTCTCCTCTTCCTCTGCCCCATGAGCAATCTTTTAAGATCTCACTCAATTCATGCTCCTGTCACAAGTGCTTCTCACTCACATCTTCAGAACAAAACAGCATCTTGTTCCAGTTTGTTTTACGTGGTTTGATAAAGGAAGAAGGATAAGCATTTTTCCTCTTTCCATCTGTAATTTCTCAGTAGCTCACCTAAGCTGCCACTGACATCTCAGGTCAATGCCTTGGTTTCCTGGGGCTGCAAACTCTTCTTCCAGGAATCCTACTTGGATGCTGCTGCCAGGCAAGGAGAACTGGGATGGCTTGCTGGCATGAATCTTAACCCATCCCTCTTTTCTGGTGGGTACAAGAATCCAGGAGATTTCATCTGCAGCTAAATGAGAGGAGAATCAACACCTGATTTTCACTTTCCTGCATGTAAATCTCACTGAAAACATTCTGTTTTGTCTCCAGTCCTATTTTTCATGGAGTCTTTTTTTTTCACCTTTAATTTCAAAAAGCTACTTCATCCCCCTCATAATTTCATAAAAATTCCTCCTGTTCAATTTAAAAGCAAAATCAAATTGCTGGAAGTCACTCACATAGGTAGAAAGGAAGAGATAACGCTTTTGAGAGTGACTTATAAAGGTGTTTAAAAATATAACACTTGTCCTCATTTCTTTAAAAATGTGAAACTTGAGGATTTCTTCTGAGAATGTCAAGGCTGTGAATGGATGGGTGGATAGATGTGTTTCCATTAAGGGACTGGGAAACCATCTGCAATACCTGGCTTAGTCTTCCTGGGGGACAAATAACATTCTAGTAATAACTCAGGTGATTAGGGAAGCGCATACATTCTTTCAAGATGAAAATTCACTCTTTACAGCACTATTTGCTAACAGATATAATTACTATCTGCAATTAACTGATGAAAAACTCTGGGAAAGAAAGAGAATGGATGTGCAAGTGCCTAGCCCCACCCCGGAGACGTACCTCTCAATACATGTTAGGTTACACAAATTTTAATTGGTATTGAAAAGTCAAAGACAAAGGTGGAAACAAAACACCTACTTCCTAATCCAGTGAAATTCATTTCATTAAGCAACCTGGTTTTCCACATCAAAATATAAATGTGTCTTGCTCCAATTAGCAGATATCATGTAAAACAAGAGTTCAAAATATTTTGATATATACTTTTGTAATTCCTTCATGCAATATTTACTGAACAGTTGTTATGTGCAGGCAATGGAAGTAAAAAGATGAATGAGCTCAGGATGCTAAGAAACCTGGAGTCTGATAAGAGATAAGGAAAAAATTTCTAAAGGCAGTTATGGTATAGGAGCATGCAGGCACGTCACCTAACCCAGTCTTGGAGGGTAGAAAAGGTTTAAAAGGAAGTGCTATTGAAGGTGAAGCCTGAAGATAGTCAGACAGGTTGCAATAATCTAGAAGAGGAAAGAAAACAGCCAGAGCATAGGCAGGGGAAATAGAGGAAAGTCATCAAATTAGAGAGATTTTAGGAGAGAAAATTGCCAAAACTTTGTAATGACTATTCCCCTGTGTGTTACAGATTATGATACAGAATAGAGAATAGGAGCAAATGCAAAGATGATTCCTTTGACAACATGAAAAATGTTACTCTAATGCACCTGCTTTGTAAGTCTCTATTTTCACACATAGCAGGCTTGTTTACAGCTGGCTAAATATCTGCTGCACAGCAGCATTGACCCGACTGCATTCTTTTTACACCAATATATTTCCTCTGCTGCCTCATTCAGATAGCCTAGCTGCTATTTAGAGTGAAATTCTTCCACCTTCAAGCAAGAATCAGAGGTTCTTTCAGGCTTCACACAACGATATGATGAAGAGGCATGCTGAAGCTGAACAAACACTAATTTGTTTGCATGCGAATAAGGCATCATTTATGTAGCAACTTCTACAGATTGGGTACTGGAGATTTTTCCAAAACGAGCAATGCTCTTGCTTTTGAGCTTACAGTGTAGTAGGAAAGATAAACAGAGTGTGATAAGTGACATCATAAAGGCACAAACAAATTCCTGTGAGCACAAAGTGGAAAGCATGACGCATGAAGCCCTAAGCTGGAAAACAGCACTGAGGCGGTTTCGTGAAGGAGGAAGCAGCAAGGCTGGGCCTTGAAGAACGTGAAGGAGTCACCCAGCCAGAGAGGGCGGGAGGGTGTTCCACGAAGTACAAACATCATGAACAGGAAGTCAAAGAGTGAAAGTGAAGGGAGGATTGGGGAGCAGTAAATAGACAATGTGAGAGAGCAGGGGCGCCATGGAGAAGAGTAATGAGAGAGACAGCCTGAAGGAAAGACAATATGAAGGACTGTCATTGCCAAAAAAAAGTCTTTCAGCCATATACACGCAATGGGAAGCAATGCGAGGTTGTCAAGCAGGAGACTGAGGTGACCAGATCTGCTTCGCAGCAGCAGCAGCAGTGTACATGGAAGATTAGAGGACAGAGAGAGATGCGTGTCAGGAACATCAGCCAATAGACTCTAAAATAACTCAACTAAGACTTGAGAAAGATCTGGATCAAGACTTTAACAGCAGCAATAAAGAAAAAAGAAGAGACATTTCTGTAACAGGATCTAGAAAAGTTGATGACCCCCAGGATAACAGCCATGAAAGTGAGAAGAGCAGGACGCAATGGTTTAAACTTAGAATCTCAGCCACTGCGAAGGCTGAGGCAGGAGAATCACTTGAGCCTAGGAATTTCAGGCTGCAGTGAGCTACGTACGATTGTGCCACTGTGCTCCAGCCTGGCTGACAGAATGAGACGCCGTCTCTTAAAGAAAAGAAGAAAGAAAAGAGAATAAGAGTGTCTAGGGTTTCTAACTTGGAAATTTTATCGTTAAGAGAGATAAGTCAGGAATAGGAAAAGAACGTGCATACTGGGGAAGACCATGTACACTAAAAAGCAGAGCTTGTCATCTGTGCTGACTCCTCTTTTCTTCTTGTCTTCTCTACTTCTCAAGGTGCTGCTACCACAAACATGACGAAACTTCTGTTAGGAGTTCAACCTTCAGAGAGGACAGCTGGCAGTGCAAGATGGTGACAGCCCTGCACTCAGGAGAAGAAAGTCATGAGAGTAAGGAATGATGGAGAGGGATGAGAGCATTTTCTAGGATTTGAAGAGTAAGAGCCTCTGAATAATTGGCAGGGGAGGCTGGGATGGAGAACAAAGTAGAAGAAGAATCATTTGCTGTGAACTGTGTACTTGGATTCCATTTTTGATGATCTTTGAAAATGTGAATAAAGGATTTGGGTTATTTTTAAATTCCTTTGGAGGCTAGACAGTTTCCCTAAATTCAGCATTCCCTTTGAAACTAGACCGCACGAGTCTCTGGTTTGTGCGGGGTTATACTGGGTCAGAGTTGCCTCTAGAATAAGCAATGGGTAAGCCCTTAGGCTGTTGGAAGCACATGGAGTGCCTGACAGTCTTCTGCACATTAGGCATAGGGGACCCTTTTGGGGGAAGAGAGTGAAGAACAGGAGGGGTGATGGAAGCACGTTGGATTGTGCCAGTTTAAAGAGAACATGAAAAAGATAAGCAAGCAAAGGAGGCTGCAAAAGAGGAATCATGGGAGAATGAGGAAAATTAAGTGAGCATAGCATCCCTGAGGTCAAAAGAGCAGGGGTTTCAGGGAGAGTGCCAGGGAATCACTAAATACAAGAAGAGACCACTGGATTTGCACCCTGGAGGTCAATGCTATCCCCTTCCTAACCCATTACTATAGAGTGATGGGGACCAGCGTTTGCATATTGAGGAGATAATGACAAGTGTAAATGGAAAACAACCAGAAGATAACAAGGGTAAACAACTCTTTCAAAAATATAGTCACGTCACTTAACAACAGGAATACATTCTGAGAAATGCACTGGTAGACAATTTTATTGTTATGCGAACATCAATAGAGTACGCTTACATAAACCTAGATGGTGTAGCCTACTAGGCTAGATGGTGTAGTCTATTGATCCTAGGCTACAAACTTACACAGCATGGTACTGTACTGAATACTGCAGGCAATTGTAACGCAATGGTAAGGATTTGTGTACCTAAACACACCTAAACACAGAAAAGGGCTAGGTGCAGTGGCTCATATCTGTAATCCCAGCACTTTGGGAGGCTGAGGCGGGCGGATCACCTGAGGCCAGGAGTTTGCAAGCAGCCTGGCTAAATTTTGTATACTCAAAATATAAAAATTAGCCGGACATGGTGGCACATGACTGTAATCCCAGCTACTCGAGAGGCTGAGGCAGGAGAATTGCTTGAACCCAGGAGCCGGAAGTTGCAGTGAGCAGAGATCATACCACTGGACTCCAGCCTGGGCAACACAGCAAGACTCCATCTCAAAAAAAAAAAAAATTTAAAATAAAAAAAAAACATAGAAAATGTACAATAAATATATTGTATTATAATTTTATGGTGCCACCATCATATATGCAGTCCATCGTTAACTACCACATCATTACATAGTACATGACTATATTTAATGGTTTAAAAACACAAATGTGCAAAATCATTTATGCACAAGGGTTATGTATCATAAAAGCATAATGTATATAACAAAACTTGGGACAACCTAAAACACCAATTCAAGGTACTGGCTAAATTTAAAAAGTGTTTTAGAGAAGCATATGTAATAGGAGGGGAATATGTTCACTGTTTTAAGTGAATAAAACAAGATACAAAAGGCATACACAGTATGAGTTCAATGTTTTCATCTATACAATACAGGCATAAAAACATTAAAATGATATAGATTTGTTTGATAAACTGATAGGTAGATTTTATTTTCTTCTTTGTGTTATTCTGTATTTTTCTAATTTTCTGAATTCGTTTGGAGGCCAAAGAATGTCTGCTTTCTTACTTAGGAAGAGAGTGGTTTTTCTGTTTGTATATTTTGGTCTATTTTGGTTTGAGGTTTCGGTGGTTTTTTGTTTTGTTTGTTTTGGTCTTGAGTGATAGTACGTATATGAGATCATGTACAACTACCTACTGTTGCTCTCTTCCGCTGGGATGTTTTTGCTGTAATGGTTATGAGTCTCAGCCTTGGGAGGCCTAGTGCAGTCTAATGCAATGTCAAAGGGGCTGTCACCTGGTTCTTGCTGCCACCTGCCTGTGCAGGCACCTGCTGAGGAAGTCTTTGGCCCACATGTCCCCCGAGACATCCTTTGCCTCTGTCTGCCTTCCCGGCCCACTGGCTCTCCCCACCAGTCTGAGCACAGATGAGTGGAGGGCAGGGGGAATCATCCTGCCCTGGCCAGTGCTACACTGGGCCATGGAAGTTTCTGCAACGTCTGCTGAGGTCCCCTGTCCCCATCCTGGTCTGACTCTGCAGCCAGCTCCAGGAAGTAGAATGCAGGCTACTCTCTCATAAGATCATGCTTTACCCACTGTCTTTCCTTCTTTCTTAACCCCAGGGAAACCTCATCTAGATTTCAGGATGAGGATGGGTGTAGGGAGCCAATCTCATCCTCTGACTTTTCTCCCTAAGGGTGCAGTCCTTTGAAACATGTGTAAGTCAGCAAAAGGCACCCGGGCTATTTGCTTTCCCTCCTACCACATCCGTCCCCTGAGGCAACAAGCATTAGATGGCCTGGCTGCTTTGGGGGAGGGAGGGGCTGGCAAAAGGAGAATGATGGAGCTGGAAGGAGGGAGGGAGAAGACACAGGTTAACTCTTCAAAACCATTATCCTGATGCGCAGATGTCAACAGAAAACAGCAAGCCTCTCAGTGCTGGCCTGCGTGCTGGAAGTGCATATGCATTATTAATTCACTGGGACATTTCTACCCTTTCCAGTCTGTTTCTCCAGGTTTCCCCACTCCTTCCACCTTCTGTACAGGACACACCAGTTTCCTCAAGCCCAAAATGTGAGCAGCTGGTAGACAATTTTATTCTTATGCGAACATCAATAGAGTACGCTTACATAAACCTAGATGGTGTAGCCTACTAGGCTAGATGGTGTAGTCTATTGATCCTAGGCTACAAACTTACACAGCATGGTACTGTACTGAATACTGCAGGCAACTGTAACGCAATGGTAAGGATTTGTGTACCTAAACACACCTAAACACAGAAAAGGGCTAGGTGCAGTGGCTCATATCTGTAATCCCAGCACTTTGGGAGGCTGAGGCGGGCGGATCACCTGAGGCCAGGAGTTTGCAAGCAGCCTGGCCAACATGGCAAAACCCCATCTCTACTCAAAATACAAAAATTAGCCGGGCATGGTGGCACATGACTGTAATCCCAGCTACTCGAGAGGCTGAGGCAGGAGAATTGCTTGAACCCAGGAGCCGGAAGTTGCAGTAAGCAGAGATCATACCACTGGACTCCAGCCTGGGCAACACAGCAAGACTCCATCTCAAAAAAAAAAATTTAAAATTAAAAAAAACATAGAAAATGTACAGTAAATATATTGTATTATAATTTTATGGTGCCACCATCATATATGCAGTCCATTCCCTGGATAGCCAAGCTCAGCACTCTGCAGAAAGGACAAGCCAGTCCTGCAAAGGAATGATATATGCCAAAAGACACTGCATTAGGATCTTCATTAACTGCAGGGCCAATAAATTTATGAAAATCATCAATCAGTTAATCCATTCCTTACAACGATGAATAGTTAATTAACATGAGGACAGGGCCTGACCCTTCTATTCATCTCTATTCACTCCTGAGCTCCCTCTTACAGACAGGCTCCAGGACAGAAAATAGAACCCACATTGGCTAGCGTGTGTTCAGGTGGGGCCCCATGGGGCAAAGCCGAGAGGATGGACTAAACACAACTTTCTCTCCATGTCGGGACTTTCTCTGAGAGTGCATTTGTATTTCTAACTTTTCATTATGAAAATAGTTAAACACATGTGTAGCAAGGTCTTATAAATTTATGGGGCTGGGTGCGGTGGCTCACGCCTGTAATCCCAGCACTTTGGGAGGCCAAGGCGGACAAATCACCTGAGGTCAGGTGTTCAAGACCAGCCTGCCCAACATGAAGAAACCCCGTCTCTACTAAAAAAAAATACAAAATTATCCGGGTGTGGTGGCACATGCCTGTAATCCCAGCTACTCGGGAGGCTGAGGCAGGAGAATCGCTTGAACCCGGGAGACGGAGGTTGCAGTGAACAGAGATTGTGCCATTGTACTCCAACCTGGGCAACAAGAGTGAAATTCCGTCTCAAAAAAAAAAAAAAAATTATGTTGCCTCATCATCCATTTTAAATATAAGTTGGACTTTCTCATACCAGAAGCAGGTGACACAGTTTCCATTTCTCTGCCTCCTCTCAGTTCCTCAATGTGATGAACCCAGGTATCTGCCTTACACAACTGCCTCCTGGCAGCCAACTTCCTGTGGGACATAGAGACACAGCCCACTTGACTCCCCCTCTGACCCTGCACCTCAGATGGACTGCGCAGATATGACTCAATGACCACTTCTCAGTCATAACACTAGCCTGTGGAACTCCTGCCTGCTTGCTCTAAATTCACCAATGACAACTCCTCAAGGGAAACCTGCTTGGGTAATTCCCCAGATCCCAACAAAGGCCCACAGGTCCCTTCCCCAGTCCCCAACCCACAGGTCCAGCATGTATGTCCTAGACAGCTCCCCTCTTCCCATTCACCCTGAGGTTGCTGTCTTGTTCTCTCCAGGATCTGTAAATAACACACTGCTTCAGTTATTTCATGCATTTTCTTTTGCCTCCTCTGGGTCTTACCTGACTGCCACACCCAAACCTAACTTCTTTCCCAGTCAGGGCTCTCCTAGAGATTGGCTATCTTAGCAGGAATAAACTAGCCACAGGTCAGACAAGAGCACAAGTATAAGTGAGTTTCCTGTGAGAGGGACACCTGGTCACAGGTGGGGACACTCAGGCATGAGGCCGTCCACCAGGATAAAGGAGTACCTTGTGAAAGGCACATTGTAAACATCTACAACCAAATAACTACTCTACAGAGAGAGACATCAAGACCAAATTAGAAAGAAAAAAATATACAACATTGTGAAAGTCAATAATAGCACAATGAACCTGATAGACCTGTCACCCACCTTCATTAATTATCAATACATGACCAATCTTAGTGCATCTGTGCACCCCCTTTCTGGATCATGTTAAAGCAAATCCCAGGTATCGTATCATTTCATCTATAACTATCCAGCTATGTCTCTAAAGGGATGACTTTTTAAACACATAGCCACAATACCATACTAATATCTTTAAAAAGTAATTCCACAATATCACCAAATATCCTGTCAAAGTTTACCTTTCCTCATGAATCTTATAATGTTTCAACTATTTGTTTAAATTGGGATCCTATTGTGGTGCCACACCATGCAATTGGTTGCTACGCCCCTTATCATAAGACTCTTTTAATTTACAGCTTGCCCCTGTCGTTGCTTCTTCCTTGCAATTTTTGTTCAATAAACCATGTTATTTGCCCTCAGCATTTGACACAGTCTGGATTTTGCTGATTGCATTCCTGTAGTGCTGGTTGCCTTGTGTGTGTGCATGTGTGTGCACACACGTGTGTGCCTCATATTTCTTGTCCTGTAAAATGGAATTAGACATAGAGGCTTAGTTCAGACCAGTATTTCTTTAGGGCTTTTTGGTTGTGTATTTTTGGCAAAAACTTCCAAGGTTGTCGTATATATTCCCATCAGGAGTGACATAAAGTCTGGTAGTTGTCCCTCGTTTTGTGATTAGCCGCCATTGGTGATGGTTAAATATGGCAGTGTCTCAACCAAGGGTGATTTTACCCTCCCAGAGAACACGTGGCAATGTCTGGAGACGCTGGATGCTCCTGGAATCCAGTGGGCAGAGGCCAGGATGCTGCTGAATGTCCTACAAAGCACAGGACAGCCCCCACCACAGAAGGATGATCTCACCCAAAATGTGACCCATGCTAAGCTGAGAACCCCAGGGCTGGATTCATTTACTCATTTGGGGTTGCAAAATGTTATATTCTATTCTGTCATTTACTTTTTATTTGTTAACTGGCATACTTGTATAAAGAAAAACTTCCTAATCAAGTACTTGGTTTTCCTGAGGTAGAATTCATATGGTAAATGTAAGTAAGTGCTCAATTCTTTCATTTATCAGTTATCAAAATAATGAGGCAGTTTTCTAGACTCCTCCAAAGGTGACCAGAGATTTTTTTTTTTAAGAATAATTTATGAACTCATAGGTATAAAGGAATTGGATGTGTTGTAATCATTTGCAGTAATTATCTTACTGATGCCTAAATTGCCCTGTCTTTAGATAGTATGAGCTTATTCAAGTTGGTTCCTGAGTCTTTTTGGCACAGCCTAGTGTGTTTTAAAAGCCTGCTTGCATTTTGGGATTATAAGATTCTCTAGGCACATCTTACATATTTACTGTCCTAGACTGGAATCCACCACTTCTTCAAGGACCTTTGGTTACTTTAAGTGGTATTTAGTGATCATCATTTGGGCTTTAGGGGGACTCATACATTTTAAGACATACATAGTCCTCACAATATTAGATTTCACTCTAAGGATGGAATTTTCTGAGTTATATTTTACACACAGAAAAACTGGGACTCAAGAGAGTGGTTTTATCCCAACTGAAACTCAAAGCAAATGGAAAATTTTGAAAGCTGGCAATGTACATCCACTCCCATCTCCAGATTCTCTCTCTCAATCAGTAAGGCTGGGAATTGAACAGACTGTCTCCAAAGCCCAATAGTGAGGAGAAAATGATAAAACAGACAGGATCTTGGAAACCAAGACGACATGGAAATGGTGTTCTGAGGCCCTCAGGCCTCTGGTCCCTCTGAGGCCAGGACTCTTTCAGGCCTCTTTTTCTTTGCTGAGTTGGCAGAACAAATGAGTGTGAGCTGGTGTTTCCTGAAGGAAACCAGTGCTGATGGGCAGAGACTGTGAAAAAAAGGGTGCACCACAACTTCCGTAAGAAGTGTTGACCGGGCACGGTGCCTCATGCCTGTAATTCCAGCACTTTGGGAGGCCGAGGTGGGCGGATCATGAGGTCAAGAGATTGAGACCTTCCTGGTTAACATGGTGAAACCCCTTCTCTACTAAAAATACAAAAACTAGCTGGGCGTGGTGGTGGGCACCTGCAGTCCCAGCTACTAGGGAGGCTGAGGCAGGAGAATCGCTTGAACTCGGGCCAGCCTGGCAACAGAGTGAGATTCCGTCTCAAAAAGGGAAGGAAGGAAGGAAGGAAGGAAGGAAGGAAGGAAGGAAGGAAGGAAGGAAGGAAGGAAGGAAGGAAGGAAGGAAGGAGAAAGAGAGAGAGAAAGAGAGACAGAGAGAGAAAGAAAGAAAGAAAGAAAGAAAGAGAGAAAGAAAGAAGGAAAGAATCAACTTTACCTAAAATGTAGGGAGGTGAAGAAGGGATCCCCTTTGATATTAAAAAAATCAAAGACATCATTTTATATTAAAAACAGATCGATTATGGAATAGCATGCAGGATTTACCATTTGAACACTAAAAGATGTGACTCTGAAGAAATTTCAGGTTCCGCTGAACTTGCTGCTTGACTCCTGGGATGCAGAGTTAGGGTCCCCTGCAATCAGCATATTTTGGGGGAGAAGGTGAGAAACTGTGGGGCAATTCTGATCCCACTCTGCACCAATAAAACATCTCTTCCTTTATTATAAATTCAGGAAACTTAACTTACATTGAAGAGTCAAAAGATAGGTTATTTGTTTAAAGTCAATAATTCTTTTATATAGGGAATTGTTAGCCCTAAATTTCTCCTCTCTTAAAAACATTAATATATGGGAGCTACCTGTCTTGGGTTTAAGCAGAAGCGTATCAGTTTGAGAACAGCATTAAACCATTCTTGGAACAAGGTAGGTTATATATTAGATTGTAATATATAGGTGGAAACACACCTGCTGTCTGCAAACACATCCTTCCTCTACCCACCCAAAAAGGCCTGGATTTTTTTTTTTAAGCCCTGCAGCCACCTCTGAGTGAGCTCAATAAAAACCTCCACTGCCCAAGTGATGAAATCAGATTAGCATGCTCCAGCTCTGATGTTCTGTGCTGAGGGAATTGGAAGGAGTTGATAATGTGGAGTTGGGCTATTTTGCATTTCTCAGTGACATCCTCTAATGAGCTGGCAATGCCGAACACCAGGCTGCTGTCTTGGAGAGATGAAAACAATACAGTGGTCATTTCACATCCTATCATCCTCATGACAACCCACGAGCTGCCTACTCCTTGCCTTTGATTAAAATATACAGGATCGGCATGAAGACTGGAGAGCGTGAGCCCCAAGAGGGAAAGGGACCAAAGAGGGCTCCATGGAGGAAAGAAGGCAGCATCCTAAGGAAATGCACATTTTTAAAAACCACAGCAGTCAAGGGTGATAGCCTTGGTGTTCCTCGAAATGTGAAATGTGCATTCTGGAGAACTGTCAGCTATGATGCCTGATTAACTCTCTCCAGTAGAACTGATGAATGGTTTTGCCAAGGAGATCCATTTCTATTTTGTGGTTCGATCCCTACAGCAGTGCAGATTACAAGGATGAAGTTCCCAAGGCAGAAATCCAGCTGCTATACACTGGGACAACTGGACTAGTTGTTAAGATATTGGAACACTGCCTACTGGTTGACCAAAATACACTCCCCAAGTCCTTCTCTCACCTCCCTTTTTCCCCAAGCTGTCCTTATCCTTCTCTAAAACCCCCAGATGATCCCAATTCAGCAATTCTACTAACTGGGCAAGGGCTGGCACAAGAGCAGCCTGCCAGTGCCCTGACTTAGCACGGTAGGTGGCTTCCATTCTCATGGGTCAATGCCACTGCCAGGCTCACTGTGAAGCAGTCTTTATATTTGATTAGGAAGCCCCATTAGACTTCCTAGCGCTGCTGAGCCTTCTCAGAACCCTGCCAACAACACACAGGGACAGGTCAGGGCCTTGTAGGGTCATGCTCCCCACTCACGTCCTCCTATCCCCCATCCTTGCCTTCCACAGAAGGAGTGCCGACCGGACCCAGTGGAAGAACAAAGGAAGTAAAGGGCTGCAATCACTCTGGCTCCCAGAGGCCTGGATAACCTTCAACATGCTTGGCAGGCTTATCATTAGGATCTTTTTTTACCGCCCTTTCCTTGTCGCCAGCCCTCTTTAAACTTCCTAAATTAATAATGATGAAGCTCTTTAAGCTGTATCTCCAGTCTTTGTTTTCAATGATTTCCGCTCTCTGGGGCCTTTTTCTCCCCCTCTGGAAGCCGTTTACCATTCTCACCTTCATTTTTGTCCATTCTTCTCAGATATCCACAGTGATAATCCCTGATTAGCTCATTTTAAAAAGGAAACACAATTAAGAAAAAGAAAGAAAGGCTCATTTAGGCATTGCTGAGTCAAACATTGGGTCAGGAAACAATGTGAAATTTCATGGGCTATTTTTCCCAGTGAAAGGACAGATGAAGAGGAAGAGGATGACATGTCTTTACAGGATCACGTATAACATCAAGCATGTAGCAGACAAGGGAACACGGGGGTCATGGTGCAACACCTTCCAAGACCAACACTTAAACCTGAGCTTGAGCTTGCCTGTGTAACGATGGGGGAAATGTGCCCCTAAAGCAATCAGTTCATCCCAAGTAGATAATTCTCTGCTTTGGGATATGCATCCATCCTTTCTCCTCAATTAGAAAGATGAAACTACCAGGTTTAACAAAGTCATTCTTCGTTCTCCTCCTCCGACCTGCTTCCACTGTATTTCTGCATCATTAGACTTTTCTTATCTCACTGAAGAAACCACAGAGAAGGAGTATTCCAAAGGACCTTGGGCGGCCCACCTGGCAAGGGAGAGCCTCCTTGTGCAACTTCAGCCTTGGGCAGGAGCCAGGGATTCCAGCTGTCAACCTTCCAAAGCAGAAGGGGAGTGCTGTCAGCTGAAGTGGAAAACCAGAAAGTCTTAGAGAAAGGAGGATGTATTTAAGAATCACTCACCACTCTGCAACAGGATTTAGCTTTTCCAATTCAATCCAATTCAAGAGAGATGTGTTAGAACCTGTGCACGGTGAGGGAATTTTAGAATCACAGAATACAAGCTCCCCCTCAGGGGTTAGCTCATTGTTTGGCCAGAAGAAGCTAAAGCTAGCCAGTCTGTAAAACAGGCCTGATTGTAATGTTATGTGTTCACCAAATCCAGTGCATTCTCTTGCAGGGCACTCAGCTAAACACTCCCGAGTATCCCCTGCAGTGCCCGGTGTGTGAACTCTGCCTAAGGGAATATGGACAGGAGTGTTAAATGCCACTTCCAGGCCCAACCTCCAAAACCTTTCCCACAGTCTCTCACATGTTGTCTCTTCCCCATTAACCAGCAGTGGACTCTGGTAGTGGAGCTTAATTGTGCTCCACTGGCAGGACCAGAGCTAGGATTCTGCTAGGTAAACAAGAAGGAACTGCAGGCACACTGGCCCAGAGGCCTGACACTTGATGCAGGCAGGAGAAAAAAGGTAAACAGCCCCACAGAAGAGGAAGGATTCTGAGTCTCTGAAAAACTGCAAAGAGAAGAGCCTCCCAGCCCAACCCACAGTCACACACACACACATACACAAGCTGCACTGGGCTGTGATATGAATAAAAGATAATTGCATTGTGTTAATCCAATGAGATTTGGGGATTGTTTGTTACAGCAGCTAATGTTACTTACTCTAGCTAACATACTCAGTTAGCTAGAGTAAGTAGCTAAGGAGTAAGTAGTAAGGGCTACTTAGTTAATGAACATAGGTTTCATTAACAGATGGGATGAAACAATGCATGTAAAGTGCCTAGTTCTATGTCTGATACACAGTAGGTCTCTAGCGTAGCACTCTACCTGAAACATGGTAGGTGTTCAGTAATTAAGGGTTATGAAAAGTCAACCAGTTGCTTTTCTTAGAGACCCTAGAGGCAGCATCATAGCCAACATAAGCTTTTTGTAGCTGATGAGAAAGACAAAGCTCTCAGTATGCAAAACCAGTGAAAACACGGGACAGATCTACAGGGAAAGCAGTTAGAGAAAAGGCACACAGGGAACATTTTATATAGGAATAGTCATCTGTTCTGAACGGAATGTTTGTGTCCCCCCGAAATTCATATGCTGAAATCTAAATCCCTAATGACATGATTTGAGGAGGTGGAGCCTTTGGGAGGTAATTAGGTCATGGGGATGAAGCCCCTGTGAATGGGGTTAGTGTCATTTATAAGAAACGGGAGGGTGTGATCTCACTCTCTGCTCTCCTCCACGTGAGGACACAGCAAAAAGACACCCTCTGCAAACCAGGAAGTGAACCGTCACCAGACCCACCAGCACCTTGATCTTGGACTTCCCAGCCTCCAGTGGGCATTACATTTTTGTTGTTTAAGGCACCGAGTCTGTGATAATTTATTATAGCAGCCATGTCCGACTAAGGCATCACCATATACATTTCTATCTGACTTCCTCTTCTGGACCTTGGTAAATACTCCATCAAATCAGTCAGCTTTCTCGAGTCCCCTTCTCCTTGCCTTAGCCCTACTAAGGTCCTGAGTCTCTCTCTCTTGCATGGTCTAAGTGTTCCTCTGTTTTGGCTGCCTCTTCACCTAGAACAGGACTCCCTTCCCAGCCTTTGCCTGGCCCCTGCTGGATGCAGCCACCCTGGATCATTTATAAAGTAGCTACTACGTGCAAGGCCTGGCACTAAATACGTACAAAGCAAGGACAGTAAGAGTGGTCAGCCTCGGGTGCAAAGCAACAAGAGGGCACATTGTAGAAAATGTAAACACCATGATGACGCTAAGTGTCAGTATGTTTTTTGTTTTTTTTTTTTTTTGAGATGGAGTCTCGCTCTGTCTCCCAGGCTGGAGTGCAGTGGCGCGATCTCCACTCACTGCAAGCTCCGCCTCCCGGGTTCACGCCATTCTCCTGCCTCAGCCTCCCGTGTGGCTGGGACTACAGGCGCCCGCCACCGCGCCCGGCTAATTTTTGTATTTTTAGTAGAGACAGGGTTTCACCGTGTTAGTCAGGATGGTCTCGATCTCCTGACCTCGTGATCCGCCCATCTCGGCCTCCCAAAGTGCTGGGATTACAGGCGTGAGCCACCGGGCCCGGCCGTCAGTATGCTTTTTATGATCACTGTATGAAGGCAATCCTAAATGATGTCAGCAACAAAGACTACTTCCTGCTGGGATGACTCCACCTCATAACCCACACAGCCTTTGGAATGCCACTGTCTGGAGAAAAAGTCTAATGCTACATGGTCCCTGCCCGCAAGTTGCCTGTAGCTTAGCAGCAGAGAATGACAGCTAAATGAATCAAGAATGTGAAGAGCAACAAATGTCAGGGAAGGCTTTGCCAAAGAAATGGTTGTGGAGCTTCACTGTGCTCTGCTAGCAGGACCAGAGCTAGGATTCTGCTAAAGAAGAGGGAACTGTAGGCACCCTGACCCAGAGGCCTGACACCTGATGCAGACAGGAGAATAAAGGTATATAATAGGTCCCTGTGGCTGGAGGTAAAGATGCACCTGGGCAAAAAGATCCCTGCAGATGATCAGAGCAGAGAGGCTGGCAGAAATCAATTCCAGAAGGACCTTTATCGTGTTGGTAATGAGGAACCAGCAAGGCATTTTTCTTTTTTTTTTTAACTTTATTGAGATAGAATTCAGCTCCATGGCCTTTTTTCTTCATCCCTCACCAAAATCCATTTTAGAATCTTTTCATTACCCCCAAAGAAACCCTGTACCCCTTTGCTGTCACTTCCCAATCCTACTCTTGGGCACAAAAATAGGAGCAGCAAAAGGTTTTTTAACAGAAGAATGATAAAAGTCTATTTTCATTTTAAAAAGAGCCCTCCTTGACCTGCCACTGCCCAAGGCCTGGCAGGGCACACACAAACACAACGCTGTGGTCTGATTGCATCCTCCAGATTTCATATGTTGGAAACTTAACCCCCAGTATTGAAAGGTGGGGACTTTAAGGGGTGATTAGATTATGAAGAGTTGTGCCCTCAGGAATGGATTAATCTATTCGTGGATTAATGGGTTAATGGATTAATGGGTTATCATGGGAAGGAAACCACCGACTCTATTACAAGAGGAAGAGAGACCTGAGTGAGCACGTTAGCACACTCAGCCTCTGACACATGATGCCCTGCAGAGCATCCCTTTCCTGTCCACACTCTGCAGAGGCCTCACCAGCCAGAAGGCCCTCACCAGATGCAGCTCCTCAACCTGGGACTTCTCAGCCTCCATCACTGTAAGAAATACATTCCTTTTCTTTATAAATTACCCAGTTTCAGGTATTCTAAGTAACAGAAAATTCATTAATAACCCATACTCACACTTCTTCCATCATCTTCATGATGTAAGTGTAAGGACCTACCTGTGGCTCCAGGACTCTCTTGCCTCACCACCTGCAGCCTCTCAAGTGCTTGCACCTGCACACCCAGCCCACCCGCACCCAGACCCTGGTTTCCTGCCTTGGCAAGAACCACCTAAGGAAACATAGCTGAAAAGGTTTTTGCCTCAGGCAGGTTGACACATTTGGGTTCTGCTCCCTGGAGACTGAACTTGGCAGAGCGTCCTCTGAGATTCCCTACTTCTTGGCTTGCTCATTACTTGAGAGTTAACTTCCTCCCCCTCCAGACCATCCTTCCTTACCCATCCTGTCAAATCATACTTCTCCTGCTTCTGCAAACGAACAAAACCTACCATAGCAGTAATCACAGAATTCCCTGTAGTCTCCTCAGGACCCCTACAGGGGAGGCATTAATTGTCTTCATTTTTGAAATGGAGACACTGAGGCTCAGAGAGTTCACATGTTGTTCTTAACGCTACACCACAGGTGAGGGGCAGAGCCAAACTTTCAGCTGCAGGGGTAAGATGCTGTCATCTGTTAGGACTGCTTTCAACTACATGTAACAAAACTGATATAACAGCTTAGTCAAATGGGGATGATGTTTTCTCACCTAACAGTAACTCCTAATGAGGTACTGATACAGCACATCTGTGATGTCAACCAAATCTCAAGTTCCTTGTGTCTTTCAGTTTTTACCATCCTTAGTATGAGACTTTCATCTTCATAATCAAAATTTTTACTTATGACTCTGTTCATTTTTATTAGAAAAACAATGGCCTTCCTAGAAGCCCCATTCAATAGCCTTCTCTTAAATCTCATTGGTTTATTAAGAATACGTAGCATTCCTGCTACAAACAAAATTAGCATTCATTACCAAGGGAGAGAGGGAGATAGGATACTGGGTAGGGAACCTACCGTGCCAATATGTTTTCCTCCTGGTCACACCACCTCACCTCTAAACAGAATCTAGCCCCTCTGCATCAGGCAGTATTGCCTGGCCAGCCTCTCCTGCTTGCAAAGATACGCTGGGGGTAAGTCACAAAGTGGAGCCTCTCTTAATTATCAGGGTTATTGGCTCACCGCACATTCCCATGGGAAAGGAGAGACGTGGGTCATTTCTTTTGGTTCAGCAGCTGGTCTTCACTTTGGGAAGAGTTAGAAAGCCCTAGGAATGTGCCAGGCCCTCAACTTTGCAGCAAAAATCACAGCTTGTCTAGGCCTTAACGGAGAAGGATCTGATACACTGATTTCCAAGCCTGCCAACAACCCCTCCTGCAGAAACTTCAGAATTTCAAGAGGACTCAAGTATAAATGATGTATTAATCACCATCTCGAGATGAATAGAAAAGAAGCATTAACTTGGAGTTCAGGGGAGGGGGACAAAGGAAGCATGGGTGAGGTAAGGAGAAGAGGAGCCTCTTAGGTGACAATGTAATACAGAGAGTACTAGAAACATCCAAGTTCATGGGGGCATTAACTTTACAGCAGATTCATCTATCTTGTCTTCCAGTCCCTCCAGCTGAATGAATCCTTGTGGCCGAGGAAGCTTGAACATGTGATATTTGACAATTGAAAAAAGAACTTTGGCAGGGTCAGGCACCCCCATCAAGCAAGCCAGGTCAATGCTCCTGAGGCCAGGTCAACAGGAAGGTGATGAAGTGTTAAAACACTCTCCCCGTGTCCCACCCTTCTAAACAAGGCATAATGTGAGCATTAACTCAGCATGCTCTCTCCGGGTTGGGACTGCCTGTCCCGCTCACTGATGATTAAACCTATGAGAAGTCTTGCTAAACATGAAGTCATCTTGGATTTTAAGCAAACACCCTTCAAAACTGAGTCCCTGGAGGAGAAAGTGTAACTTTACACAGGAAGTCCTGTGTCGTGGAAAGAGTGCAGGCTTCAGGGGCAGGCCCTAGAATCTAGACTGGCCATGAGTCTCTCTGGCCATCCATTGGTCTCCTCATCTGTAAAATGAGAAGGGTTTGAATCAACAGAGATTAGGGATCACTTCTGGTTCTAATTTTGTGTTCCATTGCACTAAAATATTCCGGTATTTTCTTTTTGTATGAATTTCCTCAGAAAATGTAAAGTAATCAAAGATTTTCATGACAATAACATTTGAATAGCTACCACCACTAGCTCTTGCAAAGCACTTTAACCTGTTGACTCTTCATCCTCATGGTAATCCTATTGCAGGGTACTATTGACAGATCCAGTCTACTGACAAGGTAGCAAATGCTGAAGATGAGTAGGCAACCACTCCATTACCCCTTGTGCATCTCAGAGGCATCTCCAATGGAAGAAGTCTGAAACTGAACTCCTGACTCCCCCTCCCCACCCCACCCCACTCAAACCTACTCCTCTCCTCATCTTCCCTACTCAGTCAATGGTGATCCCTTTCTTCATAATATCCAGGCAGAAAGCTTTCAACCTTCTCCTGCCTCTCATTCATCGCAAGTTATGTCAATTTCACCTTCAAAATATGTCCAGAACCTAGTATTTTTTTTACCACCCCTGTGTGACCACTTGGGCCTAAGCCTCCATTGTGTGTTGCCTGGACCATTGTGAGAGCCTTTGGAGTGGGCCCTCTGTTTCTACCCTTCTATTTTCCATCACACATACATGCACACACGCATGCACACATGCAAGCACACATGCACACACCCTTCATGCACACATGCATGCACGCACACACACGTGCACACACACATGCACGCACATATGCACACACAGTATATTCTCTATGCAGTAGCCAGAATGATCCTTTGTGATATGTCAGATTATGCCATTCCTCTGCTCAAAACTTCAGTGGCTTCCCATCTCACTCAAAATTCAGTGATCTCACCCTTGCCGACGAGGTCCTCCAAGGTCTCCCCACCCCTATCTGTTTACTCTCCTCTCTCGCCCACCTCCCCGCCCACGCCACCCCCGCCCCCGATCCCCGTCCCAGGCTCAGTCTCCCCTGCCACACCAGCCCCTTTACCCTTCTCAAACACACCAGGCCACTCCCTCTCTCAGTCCTGGGCTGGGCAGCCCTTCCCACAGATATGCAAATGGCTTTCATTCAGGTCTCTGCACCTCACCTAAAAGACTTCCCCGACTACATAAAGCAGCACCTCTCCCATCTGTGTTCCCCTAGCTTGGTTGATTTTTCTTCTTTGGATGCACCTCTCCTGACACATTTTGTATCATGTTTCATTTATTGTCCTTTTCCTCCTAGACTTTGTTGCTTGTGCTCGCTGTTGAATCCCCAGTGCCTAGAACAGTACCTGGCATTTTAAAAAGTCCGTCAATAAATATAGGCAGTCTTTGTTATCTGAATCTAATCCTTCTCTGAAATTCTACCACAGAGTGAACTTTTGGACAGCAAGGGCTCATATTCTATTACATCAAAGAAAAAGATAATAATGCATTCTCTATATCACCTATATTCGTAATCACCCATAGGACAATCCACTGTGGATTTCTGCATGATATGATATAAGGCATTTAAAACACTAATTACCTAATTATTTGACATTTAGTGAGCTCATTAGGGGGTGTGTTTGTATGTAATATGCTATAGAACTGAAAGAATTACCTTTTCCTTCTACACTGAAAAAAGTCATGTATTGTAAAAAAAAAAAAAAAAAAAAAAATGATTTCCTAAAGATAGGTCATGAATGCAAATACAATTACCAAAATGAATAAACATTTTAAACAATGATTTACTGAATGAAGAGTTACTTGTGTGAAAACTGGAAATCACTGTTACTGTTAGGACTGTGGAGAGAGCTAAATCAAAGTGAGCTGGGGAAAAAGCAAATGAAACCATCAATACCCAAGGTTCATCCATTTCCAGATCGAGGAATGCCCAACTCATTAGCAGGCACCTCCTCTTCTATGCATTCAGGATGCTGCAAGTGGATACAGGTCTGTGAATCTTGGTCAAAATCTGTAAATGAGGCAATGAGTTTTTTTTTTAACGACACTCAAAGTAGACATCTGTTCTAACGATGTGATTATATAATTTATTATCTATACTGAAATAATTTTGAACGTGAAAGAGAGAAAAATGAAATTATATATTTTTTAGATTATAAATGTTTTTATTTGTTTTTTATTTTTTATTATACTTTAAGTTCTGGGATACATGTGCAGAATGTGCAGGTTTGTTACTGAGGTATACATGTGTCATGGTGGTTTGCTGCACCCATCAACCCATCATCTAGGTTTTAAGCCCCGCATGCATTAGGTATTTGTCCTAATGCTCTCCCTCTCCCTCCCCTTGCCCCCCACCCCCCGACAGGCCCCGGTGTGTGATGTTCCCCTCCCTGTGTCCATGTGTTCTCCATTGTTCAACTCCCACTTATGAGTGAGAATATGCAGTGTTTGGTTTTCTGTTCCTGTGTTAGTTTGCTAAGAATGATAGTTTCCAGCTTCATCCATGTCCCTGCAAAGGACATGAACTCAAAATTATATTTTTAAAGTATGCATTTATAGATTGATAAATTGGTTCTGTATAACAGTAGGTATATAAAATAGTTGTAGTCAAAAATTATCTTCAAAGGGAAAATCATTTCTAAAAATAAAAGTCAATGTATATTATAGTTTTTTTTTAAATTATAGGTTGATTTTCTTGAACATAAAAATAATATAAACAGAGGAGGCAAAAGAAAATGCATGAAATAAATGAAGCAGTGCATTATTTTGGTTCATAATTATTGTAATCAGTTTTAAAGTTATATCTATATTTGATATCATGTCACTGTTATCTTTTTTTTTTTTTTTTAGGCGGAGTTTCACTATTGTCACCCAGGCTGGAGTGCAGTGGCGTGATCTCAGCTCACTGCAACCTCTACCTCCCGTGTTCAAGTGATTCTCCTGCCTCAGTCTCCTGAGTAGCTGGGATTACAGACGTGCGCCACCAGGCCCGGCTAATTTTTATTATTTTTTTAGTAGAGATGGGGTTTCACCATGTTGCCCAGGCTGGTCTTGAACACCTGACCTCAGATGATCCACCTACCTCAGCCTCCCAAAGTGCTGGGATTCCAGGCATGAGCCACCACTCCCAGGCCCGTCACTGGTATCTTTCTAAAGAAAGTATTTGTGATATATGTATTTGTAATTTTTTCATAAAATTACTTGCAGTCTTTTTCAAAGTTGAATTTTATAGTTTGTAAATTTGAAATTATTGATACTGTCAACTGACTCTTCTCAGGTGACCATAGTATTTTTAATAAAGAAAATACTCTTTCTACAAGTGCTGCAGCACCTTGTAAACTAAGAATTAATTCTGGTCAACAGAAGACATTCCCAGTTCTACTTTTTTTTTTTCCTGAAGTATGTTAATATTTCAGTTCAGATCTTTTCACGGGCACCATCTTTTTGTCCCCATTGAGAGAGAAACTTTCACAAAAATTTTACAAGTTTTTACAAAACTCACTTTGCAAAACAAAAAAACAACTTTGTGTTTTTACAAAACACAAAGATTTTACAAAACTCATCAAACAAGTTGTCTCTATTTAGGATTTTTTTAAATGTTTTGCCAAATTTAGATGCTTAAAAATCACAGACCTCTGAATTTTACTCCATTCCAGTATAGAACATAAAATTATCCAATTAAATATAAAAGTTTCATCAAATTATCCTTCCCATAAATCAAAATATTTCATAACATAACTGTTTAATCTCAAATATAACTTATTTAATTTGTTCATCCTTTGGTTTTATAGGTAGAAGGTTAGTTTTCAATAATTACATTTTCCTAAAAACTTCAAGAGCTGAAGTCTTTTGGCTCACGATTCCTTGACTACTTCATTAAAAATTACCAATCGGTTTTGAACAAAAAGCAAGCACAATTTAGAGGCCTCATTTTTTTAAAGAAAAGTAAAAGGTCATTGTATATTGTAGGATGCTTGAGCTGATTTACAAATAATCCTTCAAAGGTTCAAACATTTCTAAAATCTAAGAACATGCAGGGGGAAGAAAAAAGCACATACCACCAGGCTGCAGCGTTTTTTTAATTCAACATCGTCTCTATCACAAATATTTTGTAGTTCAGTTTCTCTGTGTATAAATAAAAATACTTATAATGTTTGTCAACTATAGCTTCTATTTTGCTGGTAGACTATCACAGCTTGTTTGGATGCAATTATGAACTCTGAACGCACTACATCTAATTCCAAATATATTTCTGTTCCATAGATTTCTTAATTTAGTAATAACACTATTTTTCCCATGATTCTGCACTCCACGAAAATCTGTATTTATAGTACCTCCTCCATCTTAATTGTTGAATGTTTTAAGTAAAGTTACAAATTACAATGTTAGAGGCTATATCTTTGACAGGATGAACTTTCAAAAGCTTTCCTTTGAGTCCATGAATTGGGCTAAAAAAACCCATCAAACCATTATTTAAATGAACTGGTTTTCTCTAGAAGAAATGGATCTAAATCTGTACCGTTTAACTGTTTGTAAAATTCTTCTTCCACTGATGGAAACATTCCGTTAGTAGCTATCACTTTTCTTTCCCAATGGTCACAAGAAGGAGTGAAATTAAAATTAAGCAAAATGAATTTAGAAGAAAAAAATCACTACCTTAAAAGTCATGCTTCCGAGAGTGATAAATAAACATAATTGCACATGTTAAATTATCAGCTCAGTCATAATCTTCCTAAAATAGCTACTAGTTTTTGAAATCGTTTTTTCATAACAATTTGTCTTCTGGGTGCACCTGTGGCCAGTGATATGACTACAGCCACTGAGTGTATGGGAAATGCTGACAAGCGTTTCTGCAAGTTGTACATCATCATCAACATTCTTGAGAAAAGATTATTTCATACTTAATTTTTTATGAAACATGAAACATGCACTTTTTGTTTTGTTTTGTTTTTGTTTTTGTTTTTGTTTTTTTTTGAGACAGAGTCTTGCTCTGTCACCCTGTCACCAGGCTGGAGTGCAGTGGCACAGTCTCAGCTCACCGTAACCTCCGCCTCCCTGGTTCAAGCGATTCTCCTGCCTCAGCCTCCCGAGTAGCTGGGACTACAGGCGCCCACCACCTCACCTGGCTAATTTTTGTATTTTTAGAAGAGACGTAATTTCACCATATTGGCCAGGCTGGGCTTGAACTCCTGGCCTTGTGATCCACCCGCCTCGGCCTCACAAAGTGCTGAGATTACAGGCATGAGCCACTGCACCCAGCCTTAAACATGCACTTTTTTTTTTTTTTTAGCTCAATGCTGCTGAAAGGGATTTGGCTTTGCACAAAGCAAAATTAGAAAAAAATTTTAAAAGTATTATTACAATAAGGTAAATACATGGGTTATACATGTATAATATATATTACACGACAAACTACTGAGGTAGCAACTGGAGAGCATTCAGACCATTCTGTCTGCGCTCCACAGTGGCACTTTGGACCTCTATTTCTCATGCGTGTTTCACATACACCAAACCTAAGACATCTCATGTTTCCCTGTGAAAGCAATGACTCCATGTCCTGGTGGCTCTACCATCTCTGAGAGGCAGAGGTTCGGGCCATGGACATTGGGGCCAGAGGGACAGCACCTATAACTTAGACCAGAAGGAGTTCATTGTCCCTGGCCGCTGGGTTCTGAGTGAAACAGACTCTCCCTCGGAGCCCTCACCTGAAATCTCTTCATCATGTGATATTGGACATGTTACTCAACCTTAACGTGCCTCAGTTTCTTCATTTGGAAAACAAGCATGATATTTTTCATCCTTAAAAAGGCATGGAGTAGCGATACATGCTACACCATGAAGAAACCTCAAAAACATAAGGTTTAGCTAAGTGAACGAAGCCAGACACAAAAGGTAACATGTGATATGCTTTCATTTCTATGACATGTCCAGAATAGGTAAATCCACAGAAACGGGAAGCAGATTGTGGTTGCCAGGGGTAAAGGAGAGGAGAATGAGGAGTCAACTGCTTAATGGGTGTTTTAGGTTGAATTATGTTCTCCCAAAAAGATGTGTTGAACTTCTAATCGTAAGTACCTCAGAATTGGCATTATTTGGAAATAGGGTTTTATGGAGGTAATCAAGTTAAAATGAGGTCACTAGCGTGGTCCCTAATCTAATATGACTGGTGTCCTTGTAAAAAGGGGAAATCTGGACAGAGACAGATGAACAGAGGCAGAGGGAAGACAAGGTGCACACACACAGAGAGAACACCATTGGGAGATGGAGGCAGAGACTGGACTGATGCCGCAGGAAGCCAGGGCTCACCACGATTGCCGTTCACACCAGAAGCCAGGAAGAGCCGAGGAAAGATTCTACTCAGAGGCTCAGGGAGCATGGCCCTACAGACACCTTGATTTCAGACTTCCAGCCTGTAGAACTGTGAGATAATATGTTTCCACTGTTTTAAGCCACTAATACAACGAATACAGGGTTTCCTTGTGGGGGTGATGAAAATATTCTGGCACCTCACAGAAGTAGTGGTTGAACAATGTTGTGAATGTATTGCATGGTGTTGAATTGTTCATTTAAATGGTTAACTTTATGTTAAGTGGATTTCAACTCAGTAAACTCATACATGTGCACACATACGTATCATATCATCTAGTGTGGTAGTGTGGTGTTGCAAGTATTCAATGAGTCAACTCATAGGAATTTACAACAGTCCCTGAGATACAGTAATCCCTCAACAAGTGTTAGTTAGTATTACTATTTTCAAGACTCTCTCTCCAAACTTCCCACCTCTAGCCATCAAATAATCAAATAGCAGCAACTAATTCCCTCAGCTGTTTTCCTTTTATGCAGAGCATTTTAGCTCTCTCCTGCCAGAGAGATAATATATAAACTTATAATATATTTTTATATATTATATATTTGTATATTATATATATTTTTATATATTATATAAATACATATTATGTATTACATATTTATATATTATATAGTAAATATTTATATATTATATATATAATTTTTATATGTTTTATATATTATATATATAAAGGGGAGGTTATTAAGTATTAATGTACAGGATCACAAGGTCCCACAATAGGCTGTCTGCAAGCTGAGGAGCAACGAGAACCAGTCTGAGTCCTAAAACTGAAGAACTTGGAGTCTGACGTTCAAGGGCAGGAAGCATCCAGCACTCACAGGAGAAAGACGTAGGCTGGGAGGCTGGGCCTGTCTCATCTCTTCACGTTTTTCTGCCTGCTTTACATTTGCTGGTAGCTGATTAGATGGTGCCCACTGGATTAAGGGTGGGTCTGCCTTCCCCAGCCCACTGACTCAAATGTTACTCTCTTTTGGCAACACCCTCACAGGCATACCCAGGATCAATATTGAATCCTTTAATCCAATCAAGTTGACACTCAATATTAACCATTACACCATGTAAGTACTAAGTCTGATATGTCTTCTCTTCACATCCACTGGCCCATCAAGTCATTTTCCCAAGAGTTTCACAGCCGCAAGATGAATGATACCCTGCTCACGGCCCAACCTTCTCCACCAGCTATTCAGAAACTAGCTTTGGCCAAATTTATAAAAATGGCAATAATTTCATCCCAACCCACTAGAGTCTGTGTGTGAAAATGAACCCATTTCACTACTACCAAAGGACAAGCAGTTTCAGTCATCCTCCTGCCACTAACGGGCCATTCTCTAGGCTGTGATGACAAAGCCAGCAAGGCCAGTTGCCCATGTGGAAATCAGACACCCAACCCAGGGCACTGGGTTCCAACTGAGTGGGTTTACTGTCCTCTACTTGGCTCATTACATAATGAAAAAACCCAAGTGGATGGACTGTTGATCTATTAAAATGGTTTAAGACCCAGAAGAACTAAGAATCAAGACTTTGATTCTAGAGAATTAAAAAACACAGAAAAATCACTTGAGAACTTGAATGTCTTCTTGCTTTTCAACCCACTCTTGAGAGTCACAGAAGAGAAAGATAGAGAGCTTTGCTAAGTGTGGAGAAAGCAGCTTTGGAGAGATCTGGTACTTTGTACAAGTGGGAAATTGATCATAGGAGGAAAGGAAAGGAAGAAATTGTACAAGGAAACCAGAGTAATAAGAAGGAAAAACTCGAGAAGACATGTTAGACCACAGCAGCCGATTTGAATCAAGCATGACATAGATTTGGGGCAGGCATTTTTGAAAAGATATGCCTCAAATTGTATTTCACAAAATTGCTGTCAATGCCCTACAACTTGTCGTAACATGCTGCATCTTCAGGAAAACTCTTTTGTATTATTAATATTTTATTGTTTTTATAGGAGTGAGTATGTAGGAGTGAAATTGTATGGGCAAGCTCTTTACCAGGCATCGAGGTGGCAGCTCAAAGGACTAGTCTGAATGATTCCATTACAAGCTAGATGAATACTTATGCCTCAGATGCTTTCTCCTTCATAAATATTTTCGCTGGTGTCTCCATGTTCTTCCCTATCCATTTAGGGATCAGTTAACCCTATAATCAAACACTATTGCTCAAGCCATGGAAACAGACAGTGTTTCGCAAACAACAGCAAAAGGAAGAGAAATACATCCAACATGCTATTCTTATCACAATATTAGCAGGTTCCTGAGGAAAGACTTCTCCTTCACTTTGATCTGCTGAGATTACCAGAAAAATAGAGGCTATACTTAGAAAGAAAAAAAGAATCCTTACTATAGAATAGGCCAAGTGAGAAATTTTATGAGTCAAACAAATAATGACGATGATAAAAAAAAATAATTAAAATAATTGCAGCCAACATTTATGGAGCACACAGGCCAGGCCTTGCACTGAGTGGTCTATGTGATTTATCTCACATAATCCTTCCAGCCACCCTATAGCGTAAATATCATTATCCCCATTTCACAGATGAACTAACTGAAACTCAGAAAACACTGCCAAGTTCATAAGCTATTAAGTGGAGCCAGCCCTCCGATTCAGGTTTATCTGATTCTAAAGTCCGTGGTGTTAATTACAATGCTCCTTGCCAAAATGAAAGTTTTCACATGCCCAAGGTAAACGCTACCAATCCCCTCCCAGTGGATGCTTACTCTTTTTGTGGAAAGATGCAATTTTTACTGCAAACAATCTGTAGCTCACATTGCTGGCATCCCAGTATGACCAGGTCTGCTGCCCTGGAACCAAGAGGTCATTTTCTTCTTCCTAACAACCTAAGCAAAGCACACTTGGTCTTTGGGCTTAAAAAAAAAAAGGCCAGGAGACATAAACAGGTGAATATAGTTATTGCAAAGACAAATAATAAAAATGGAGCCCCTGAATGTATTGGAAGGGAAAAAGGAGTGCCCTGCAGTCAAGACATAATTGCTAGAGAGCTAAAGAGAAGAACAAGAAGGGAGAGAAAAGCCAAAAAAAAAAAAAACTCAAAGCACAAAATAAAGGCAGAGAAAAGTAAATGCTTTTCTTGGATAATTAAAACTGGGGTCTTACAAGATATGAAGTTAGACGCTTGGTGAATTATATGTTTCTAATTCCTCTTCCTAAGTGCCATAGGCTAGAGACAGCCTCCCAGGTATTAATGAAAAGGCCACAGCATGGTGCCCTAAATTCACTGCGGTGTGCCAAACCTAACAAAATAAGCTCCAAAAACCCAGGAAAATGGCAACGTCAATTCCTTTGATCAGTTGATTTCTTCTTAATGGCAACTGTTCTCAAACTGACATCCCTCCCCCCACCCCCACTACCAATGCCATCACACACATGCACTGCACAGCACATACACAGAGAAGGGGACAATTCTAAGAATCTTTCCTGGGGGGGTTGCCTTGTCTTTGAAAAGTGCTTTATTACTCTTAGTCAAATGTAAAACTACATCATTGTCTCGCTGCTGAACTAAGGCCTCATGACTTGTCACACCTAGCAAGGCTGAAGCAGTTCCAACACTTAGACCGAAATGAAGGGGCAGCCCAAGACAACAGAATCCTCCTTCTGTTTTGGGGCAGCTTTTGTTTCATTCCACATTTCTCAGGCAGGAGTCCCCCCAACCTTTTTGGCACCAGGGATCGGTTTCGTGGAAGATAGTTTCTCCATGGACCAGCTGGTGGTGGGGGATGGTTTCGGGCTGATTCAAGCGCACTGCATTTATTGTATACTTTACTTCTATTATTATTACATTGTAATATAAATTGAGATAATTATACAACTCACCATAATGTAGAATCTGTGGGAGCGAGCCCTGAGCTTGTTTTCCTGCAACTAGCTGGTCCCATGTGGGGGTGACGGGAGACAGTGACAGGTCATCAGGCGTCAGATTCTCATAAGGAGCGCACACCCTAGATCTCTCGCATGCAGTAGGGTTCACCTTCCTTTGAGAATCAAATGCTGCCACCAAACTGTCAGGAGGGGAGCTCAGGGAGTAATGCAAGTGAGGCAGACTGGCTGTAAAAACAGATGAAGCCTGGCTCACCCACCTGCCCGCCACTCACCTCCTGCTGTGTGGCTCGGTTTCTAACAGGCCACGAACTTGTACCTGTTAGTGGCTTGGGCGTTGGGGATGCCCGTTCTAAGTGGATAAAGAGCAGGGGTGTTAAAGGCCAGTACCGCTTCACACCCTGTTTCCTGATGCTGGGTCTTCCTTCCTCAGAATCTTCAAATCTCTGCACTCATCTCCTTCCAAAACTTCTCTCCAACTAGGTCTAAGGCCTGCTCAGACTCTGCTGGTGGAGATGTGAATTAGTACCATCTTTGTAGAAAGCGATTTGGCAATGTGTATCAATAATATCCTCTTCTGTGAACCACACAAAAGTACAATACATACAAAGATTTATGCACAAAAATGCTAATTACAGAATCATTTAAAACTGGAAGGAAAAAATACAGTGCCCGATTATGGGAGAATGTTTGGGTAAATAATAATCTACTTATTTATGTAAAGATATTTTTGTCATTAAAAGCAATTATAATAGGCTAAAAGTAAAAAATAGCTATGAATTCATTTACAGTATAAACTCAACTATACAAAATACCACCCACAGAATGAGGGAAAATGCTACTTGTAGTTAGCTCTGGGTGGTGGAATTATGTTTATATGCACAAGAATAAAGGAAATTATATTTTTCTCTTAGGCATGTTTTCCTTTATTGTCCAAGTTTTCTACAATGAGTATTGATTTTTTTTTTTTTTTTTTTTTAGACAGAGTCTCACTCTGTCACCCAGGCTGGAGTACAGTGCCACAATCTTGGCTCACGGCAACCTCCGCCTCCTGGGTTCAAGCAATTCTCATGCCTCAGCCTCCTGAGTAGCTGGGATTACAGGCATGTGCCACCACACCCAGCTAGTTTTTGTATTTTTAGTAGAGGTGGGGTTTCACCATGTTGGCCAGGTCTCGAACTCCTGGCTTCAAACCATCCACCCAGTGCCGTGAGCCACCTTGCCTGGCCAGACTGTTGGCGTCTTTTTTTTTTTTTTTTTTTTTGAGATGTAGTCTTGCTCTGTTACCTAGGCTGAAGCGCAATGGCACTATCTCGGCTCACCGCAACTTTCGCCCCTTGGTTCAAGAGATTCTCCTGTCTCAGCTTCCCGAGTAGCTGGGATTACAGGCGTGCGCCACCGCGCCCGGCTAATTTCTTTGTATTTTTGTAGAGACAGGGTTTCACCATGTTGGCCAGGCTGATCTCGAACTCCTGACCTCAAGTGATTCAACTGCCTCGGCCTCCCAAAGTGCTGGGATTACAGGTGTGAATGGTGTCTTAAAGGCAACAAATTGCAGTATTTAAGAGTAGTCTTGAGTCAGAAGACCCCATCCCAGACACACTCTGGACTCCCCCAGAGCTGCCACTTAAGAGCTATGTGACTTTGGTCAGGCTACTTAACATCCCTAAAACCTCAGTTCCCTCAACAGTAAAATGTTGATTTTATTGATATGAGGATTAAATGGTTTAATATAGGGAAACAGTGGCACCAGGTAAATGTTCAGCAAATACCCATTTTTCTTAAACATTTATGGAGTGCCCATAGTATGCCAGGTTGAATGTCAACCTGTGGGTGGTATTTTGTATCCACCACTGTGGATACCAAGGTAACTGAAACTGGTTTCTTATTCTTGAGGGGGGAAAATAGACATGTAAAGAGATACTGTCGTTCTTCAGTATCTGTGGGTGATTGGGGCAGCATCTGTGGATACTCAAGTTCCTTAAATAAAATGGCATAGTATTTGCATATCGTCTGGGCACAGTACCCATTTATATTTTAAATTATCTCTAGATTATTTAAAATGCCTAATACAATGTAAATCGTTTCTTCTACTGTATTGTTTTTTATTTGTATTTCTCATTGTTATATTGGTTTTTTTACTGTTTGGAGGTTTGTTCCTGAATATTTTCAATCCAAGATTAGCGGAACCCATGGATGCAGAACTCACAGATACTGAGGCCAACGGTAGTCACAATTCCATGGGATAAGCTCTGCAGGGAAGAGAGAGAGGAGATTCTGCGGGAACACTGAAGAGACTCCCTAACTCTGGCAAGTCAAGAATTTTCACTGCCACTGGAATTAGAATCCCTCAAATAGTGTTAGATCCAAAGGTCACTTCATCTTCATATATTTTAAGTGACTCAGTGAGAAGTGAGTGTCTATCTGCAGGGTAACTGGCCCCATAGGAAGGAGGTGGCAGCCACCTTTGATCTTGTCTCTAGAACATTCTGTAATTTGCAGATTGCGCTCATCTGCACCATCCCAATTTATTCTCACAGGACACCTATAAGACTAGTGATTTTTCATTATGGCTTGGAGACGTAAAGTGGGCTGAAGGTCACTCAACTGAATAAAGAACAAAGATAAGACACAAACCTGGGTGCTGTGGGAGAGAACTTGACGTCAGCAGAGATGCTACTGAAAGGACTTCTCTGTCAGAAGATGCTCATGTTTTCATTCATTCCACAATTTCTACTACTGTTTTAGAAATGGGGTCACAGGAGGAAGAGGAAGGGGGAACTAAAGAAGATCTAAAAAGGGAATTGTAAGCAAGCCAAACCTATGTTTGTCTACACAGTAACATTACGATCTGAAAGATATGTTCTCTGGAAACATCCTATTTGACAAATGAATCTTCCACACTGTGATGGGGGCAAAAGGGCGTTGGTGCCCCAGTGAACTGGTAGACAGCTGGAGAAGGCCAGACAAGAGAAAGAGTTTGGACAAGCTACCCCTAAAAATTCACCCTTGATGCAGGAATTCTGGAATGAGGCACAGGCTACTTACTTCCTGACTGAAGGATCATTGATCCTATACTTCTTCATACCTCCTAACTCAGGCTTGTAACTGCTGACTACCTTTGAACCTATCATTCATCCCTGAGAGTTTCTTATGTGCACAGAGCTATTGAGAAGTAGCACTGCAGTCTAAATAAAATAGCAATGAACTTGGAGACCAGTGACCTGAGATCAAATGTAGTTCAACTATTTATTAGTTGCGTGACTTAACAAATAGCTTTCCCTTCTCTGGGCTTTAGCTTTCTCTTTCATAACATTGAAATAATAATGCCTACCTCTTAAGGTTGTTGGGAGATTAGATGAAATGCATTGTGTAATTTGAAGCACTCAGCAAAATGATTTGGCTCGTAAATAATATTACTCGCTCTTCTGAATAAAATAATGGATTCTTGGTGACACTTAAAACTACATCATCGGCCAGACGCGGTGGCTCATGCCTGTGACTCCAGCACTTTGGGAGGCCGAGGCAGGTGGATCACCTGAGGTCGAGACCAGCCTGACCAACATGGAGAAACCCCATCTACTAAAAATACCAAATTAGCCGGGCGTGGTGGCACATTCCTGTATTCCCAGCTACTCGGGAGGCTAAGGCAGGAGAATCGTTTGAACCCGGGAGGCGGAGGTTGCGGTGAGCTGAGATGACGCCTTCGCACTCCGGCCCGGACAACAAGAATGAAACTCTGTCCCCCCGCCAAAAGAAAAAAAAAGAAAGAAAGAAAGAAAAAACTACGTAATCAGCATCGCAGATGAGTCATGTGTCAAGGGTTACATGTTCCTGGCTGCTCAGCACAAGCTAGTCAGTTGGATCATTGCGAAAGCCACTAACAGACATTTTCCACTGGAATTGGCATTACCATAAAAGGAAGAGTTTCCTTTTTATTCAACTCCCATGGCCTTCACCCAACTAGATGGATTAATCCACTGTTTTGAACATCTAGGTCAATAATTATCGTCATAGAAAATTGAAAGCTGCCATAGGATAAAAATAAATCTCTACTAAAACCTACATTTCTGTATAGAATCTGTGATCCTGTGAATTGCTCTTGATCAACACATTCTTCCATTGCCAAAATGGGCCTTCTTCATACAATAACAGCCAAGCAGACGCTTAACGATTTCACCAACCATGATTCTGTGAAGTGATTGTCATGAGTGATGAAATATGATTAGCAAATTACAGCTCTGGTGTTTTATTTTAAGAGAATATAAAAAAAAATGAATGGATTGAGCTGTTTTGCATTTTTCAGTGGAATCATTTAAAAGGAGTGGGTAATGGAGAACTCAACACTGATGGCTAAAAGAAAAGGCACAAATAATTTTGCCACTTCACAACCTATCAACATAATTCATCTTTGTCTCCTGTCCTGAACTGTTGTGTAATGTTGCTGCTACGTGGTTAAACAGCTGCTATTTATTTCTGGCATCTTTAATTTAATTCTGGATAAACTGACCTGAAATTTTAAAAAGTTATTATATATCTTTCTTTCCCTTTTTTTTTTTTTTTTTCCTTGAGGTGGAGTTTGTTCTTGTCTGCCAGGCTGGAGCGCAATGGCACAATCATGGCTCACTGCAACCTCTGCCTCCCAGGTTCAAGCAATTCTCCTGCCTCAGCCTCCCGAGTCGCTGGGATTACAAGCGCCTACCACAATGCCCAGCTAATCTTTTTTTGCGTGTGTATTTTTAGTAGAGACTGGGTTTTGCCATGTTGGCCAGGCTGGTCTTGAACTCCTGACCTCAGGTGATCTGCCCGCCTTGGTTGCCCTCCCAAAGTGCTGGGATTACAGGCATGAGCCGCCACACCCGGCCAATTATTCTATATCTAAATGTGTAAAAATGACAGCCTCATCATGAAGTTTCACATTGTGTTTTCTTTGTAAATTAGGTCACTTATAACAATATCTCTGGGACTTGAGCAATGAACTAAACTCCTCCTGTAGGTACAGGATGTTCCCTGTCTTAAATCACATCTGCTTTACAATGAACTATATTGTTCAGGGTTCTTGGAAATCCTGTCCAAAATAAAGATGTGTTTCTACTTTCAAATATCTTATATTGATAACAATAGTGCTTTGGAATTGCTAACTTTTTTATGTCTTCAAATCCTAGGCTTATCATTGTTATATCTCTCCCACAGAGTTGGCAGTCAAGCAAAATTCCATACAGCCTCTTTTATTTTCCCATTGATACCACTATAAAATTAGAGGCACATTCCTATGGAAATAAAGTTGGCTGTGAAATGTAATTTGAAAATACGTTTAAGAATGCAGCATGCATTTTAAGCACATATTTCAAAAAGTAAAGATAATTTTTGTTAAATAATATATTCAAAATAGCTATACAATAAGGGAGAGAGTACTGGACTTGGGCTTAAATGCAGGCTCTACTGTTTACCAGACATGAGATTCTGAGCAAGTCGTTTACTCTTGCAGAGGTAAAATATTTTTAAAAAATAAAACTAAGAATGTTTACTTTATAAGCACAAGGATTAAGGGACCCAGTAATACAATATCTGATCTATAATATGGATTTAGTAAAGATTACTTAAATTTAATAAATGATGAAAAATAAACTTCAAAAATAAAGTGCTGAAGCTACCATTTGGCAGTTTTTTACATGAAATGCTAGCACGGATAAAAAATACAAAATGGTTTTGAGTTTCTGAATATTTTCAGTTACAAGTCTCACTTTGTCCATACTTTTCAAAATCTTCATTGATAGATTCCAAATTATACATATCATCCAAAAGTATACAAAATTAAATATTTCAGAAAAACATAATACTGATGATGAAAGTTTTTCATGATTATTGAATTGATAATTTTTGAGCCTGGATTCAAACCCAGGTCCAGTTAGGGTGACTATCCATCCTGCTTTGCCTGAAACTGCCCCAGTTTATGCCTCTCATCCTGGCATAAGTATTCATTGTGCCCCTTTCACTCTCAAACTGTCTCTGTGTGGATGACAAACATGTGGCCCTTCAACCCATAAACCTACCTCTAAAAGAGAATCCATTACCTACCATCGGTTTAAAGTCCTCCATCTCTGTTTCTCTTCATTATCAGTTATTCTTAGAAAGTATTAGTTTCTTTTTTGCAATTTATTTTACTTTTCTGTCTTATTTTACCAACTGAATTTTTGTAGAAACATCCCTCCCAAGTGTGTTAAATTTCGTATTTGAAATTAGACTGCATAGTTTTTTGTCTTAAATATAAATTTAAGAAAAATTTATATATATTTATATTACATATTATTATATTATATATTTATATATTACACATATAACCTAATTATATATTACATATATAATCTAATGATATAATATATATAATTATATATTATATATAATTATATATTATATGTAATTATATAATGTAATTAGACAGTTATAATTATATATAATTATATAATATAATATGCATTATATAATTATATATTATATATAATATATGAGATATATATTATAGATCATATTGTATTATATTACTTATATAACACATAATATAATATACAGAAGATATTACATATTAAATATATATTATATTGTATATTATATTTTTATATTATAATATATTCTATTTATGTATATAGAATATAATGTATATGTATATATAATGTTATGTATATTCTATATACATAAATAGAATATATTATAATATAAAAATATAATATACAATATAATATATATTTAATATGTAATATCTTCTATATATTATAACATTATATTCTATATCAATATATTCTATATATTATATAATATATTCTATATCTATATAATATATTCTATATATTATAACATTATATTCTATAACATAGAATATAACGTTATATTCTATAATTTTTGAGCCTGGATTCAAACCCAAGTCCAGTTGGGGTGACTACACTAATATAAAATATAGAATTTTATGTTACCAAGAATGTGTACTAGTGAGTCAAAATGAAACTAGAGTAGTAATGCTACCTTTTAAAAACTTTCACGAACAAGGTGATTGTGTTTGAATTCTGTTCTGTAAATCTCTTAAAATCACTTAAATGTGAGCGTAGATGCAGAAGGAAACATTCAAACAAGTGGAGTTTAGTAAAATTTCACTAGTTTGAAATCCAACATTTTGGAATTTGAGATCATTTAGACAGGATCTGAATTTAAGTTCACCCTTTCTTAAGAAGTCATTTCTTTCTGACAGTGTAAAGAAATATTTTAAATAAGATTTTAGAGCCAAATATTTAAGAGATCAAACTCAATATTGTAAAAATTTACAAAAGAAAAAGACACGACTTAGCCCAATTTAATTTATAGCATGAATTTGAAAGTTATTTGATTATCTATTACACAAGTCTGTAATTCAGACTGTTCCTTGAATTAGAAGGTCTACTGAGACGCGAGGGTAAACTCCATAGTTTAGCTATTCCACACCCATCTCCACTTACTTCTCTCTTGCAAAGCAAAGACATGCTTCCCGCTTGCTTTACAGCTAGTCATGACCAGGTCTTACCCAAGTCACTGGAGGGGAGAAAGGGAAAGGGAAGGGTACTGGGTCTTTTGAGATTTGCTTTCATGATAAAGGAAACAGACATGGCTGGTGCTGCCTGTTCCCCGCACTGCCTGCCTTGAACGTTTGGAGCTGCGACTGCCATATTGCAAACATGAAGGAAGGGCCAAGAGCACTGCAGAGACTCCAACTCTGATAACATAGAACAGATAAACCAATACCAGCCGCTGCCTCCCTCCAAACTCTCCCTACAGGAGAAAAATAAACCCTTATTTGTTTAAGCTACTGTGGGCAGGATTTTCTGTTGCTTGGGACCAAATGCATTCTGAACTAACACAACAGCTTAGTGGGGCCAGGTTTCGATGTGATGTTGGCACCTACAGAGGAGAAGCTAAGGCAAACCCACTTACAGACTGCAAGCCGGCACCTTCTGTCAGAGCCTAGATGGAAGTAACACTGACTCTAGAGTAGACTCCAGCACAGGCAGACAAGCACAGGGCAAGGGCCTCGGCACTAGCAAAGGTCAAGAATTAAGCAGCAAGAAACCTTGCCGAGATGAGCCTGTTTTATTTTAAACTGATGTTTTGCATCCTGCTAAGTGATGTGGTTTCTTTCCAGTATTAAAATAAGAAACAGTTCCTCCTGAATCGATTTTGCCTTTTTATTTTATTTCAGTTTTAATTTTGAAGTAAATATTCCCAGAACCTCAGGCAAAGCTATATTCAAATATGAATGTTGAATCTGTTCCAGATGTAATTTTTTTAAATTATGAACTGCTATTTAATGGAGTAGCAGGTTCTAGAGTTGGAATGCCTTGTCCTCAAGCCTACCTCTAAACACATACCAATGCTATGAACCTGGACTTGAATTTCTGTGCCTTAGTTTTCTCATCTGTAAAATGGGAGGAAACAGAGAACCACCCTAATAAAGTAATTGTGATAAATAACTAAGATGTACACTATTGAAAACAGTAAATGGACAGTGCTGAGAACAGTGCATGGAGCACTAACCACTTGATAAATATTAGGCATGATTATGGGTATTTAAAAGTCCATTCTACTTATATACGAACACATATAGACTATGCATATACATATGTGTTTATATGTATACAATCATTTATATTTTACTTTATATTCTCAAGTAAAACATGGAATAATTTTGAAATTTCATCATCTAATCCTTTAGATGCCCCAAATGTAAACCCAAGCAACCCCCTAGCGAATGAGTTGTCCTTAATCTCTTCTGCCTCTATTTTTTAAGTTCTGTGTCTATCCTCATTTGGTTAAGATTTGTGAGACGGAACTCTGAAAACCATTTACCCTTATTTTCATGGAACCTTGAAAGAATACAGACCCTTGGTTAAAAGTCCTCTCAAGCAAGCCTTCTTCAGCATCAACTGTTAGTACTTCTCCATACCACCAATTAGCAAACATATGTTTTGCATTTTGTTTGGTTGATTTTTGCCTTTTCATCCTTACTCGACTTGCAAAATTGTAGCCTATGTCTGTTTCTGGGAGTCTTCATCTGGTAAGAATGGGAATTCTTACCATTTCCATGTTTCTTGTTTGTTTTGTTTTGTTTTTGAGGTGGAGTCTCACTCTGTTGCCCAGGCTAGAGTGCAATGGTGTGATCTCGGCTCACTGCAACCTCCCCTTCCCAGGTTCAAGCAATTCTCCTGCCTCAGCCTCCCAAGTTGCTGGGATTACAGGTGCCCACCACAATGCCCGGCTAATTTTTGTATTTTTAGTAGAGACAGAGTTTCACCATGTTGGTCAGGCTGGTCTTGAACTCCTGACCTCAGCTGATCCACCCGCCTCAGCCTCCCAAAGTGCTGAGATTACAGGCATGAGCCACCGCGCCCAACCATTTCCATGTTTAAATGCATGAACTGTTCTTTTGCACATCCCAGCCACTTGCCTTTCCACATATTTTACATATTGTTGTTTTGTCTTTAGAGCACCTAAGAATTCCCAGTTTTTCTTTCCTTTGGTGAAAATGGCTTCTCCTTCCCCATTCATAACAGCTTGTTCCAAATAGGCAGCACCCCTCCACCTCCTCTCCCCACCAACGTGCCACCCGGTGTTTCAGGCTTCCTGAAGCCTGCCGTGTCTGCCCAGCTCCTTCTTGCATCCCAGCGTTTAGAATCCTGAGTGCTTCCACTGCACGATCGCTATCTTCCAAATTGCCTTCCTGTGCTGCCGACTCCCCCGGACTCCTCAGCCGTGGTCAGTGTCGGGTCTAAAAGACCTGTCCCCTTGCTGGTTTCCCTATCTCCCACATTAAAAAGTTGTCATCCTCACATTTCACTTGTCAGCAACATGATGCATGAATCAGATATTTCCTTTTACTCTTTCATCTTTGCAGCACGTTAAGAATTAGTGTCTAATGACACAGAGGTGAAAAGTTAATGGAAATTTAATTGAAAAAACTACCATCCCAGCAGGAATTGAACCTGGTGGCCTCAGCACAGGAGGCAGATATTTCATCCACTAGGCTTCGGAGTTTGGTTTAGCATATAGGATATAGGTATCATTTTGGTAAACAGATAATTCCCATATTTTCCCAGCATTACTTTGGTCAACAGAATGAAGAAAAGAGTGGATTCCAATTTAAATGTCAGGGCTATCTACTTTAAGGATTCTGAACAGGGGAATTTTAATGAAAATAGGATTTAATTTCCTGTAAATGTTTGAGTTCTTCAACCCTAATATATAGAAATAATGAATATTTATGCATGTGAAACACTTCTTCTCAGCAGCATTTAGTTAGACATACCCAAAGGAACTCCGGGAGAATTTTTTCAGGTATAATGAGTTACACCTCAGATTTTTCTAGAGAAAATTACAGTACCTACTTTCGTTCCTTTCTTTCACATGGTTCACCAGAAGCCTAAGTCATATGGAGAAATGTACACAAGGTATACAGTTACAATGATTCAACAGAGTAGAAGCCTGCAGGAATTTAGACCATTGGCCTGTCATGATGTGTTTTTATTTTAAAAATAAATTAAGCTTAACCAAGGTCTTATATCCAGATTAGCCTGGAGTTTTCACTCAATCTGCGATACTTAAGATAGATGAGGTTTCCTTAGCGAAGTGGGAGCCTTCTAGTGTTCCAGAACATGGCAAGGTTGGAAGGGATTATTTACCTTCAACCCTGTGTTTGCTCACAGTACTTTGCTATTTACTTGTGCCTAGGTAAGTGGCCATATGCATTGCAACATGTAACTTTAACTAAATTAACTCTCAAATCATAAAAAAAAAAAAAAAAAAAAAAAAAAAAAAACTGTAAAAGAGTCACAGAGGCCAAGCGCAGTGGCTCAGGCCTATAATCCCAGCACTTTGGGAGGCCGAGGCAGGCGGATCAGCTGAGGTCAGGAGTTCAAGACCAGCCTGATCAAACATGGTGAAACCCCATCTCTACTAAAAATACAAAAAAAAACTGGCTGGGTGTGGTGGCAGGCACCTATAATTCCAGCTACTTGGGAGGCTGAGGCAGGAGAATCGCTTGAACTTGGGAGGCAGAGGTTTCAGTGAGCCGAGATCATGCCATTGCACTCCAGCCTGGGCAACAAGAGTGAAACTCCGTCTCAAAAAAAAAAAAGATTCACAGAAAGAAACCACATGTCCAAAATACTGCAAGTACTACAAACCCAAGCAAACAATGAGAAAATGGCAAGGCCAACACTTCTCACACACTCAGACAAATTCCTTATCACTTATGTTTAAAAAGGCAGGAAAAGATATAAAACACTGAAGATTTTACTTTCCAAACGTCAGCCAATAAAAAAACTCTCTAATTAAAAAAAAAAAACTTACATAAAATTAGCCATGCGTGATAGCATGTGCCTGTAATCCCATCCACTCGGAAGGCTGAAGCATGAGAATCCTTTGAACCCAGGAGGCGGAGGTTGTGGTGAGCTGAGATCGCATTACTGCACTCCAGACTGGGAAACACAGCGAGATCCTGTCTCAAAATAATAATAATAATAATAATAATAATAATAAAACGTATTTAAAATAAGGACTTATACTCACAATAGTTAATAATGAACCTTGCATTAAGTATCTATTGTGACCTGAGATATAAGCTAGTGATGGTATGAAATCATCAACTAGCAAAACATCAAAAGAGAAGCATACGGAACGTGAAAGCAATTACATACAGTGTTTCTATGCTTAAAGTCATATGATATCCAATCAAGGATTTACGAAACTTTACTAAGCTTAATGATAAAAATAATACATATGGTTTTTGAATTGTTAATAAAAATTACATTTCTATTTTTATTTCATCTCCATTCATTATATTAAGACAATATGCTAAAATAGAGTCCTAAGATGTTGGATCAAAACAGTTTCTAGGTTTCTTCTCTATGGAGGATGTAGTAGCAGAAATCTTTTTTCAGGAATCTGAGTCTTTTAATTTTTCCTAATGACTTGTCTAAGAACTCAGTACTGGCTGGGAGCAGTGGCTCATGCCTGTAATCCCAGTACTTTGGGAGGCTGTGGCAGGCAGATCACTTGAGGTCAGGAGTTTGAGACCAGCCTGGCCAACATAGTGAAACCCTGTCTCTACCAAAAATACAAAAATTAGCTGGGCATTGTGGTGTGCCCCTGTAGTCCTAGCTACTAGGGAGGCTGAGGCATAAGAATCTCTTGAACCTGGGAGGCGCAAGTTGCAGTGAGCTGAGATCACACCACTGCACTCCAGCCTGGGCAACAGAGCAAGACTCCGTCTCAAAAACAAACAAACAGCTGGGCGCAGTGGCTCAAGCCTGTAATCCCAGCACTTTGGAAGGCCGAGACGGGTGGATCACGAGGTCAGGAGATCGAGACCATCCTGGCGAACACGGTGAAACCCCGTCTCTACTAAAAAAAATACAAAAAACTAGCCGGGCGAGATGGCGGGCGCCTGTAGTCCCAGTTACTTGGGAGGCTGAGGCAGGAGAATGGCGTAAACCCGGGAGGCGGAGCTTGCAGTGAGCTGAGATCCGGCCACTGCACTCCAGCTCGGGCGACAGAGAGAGACTCCGTCTCAAAACAAACAAACAAACAAACAAACAAACAAATAAACAACTCAGCACTACATTCGCTATTCATGCCTTTAGATCTATATATAAATCCCTTGCCTTTCTTGATAGCCCATCCATTTGGTTTAGCAGTTAACAGTATATCTAGAATCAGGCAGGCCTATGTGGAATCTCTGCTCTACCATTTGCTAGCTGGATGACTTTGGAAAGTTATAAACTCTCTGAACTTCAGTTTCCTCATTCGCAAAATAGAAATAACAATACCCATCTACAGACCAAAACAAAGCACGTAAAGCCCTTGGCACAGTGCTCAGGTATGTGATAGGAACCCATTAAATGTCAGCTATGATTGCCAGTATTATTATTATTATCATTGTCATCCACCTTCAGGCAGTCAGCTTTCCAGCTACATTGAAGCCCTCACCATCTCCTTACCTGCTTTCGATCACTCATCCTGAACACCTTTCTCTCAGCTATACATGGTCAAATACTGTCTGTGCTTTCCTATCCATTTATTTATTTATTTAGACAGGGTCTTGCACTGTCGCCCAGGCTGGAGTGCAGTGGCACAATCTTGGCTCACTGCAGCCTTGACTTCCTGGGCTCAAGCTATCCTCCCACCTCTGCCTCCCAAGTAACTGGGGCTACAGGCACATGCCACCACACCCAGCTAATTTTGTTTATTGTTTGTAGAGTCAATGCCTCACTATGTTCCCCAGACTGCTCTCGAACTCCTGGACTCAAGTAATCCTCCTGCCTCAGCCTCTGAAAGTGCTGGGATTACACATGTGAGCCACTGCACCCGGCCCTGTCCTCTCAGCTCACTGCAACCTCTGCCTCCCAGGTTCAAACAGTCCTCCCACTTCAGTCTCCCAAGTAACTGGGACTACAGGCATGCACTACCATGCCCGGCTAATTTTTGTATTTTTGTAGAGACGGGGTTTCACCGTGTTGCCCAGGGTGGTCTCGAACTCCTAAGCTCAGGCAATCCACCCGCCTCAGCTCCCTAAAGTGCTAGAATTACAGGAGTGAGCCAGCTTGCCCAGCCCCTGTCCATTTTAAATACTACCTGCTCTATTAAGTCTTCTCCAATACTGCCAAGCCAGAAGCAACTTTCTCCTCCACATGCAAATAACACTTTATTTGCATACCTTCTGTGGAGCTTATTGTTTTTTGTGTATAACATATGCAACATACATATGAATCATTGGCCTATAGGTTGTACTCCTTCCTAGAGAGTTTCCTGAGGATGTGGATCACTTTCTATTCATATGTGTCCTTTCCAAAGTGTTCAGCATTGAGCCTTGCCCTTTGTGACAATCAATAAATATGAGTCGAATTCATTAATTAATATTTCTGCCCACTCAGTGCAAAACGTTTGCTCTATGGCAAAGGACAGGCAATGAGGAGGGTCATGGGGTAATCAATATCTCAATCTTCGTGTCCCCAATCCCTGTCACATGTTACAGAAAATAAAGTGATACAATGTTTACTTAGACGTGAGTGTGGAACTTCCTTCCCTTTTCCCTCCCTGCCATTAACTTGGCAGTCTTGAGGAAGTCATTACCCATTCTAGGCGGCAGCGACCTCATGGATGAAAATAGGAAGTTGGGTCAAATATCTAAGGACTCTTCTGTTTGTAAAATCCAGCATCTCATACTTCAGACAATGTCTTACTCCCTGATATGGTTTGGATGTCTGCCCCCTCCAAATCTCAAGTTGACCTCCAACGCGGGAGGTGGGGTCTGGTGGGAGGTATTGAATCATGGGGGCAGACTGCTTATGGCTTAGCACCATACCCTTGGGGATGAGTGAGTTCTCGCTCTGAGTTCACAAGAGAACTGATTATTTAAAAGAGTGTGGCACTTCCCCTCTCTTTCTCTTGCTCCCACTCCCATCATATGACACACCTGTTCCTTTTCACCTTCCACCATGATTGAAAGCCTCCTGAGGCCTCACTAGAAGTCAAGCAGATGCCAGTACCATGCTTCCAGTACAGTCTGCAGAACCATGAGCCAATTAAATCTCTTTTATTTAAAAGCTACCCAGTTTCAGGCATTCCTTTATAGCAATGCAAAATGGACTCGCACACACACACAGAGACAAACGTTTGTAGGAGGGAGCTGAAGCATCAAAGCCACTGAGAGAACAAGTGGGATCCAAGAGTCAAGGTTGATTCCAGGAAACAATAGAAAGATGTACATGAGGAGCAAAGGGTTGGTTAAATGTGAAGTCAGACCTAGGGGAAAACCCATCAGGCCAAGAACAAGATCCCCAATGGATGCTGGAACATGAATGGGCATTAGTCAGGGTTAGGCAAAAACAAACAGCAACAACAACAAAACATAGTCCACATCAGCTAGTTCAACCAAGAAAATTTAATATGGGGCTCTTGCTGCAAAGGTATCAAAAAAAGATAAGCGTGTGAGGTAATGCATATGTTAATTAGCTTGATTTAGCCATTCCACAATGCATACAAATATTAAAACATCATGTTGTATGCCATAAATACATATGAGTTTTATTTGTCAATTTTAATTTTTTAAACACACACACATACACACACACACAAAACCCAAATGAGATTGTAAGGCAGCCCATAGATTGGCGATGTCAAAAAGTCACAACTTGTTCTAGGACTAAGGAAATAAAGGCAGAAGTTGATGTTACCCATGCCCACATCTGGGCTGGTCCAGCAGGAGGGATTGTTCCGTAACAGCTAGAACCACAGATGAGACTCAGCTACCCACAAATACACTCTCCCAAGCAGGAAACAAGAGGGATAAATACCTTGCCTTCTCCCATTTTCCTACCTTCCTATGACTCTCATGGCCAAACCCACCTGTAAAACCCTTGGCAAGACTGTTTGGGAATGCGGTCTATAGGGGTTAGCTTCATGAAGTAAAAAACAGCAGGGGAAATCAGAAAAAGCTCAGAGAGAAAATAAACAACTAACCAACCCAGAGGGTGTTGGTGGTAGCTTCCGAGAGGATTTTTTTCCGGAATGGGATTTTTTTTTTTTTTTTTTTGAGACAAAGTCTCACTTTGTCGCCCCAGATGGAGTGCAGTGGGGCAATCTCGGCTTACTGCAACCTCCGCCTCAAGGGTTCAAGCGATTCTCCTGTCTCCGCCTCCTGAGTAGCTGGGATTACAGACATGTGCCACCACGCCAGGCTAATATTTGTATTTTCAGTAGAGGTGGGATTTCACCATGTTGGCCAAGCTGGTCTCAAACTCCTGACCTCAAGTGATCCACCCGCCTCAGCCTCCCAAAGTGCTGGGATTACAGGTGTGAGCCACCGTAGGCATGCATGGGGCCTGCTGGTCTGGGACTTCTTTGAGGTTCCCGCCCCCAGCTGCTGCCATCACACCTTGCTGTCAAGTATGGATGCCTTGGGGGTAACTAAGAAGAGGTGTGCTGACAAATGGCTGGGCCGGATAAAATGGAGTTTAGATGTAAAGACTCTGTTATATATACACTCAGTTGTGTAAATTCAAGAATTCTCCCCAAGATGCTTTTTAATGTGTTAAATTTACTTGTAAGTAGTGCTTTTCTGGCTTAGTGCATCCCAGACTAGAATATTAGCCTTGTTTTTCCAAAAGGACATTGAGTTCATTGGCTTAAACAGTTTAACACCCCCATGTAAACTATTAATTTAGCTTTAACAGTAAAACCATATTCCAAAAGAAATATAAAGTCCAACAGTGTTTTCCTGCTGAGTACTGAAAAACAAGCTTCCTTTTTTTCTTTTCCTTTTCTTATTTTTCATAACAACATTCATTGACTTACAGCTGTCATTTGTGAAACATACAGTAAAATGACACCAGATGCATATTTAAGTTATACAAATTTAACTATGTATATTGCAGGGAGAAAAACAGAGAGAGAAGCACACAGGGTCAGCATAAGGAGAGAGAGGAGAGGGAAGAAATTTTCCAGTTACGTGGCGATTCTACCAGCCATTTCACTTAGTGAGCAAATGTACCCGAGTGGGCAGGAGATGTGAGATGTGAATCTATTCTGCCCTGAATCAATTTTTGTTCCTGCTTATCTCTCAGAGCTTCTTGCCAAAATACTAATGTTTAAGGATATGGCCCTGGAAAATTACATACTCCTGACATAGTCTTAACTATGGTATATTTTTGTGTACACCAATAGAGTAAACTATGCAAGTTGCACAAAATGGGCAAATTAAGACTTCTTAAGAGTGAATTTTAAAAAATATAATAGATTCTCACCTTCCATGCTGACTTTAGAACCTAAACCTCCCATAGGGTGCCATTCCACTGCATATACACTGGGATTGAAAATTCAACTAAGAGGTTGGCAATGGAGCAGGACAGGGAAAAAGAAGCTTCACAGTCTTCCAAGACAAAAGTACTAGCCTTAGCCTCAAAGAGCGAGAGAGGAAGAGATAGAAAGAGAGAGAACACTGCTGAAAATTAGTATAGGTACAGAATTTATCCTCATAGGCTATCCCCAGAATGGTACTGCTTCGAGATTTGTCATTATGACTCAACCAGTTACTTCCTTTTCCTGTGCCTCAGTCGCCTCTCTTGTAAAATGGGAGCATAATATTTCCCTCTTATTTATCATCCCAAAAGAATATATAGTGATTCGATATAATTAGTAGGTGATCCATTCTCTGATGCTGAAGTGATTGACCTTCTAGAGAATCCAAGAAGACAGACAATCTTTCTTTTCCAACATGGAGTCTTGCTCTGTTGCCCAGGCTGGAGTGTCATGGTGCGATCTCGGCTTACTGCAACCTCTGCTTCCCAAGCTCAAGCAGTTCTCCTGCCTCAGCCTCCCTAGTACCTGGGATTACAGACACATGCCACCACACCTGGCTAATTTTTGTATTTTTAGGGGAGACAGGGTTTTACCATGTTGGTCAGGCTGGTCTCAAACTCCTGACCTCATGGCCTGCCTGCCTCGGCCTCCCAAAGTGCTGGGATTACAGGTGTGAGACAACATGCCCGGCCCCCCAATTTTTTATTGAAATAACCCATCCTGGGTCTATTCATGTCAAAGATGGCCAAACTTGGAGGTGTTGGAACAATTACAATAGTACAACTGTCACTTTGAACAACGACGACAAAATCATCGTGATACTCTTAATCAGATATATTGGGAGAAAAAAATTCCCAAGCTTAATCCAAATCTAAAAGGCTTCGTTTGATCTGCATCAGCTTTCTAATCTGAATTGTGTAATAACCCAACTACATAAACAAACAACCTAACTGGGAAAATCTCATGTGAGCTCCCACAGTCTGAAAAGCTGCCATCACTAATAAGCATTACTGCACTCACTCTCCCTAAACTCTCCACCCCCTGCTGCGCTCCACAGTGCAGCTCTCTCTAACATGCCAGGTCAATGCTGAGAAGGAACTTAAACCACAAAGGACCAAAAAGCAAATATTTTTGCCCAGAGCTAATGTAGCAAATTACATGCAAGACCTAAACTGCAAGAACCTTTTAAATGGCACGAGCCTACACAAACACATGGTATCCAGTTTGCCAAGGGTTGAAAACTAAATTAAATCTCAGTTGAGTTCTACTGGACGATTTATAGAACAGTTAAAAGACCAGGGATCTGGTCTTGGCAGGACCACTTGTGTACATGGTCTTCCAGGTAAGTAATTTCTCTCATTGGGCTTCTGTTTGTTTGTCTATGATGCCAACATTCTTCTTGGAGTGCAGAGGAATGGTGAGAGTGCAGCAGGGTGCTCAGAGCTCCATGCAAGACAGGTGTCTATGCACCACGAGAATTTCATCCAGAATGTCTTCTGTCAAGTGCTTAGTTACCCTAACTGGTCTGCCCTGTATGGCAAAAGGGCACAAGTAGGATCTGAAGCCAAGTCCTCCTTTGGCCTTGAGCAGAGCCACGTCGGACTAGAGGGAGCTGCTGCTTCTTCACACATGGGTGCTATCTGCCCTCCTTGCACAGAAGGTTCATCAGCTCTGAGGAGGTGACATTTTCGAATTCCCTTATGGATACCAAATGATGACCTGAGCCTTAGCCAGGAAGGAAGCAACTGTCAGAACTGATGCCATTTGCAAAATGCCAGATGAGAGAAGTGTTTGCAAACAGAGCTGGTTTGAAGAGAATCACAGCCAGGATGAACATTTGTGGTCAGAAGCAGGAAGCAGGCAGACATATTGGATTGAGAACTGCCTTTGCACCCCAGCTACATTACCTCACATTTGACTGGCATCTCCATTCCCTGCCTCTTTCCTTGTGGCTGCATCCCCAAGAAGTTGTGAAGAAGAAACTGAGGAAGGTTATTTAGAGAAAATAATTGCAGTAGGGAAACTGGCCATGGCAGTGTTGCATAAGGAAGCCTTGGACTTAATCAACTGCATCTGCCTTTGTTTTGCTCACACACTCAGTTGGACACCAGATAGCAGTGGTGCTTATTTTTTGAGCACTTGCAGGAAAACGTATTTTTTTAAGTTAACGTGTGCCATCAGTTCTGCATCATTTTCATTTCTGACCTTCCTTATGCTACGATTTGAAGCAGTATTTCAACTAGGCATTTTTATCCTTGTCTATCAGTAGGGAGATGAGATATTGTCAATGATTGCTCACACACTTTCAAGGATCCTGTGGCTTCAAATGTCACCCTGAAACACCATGCTAGTAGACTATCCCCCAGCGCCTGGGAAGAGCTGCAGGAAACTGGTCACCAAAAGAAGGCTCGGTGGCCGAATCCAAATTCAAGTGCAGAAGGCTGGCAACACAAAGCCCTCAATGCAGATAGTACATGCTGGCCAGACAGAAACAGGCATCCCAAAAACCATTCACAGCTACTGACCAACTACTTTTTTGAAATTTCCATGGATTCTGAATGTTTCCAAGTTGGGGAGGGTGAGGAGGATGTGGAAGAGACAAACGGAGTATATTCCTCACTCCCTGATATAAACCATTACCAGAAAATTAGTGTTTGGAATTATCCCTCTACCAATGAGTCATTTTTGTTATCTTTACTCTTTTCTGTATTTTTCCTAATTTTCTACAAGCCATGAGTCAGTTCTAATAAATAGGAAGAAGGGAAACTCTCTTGTTATCTAAACTTACTTGATTCCTAGGTTCTGATGGTGAGTGTTTGGGCAATGGGTTTGGAGAGGAAGAAATCTATTTGGCTCCTGAGTTTCAGAAAACAAAAATTGAGATTTCAGAGAGCGCTGGGTTTATCTGAATCCACTTGCCTCCTGACTTCTGAGGGGAAGACTTTGGATGGCAAGGTCAAATACCAAGAGATACCTATATGAAACTTTTAATAAATAACCCTTTTCCTCCCCTTGCTACATAGAAGCACCAAAATTATACCTCAGTAAACAGTTTTGCAACATCCACGTCTGGCAAAATGTATACCAAAGAACTTTTAAATGCCAAAACTTCACATTCATTTTGGCTGCTTTTTAAAGTCAGGAAGCCTCCACGGTTCCTCATAGAAGCAAAGAAATGGAGGACAACCCAGATAAGACGAGTTTCTTTGTCAAATTCACACAATGGAAAGGCTTAAGTTAAGATTATTTTTTAAGTAAACCTGTGTTCTTTCAAAGACTCTGCCAGTGAAGTAAGGCCAAAAGATTCAAGCAAATATGAAGCATGAATTCTCAGCCTCAGCCCACAAAGTCTTTTCTTGTGTTTCAGACAAATTAAATTAGAGAAAACGGAGTCCTGGCCAGACCTCTATGCCCTATGCCAAGGAACTGGAACTTGTCAAGGAACTAGGAACTTGAACTTCACCCGACATACAATACTAAAGAGGAAATATCATGGCTGTCAAATGAACAAAGTGTTGGTAACATACCTCAAGAAAAAGATGTAACCAGAGAAGCAAAATGTTGTATATAAAAAGTGAAAGGTGAGATCAGGCCTCTTGGAGAATTTTTTTTTTTCCTTTCTTTAATATCTTCCAAATATATCTGAACTTGTTTCCTACTTGGACTCACTTAATTTCCCCTGATGTACTTCACAGATGTGAGCTGTGCTTGGGAACAGACTCAGAGACTGTGTGGCTTTGACACAGACATCAGCCGTGTGCAGCTCCCCCGCAGTTTCCCACAGCTTCACTGTCATCCACTCTCATGTCCCTTCATAGTGCTACCCACTTCCCGCCCAGTAAAGGGCTGCATTACTCAGCACACAGCGACCCCTGACTCAGTCGATGTGGGAGGAGATCGTCATCAAGGCTGATGTGAGTCTAAGAAAGAAACATCCTGACTGGCCTAAGAAGACCATCGGGACTTGCCAAGTGGGCCCAACTCATGGGGTTCATTCCCTCTTCTCTTATTGTGTTTAAAAGTGGTATAATTAGCAACTTGTTGAAAATGCTGGCTTACTTCCAGTTACCAGGGCTCAGCACGCCTTACTCCCAATCATTGGTCCAAGCAGACGTGTTTACTAAGTGAGTAGGGGATGAGAAAGAGAAAGGAGAGATGTGAGGGAAACAGAGCACGTCACAATGAAACACACGAACTCCTGGGAAATTCTCATTTTAACACAACTGTAGTTCTCGTGTGTTGGAACCTAATGTTTACCTTCACAACAGCATCAGAAAGGCACTGTTATCAGATGAGAAAACCAAGGGTAAAAGATTAGGGAATTTGCCCAAGGTCTCACAGTTAGGAAATGAGGGAGCTGAGTTTCCAAACTAAGCCTAATCCCTGCTCTTTTGACCTCTATAAAATCTATCAGAATATTAACCAAAGGGTGTTTAATAAAAAGAGTTTGGACAGAGAACAAAGAAAACCCAGAGGTATTTGGAGAATGGTGTGTTCCAAGATCTTCTAAGTTAGCTATCTCATCATTGTCATGTTACTCGTGCTACTGCTGACAACCTAGCTTCCTGTCTATAAAGAAGTATCAAAGAAAATACTTAATATTCTGCTTTATTCTCAAATACTCTCCTTCCAACTTCCCTTATTTCTTTTCCTCAGCTCATTTCTGTGTTGGCCAATCAAGGTCTTCCCAGGACTTCATCAGCACAAGACCAGCTCCACCTCCACACCTAACCCAGCAGCTCTCCTCCAATTCCCCCAGAATCCTCCCCGAAGCCTGGCAGACCTTGTGTTCAGCTATGTAAATGCTGCCTTCATCAGCAACCGAGACTTCATCTTCCCAGGCCCTCTTTGAGCCAGCCCCACATACACCCACTCCTGGCTGCTTGAATTACAGACACACCTAGAGAAGGGCTTGTGACCCCCTAGACCTGGCCCGCCAGTGGCTTCTGCCATCCAAATACAGCTTGGCCCTGACAGGTACTTAGTAACCTGGTATTTGTCCCTCATCCACTCCCTGACTTCTTCCCCAAAATAACAGTTAAACTGTCACCTTGTCTTCAGCCCCAGTCCTGGCTGAATACCCTCCTCCTTCTTCACCGAATAGCCAGAGTCCTTCTAGAGCAAACTCTGCGCTGAGGCCCGCTTTATCTGCGTGCATCCCTTTCTCCTGCCTCTCCCCTTCCACTCCCTTAAGACCTATTCCCCCTCAGCCCTCCTCTACAAATCCTGCCCTGGGTGTTTCCTTCCTCTGCTGAGGTTCTGAAGCACATCTTATTTGTAACCTTCATTTGGCTTTGAAGGTACATTACCAAATATCCCTTATCCTTTTTTTTCCTTTTCTTCTCTTATTTTAAATTGCACAAACAACAGTCTGGCTCATCTCTTTCTATGCACATATCCTGTCTACCCAACCCAATTGGGTGTCCTCCAATGCTTTGTCCTTCCCATCTGCTCATCTCCCTCCTAATGACTCCCTTGGAGAGAGCTCATCCACTTGCAGAACACCATGGACGCTACATAGATTCTTGCCACCAAACCTTGTTCAAGCCCCCCTGGCCTTACCAGTCTTTCTCCTTCTCCCAGTGAATCAAAATCTGCACTCTTTTCTCAAGGTCCCTTCACATTCCAATCAAGCCTTCTCCAACAAACACAGATCCGCAACTACCTGTTTCTCCTCTGACTTTCTGTAGATATTTTAATACTTATATATAGTCTTGTTTGATTAGACTTCCTATTGGACCCTAAGTGCAGTGAGAGTTTCCTAAGGACAGCAACGAAGGCTTCAGCATTGTGTTTCCCTAATATGGCTCTAGGTATTCTGAGGGTGCTTATTCATCACGTGCTATCTATAATACATGCAAAAAAGTAAAGCATAATTCAGACTTCTAGTTTCAAATATGGCACAGTAAACTAAGGCCCTAGTAGCTCTAAATTGAGCAAAGTCTGGAGCTAAAACTAAGCAAAATCTAAACCCTTGGAGTGAAGGGTTTTGTGTCTTTAAGAATCTCCTTTTGGCTGGGCACAGTGGCTCACGCCTGTAATCCCAGCACTTTGGGAGGCTGAGGGGGGCGAATAACGAGGTCAGTAGTTCAAGACCAGCCTGGCCAACACAGTGAAACCCCATCTCTACTAAAAATACAAAAAAAAGCCAACCGTGGTGGCACGTGCCTGTAGCCCCAGCTACTTGGGAGGCTGAGGCAGGAGAATTGCTTGAACCTGGGAGGCAGAGGTTGCAGTGAGCTGAGATCACACCACTGCACTCCAGCCTGGGTGACAGAGCGAGACTCTGTCTCAAAAAAAAGAATCTCCTTTCACAGGACACCAAGCTCAGTGATGGTGCAGACAGCACCCAACTTCACAGGGTTGTCCTGTCATCTGAGAGCAGAAATGCAACATCTTGAAAGAGCCTGTGTGGATCAAGAATTCAGCCCTCATTTTCCTAAGTGGAAAGTCACATGTGGCCAAGCAAAACTGACCTGATGAAAGCCAGCGTGTTCAGCTTCCTTTCAAATCAGCATCCATAATTGCCACTCGCATTTAACATGGCGCCAATCACACCTGTGTTCTGGGGCCAAGAACACTGGCCAGTTCGCCACCTTCTGAAACTTGGGTGGCTGAGATCCAAGCCCAACAAGACTGAACAGATGAGTCGCAGCAGCGGGAACCCAGCAGCTGTCCTTGTAATCCAGGGAGCTTACCCACAAGCCGGCAGGGCAGGGTGGAGCCTGTCATCCCCAGGAATTAGGGGCAATTCAACCTGCAACCCTCAGAAGTTAGGTCTCCAGTAACTGCTACTGTTAAGAAATTCTTCTCTTGCCTCTTCCCGGTTGTCAAATGTTGCTAGCCCTCTTGGACTAGCGAGCTAGGCCCTGTCTAGGAAGCAAGGTGTGGCACTTCACCCAGCAGACACTCCCTCACAGACAGTCCCCACATAGATGACAACAAAAAGCCGACAACCAACGGTCCCAGGTTCTTTCATTATAATTGCAGCTCATGGGAGCTCGGCACCACTTAGAAAGTTCTGTGAAGTTCTCAGAATGGTATTTAATAAGGTGGCAATTCAAGGTCAGTTCAAAAGCCATTCGGGGTGGAAATGGAGGGTAAAGTTGAGATGCCATAAACTCAGTAGCTTCCAAATTTTATTACAGGTTTTTTCAGGTCTAACAATAGCAATCTGGAGAAGGGAGAGAAAAGACATTACTCAGTCTTCAAAAGTACACCCCAAACCCATGCCAACTGTGGGCCGACACTGCCGTCTGCTCTCTCTGACACGTGGTGTGGAAAGCACGATTGCCATTTTCCTCTAAGGCCAGCGTCCTCTTTAGGATTCCCCCTCTAGCACCAGGCCTAGCACGGTCTTAATCCTGACAGTCCAGAACTTCAATTTTACTATCTTTCAACAAATACTTTGTCAAGCATTTATATGTGCTAGATACTGTTATAAAGTCTGGGATGGAGCAATCACTAAAGTAGGAACAGTTCTGCCTTGTTGGAGTGTTTCTTTTTTAGTTAGGGGGAGACAGGCATGAACACATAATCAAGTGTCAATAAATAGACTATCAGATGGTGATAGGTGCTATGGAAGAAACAAGGCAGATTAAGAAGGACAGAAATCATCCAGGCAGGGGGTGGGGGCGGTGGGGGATGTGGATTATGTGGCATGGGAAGGTCTCACTGAAGTGGATTATGTGGCAGTGGATTATGTGGCAGGGAAGGTCTCACTGAAGTGGATTATGTGGCAGTGGATTATGTGGCATGGGAAGGTCTCACTGAAGTGGACTATGTGGCAGTAGATGATGTGGCAAGGGAAGGTCTCACTGAAGTGGATTATGTGGCAGTGGATTATGTGGCAGGCAAGGTCTCACTGAAGAGGTAACATCTCAGGAAGACCCAAGCAGGTGAAAGAGAGGCCATGTAGAATTGTAGGGCAGGGTTTTCCAGGCAAAGGGATCAGAAATGGCCAAGATTGGGAGGTAGGAGAGGGATTGGTGTGTTTACAGAACCGACAGGGGCCAAAAGGAGTGAGGAATGAAGGTGAGAGAGGAAGGAGCTAAGACAGGAGAGGTGGCAGGAAGCCAGATCACTTGCAACCTTGCAAACATTTTTAAGGACTTCGCCTTTAACTGTGCACATCAGTCAGGGCCTAGCCAGGAGGCAGAAGCCACACCAGTTATTTCAACAGAGCTAATTGAATATAAAGAATAACTTTCTAAGAATAAAGTCTTAACCAGGTAACTGAAAGAGTAAAAAGACAACTCTAAGGTGTCTTTGGCGTAACAACTTCAGGAAGCTCCACCCCTGGGGCTGGCAGAAGAAAAGTGGGGGTGTCAGATTATTAAAATGTAGAAGCTTAGAAAAGAGTCCCCTGAGGCTGGAACCCAGACCTCAGACGGGGCAGCCAGTGCTGTGTCCCTAAAAAGGCACAGTGAGGCTGGTTCTTGAGTGCAGGAAAAATTGCAATGTAGATTGAACAGCCGCTACTGGAAGAAAGTGCTGCTGCCAAGGTGAAGCAGCAGTATTGCGCTGCTCCACACAGGAGCCGTAGGCAGACAGGATACCCGTGGGAAAGAGTAAGAGCCTCTCTAGCACCCCCTACTGGCTGAGCCCAACAGGGAGCCCAACAAAGGAGAAATGCAGTGTTCAGGGGCCCAGCATAGAATCAAGTATTGAAGGAAGGCTTTGGAGCTGACAGACAATAACTTACTAACTGGAACTCTCTGAATGAGATAAGATTTTGAGCAAGGAAGTGACAAAAGCTGACTCACTCTGACATCTGTGTTGAAAACAGACAGTAGAGGAGCAGTAACAGTGGAGGAGGGAAGGAGTGGATGAATTCTTAATACAGGCATCCCAGTGGATTTGCTGATGGCGTCCATGTGGGCTGTGAAAGAGAGGAGTCAAGGGTGACTCCTTCATCTAGGCCTGAGTAATTGAATGGAGACAAATTTACTGAGGAAGCAGGGAGAGCAAGGGAGCAAGAACAAGTTTGTGAGGTCAGCTTAGGTGTGAGGTGCCCGTTAGAAATTCAACTGAGGGGCTGGGCACCTGTAATCCCATCACTTTGGGAGGCTGAGGCAGGTGGATCACCTGAAGTCAGGAGTTTGAGTCCAGCCTGCCCAACATGGCAAAACCCCACCTCTACTAAAAATACAAAAATTATCTGGGCGTGGTGGTGTGCACCTATAGTCCCCGCTACTCAGGAGGCTGAGGTGGAAGATTTGCTTGAGCCCAGGAGACAGAGGTTACAGTGAGCCAAGATCCTGCCACTGCACTCCAACCTGGGTGAGAGAGTGAGACTCCATCTCACAACAAGGAAAGAAAGAAATTCAACTGACAATGATGGCAGGCAGCTGCATCCCCAAGACTGGGGAGGGTTTAAGTTAGAGATGTAAATTTGAGGTTCACCCATCATATAGACGGATTGTAAAGCCACGTGATTGAATGAGATCATGCATGTCATCTCAACATCACTTAGAATATGCCATGGCTAAGAATCAGCTCTGGAATCAGAATGATGTCAATTTGAATCCACACTCTATCATCACTGGATTTTCCCAGATGTTCTAAGCCCTGATTCTCTCCTGTGTAACCTGAGGATGACACTAATCATGTTGACTACATTGATCTTATGTAAGGATTAGATTCAGTAATGTAAGGAAAGCCCTTATACTAGTGCTTGATATCAACTTTATAAATAAGAGCTATTATCATTATCAAGTTTTACAATATTATTACTAGTCAAAGATAGCCAGAGCCTAGAAAATTAGGCTCCTAAGACCCAAAAGCAAAGAGACCTGAATTGTACTAAAAAGACAACTTACTAATTGTAGGAGAAAATACAGTGGCATCTTATGTGAAATAGGTATATAAACCATGACTTGGAATCACTGTGGCTTTCCTTTTACTGATACATTTATTCGGAGTACTCAAATTTTTGGTTTTTGGGTATTTTGTTTTTGTTTTTTTTTTGTTGTTGTTGTTGTTTGTTTTGTAGAGACAGGGTCTCGCTATATTGACCAGGCTGATCTCGAACTCCTAGCCTCAGTGTCCCAAAGTGCTAGGATTCAGGTGTGAGCCACCATGCCCTACCCCAAATGGTTTTTAATCAGGCCAATTCTCCTGACCTGGAATAGAGCCTGCCCTAGCTCTCAGAATTATGTTGCAGAATGGGCTAGCAGTCAAGTTTGTTCTCCGTGAAAAGGCTGAGCACCTGGGAAGCTGAGAGGTAAGCTTGATGTACATGAGGACTGTTCCTCTGGTTTGTGAATAACCAGCCAGGGAGTAAAAAAAGATACCAGACAACCATCACAAAGGAAAGAAGGAAGGGAAAGACAGATCCACAAAGCGATTCTAAAGGAACATTATTAGCAAATCCTTTAAAATACCAAAACTGAGTGTGCAGGGCAAGACCAAGATAGAAACAGAATCCTCGCCTGGGGATGAACGATGGAGACGTCAGCGTGTGCCTGTCGTGAGTGAGTGGCAGATGAGTCAGGAATGAGCACAGCCCCAGGGTGACTCTGAGACCCTGTGCACCCGTCACCACTCACTCCAGTCGGCCTGGGAACACAGCCCCATCCTCCATTAATTGTTCACCTCTCATTAAGCATTTTTGCATCAGGCAGCCATTCCCTTCCAAGAGCTCAATTGCAGGGTTATATAAGGTTCTCCTGTGTTCCTGGCCGGAGAACTGAGACCAGCTGCCTGTCCAGAGTGCTCCCTTCCTAGGGGGTAGGTCACTCCAGGAAACCAAACGGCAGATTACAAAGCCTAGAAAACACAACAGGGGAGTCGAAGAGGCTGGATGTCCTCCCAGGCTGCTCTCAACCGTAGAGAGCAGAAAACTCTCTGCTTCCTGAGCCCCGAGTATGAAATCAAAGCTCCCCGTCCCCAGGCTGGTGTGAAGGACCTTTCAGCCAAGTCTCTCCGCGACCACCTTGTATGATATCAAAGCTCTTCCCATTGTTCTTCTGCTTACAGAGCCTTCTCCCACACGAGTTCCCAACCCTTTCACGATGTGAAAAACTCCACCATCCAAAGATTCTATTCCAAACAGCTGTTCCTGGATGCAAGGAGGGATCCATCTAGAACAGTGATTCTCAACCCTGGCTGCACTTTGCAGCCTCCAGGGGAGACTTTAAAAGTGCTGATGTCCAGTCTCCACCCCAGGCTCTCTGGGAATGGGGCTCAGGCACCAGCATTGTTTTTAAGTTCTTCAAGTGTTTGGACTGTGCGGGCTGCATTTTAAAACTCATTGTTTTAGACTATAAATTCCCGCCAGTATACTAAAGCCATTGCCGACTCTCAGGGTTGTTTTTCTAAAAACACATGATATGACTATCATCATGGTAGTTGCTATATGTTCCTTCCTCTCTCCCTGTCTCCCTCTGTTAAAAGATAAACCTTACCCAAATTACATTTAACTGAGTTTGAGCAAATAATGATTCGTGGATCAGGCAGCCCTTGAACCAGAATAGGTTCAAAGGGGCTCCAGCATAGCCACATGGTGGAAGTCTTATGGCCAGTAAAAGGAGAGTGATGGACAGGAAACAGAAGTGAGGTACAGAAACAGCTGGATTGGTCACCATCCGGTGTTTGCCTTACTTAAACAGGTCTTGAACAGTTGGCTTCCTGTGATTGGCCAAAATTTGGTGATTGGCACAATAATAGATTACAGTCTGTTTATATGTCCAGCTGGGTTACCATTCACTGTGTACAGAGAAACCTTTAGGCTGAACTTAAAATATGTAGGGAGGGCAGCTTCAGGACTAAACTTAACTCCCTCCCTCCCTCCCTTCCTCCCTTCCTCCCTCTCCTCCTTCCTTCCTTCTTTCCTTCCTCCCTTCCTCCCTTCCTTCTTTTCTTCCTTGACAAGGAAGAGGAGAGATCACATCACTAGGCCTGAGCTCAGCATAATGGAAGCTAGGCCCCACCTAATATACCTCCATTAAAATCTGAACCACTACATGGCCCCCCCCAAAAAAAAGTCCCTAAAAGAGCAAAGGAGCTGGGAAAGGGCTCAAAGCTGATGAAAGACTCCAAGTGAGGAGGAAAAAACCCTGCTGCAAAGGCTGATAGGAAAAGACAAGGGAATGCCTCCCCTCTTTGGATAATTTTTCTGTCAAAACATCCCTTTTTTAACTTTTATTTATCTTTTTTTTTTTTAACGTCTCTCATTCAGCTCTTTGGCTGGCCCATTGTCCAAGGCAACATCTTCCTATGATTCTATTATCTGTCAAATGGCTACTGTGATTGTAGGAGACATCGCATGTGAACGATCAGGCTTCACTTTTCTGCCAATGGTTGGTTCAAAATAAGCCACCGGAGGTGACCTGGTCATTGTACCCCTCCTAAAAAATGATACTGAGATGAACTTGAGAGCTTGCCAGCCTCTTTCCCTTCCCTGTGCCTCTGTTTCCCTTCCTGTAACACAGACATGGTAAATTTGGACATCTGAACACCACTGGGTTAAGATGAATGGTTCCAGTTTTAATCATCCTTGTTTGCAACATCTGAACATTTATCCACACGTTTCCCAGCACTCGCTTGCCATCCCCTCCCCCTCTTTTTTTATTCATTTCTGAAAGCTTCTATTATCAATCACTGCATGAGGTAAATTTTCAAATCAGCAGTCAGGGTTTTTAAGCTGCATGACTCCTATTATAGCCAAAAGGAGGCAGGTGACCAACACTGATACAGTCTCAAAAAATCCCCTCTGCAGCCTCCTTTCTTAGTGTTCATTCATTCATTTTCAGGGCATGTATCGAGGTTGGGTTTGACAAAGCCTTCACCGAGGATCGGTCTACCTTTCACAGAAGGCCAAGGGAACAGGGAAGTGGAGACGCTGAACTGGAAAAGAGAGAAAGGCAGGAGAGCGCGTTTGGAGAGCATTTTTCTTAGGCATTTTGTCACATCTTCCAGCTGGCTCCATTAGGGAGAATTGGAGTGTGTCAAAATTGGGTGTCTGGTTCTCTCTCCATCATTCTTGCTTCCCTTTTCCCTTTCATAGCAGTGTCCCTAAGGGATGCCTTGCACCCGCTGGCAAGGCCACCCCTATACGAAAGTCCCCAACTCCACACTCCAGCAGCTCTGGAACCCTTGGGCTCTGCCTGACTGTCCACTGTGGTGGTACCAGCTTGCTCTCCTCCACTCCCGTCTCCCAAGTTCTCATTTCATCCACCCGTGTGTCTGACCCTGCTCTACACCTGGACACTGCCTTGTCTATGACCCCTATAGGTAAACAGGATCTCCGTGTCTGTTGGACATGTGGGTGATCTTGACACAAACACCCAATTCTAGGCCTCTGAACATCCAAATTCTTTCTTGTGATTTCAGGCAATTGAAGGGGCTTACCCTCCCCTGATGCCCTCTGCTTCTGAGTTCCACACCTTCATATACTGCTTCTGGGCTGTGTCCTACTGGCTCCCAACTGTATTCAATGTCGCTGTCACATAAAAATTAACAAGTGCTACAGAGAAGGGAACAAGAGGAAAGGCTGACATCGTGCAGAAATTAAGAATCTATGGGCCAGGCACCACGGCTTATGCCTGTAGTCTCAGTTGAAGTGGGAGGATCACTTGGGCCCAGGAGTTCGAGACCTGTCTGGGCAACATAGTGAGATCCAGTCCTAAAAAATAACAAAAAAATTAGTGGGCATGGTGGTGCTCGTCTATAGTCCCAGCTACCCAGGAGGTTGAGGCAGGAGGATTGCTTGAGTTTGGGAGTTTGAGGCTGCAGTGAGCTGTGTTCACACTGCTGAACTCCAGCCTAGATGACAGAGTGAGACTCCATCTCAAAAAAAAAAGAAAAAGAAAGGAAGGAAGGAAAGGAATAAAATCCACAATATATATTCCACAAGCGCTCCCAGTTTTCCAGGATCAGGAGGCTGTCTCTTCATCTGCCTTCTCCAAACCTGCACCCAGCCTCTTTGCCTCTGCACGATTTCCCCAGAAAGTCAAATCTTCTTCCCTTTATAGAGTGGAGCAGTACAGCTCAGACTTGTAGGCACACCTGCCCAGCACAGACCAACGTCTCCCCTTGGCCATGGCCCACAGCCTTTCTCTGAGGAAAGGGCTCGCCACAGGCAATTCCCTATTCAAAGGTCACCATCGGCTAACAGGGGTCCTGCCTCCATCAACTCATCCGACGTTGAGGTGCAGCACCCGAATCAACCAAGAGCAGGCCAGTGGCCTCTGACAAGTTGAGGCAAGAAAACTCTGCCTCTGAGGGAAACTCTAAAGTGTGCAGCAACCAATCAAGGCCAATCAGATCCTCTCAGAAGCTGGATGGTGGGAGAGCCGATCACAGTCTGCAGCAGCTGAAGCTGCCAGGACAGCAGCAAGTAGGCAGAAGGACTTCAAAAGAAGAGAGAATGAACAGAAGTCATAGGCCTAGAAAGCACAAGGAAGCAAAAGTCATGAGGTTGGGAGCAAGAAACAGGCAAGGCAGCAATAGCCAGTGGCAGTCACAGCAAGGAAGAGACCATGCAAGGGGATTTGGAGTGAAGGGAGCCACCGCTTTTGCACGAGGCCTTAGTTACTGAGCTGCAGACTCGGGGTTCTGTGCACGCTTACCTCCCTGTGCATGCATGCAGTGCACCCCCGTTGTCTCTGGTCTAGAGACCTTCTCTGCCCCTTGCAACCTCAAGCAGTGGGCTCCGGGCCCCTACTCTGTGCAAACTCTGCTGACCTATTTCATAGGACTCACCATGTCCCCCAAACTCTTTACCCTTTGGTCAGAGATCTGTCTTACTCAGGTTCACATCCTCATGTTCACACCTCCTCCCATATAGTCAACACAGAGTCAACACTCAGAGTTTGACTTCCTTCCAGCCCAGCCCTCTACATGGTGCCTATGACTTTAACCTAATTGCCTATAATTCCTCCCTGTATGAGAATAGATACTCAAATACAAGATTTCCAACCTATTCCCTCCAGATGACAAGCTACAAGAGACAGTGTAGACTAGAAGAACAACCGCCTGAACCCGTGGGAAGAAGGTGGAACAAGACCTTACAGTAAAAACAAAAGTTGTCAGTTGATCTTATGGAGGTAGAGAGTAAAAGGGTAGTTGCCAAAGGCTGGGAAGGGCAGTGGGGAGTGGGGATGAAGAGAGACTGATTAATGAGTACAAACATACAGGTAGATAGAAGGAATAAGTTCTAGTGTTTGATGGCACAGTAGGGTGACTGTAGTTAACAATAATTGAGTGTATATTTCAAAACAGCTAGAAGATTTGGAATGTCCCCAACACAAAAAAAATGACCAATGTTTGAGGTGAGGAATATCCCAATTACCTTGATTTGATCATCACACATTGTGTGCAACTATCAAATATCAAATGTACCTCATCAATATGTACAATTAGTGTGTATCAATATAAAATATTTTTTAAAGCTGTGATTCCTGCCCCTACACCCCTTGGCAGCCATCCCACCTTTGCAGCAATGAGCTGGAGAGTTGGAACACTATCAGGTTCTCCTGTGTTCAGACAAAATGTAGAATGGTTGTGACCGAAAAGCCTCAAGTTTTCTAATTCCATTTTGTTCCATTCCCCACAAAAAACAACTACAGGCTAGGCACTGTGGCTCACGCCTGTAATCCCAACATTTTGGGAGGCTGAGGAGGGCTGATCACGAGGTCAGGAGATCGGACCATCCTGGCTAACACGGTGAAACCCTGTCTCTACTAAAAATACAAAAATTAGTGAGGCATGGTGGCACACACCTATAGTCTCAGCTACTCAGGAGGCTGAAGCACGAGAATCACTTGAACCAGGAGGCAGATGCTGCAGTGAGCTGAGATCATGCCACTATACTCCAGCCTGAGGGACAGAACAAGACTGTCTCAAACAAAAAATTTAAAAATAATATATATATATAACTCAGATGGAGAGAAAGTAAATCAATGAAACTATGGAGAAAAGAAGAGAAACATCTCAGCAAGCAGCCAGGGTGACCCTTTCTGTTCAGCGTGGCTGAAACCAAAGCAATGAGGCTGGCCCTTCGCCTCCTGTCAGAAAGGCTACGCATGTTTAAAGGACAGCAGCATTCAGAGATTTTATCTGCAGGAGGCCTTGCTCTGTTTTCCTGCTGAAAATGTCTGACTCAATTCATAACCAGTATCTAAACAGAGTCATATTGGTTTAATTCATGCACTATTTATATACATAATCGTAATTTCAATTGAGTCTCAACTTCAGAAATATAGTTTATTACAGTGGGATCAGAGTACACCAACCCCCATATTCCACATTCCGCAGCCATCTTCTTTCTCTACATACCATTAACCAGAGGGCTTCCACAGCTTATTCTCCAGTGGAAACCATCAAGAACCTCCCGAGGAAGGCCGAGTAGTGGAGGCGTGACCTCCCACAGTCAACCTCTGTCTCTCCGCTGACCCAGCAAACAACCACATGATAGTCACAAATAATATGGCCCCATGGGTATATATGTGGGCCAGGTATACACCCGCCCCTTCCTTCCTCTCCCACTCAAGAAAGCAGATCAGAATGCAAGAATCTAAAAACAGCATTGTTATGGAGGCACACTCTGAAATATATTGTCATTTATCAACAAAGTAAATTATTCAAAACTGTGATACTCTCACTGTTATTAGCTAGCAAATTCCTTTTCATACCCAGAGTGGAACACAATGGTTGAACATCGATTTCTTAGACACAAATTTGAATGTCTACCACTTGAATTGTTGATGTCTGACAAATGACAAAAATGATAAATGCTAGTGTAAATCAACTCATACAAGATCCAAGCACTTTAGAGAAAATCAAAATACCTCTCTCTTTCTCAGAACATACTTACCAAAACCCCGCACTCTTCAGTAACAATAACAAGTGTATGATCACCTAACAAAGCCTCTAACACTCTCTAAGCAAAGTAAACAGGATAAAACATGACAATTTTATCATCATTATGGATTATTTTAATTTTTATTCTTTGTGTTTTACATACTTTCTGATTCCCTATGAACATTCGTTACCTTTTTAAGGGATAATGTTTAAAATGTTATGTAAAAAATGAAATATACTTTCAACACAAGGAATGGAAAGTCATGAAATTTAAGGAGATTCTGGAAGACATTGGCTTACTTCAAGATTTATGCAAGAACATATCTATAGCAATGAGGAAAGAAGACATTTTAAAAAGACCTCCAAAGAGAAAAAAATTAATTGCTATCACTTTTTTTACTGGAAGATGTGATAGATATTGTAACAAAATTCCCACCGTCCAAAAAAAAAACAATTAAAAGACACCTCTTTCTGAATGCCTATAATCTGAAACAAGACCAGTTGGATCTGTACAAGTGATCCATCAGCTAAGTTCCTCTAAGTGAAATACACTTGTCTTTAGAAAAAGCATGTCCCCAAATTGGAAATATGAATTGATCAAAGGTACATAGGCACAACACCAAAATCTATTTGAAGTAAGAGTTTCTCCAATTCTGAGCTTGGGACATTTTTTTCCAATCATTTGGGCAGCAGTTGAATCAAGTCCAGGAGGTTAAAATACTGAAAGTCCAGAGGACAACATTTCCATACAACTCACACATTTCTCGTGCTGAAGGTGTGAGCTTTGAAGTTGGGTAGCAGCCAAGACAGAGGGGTAGAAAAAAAATAGAAAGAATGACATGGGGGCTGGTAGTCACTCAAAGGAAGAACAAGAATCAAGGGAAAGAAAAAGAAAAGTGAGGTGAAAATGGATTAAAACAAAGCCAGGGAGGTCTAGCCTTCTCCCTCATTGCCAAGGTTGGGAAGATGATGGAAGTTTATCCTGCAAACTCATCAGGAGTGGGGGCAATAATTTACCAAGGTCAAAGGGCAAGGGCAGGCCCCCTCAGTGACCCAGCCTTTGCAATGAAAACATTCCAAAGAAACTTAAGCAGGCAGAATGTGTAGACATTTGTGCAACACAGCTGGGGGAAGCCTCCACAACCTTTCCCAGTCTTAGTCCTGTCAAATGACAAATGTCTCTTTTACGTAAGGATCAAACAGTGTTGAGGCAGTAACATAAGCAAGATCTTCAGTGACATTGATTTTGCATGTTTGCAGAGTTGCTTCTAAAGAGGAACTCCCATGACTGCCAGAGAGTTTCTTAACCTGAAAACTGCAATTGTGCAACTCACTTAACAGCCAAATATAGGCCAACAGGAACAAATTCATCCAACCTTTCTGACAGCGTCACGTTGACACTTCAATTACCTGATAACTGCAGCAATGTTTTCCTAGCTGAGCAGGAAAACTTCAAAAAAAAAAAGCTTAACCTTTTCCTCTTTAGCTTCCGCTAACCATCCACATCTGCTTTCCTGGCTAAGTCTCCATAGTAGCTATTATCAACATAAGAATGGAATTAAAAAAAAAGAGAGAGAGACCCAGAACTGAATTCAAATTCTGACTCTACTATTTTCCAAGGGTGGGTCCTAGGGCAAGTCACCTAGACTCTATGATCTTCAGTTGTAAGTTGCTATGAAAAAGTAAATAATATAAGAACTGTTTGGAAGACACAGATGCTCCGATGATTGTTGTCATGCCAATGGTAACAAAAGTAAATAAGGACTGGGCTTACTCTATGCCAACATAAAAAGTATATTTCTTCTCACCTAAATAAAACACTTGCTACCTCTTGAACACGATTATAAGTAGCCTACCTATCTTTAGTTTTATGTAAAAACATTCTGCTCTGGGCTAGGTGCAGTGGCTCACACCTGTAATCTCAGCACTTTAAGAGGCCGAGGCAAGAGAAACGCTTGAGTTCAGGAGTTTGAGACCAGTCTGAGCAACATAGGGAGACCTCATCTCTACAGATAATTTTCAAATATTAGTCAGTTGTGGTGGTGCGTGCCTGTGGTCCCAGCTACTTAAGAGGCTGAGGCAAGAAGATCGCCTGAGCCCAGGAGGTTGAGGCTGCAGTGAACCATGATTGCCCCACTGCACCCCAGCCTGGGTGGCACAGCAAGACCCTGTCTCAAAAAAAAAAAAAAAAAAAAAAATTATATTGCAATTGTATTGAAAGATTCTCAAGGGAAATTTAATGTTTAATCTGATGTCATCATTCTCTCAATATAAACAAAAACCAGTAGTCAAATTTTATATACTCAAGGAATAATTACAAATGATTAATATGATGATAATGTCAATGATGAAACAAATATGCTATGGTCAACACTGTTTTGGTTTTGGTTTTTCCTAGTCTAAGATGGCAGTAGAGCATATAGCAAATATCTCTGGGCACCACTCTCTTCTATACAGATTTCCATTAAAGCAGTTGGAGTTCCTTTACTGCATTGGTTTGTTTGTTCTTCCTAGAACACAAAGCTCCCATGAGTGAAATTAACTTTTGAGCCATCTTTGTATACCTAGTATCACATGGTAGGCCAGGCTGGATGGGCAGATGGTCAGTCCACCTGCATTGGTAGCAAAGTAAGACACAATCTTAAAAAGAACACTGTAAGTTTATATTATGTTTGTATCCATCAGTTAAGATTAGGCTCAGTTGCAACCATCGAAACTCTAGCAAAATGGTTTACTCAAAATAGAGAGGTATTTCTCTCTCACGCAGCAATCTAGAGCTACTCTGTCCACGGCTCCACAGTGCCAGAGATCCATGTGCCTTGCATGTTACTGTTCTATTATGTGTGGTTTTTATTCTCAAGTTAACATCTTGGAATCCAGGCCATACAATCACAATCCAGGTAGCAGGAAGGTAGGAGAACAGTGCACATGGGTATTGGGTAGCAAAATGGGTGGACTCCATCAAAGAGTGCATAGCCGGGCTCTGTGCGTGTGTACCCTGTCCTTTCGGGGCCCAGCAGGCATCGTAGCGTGGCAGCCATGTCCAAGCCATGGCCTGGGCATCCTGTCACCTGCCCAGACACATGGTCACTCACACTGGGGGCTTTCTGTCGTGTGTTTGTGTATTCCTGTTGACTGAGCACTTCGTTCTCAGTGCAGAATGTTTCCTGTTAGTGTGTGAAGACACTGGTTTTCAATCAGTGTCTAAAACCACATTCCTGCCTTTCACTGCAACACAGTGTGTTCATTTGTTTAAAATAGAGTTTAATGAGTAAGTTTAGATCTGGCTGGTGAATATCTTAAAACTTTATATTAATAAAAAGTTCTTCCTGGAAAAAATCCATTTTTCCCCTTTTCAATAACAGAACTTCAATTTTTATTTCAGCTTATTGCCATCCACAACAAATGTTATATTTCCCAGCCTACCTGGCAGGTAAATGTGGCCATATGACTAGGTTCTGAACAATACAACATAAGCAGAAGTATTGTGTGGAATTTCTAGGAAGTTCCTCCTCTGTGAAAAAAACACAGATATGGGCCGGGTGCCGTGGCTCACATCCGTAATCCTAGCAACTTTGGGAGGCCAAGGGAGGAGGATTGGTCAAGGCCAGGATTTCAAGACCAGCTCAGGAAATAAAGCAAGACCCTCTCTCAACAAAGAATTTAAAAATTAGCCAGGCATAGTGTTGTGCAACTGTAGTCCCAGCTACTTGGGAAGCTGAGGCAGGAGGATCACTTGAGCCCAGGAGTTCAAGGTTGCAGTGAGCTGTGATTGTGCCACTGCACTCCAGTCTGGGTGAGAGAGCAAAACCTGGTCTCGAAAAAAAAAGGAAAGGAGAGGAGAGGAGAGGAGGGGTGAGAGGAGAGGAGGAAATGATGGCTGGAGCTCTAGCAGCCATCTTGAATCATGAAGATCATAAAGACAAAAGCTATAACCTAAGAATGACAGATTAATGAACTAGAAGGAAACTGATTATCTGAAAACCTCATGGAGGGACCATACCAGCCATAGACTGCAACTCTGAATTTCTTTTATGTAAAAGACACATTTACTTTCATATTTTTATGCCACTTATATAACATATTTCTGTCTCCTATAAAGAAGAATCTAATTCTAATCAATATAGTGCTGAAGTAAACTCCCCCCACTCCACCGCCCTTTCCTCTCTACTGGTTATAACCAACAGTCTCTTCCACCAACACTGGCCATTATTGAATTTTCTTTCTCATCTTAACCTTTCTCATAGGGAGTATCAAATAAAGGACACATAGCCCATAACTTTTATTTTTGCAAACTATGAAAATTTTATAACAAAGGGAAATAAAACATGAACATCAACAATTCTCTATACAGCTATTGTAAGATGAAAAAAAAAAACTTAAAGAATTCACCTTCCAGACAGAGGCATTTCTGTCACTACCTAACATCTGTGGCCATGTTCTCAGTATGTACTTCACAAGGAAGAGAACATATCTTTAGGTAAATGATTCTTAATTAACTTATGTACTTGAAAAAATAAACTCAGCAGGAAAAAAATATATATCTATTGCTCTATATTAAAGAGGCAGAGGAAGAATTTGCCCTAAAACAGAATTTGCAACTCAGCAGGATAAGAAGATGACTCCATTTTACTTCTTATAAATAGAAAAGAAGTGCAAGGCACATACGTTGTCAAAACAACTTTATAAATAAGCTGGTGCCAACACACTCATGAATACTAAAAATATTTTCCAGGTTCTCAGTTGTCTTCTCTATGATTCTATTGAGGTTATGCCTATTCCAATAAACCCAATTCTCATTGCAATTCTTAGTGAGTCCAGTGTGCCTCCTCGTATAAGATAAAGGATTTCATAAACTGACACCATGGACAGATCAAGATTAGTCGGCTTTATGAAGCCAGTGACTTGGTAGTTCCTTTAAATCTTTCTGTAAGGCACTATGGCCTCCAGTGTCCACTCCGGATCATATGGTGGAGGAGAAACGCTTGTGGACCTAGAGTTAACGACAATGACCTGGGTTCTTGTCCCATCTCCATTTTCTAACATGTGGTGTAAATTTGAACAAGTGTCTTAATCTCCCCTGTCTCTCCTTTCCATTAAATAAGAATAATACCAATTTCCACAGGGCTTGGTGGCTTATGCCTGTAGTCCCAGCACTTCAGAGGCCAAGGCAGGTAGATCATCTGAGGTTGGGAGTTTGAGACCAGCCCGGCCAACATGACAAAACTCAGTCTCTACTAAAAACAAAAATTAGCCGGGCCCAGTGGTGTGTGCCTATAATCCCAGCTACTCAGGAGGCTGAGGCAGGAGAATCGCTAGAACCCAGGAGGCGGAGGTTGCAGGGAGCCAAGATCGTGCCACTGCACTGCAGCCTGGGCAACAGTGCCAGAGTCCCTCTCAAAAAAAAGAAAAAAGAATAATACCAATTTCAATTTTGATACGGTTCAATTATATGTGAAAGTAGTTTATAATGGTAAAGAGTTGCATATGGGTAGTATCTGTAAATTTTAATAATTAGTGGTGTTTGGGTTGTAAGTAATTAAAACTAAACTGTGCTGCCTCAAGCACAGTGAATATATACAGAGCGTTTTGGAAGAAAATAAAATGAACTGTTAAATAATGATTACCATTTGGGGTAGGACTTTTTTTTTCCTTGACAGAATTTAGGTGGAAGCCATACATATCTTTTAAATTTAAGAAAACAATATGTAATTTCATCGAGTTTTTTTTCCGATGATGAAATGGTAGAAGGCCAAAGGGAAGGAACTGGGCAGAAGCAGACTCTCTTTTAGCAATAATAATGTGTCCCTCTTCAGTTCTAAAGGTCCTCACCCTGGTGATCCTCATAGATCTTCCTTCCAGTGGATATTAACGTGAGCTTATCCCTAGCAATAAAGCATCAAGATTTAGAAAACAGAAATACTTAAAATTGTTTGAAGAAGCCCCTGAATATTCAATACTGAGTGCTTCTGGCATTAGCAGCCAGCACTAAACCCAAACCACTGCACCCACGGGTCCAAGAATGACCTTTGTATTCAAGTGGCATCCCTCTCCTCGCCATCCCTATCAGGCAAAAGGTGTGTGCCTTCCTCAGTTGGTTTATTGGCTACCATTTCCCTTACTCTCTTCTTCTTCTTTTTTTTTTTAGGTAATCTATTTAAAAGCCTCAATCGGTTCTATAAATATCTCAACATTTACGCCTAAAGGCCCCCCAAAAGTCTGGAGGTGATACATTGAATAGGCAGTAGGCCTCTGAATACCTGGTTATCAAGGACTCCTTTAACCTCAGTCTCCCACAAATTAGGAGGAAAAGCATTTATCTTTGTGCAAAATGAACTATTCCCACAGACTGGGCACAATGGCTCACGTCTATAAATGTAGCACTTTGGGAGGCTGAGGTGGGAGGATCACTAGAGCTCAGGAGTTTGAGACCAATAGCAGCTTGGGCAATATAATGAGACCCCATCTCTACAAAATAAAAATGTTTTTAAATAGCTGGGTGTGGTGATGTGGGCCTGTAGTCCCAGCTGCTCAGGAGACTGAGGAGGGAAGATCTCTTGAGCCCAGGAGTTCAAGGCTGCAGTGAGCTATGTTGCACCACTGCACTCCAGCCTAAGTGACAGAGCAAGACCCTGTCTCAAAAATAAAAATAATAAAAATAAGTAAATAAATAAATTCCTCCCCCTCTATTCACTGAACTCTCAAGTTTCCACCATGGATTGTGGTGTCACACTCCATCCTGCCCCATTTGCTCTAGATTCCCAACAAGGGGCACATACAGAGTACAGATCACCATCCTCACCATTGCCAGCACCTCAATCCATGTGTCAGGCTCCCTCTAATGCCATCCAGGAGGCTGGTCTGGAGGAAATGGTCCAGGTGAAAAGGATTCCAGAATAGTGAGTTGCTACGGCAAAGGATATAGTAATTCCTCCAAAATTAAAGATACAATTACTATATGATCCAGCAATCCCACTTTTAGGTATACACCCAAAAGAATGGAAAGGTGCATAAGGGTAATTTGTACACCCGTGTTCAAAGCAGCATTATTCACAGGAGCCAAAAGGTGGAAGTGACCCAAGTGTCCCCGGATGGATGAATGAGTAAACTAAATGTGGTACACACATACAATGGAATCATTCAACCTTAAAAAGGAAGAGAATTCTGACACAAGATATGACACGGATGAACCTTGAGGACATTATGCTCAGTGAAATAAACCAGTCTCAAAAAGACAAATATGGCATGGTTCTACTTCTGTGAGGTACCTAGAGTAGTCAAATTCAGAAAGACAGAAAGTAGAATGGGGGTTACCGAGGATGGGGGTGGAGGGAAACGGGGAGTTGCTGTTTAATGGGTGTTGAGTTTCAGTTTTTCAAGATGAAAGAGCTCTGGGGATGGATGGTGGTGATCATTGCACAACAATCTGTACTTAACACTGCTAAGCTGCACACTTAAAATGGTTACAATGACTAATTTTATGTTATGTGTATTTTACCACAATTTTTTTTAAAAGGATGCCAGATTCTTGCATATCCTTCTCTGGAGCCAAGAGCATTACATGTCCAGCCCACCTGGGTCCTCCAAAGTTCAACTTCAGCAGGCCAACCCGGGGCATACTTAAAATCTTTCCATTGGCCAATCTCTTCCAGCCAATGGGAACCTTTCAGCCTCTAAACTTCCATAGCCACATAATTAAGAACTAAATCTCACTCCCAATCATGTTGTAGAAGAATTGTTTTAGATATAACAAGGTGTCCACCTAGGTAGAACTTTAAGAAGCTTCCAGCTGCGGAAATATTCTGTTTCTCTATCTGGGTGATGGTTAGATGAGCGTATTCACTTAGTAATAATTCATACAGCTGTACACCCAGGGTTTGTGCACTTTTTAGTTAGACTTCATTTTCGGACCTGTTTTGCTATTTCTTGCATTATTCATGGCCTCTCACAAGATGACAAATTCTCCAAGGCCTCACAGAGCCTAGCAAGGTGCTAGGCTTCTGTCAGGAGCATGAGCTATGTCTACTGATACCATTAAAATTTGGAGATCTGGGGAGCATCAGAGGGAGAAAGACAGTGCACAGGGCACTGGAATAGTTTTGCAATGTCCTTCTACATCAGGGAACCAAAAACGTTCTGACCCCAAAGCTGCAGGTCAATAATGCAGCCAACTTCATCAGCACAGGCCAGTAGACAGAGGAAACTCAGCTGTGCTGTTGATAACCCATGTCTTAGGAAAATAACCCTTCTGATTTTAAAAGGATATATACGGCCGGGCGCGGTGGCTCAAGCCTGTAATCCCAGCACTTTGGGAGGCCGAGACGGGCGGATCACGAGGTCAGGAGATCGAGACCATCCTGGCTAACCCGGTGAAACCCCGTCTCTAGTAAAAAATACAAAAAAATAGCCGGGCGAGGTGGCGGGTGCCTGTAGTCCCAGCTACTCGGGAGGCTGAGGCAGGAGAATGGCGTAAACCCGGGAGGCGGAGCTTGCAGTGAGCCGAGATCCGGCCACTGCACTCCAGTCTCGGCGACAGAGCAAGACTCCTTCTCAAAAAAAAAAAAAAAAAAGGATATATACATGCATACACACACCCCAAAAGCTCAACTCTAGCCTCAGCGTGAGAAGAATTAACGTGATGGGATAAAAGTTAGTGCCTATTTTAAGAGGCAGCGACAACTGAAATAGATTGCAGATGGCAAGCTCTTCTGAACCCGGCAATAAGTCTGTGATGGCCCATTCTCCAGGCAGCGAAAGTTGGAGCCAGAACTCCATGGTCTAGGAAATGCAGACGGTAATCATTTACTCCAAGAAACACAAGGGCTGGCCCTGAAGCAGAAGTGCTGGAGCAAAGCACCCCCAAAGGGTTGTGATGGACCCCCCTAAAAAGCCACCAGTGGGAGGGGTCAGTTTGATCTCCAATTGGAGTAGTCCTTTGAACTCCAGTGCGGAGCTTTTGTGCAATGTGGTGCATTGGGGGTTGTTTCCATTTCAGCTGTTTCTCCATGTGCCAGAGAGGAGAGTCGTGCCTGGCAGGCCTGGGCCAGCAGTATCTAGAACACAGGCCTGGCTCCAGGAGAAGCCGGAAGCCTCCCCTCCTCCACCATGGTCCCTCTGTATGTGGGCAGAGAAGGAGGCGGGGGATCAAGGATCCAGGAGGAGGATTTGGTGCCAGGGAGATGACTAAGGGTCTGACGCAAACACCGCACGCATGTGGGACTTGTGAGACAAACAGGTCTGGAGGGGAACCAGTGCTCCAGGCTTGACATTGGGGCGCCTCCCAGCCCCCACCTTGGTCCCTAGGCCCGTTTAAGATGGAAGGTGAAGCAAGATGCCCTGAGTTCTCATTTTTCTCTCTCTTGCTGGTTTTCTCTTGTTTGACAAATCGAACCGAACCCCAAAGGAAAAAACTGGGAAGGAGGGAGGAGGACTCCTTCCCAGGCAGATTTATGGCATTCTGGATGCAGCTTGCATTTGTCAGGCCAAAATGGTTAGGGTGGGCTAATAGAGTAGAATTACAGCTTCCTATAATAGGGAAAGTTAAATAGACAAGCTCTCCTACCCTGAGGAGAACGAGGCAGAGGTCAGTGCTACTGGCTTTGAACATGAATGGCCCCTTCCCCTCGGTTGCCTTTCACATGTGGCCCGGCAACAGTAGCAGACAGATGCGACACAAAGCCAGACACACCTGATTAACCATGAATACAACAGCTGTCGTTTCCCCACCACCACAGATACCCACACCCTCGTTCTTTCCGCTTAGTTTTTTCCCTTTCTTTCAGCTAAGCGTGAGGAAATCAAACCTACCATTAAAACCCAAGTTAGTGGGAGGGTGTCAGCAGCCGGGCCTTTGTTTCTCGGCTCACAGACATGTAATAGGTACCTTCGGGGCTGTCCTTTCATCTGAAAACGCGTTGTGGTCTCCCACTGAGGGCTCAGTCAGCTCAAAACCTGAGCCCCCAGAAAGGCCAGCAGAGGGTGGGGGAAGATGAAGGTGGCCTGAATGGGGAAGGAGAAAGTGGACTTTTCTGGGGCACCTGAGTGTCTCTCTTCTCCTCTCTCCTCCCTTCCGTTGGCTTGCCTCCATCCAACGACCACTCCCTGCTGCTAAAAACATCCACCCTTAAGATGGACTGGCTGTTCTGAATTTATCAAGAGGAAGTGGAACTCAATGCAGCATTGTCTTTCTGCGGCTTGCTTATTTCACTCTATTCTGAGCTGGTCTTAACAAAGGAGAATCAGGTCAGGTGGTTTTAGGGGTTTTTTTCTATTTGCCTCTCTTGGGTAGACAAATCCTTGAGTTCAAGTTAACTTCCAAGACTTTGCAAATCAAACACAGGAGGGACTCTGGTGTTGAACTGCGAATGATTTCTAACAACATGAATAAAACGTAATGTGATTATGTGAGCTTCCAGAAACCTACAGAATGGTAATTACAGCCCAGAGTATGAATCTTGATTCTTCTTCAGGTGTTCTGTTTCGTATTGTTTTGTTTTGCTGGGCAATCTCAAATTAACCATTTGACCTCTGGTAAGCCTGCATTTCTACTGCTTAAAATGGTTCTCTCTTTTGTCAAAAAGTCCCTGAAGCTATTACAAAGAGACTAACAAAAATGATCGGAAATCACTTTGCAAACACTAAAACTTATAATAATAGGATGATAACTGGGTAGCTTAATCTCACAAAAAGTCAACGATATCCCTTATTTTCTCACATGAATGAAAAATTAATGGAATAATTCAGGCTCTCATCTGAAGTCTCATGGTTTCTAGTGAAGGCCCAGGCCTACTGTATACTTCTGCCTTCTACTAAGAACTCATGGAGACTTCTCACTCAAGATAATCAGGAAGTATAATAGAAATGTCTAGGAAATTTGGTGTCAGGTAACAGAGAAGTCCCCAGAGTCACATTTGTGTAGGACATTGGAATTTGTCCTAGAACACAAAAGTATCCTCCAGTGGTTGGTAACTTTAGGCTCATCTTCTAGCCAATTGAAGAACAGTCATATCCACTATCAAATCAACCCAGAGGTCCCATCTCAGAATAATGTGAAAAGGCCCTGTTCACTTTGCCGTCAAAACCATCTCGCAACTCTTCTCCTAGTATCCAAATATCTCTTTCTCTTGCTTCACAGAACTCACGGTTTAAGCAGAGCAAGCCTGTCTGTTTTCAATTCTTAACTTTTCACACATGGCAAACGAGTGGAACTTCTGAGCACTGCGATCATCTGGCTGATGAACAAGCTGTTTTCCATTTCTGGCAACAAATACTTCTGGCTTATCGTGACGGGATGAAAAGGGATGAAAATATACTCTGGTTGGATATTGTTGATAACATTTGTCATCTTTGCAGCTAAAAAAGCTAGCTTAAATTTTTTTCCTTTGGTGTTGCAGAAAATGGTAAAAGAAGCGACATCACCGTTGAGTTGCCAATTAAATTGCATTCCTAAATGAAGTAGGTTAGTGAGATCTTTTCCATAACAAACGCAATGTCACATCATGAGATAAAGGAAGGACTGGACCAGGAGGCAAGGTCTCTGGGGCCTGGGCCCGGGGCTCCACTGGTGCACGTGGTGTCTTTCAAAGGCTCCCTTCACCTGTCTGAACCCATCTCCCTCTGTATTCCCTTACTAGGGCTGCCATAATAAATACCACAAACTGGGTGGCTTATATGAGAGAAATGGATTTCCTCACTCTTCTGGAGGCTAGAACTTTGAGAGTTGTCAGCAGAATTGGTTTCTTCTGAGGTCTCTCTCCTTGGCTTGTAGACGGTCATTTTCTCCCTGTGTCCTCATACGGTCTTCCCTTTGTGTTTGTCTGTGTCCTCATCTTCTCTTCTTACAAGGACACCAGTCAGATTGGATTAGGGCCCACCTTAATCATCATCTTGGAGTCTATAACACCAGTGAAGAAAAAGAGGAGTCATGGTTACCAATGTTTCAGGCTAAAGTTGCTTTAGTTCCAGTCTCTCATTTTACAGATGAAGAGACGGAGGCCTCAAGACTCGCCCAAGGTTCACACTGGTCAGTGATAAGCTGAGACTACAGAGGATGTCACCACGGAAAACAGGTAGACAGTTTCCAGCTCTGATCTGTGGAGCCTTTGTGCAATATGTTGAGGTAAGAGGGTAGAAGACCAGTACGGTCTTCTATGATTTTTTAAAATTGGAAAAAGGTCAAGTTTCTGAAAGTGAAGACCTTTGAAAAATATTACTTTAGAAGCCACGGAGCAGGAGAATGTGTGCTATGAAGCTCTGGGCTCACCATAATGTATGATGGGCTGTATTCTTTTGCTAGGGCTGCCTTTACCAAGTAACACAGACTGGGGAGCTTAAAACAACAACGGTTTATGTTCTCACAGTTTTGGAGGCTTCAGTTCTGATATCAAGGTGTCAGGCACATGCTCCCTCAGAAATCCGTAGGAGAGAACCCTTTCTTTGTCTCTTCTAGCTTCTGGTGTCTGCTGGCAATATTTGGACTATAAATGCATTATTCTGTGAAAGGAAAATAAATCTCAGGACCCCAAAATCACTAAGCCAAAGGGAAAAGTCAAGCAGGAAACTGCTTAGAGCAAAACTGTCTCCCATTCTATTCTTTAAAAAGATAGCTACTAAGATAAAAGAGCTGCGTACCTCCCTCACAATTTGTCCACAAGGAATTTCCTTGTGCACAACAGACAGACAGAACTCAGCCATCCCTCTGCTCACTGACATAAATACATACCTGATTGACTGCTTTGAGAAGGCTAATCAGAAACTCAAAAGAATGCAAACGTTTGTCTCTTATCTACCTATGACCCGGAAGCCCCCTCCCTGCTTCGAGTTATCCCGCCTTTCCAGACCAAACCAATGTACATCTTACATATATGGCTTGATGTCTCATATCTCCCTAAAATGTACAAAACCAGACTGGCTGTACTCCGACCACCTTGGGCACATGTTGTGAGGACCTCCTGAGGCTGTATCATAGGCACATCCTTCACTTTGGCAAAATAAACCCTAAATTGACTGAGACCTGTCTCAGATGTTTGGGGTTCACAATTCCTATCTCTGCCTCTGTTAGCATATGGCATTCTTCCTGTATGTCTCTGTCTCAGTGTCTAAATTTCCCTTTTCTTTTAAGGACACCAGTTATATTGGATTAAGGGCCCATCCTACCCCAATATGACCTTGTCTTAACTGATTACATCTATAATGACCCTATTTCCAAATGAGGTCGCATTTCAAGGTACTGGGGGTGGGGACTTCAACATATCTTTCTAGGGGACGCAGTTCAACCCATAACACATGCATCCTGCAGAGCTTCCTGCTCTCCCTGGAGCCTGCAGTCGTGAGCTGCTGACCCGCCCTCACTTCCCAGACACTGCCAGCACACGACTCATGACCAAATGGTGCTCCTCCAAGACAGAACCCTGGTGACTCGTAGTGCTGCAGACAGGCAGTACAGAGGGGTGATTAAGAAGACATTGTCATTTAAAATAAAGCCACACAGTTCCTTTGTAAATATGTGTCACTGGGTATTTAGAACCATCATACCCAACCCACTGCTGCACGTTGGTGGAAATGTCAAGTAAGTTACACACTCATGTCTTTTTGGGGGAGCCTTTTATTCACAGTTCTCCCTGAGTTTTACTTCCTGAGGGAGTGTGCTCACCCGCCTCCGTTTCAGCAACTAACCTTGCCTGTTTCTAAAGTTCATGCTGTCCTGACATTCTTTGCATCAGCACAGTCACCTCTGTTAGTCATCTCTTACCAATTTTCTCTCTTTGTACTCTTTCAGGAAGTCATATTTTTGCTCAGGTAAAAGAGGTGTAGGAAGAGCGATCTGCCTATTTGATGATTCATCCCTTTGCTTTTTGCCATTTCTAAATGTTGGGAGAAAATCATTTTGTTAAGGGCCTTAGCGAATGGGCATGGTCAATGGGGTGAGAGAAGCCACCATAAGCCACTTTCAACTTAGAGCAGAAGCAATGTTCTATCAGTCTTTCTTATTCTTTTGGAGACTAGCATCATGATTCTCAGGGCCACTGGAATCCACCAGACTGACTTCCCTGAGGAGAGACTGCCTTCTAATGGCGTGACCATCTGCTCTACTTCCTTCATGTTTGGTCCGTGAATTACAGCAAGTCACAGGCCACCTGAGCATTCTACTCACTTCTTTTGTGCATCCAGGCCATAGACTCAGAGTGTGTTTGAGTTGAGATAGATCTGAGCATATTCAGTTAAATGAGGTCCTCAAAGGGTATGAGGGGGAATTATGCCCCACTGCCTCCCAAAATTCAAATGTTGAAGCCCTAACCCTTAGAACCTCAGACAGTAACTATATTCGGAGATAGGGTCTGTAAAGAGGTAATTAAGAAAAGGAGCAAAAATGGAGCAAGTTTCCTTCTCCCTTGTGCTATTTCTAAGGTCATGTTATAAAAATCAAATAGAGAATACTTGTCAAACAGTTGATAAAGTAGTGAAGAGAAACAGAATATTAATTCAAAGAGTATGCTTCAACCCATAGTCAGAGCAATCCATTAGTTAATCAACCAATATTTATTGATACTCACCGAGAGACTGAATATACAAATGGACAATGGCCAAGCCATAATTAAAAATAGAACTCCAGCCTATAATCTGCAGCAGCCAGCACAGGACACCAACCCATCAGTAATAGCAACCGGCCCAGGAAGCCAGCCTGCTATCATCAGCCAGACTTATAGGAAGTCAAACCACTATCTCTATCAACAATTTAGGAAGCCGGAGGACACCAACCCATCAGTAATAGCAACCGGCCCAGGAAGCCAGCCTGCTATCATCAGCCAGACTTATAGGAAGTCAAACCACTATCTCTATCAACAATTTAGGAAGCCGAACAATAACCCCTGTAATAATCAGCTCCAAATGGCCAGAACTTGATTGATGATGGACAGCCTCCCTGATTTTTGTCCCTGCTTCCAACTTAGGACCAACCAGAGAAAGGCAAATATGCACCCTAAGCAATCACATAGGCGTCCGTGCTTCTAGTGAACCACCTCCAGCTTCCCACACCAACAGCTTCCAATCAGCACATACCTGGAGCCTCCTTTTTTCTACTATAAAGTTTTCCCACTCCTCTGCCCGCATTTGAGTCTCTGCCAAAACACAAACAATAGTAGCTCTGAATAAACAGCATATGCTTATTCTTATTTGGTTGGTCTTCATTTACTTCCACACTTCCAAATGCAAGTAAATTTTATGCTAGACTCTTGAATGGTCAGGGAAAATACAAGGAGGTATGTGACATGGCCCTTATGCCTAATAAACTTAAAATCTTTGGGACTGGAGATAAAAATGCACAAAGAGCAAGAACCACCACCACAATGACTAAGCAAATAATAAAGCCAGTCAGGAATAGTAAGTCTCAAATGCAAGTTCCAGATACTGGATGTAAAAGTCTGGAAAAGAGAGATTACTTTTGGCTGGGGAGGTCAGATATGAACTGAACTTCACACACACAAAGGAATTATTCTAGTAATTATTGGGTTCCCCTTTGCTCACATGGTTACTCACACTTGAAAGTTTGTGGTAACAAGAAGGAGCCTTGGCAGGAAGTTTGTTTGTTCCATGACTGCTTTTACTGTCACATGAAGAGTGAGTGGTTGATTTACTGAGAAGTCCCCCTTGTTACCCTTCATAAGCCCCAAGTGAGTCAGGACCTTCCTTTGGTCATCAAACTGGAGACAGGACACCCTTGCCCAGTTAGCATTTTAGTTCAGCTTGCCTGGGTTCATTCCAAATTCCCACCCCCAAATCCTTGGTCACCCCCAAGAGTAGATCTTTACCCACAACAGGCCACTGTTGAAGCTAAGGTTTCCCAGAGGAAACCAGAAAAGACTTCCTTTATGTTGGGGTTATAGGGTGCCCAATAAATAGGACCCCTCTTTCCTGCCCAACTTCTGAGCCAATTAAGAGGAATAGGAATCAGGCAGATAGAGGGGGAAATATCACCATTCTTTTAAGTTGACAAAGTCTTCGTTGGTGGGTATGATTTCAGGTCCTTGGGCTTGTTAATATTGCACCACTGATGGTAGACAGAAACTTTGCGACATGGAGATTTATCACTTAAAAGTTAGGGCTTGGAGGAGCAGAGGATGTTTACTTTCTTCAGGCTCTTCCCAGAGAGAAAGGAATAGGTGAGGCGTACATGTTCCAATGCTTCTCCCAGGCTGACTGAAGTTCTTCTTCCTCCAATGAAGTGAAGGAGAGGATGCAGAAAGCCAGGGGATTTACTCAATGGCAACATGTCTCCAACAGAAACAAGGACAGCAGGGAATAAATGTTCCCATCAGCTACCTACAAGAGATAAGGCTAAGTCTCTGCAGGGTTGAGGTTCCTTGCCCCCAGCAGACACACACACACACACACACACACACACACACACACACACACACAGAGCCACCAGTGCCATGCTCATGCTTTGTAGTCTTGGGATCTGTGACAACTTTTAAGTCTGAGGGGAATGAACGTACTCATGAAGAAAATCTCTCCCGTAAGGAAATGCCCTCAGTGTGGACTAGTGCTAGAGGCACAGACCTTGAGTCTGAACTCTATCCCAGTGCTGAGTTAAGTAGCTCTATAGTTATTAAAGGTGATTTGCCCTCCAGGTGCTCTGTCCTCAGTTATGCACTGGAGATCAGAATACCTGTCCTGCCAAGGGTATGAAAGAGGAGATAAAATGAGAAAGGGCCTCTGAATAGCCCAGCTCCACTTCACAGAGGCACTGGAGTGGTTCCATATTCAGAGAAAACAGTAATGTTTCCCTTGAAAAACAGAGTAAATGTGAAGCAACTTTCTGTCACTTCTCAAAACTTTTTCAGCACCAGACGGTTTCTCCAAGGTGGACCCCATCAAAGCGAAACAGAAAGGAGGGGTAGGAAGGTGCCCCTAACCCGTAAGCTTAAGGGTTGGGTGTTACTGACTCCATTTGGAGAACACATTTTGATTGATTACACTGGTAACTCTGAAACCTGGTACAGATTCCCTTTTGGCCTCAGGGGGGCTTTACCTGAATCATTCCTCTGGAGCAAGAAAGCTGAATATCATTACTTTCAGAGCGATTCATCAGAGAAGGGTAGGAATTGAAAGGCACTCAACTCTTTCTCCAACTTCTTGAAGAATAAGTCTTACTAGAGGATTAGTCCTTGGCCACCACTTTTTTGTAATTCCCTGGACAACAAACTAGTTCTCGACCTAGATGGAAAAAATGGTGAGGAAATAAAAGGAAGGGGAGGAGAAGAAAGAATGAAGGAAGGGGAGAGCAAAGGAAGACCAGTCTTACGAATACAGGACAAGAGGAAAAATAAAGTTCAGAATTCTTTCAACTCATTGGAATTTCCCAAGGTGCTTAAAGTGACAGGAACTGCATGGGACCTCAAAGTGAGAGTCTTGTTTATGGGTGCATACATAGAAAGGTTCAATAGGGATGTCCCTTCAATTGGAAGGATATAGAAGAGCCCGTGTTATTTCATTTTTGTCAATAAAGCTCTCATTCAAATCCATAGTTCACCTTCTCCCCCTGCTATTCTGCCTACTACGTAATCCCCTTTCACACTTGCTCATTCACCACATACCAGAAGCCAAGCACTGGGATTGGTGCCACAGACACAAAGAAAATCAACGTACTGCCTCCTACCCTCGGGGAGATCCCGGTCACTGAGGGAGACACTAGGACTGTGCTCTGTTAATTTCTACTTAAGCACTTCTCCCATTGCACTGTTGCAGAGCAACCAAGTAGCCCAGAGGATGGGGCTCTAACTTAGGGAGTAAGGTAAGGGGTCATAGGAGGGGTACGCAGTCAGGTTGCCCAAGAAACAGAGACAGATTTGTGTGCAAGAGGTGTCCCGGATCAGTGCTCACTTGTAAGAAAGTGAAGGAGACGGGACTGGGCAGAGTGGAGATGCGGTTGCCCAAGAGGCCTCAGCGGATCCCACAGGAAGTCAGCTCTGAAGCTGGAATAACCTTTCTGGGGGGACACTCATTGAGACAAGGAAGTTGGATCGTGGTACCCTGCATTGACTACTCCTTAGATGTGGGCAGTCCCACAAGGGGGAGGGTCAAAACCTCAGGCACAGCTGCTCCCTAGGGCCAACGTTAATCCTGGGAGAGGGATCCATGTATGAGCCTGCAGCAGGCAGCAACCCAGCACTGGGGGAATGGGCACCCCAGCCTGAATAGGAGATGGGGCAGCAAACCACTGCATCCACTACAGGGGGCTTTCTAAAAGGGGAGCAGCCAGGGTGTTCTGGACTGTGAAAATACTGACAAGGAGAGCAAAGTGTCCTAGGCAGAAAGAACACCAATGGGACCGTCAAGGAGCATCCGGCTTTTGGAAAACTACCAGAGCGTTAGCATGGCTGCAAGGCAGGGCAAGGGGAGAGGAGTGGGGAGAGATGGGACAGGAGAGTGGGCAGCCAGATCAAAAAGAACTCCACTTGCTGAGCTGAAGGGTCTGGATTTTGTCTTGGAAATCAGAGCAAAGCCAGAGAAGGATTTTCAATACTGTTTATAGAGTTATTTTCTAATTTATATTCATAAAGTTTGGGAGTACAATTAAGTACAAAGGAGAAAATAAAATACACCTATAATCCCACCACCTGAAGATAACCATAATTAACATTTTGATGGTTTCCTTTCTGGTATTTTTCTATTTATAGAGATACATATCTAGGCAGAGAGAGAAAGGTTTTCAAAAAATCAGACAGATATTTTACCATATACTTTGTATGTTGCTTTTCTGGTTTATATCATAAGCATCTTCATGTCATTTGTTTCCAGATCTTTGTCTACAATTCTTATTGTATCACTAAGATAAATTCCCAAAAAGGAAGACATCAGGCCAAAAGATAGAAACATATTAAGGCTGAGAACACCGATATCAAAGGTTTAAGAGATAAAGCTGGATACACGGAAATGTAGTTTCTTTATTTCCTTTATTTCTTGTTAACTCGCCTTTTTGTCTTCACCGGAGAACACAGGGAGAAATTCAAGCAAGTAACTGGTGTTCCAGTTCATCGAGGGTCTGTCATGATGGCTTATGAGGTCAAAACACAGACCCACAGGGATTGCACAGACATGCTGAGACCGAACAGCATTGCAAAGATCATGTCAGGTAATACCTATGTGCCACATACAAAACATGGTCTGTCTTGACCCTCACTCAACTGGAGTATTCAGATCTCATTTTTTTCCTTCCCCTTGGAAATGATCCAAAAGTCCAAGGTCTAACATCAGATGACCTTTAAGGCCCCTTCTCCTCCTGAAATTCTCTGATAGTATCTCTGTGAATGTTCCTCACAAGTGAACTACATTGTATTGGCAGCGCTTTCAACATAATGCTCCTTCCCCTAAGGCAGACAGAGGCAGGAACCTATAAGCCTTCTATTGACATAACAGAAATTGCCCCAAATGCTCTCGAATTTATCTTTATTTGTGCTGCTGCCTATAAATTACTTTCTCATGGGATATGGCTTGAATTACAGAAACAATCCACTCCTTCCTCCATTGGTTGCCAACTCTTCCCCAGGGTCGCGGAATACTTCTTTTTGATGTTCATTCCTAATTTTAATCCAAGTGTTATGTTCTGTTGATAGTCCCTGGAGCCTACATCAGACATAATTCTCTCGCAACAGGAAGTTAGGTTCCGGTAATGTGACCAGCTCTGTTCGTTAGAACCCTTCTGACAACAAGCTGTCTCTCTTCGGTCTTCCTGACATGTGTTTATAATCACTTGGAGTTATCTCTATGGCAGCAGGAGTTGCTTTCCATCTAAAGTGTTCCTTGGGGTGGTGCTTGTTAGGTTAGCCTGCTCCTGGGCTCTGTTGTTTTCTTTTAGTCTGGCATCTCAGGAGGCAAAATGGTCTCATGAAAAGAAGAGCAAAACAGTATCAAAAGGTCTAGATCATTGGCAAAGTTCTGCCACTAACAATCTAGACAACGGGAAAATTTGCTTCCCATCTACTCGTCTCTCTGAGTTGTCATGAGGATAAAACAAAATAATACTCATCAAGACACAAAACAGCATGCACAGTTGCATAGATGAAGATGGCATTTTATTGCTGCAATCTTGTTAATATGAATGGGTGAGAAATAATGTAGTCCATAAAACAAGTGTATTCATTCACAAAATATTTATTAATCCTACCTGGGAAAACAACAGGCACTTGGAGAACAAGAAAAAAAAAAAGGGATATAGTTGGTATACAGTCAAGGGTTCAGCGACCAGCTGGAAAACGAACGCACAAACAAACACTTGTCACAGTGAATAGCACTGAAATGGACTTATATAATTGATGTGGGAGCACAGAGGAGGAAGCAGCTAGCCCTGCCTAGGGAGGTCAATGAAACAATAGGCAACAGGTAATCGAGCAGAATCTTGAAGGATGGAAAAGGCCTAGGCAGATCAATCGGGAAAGAAAACATCACTTATAAAATCTCCACAGCAAGTACAGAAGACCAAAAGTCCATCAGTGTGCAGGAGTGCCGTGTGTGTGTCGGGAAATACCAAGTCTGGAAGCAAGGCCAAAGCCTTGTTCCCCAGCACTGGCTAATGCATTTGCCCTCTGGGCAACATGGGGCCAGTGACATACTTTAAGCGTGGATGTATTAGTCATGGTCCAGTCAAGAAACATATGGCACATTGACATTGGTTATTTAAGATGAGTTTTTGGGGTTTTTTGTTTTTTGGTTTTTTTTTTTTTTGAGACTTTGTCTCGCTCTTTTGCCCAGGCTGGAGTGCAACGGCATAATCTCGGCTCACTACAATCTCTGCCTCCCGGGTTCAAGCGATTCTCCTGCCTCAGCCTCCCGAGTAGCTGGGATTACAGGTGCACGCAGCCATGCCCGGCTAATTTTTTCTATTTTTAGTAGAGATAGGCTTTCACCTGTTCCCCAGGCCCATCTCTAACTCCTGAGCTCAGGCAATCCACCCACCTCAGCCTCCCAAAGTGCTAGTATTACAGGCATGAGCCACCACGCCCGGCCAAGAAGAGTTGATAAAGGAATTATGTTTAAAGGTGTGGGCAAGGTAGGGAAAACACAGAGGGCACTGTTGCCATCCTTAGGCTTGGAAAGGTAAAGAGAGAAATGGGTACTAAAGCTTGGAGGAGAAAGACATGTGAAGAAGGCATCCGATGAAAGCTGTCAGCGTCAGTTGTGAGATGCAGCCAGCCAGCAGTAATCCCCAGGGAAAAAGTTAGGGAGATAAATGCCCCCTCACTGCTCCCATCTTTCCCATCTCACCAATGTTCCCCATTGGCCAAATCCACCCAGAAGCCACACGGCAATAGAGCTTTCAAAGAAGACAGAGTGGAGAAGGATGGGCCTGGAGGGACAAGGGAAAGCTACTGAGCACTAGGCAGGTAACACCAGATTACAACGTCCGCCAGGGAGCAATGTGGAGAAAGGGGCGGAAGAGAAGGCAGGGGAAATGTAAAGGCATAATCCAGGAGAGAAATGATGGGGATTCAGTAAAGCAGTGGTGGTAGCAGTGAAGGGTACAATGGACTCAGAGAAGATTTAGAAGATACAATCTAAGGAAATTGGTGGCCACTTACTGGGATCTCCCAAAAGTTCTTTCTTGTGTATGTACAGCTCTCCAGGTGATAACCAAAACAACAAGGAAACAGGATGCTTGAGACTCACCTTCCTTCAAGCAGCTCTTCTGAGCAGTGGCACCAATTCTTGGATTTGGAAGCCACAAACCTTGTTGAATGTCTCAATAGTCATGATCTCAGGAGCAGCATGGCAACTCTAGTGGGTTTCATCATGGCCCCAAAAATATAGGTCCACATCCTGGAACCTGTATATGTGACCTTATTTGGGTAAATGGACTTTACAGACATAATTAACTTAAGAGATGAGATGAGATTACCCTGGATTACTGAGGTGGGTCCTAAATCCAGTGTCCGTAAGTGTCTTTATGAGAGACAGAAGAAGAGACATGGAGAAACAGAGAAGGCTATGTGAAGATGGAGGCTGAGAATAGAATAGTATCACGAACACTGGAGCCACCAGAAGCTAGAAAATGGAGAAAGGATCCTCCCCCAGAACATTTGGAGGGAGCGTGATTTCAGACTTCCAGCCTCCAGAACTGTGGCACACTAAATTTCTGTTGTTTAAGCCATCAGTTTTTGGTAATTTGTTATGGCAGCCCTAGGGAATCAATACAGCAATAAAGAGCAACCGAGAAAAAAAAAAAAAAAAGCATATTCTGAGGGTCTATGTTATGGGCTGTAAGTAAATTGAGGCCAGACTTACACATCATTCATTTTTTTTCCCTGTGGCAAACTTGTCTGGTGAGCCGGGGTAGTGCCTGGCTAAAATCCATGTTTTAGGTTGACTAAAGCCAGATAGCAAAGTTTTAAAATTCCGTATTTACATCCCGAGATGTGCACAACCCTGTGTGGCATTCACAGCACAACCAGACAAAACCAGTTAAAACTACAGAAAATTTCTGAAGTTCAGCCAACACTCACCACCACCTGCCCCCAGAGCGATCTTGCTAAACCACGAGGTGAAACTCTTGCTCCTGTTCAGCATGCAGCCAGGCATGTGCCTTTAACTTTAGCTGCCTCTCTCACAGGCACAGGTTAGCCCCAGAAGAAAAATGCAAGGACTAAACTTGCCTACTTGAGGTCATGTGTTCTAGATGCTGCAGTTGGCCCAAATAAAATAAAATCTGCATAAAAGACAGGTAGTCATAGACACCTTGAAACATGCTTGAAGGTGATTCCAAATATGTTGATATCAACATTGGCTTTGCCAACTAGGCTTTGTCCCTTTATGACAAAGAACTTCAGAGACACCCTGGCATAACAGGGTATAAGAGTTTGGCAGAAAAGGTTTTAATTTGTTGTTTGGGTGTCTATCCTTGGGCAGTGTCATTGAACAAACCAGAGAACCCAGTAGGAAGAGCACTTTTGATGAGGTGGAACAAAGAGGTGATGGCTGCCATCTTGGATTTGTCGTATTTAAAATGCATGAGGTTACCAAATATATCTGGAGCTTAGGAGTGAAATTTGAGTGAATCACCCAGGTAATTGTTGCTTTCCCCTGTAAAAGCAGAAATTGTTTACATCTTTTTGATGAATTTATTTCTAAATATCGTTACGTACAACCTGATTTCGCTTCTGTGTATCTCAGGGGTTGCTCCTTCTTACCAAAAGCAAGATTTCCATTTGAATACACCTTGCTTCCAAGTTGCCCACTGACCCCACTCTTAACTCCCAGAGTACCTCCTTGGTAGTCTAAACCTATAAAGGTAATTCCATCCTCCTTATTAGAGTTGAAGATTGGCCTTGTCACCCAGTTCTGGGCAACAAGATGGGTTGGCTAAGAGGCTTCTAGGAAGGAGGTACATTGTTTTTCCGGAAGAAGTACTAGAAACCAGCGCTCTCTCACTCACTCACACTCTCTGGACACAGATAAGGGAGCACTAGCACTAATGTACTGGCAACCTTTCTGTGCTCACAAAGACAGCCAGCCCCAGGAGCGAGTGAACACTCATAGGCAGAGACAGAGGTAATCTGGGGGCTTACAAGCATCAATAAACCACTGGCCTCTCCTCTCCTGAGCCAACAAGTGTCCTTATCACTTAGGAAACTTCTTACATTTTCTATGAATTGCCAACGTAAGCACCCTAACCCATACTGGTTTCTTCTGAAACCACATTACATTACCTGAGACCTTTTCTGGTGAGGATCCTGTCACTGGTCAGTTGTCATTTCTCAGTGACAAATGAGACCACGTGTGCTAAAACCCCTACCCCAATACTTAGCACTCACTAGATGCTCAGTAGATGCTAGTTCCTGTCACTTTGTCTTACTTCTCAGCTTTGACCACTTCCTCTCGCAGATCTTCACCATTACTTCAATGCTTTGTGCACTAATGGCCAGGTCCCAGCAGGCCTCCAGATGGCTCAATGGTTAGAAGTCTCACTGCCTAGAAGGTATTGGAACTGGGAACTCCATAATCCACAAACACCAGCAAATGAGAGATCTAGTTTATTAGACTGCTATCATGGCTAGTCACCATCATGGGAGGTTCCCCCTTTTCCCAGGACTAGCATGAATACCAACATCCAGTAAAATCTGGGTTTCGATCATCCAGAGCCAGTTGAGGATGTTCCACTCCTGAGTCATCACTGGCAGTATCAGTTGTCACATGGCAGATGTTCAAAATAGGCTGATTAATAAAGAATTCTGATTATTAGATGACAGTAATAGAGAGTGAGATGATAGTGGCCTCATGGTATTGCTAAAGAAGGCCAAGAGTGTTGACCAGTAACTTCTCTTGAAAACAGGGCTGCTGTACTTCCCCACTCCGTCTCCCTAAATGGCCTAGTTCTAGGATTGGGCCCATCAGAAATTGAGAAAGAAAGGAGAGAAGGGGGAAAGAAAGAGAAGGAAGAAAGTTGCATAAAAAGAGTTGTGTCTCAAAGTTTCCTGAGCTACAGCATTGCCCTAGAATGATCTGTTCTCTAAGGTGTCCTAAGAAATCCTCCCCAAATGGTTGTGGTTTTGTCTTTTTGCTTTTTTGTTTCAAATTCATTCTGATTTGATTGTGAGACATGTGAATCTTACAGTAACCTCATGAAACACTTGTGGAGACCTTGGGATACTGTGAAAACAAATGCTGAGAGCGCTGACCTGAGAACACTAGCCTGGGCGGACCATTCCCTCCTGCCTCACCGGTGACTCACTTGGTGACTCAGTGCTTGTCACGCAGAGATCCACTGGGCCCATCTGCAGCTCACCTCCCTCCGCCTACCTTGAGGAAAACTAGGGACTCATTAGGCAAAGTGTTCAAACTGTTTTCCATTCCTCCAGATATAAGTTATATGTATACAAGACATTATCATCTCCCACACATTAAGGAGCAGTGGAAATCGGAAGGGGGGAATAGGAGGGTGGGGGCACTGGAGGGGGAATCTTACTTTCACAAAGATGTTAACTGAATGTTACCAGCAAAGCAAAGAAGACCTAGAAATTTCATAAAATAGAAAAGATTCTGATTGTTTTAACTACCAAAATTTCTAATTTCTTGTGGACTTTAAGAAAAAGAAGAAGGCTGGGCGCGATGGCTCACACCTGCAATCCGAGCACTTTGGGAGGCCAAGGAGGGAGGACTGCTCGAGCCCAGGAGTTTGAGACCAGCCTGGTCAACATGGTGAAACTCCAGCTCTACTAAAAATACAAAAATTAGCCGGGTATGGTGGCACGTGCCTGTAAACCCAGCTACTCAGGAGACTGAGGCAGGAGAATCGCTTGAACCCAGGAGGCGGAGGTTGCAGGAAGCCAAGATGGTGCCACTGCACTCCAGCCTGGGCAACAGAGAGAGACTCTATCTCAAAAAAAAAAAAAAAAAAAAAAAAAAAAAAAAAAAAATGCACACTGGTGCATGGCAGAAGGATCCCTTGAGCTGGGGAAGTTGAGGCTGCAGTGAGCCATGATCACACCACTGTACTCCAGCCTGGGTGAGAGAGAGAGATAAAGTCTTAATGTGCCAATGCAAACTTCTATTTCACATATATTAAATCCCCCTTTTACCCTAAAAGACTGTAAAATAGTAGGCCGGGCGCGGTGGCTCAAGCCTGTAATCCCAGCACTTTGGGAGGCCGAGACAGGCGGATCATGAGGTCAGGAGATCGAGACCATCCTGGCTAACCCGGTGAAACTCCGTCTCTACTAAAAAATACAAAAAACTAGCCGGGCGAGGTGGCGGGCGCCTGTAGTCCCAGCTACTCGGGAGGCTGAGGCAGGAGAATGGCGTAAACCCGGGAGGCGGAGCTTGCAGTGAGCCGAGATCCGGCCACTGCACTCCAGCCTGGGCAACAGAGCGAGACTCCGTCTCAAAAAAAAAAAAAAAAAAAAAAAGACTGTAAAATATCCTGTAATATTTAAATATTTGCACTTTTATTTCTTTCCCATATAATCACCTCAACTTGGGTTCATGCAAATATGTGAAATCTTCAAACATAATATGAAGCCAAGTTGCTCACAGAAAGGAAACCTATGACAACCTTCATTACTGCATGCCAAAAATGTCAGGCAAATCTACTAATTCACTAGAACCAAGATAAAACCAGCCCAGCCAGCCAGCCAGTGCTCAGTTTGAGCTCCCTCTCAAACTTATGCAGGGCTAACAAAATATTGAGCCTAAACTCATTTGGAAAATAAGCCCGTGTTTTTTTTGTATTTTTGTTTTTTTTTAAGCAGAGGCTGCTTGCTGACCCAGCCTTCCAGTCAAACAGCTAAAACTCAGCTTGTCCTGTTTCCCTTGAGCTCTGAGTTCTAAAGGCCCCTAGTTTCAATACATTTTGCCAGAAATAACTTGAAGGATCTCCTGAACAGGTACCAAAGCTCTTGTAACAATGGTCACTTTAAATTAACATCCTAATTTAAAATAACTAAATCTGATTTTTGTTTGTGATCAAAATTTATATTGGAACACCTCCATGGAGGTCAAATTTCAAGTATTCACTGACAAACATGACAAGCAGGGAGGGCATTTACTGACAACCAAGAACTGAAACAGGATGTCAAAAGCAAGGCTGTTTCTGAAAAGAAAATATTAACAGTTTATTTACATTGCCAATCATTATGGGTTGAACCTAACCCTTAATTAGGCAAAAGAACCAATGGGTAAGTCCTCCTCTCCCAAAAGATTTTCTTTTCCTGCAAGTTCCTATTAGAAAGCAGCAACTTAGAGGAAAAAGATCTTTAAAAAGAAAAAAGATTATTTGCGTGCCAAAACCTGGAAACAACCAAAATGTCCTTCAATAGGTAAACGGTGGCTCATCCACACTAGGAAATACTACTCAGCAATAAAAAGGGGTGAATTATTGATACACAAAATAACTTGGATAGAATTCAAGGGCATTATGCTGAATTTTATAAAACTAGTCTCAATGTATCATATACTATACAATACCAATTAGATAGCATTCTCCAAATGACAAATTATAGATCGGAGAACAGATTAGTGGTTGCCATGGGAGTATGAATGGTGAGTGGAATATGATTATAAAGGGGTTACAATGAGGGAGATCTTTGTGGTGATTAAATAGTTCTGTATCTTGTTCCATCTACACATGCAATAAAATGGCATAGAATTATGCACATGCATTGTACCAATGTCAATTTCCTGACTCAGATGCAGGACAACAATTATGTTAGATGTCATCATTGGGGGAAACTGGGTGAAGGGCACACAGGACCACTCCATACTGTTTTTGCTATCATTGCAACTTTTTGCAAATCTATCGTTATTCAAAATTAAAAAGTCAAGAGAAAGCAAGCAAACAAGGATGAGGGAGGATGTAACAGAAAGAAAGAAAAATAAACAACTTGAGATGGATATTGACAACTCCAGAGATGAAAGATGACAGGAAAGATTTGGAGGAAGGGACTGCAGGGTAAATATTAGAGGTTACAGTCAGGCAAGCTGACAACCAGAAACTGTTTGGATTGTAAATTGTAAATGAACTCAGCGGACAGAGAAGGGGAAAGATCATTGAACTGTTACCCCTGAATGACAAGGATAGAAGTGAAGCACTGTGAGCCCAAGACATGGAGTTAATGTGGCAGGAGCAGCTCCAGGAAGGCCCGGTGGGGACGGAAGAGAAAAGGAGGGGGCAGATGTAGTAGCTGATGCTTCCTAGGATGTGACATGCATCAAGCAAGAGAAAGAAGGATGACTGGGGGAAATGTCCGACCTAGGAAGAAATACTGAGAAAAAAAGACATGCCATAGAAATCAGTAAGTTGAGGAAGAAGCAGCAAAATTCTTGGGCATGAGCAGAATTACTGATAAAATAATGATGACAGGATAAAAGAGTATCACAGGCAGGGGAGTTGGAAGGAGAAAAGAGCTCACTCAGATTTGGAAAGTGACAAAACAAAACAGTTCTTCAGGGAAGCAAAATAATGAGCAGCAAAATATAAAACACAATGACCTCTGGAAAGGGGTTCCCTGCACAGGTCTAGAAACTCAACAACAGACATCCTGAACTTTCCAGATGCATTTAACAAATATCTTTGAAATATCCCAATACATATCAAGTCTGCATCAAGCCTGATTTTCACATCAAAAGACCCCCATGATCATAATGAGCACCATTAAGGCACAAATTACACAAAGCTGCAGGAAGCTGAAGTGCCAAAAGGGAGCAAAAAAGCTGATAAGCCAACATTTGGGCAAACATCTTTAATTCCCCCGGGGCTAGGGACCACCAGGATCACCAGACTCTGGTGTCCCCATGAGAATAAGCAACCAATAATATTAAAATCCTAAAATTAAAGTAGTAATTCTAACATCTTAGAATCTGAGATTTTTAAAGTATTTATTTATTTATTTGAGAAGGGGTCTCACTCTGTGCCCAGACTGGAGTGTAAGTGGCGTGATCTTGGCTAACTGCAACCTCCACCTCCGTTACTCAAGCAATCCTCCCACCTCAGCCTACCGAGTAGCTAAGACTATAAGCTTGTGCCACCATGCACAGCAGATTTTTGTAGAGATGAGGTTTTGTCATGTTGCCCAGTCTGGTCTCGAACTCCTGGGCTCAAGGGATTCGCCCGCCTCAGTCTCCCGAAGTGCTGGGATTACAGGCATGAGCCACAGCGCCCAGCCAGAATCTCAGATTCAGTGTGAGCATAAAGGAATTGTTATCACACAGTGGCAGCCCAAGTTGATGGCCTTTACAAGAAATACTGTCAAATCCCCAAGAGGGTAGCCCCTACATAAAGAGAAGGAATAAAGATGACTGGCCACTCCTCACAGATGGAGAAGTTAAAAAACCAAAATCCCAGTTTCTCTCTCAGCTACCGGGTAAATAGCCATTCAGAATGCTTTGGAAGCATTCACTTAAAAATGGGAGAAGAACTGATGTCATCCTGAAAATGTGGTTAGACAAGAATTCAGTTATCTCCTCTGCCACCAAACCCAGCCTCCAAGCTTGGATAAGAAGATAGCAAATATTCTAAAAATTAAGAAACCCAAAGCATATGGTAAACTTTGCAAGGTATCATTACCCAATGAATTATGTTCTTGTGGTAATACAAAAACATCTCATTTTTCTTAGCAGTTGTTTCATGAATGCCTTGTAAAGGAAAGTGTGAGTTTTTAGGGGGAATCCTCTGCTAACCCATAGTGCAGGCTGGGCTTCCACGTCTGTGGGTGGGCTGGTGCCAACAACTGAGAGAAGTGAGAAGAAGTGAAATTTTTCTGCAAAAGAACCATGGCTGAAGGGGAAGATTTCTCTAAAACAGAGAATTTGAGAAGCTACGTGGTGGAAGATTTTAAAGACCCAAAGAACAACAGCTGAGAATAGAACTGGGGAGGGACTTCTCATGGTGATTTGGGAAATTAAACTCTGGGCATTACGAAGTGTAAATCCCCTCTTCGGTCTTCCTTATAAAATGTTCAGTAAAGTTTGCGTTCTCACTTTTTCAGAGTGAATTTCCTTTGAGAGAAAAACACAGACGTATAGAGTCCTGCTTCAAGATTGGCACAAGGGCAAAAACATAGCTGTAGCAGTGACCCTTTTATTAAATATTAATTATTTAATATGAGAAGAACCTGAGGATAACACAGCACAAAGGAAGAGGGAGGGGGAGGGAGACGGTGAGATGAGTACCTTCTTCTTTTACTAAAATTTAGAATACTTGAGTCACTTACTCTTTGCTGGTTTCCAAACAGGCTCTGTGGAGACGTGTGAGAGCCTAAGGTTTATTGCTTGGCTGTCAGCTCATTCATTCTTCACCATAAACCTCAAGTAACTTTTAGTATCACAAAGATCATTCTCAGCTCTAATATCTTTTTCCCATCTCAGTATCTCGAAAGCCTCCTCATCCTCCTCAGAAACAAATCTAGGTGTCTTTAAAAAGATAATATGTTATTTTCTTTGCTCTGCTGCTGCTTCTTCCTGTGGTTATCATCTGATGATAGTTCTTCTTTCTGCAAAATGTTATGCTTAACTCTTTTACCAAATCACCAGATAATCTCATTGCCAGTACCTGAAATACTGTTTTTTTCCAGAAGGGTTGGCCGTTGTAGGAAGTGAAAAATTGATGTGAGTCCATATATTTATCCCTTTGCAATTACACTCTATCACCAAGGTAGACTAGATCTTCATTTTCCTTCATCCCCAATCCAGACTGTAAGTTTCTTTTTATTTCAAACAGCAAAATAGAATTCAGCACACACAACTGACAGCAATGGGTGATCAATGGATCAGCATGTGCCTCTGTGAGAATGAAGGAGTAGTTTGCAGAGCCCCTTTTCTCAGGGAGCCTGGGCAGCCTTCAGAGGTGGAACCAGAACTCGTCTTGGAGCAAGAAAGACCTGTCCTCCAATCCTGGCTCTACCCTTGCCACTCAACACTCTTGACAAAGTTTTTTAACTGCTTGAAAAGTCATTAAAACAAGGATAAAGTTTTCCTTACAGATAACAGGAATGAAAGTTCAAGGCACACAGTGGAGGCTGATTTCCAGGTTGTTCCTTATCCCTATCCACCCAAAGATTAATTGATCAGAAAGAAGTTTTAATGACTCCCTACTTTCCCAGCCAATCCGTTTTCTAATTCACTTTTCTCAACGCTGTTCACTTTCTGCCATTAATCTGTCCTCTTGTTTTTTCTACACCCTCATCCACATAGTGTGTAATTATCCTCCCAGTTTTCAGAAGAAATGGCACCACAATACTTGCTATCATAGCCATGGTTGTTTGAAGTCCCTGAACAACTGGACACTAAGTTGTTGTTGTGATTGGAGGAGGAAGAATGGCAGTGTCAGGTGCTGTTCAGTGCAAGACATCAGGGTAGATGGTGGATTTTTCCCCAGTTAGTAAAAGGGATTTGTATCCTTCACGTTCTCTCCCGCAACACGTCCAAGATAGTCTTGCTAAAATATCCTTCCTCATGCTCTTCCTGCTCAAAAATTGTCAGTCATCCAACCCACAAATGCCTATTAATTGTTACTGCCATACTCTCCCTCAGTTGTCAATCAAGATACTGTTTGCTTTATCCCAGCAATAAAGGACTAGGGCACATGCTATGCCCACAAGCCTCCTGCCTTGTCAGAAAGCTTTGTTTTCCAGCCTCTCCAGCCTTCTCCTGGACTGTGAAGCAGAGACCCCCATTGCAAGAAGCCATCATAAAAGGTTGGAGATAAAACCACTGGAAACAATCTTTTTTTAAATGCCATTTTGCTTTTCTATAGTCCTTGAGCCAGGCTTTTGTGCTAGCACACAGTCTCTCTCTGGCCTGCGGCCATTCCTCTCCTCTTCTGTTTTCTCACCAGGTCTGACACTGTTTTGCATCTCCCACAGCTGTGAGCACAGCACTCTGCAAATACTTTGGTTCAATGTAGACATATTGTCTTGATTTGATTTCTCCTAGGATCTCAGTAGCTTTGTTGGCTGAATTCTTAGGCCTTTGAGTCACCTGATGGGTAGGGCTGGCAGATTTAGCAAATAAAAATACAGGATGCCCAGTTAAAGTTGAATCTCAGATAAACGATGAATAATTTTTATATGTCCTATGCAATATTTAGTGAATATATGCAAATAATTCATTGTTTATCTGAAATTCAAATATAACAGGGTATTCCATACTTTATCTGGAAAGCTTACTGGTATGTCACCCAAAACCAACCAAGAGATTAATCTCTATGCTTATTCAGTGATATCCAGGCAACAGAGATGACTTCTGTGTGGCAAAACTCTGATAATCCCTGATTACAAGAGAGAGAGAAGGGGGAAGAGTGAATATGGGAACTCTGGCAACAGCATATTCAAATAGTCTATCTGGCAAAAAAAAAAAAGGGCTTTGCCGCATTCTACGGAATCAAGGTGGCTGATTGCATTTCAAGGGATGGGGCAAGTCAGCAAGGCCATGGAGGCCTGGAGCGAGGAATTGTTGCAAAGCAGTGGCATGCAACAACTGCTGCCCTTCTAATAAAGTGAACTCTTGCCGGGCACAGTGGCTCACGCGTATAATCCCAGCACTTTGGGAGGCCGAGGCGGGCAGATCACGAATTCAGAAGATCAAGACCATCCTGGCTGACACGGTGAAACCCCATCTCTACTAAAAATACAAAAAAATTAGCCAAGCGTGGTGGCAGGCACCTGTAGTCCCAGCTACTCGGGAGGCTGAGACAGGAGAATGGCGTGAACCCGGGAGGCGGAGCTTGCAGTGAGCGGAGATCCCGCCACTGCACTCCAGCCTGGAAGACAGAGCAAGACTCTGTCTCAAAAAAAAAAAAAAAAGAAAGAAAGAAAGAAAGTGAATTCCCCCACAAGGCAGCCCTACCTTGTAAACATGTTCTAAATCGGTGGAAAGTGTGATCAGGTACGTGTCTTGGAAAGTCTGCCCACTAAGCCACTCCACTCTGTAGAGTCACAATCTTGGATATTTTTGGACAACAGAAAAATAAACGCCCATGCCCAGAAGTAAGGAGCATCCCCAGGGATTTGGGCAACTCCCACATTATCCAAGAGAGTTGGCAGCGTATTTTCTACCTGGAGAATGAGGGTACTTTTTCCTTTGTAATATGATTTCTTGGCTGGAGAGGAACTATTAGGCACCCTGAGATGCTCTGTAGAAATGCAAGATGATATTGTATTGTATTAATGTCACTTAATGGTAGCTGTCAATGATGGTGATGGAATAAATATGGAAAAGGAAATTACTGTAATTGATTGACAGTCTGGAATCTTCCATATTCGACCTAATGAGAGAAATCTATGAGCAGCAGCTTCCAGTGCAGGCTATTAATGCAAATCATATGCACCGTACTGGCATGCTGAATTATGCAATGCCATGTGAATGTCTAATCCATTTCACCAGGGTTGTCTTTATCCAGAAAAATATATATATATATATTTCGCTGACATGCTGATTAGTATATTAGGAGAGTTTAAGAAGTTTGGTGCTAAAGTAGGTGCCATCGTAGTGTTATTAATTTAGTTCTGAACAAGACAAACAGCTCTGTGCAGCCATCAAAATCACTACATAGGTCTACAAGATAACTTTGTCAAGACTGATGGGAATTTACAGAAAAGTCTTGTGATATGTGGAAGGAATTAGCAAATAGATAAGGAGCACATCATTTTTCTAGAAAACCACTGTCAAGGACTCGGTACCCATGAACAACCAGACATGTGCCAACACATCTACCATGCCTGCACAGTTGCTGTTTTGCAGTGGTTCAGAAACTTACGGAAAGTTCTAATAATACCAGATATAAAAGATCAGGGGAATAACAGGCACAAATAAGACTTAGGCCCTGCTTTTTGGGACCCCCATGGAGATGTAAGTACTGGCCAGACATCACCTTCAAGAACAGCAAAACACTCCCTGTGGGAATATACTTTATAAGGGAAGAAGTCTTTGCAATAGAGAAATAAGTTGCCAATTACCCACTAATTACTCTCCCTAAAACTCACAGCTTTGAGAAGTCCATGGCCCTACTAAGCTCTTTACTCTCTGTATGTATCAATACTTAAAATTCGGACCAATAGAGGAAGTGACTAGAATTCTGTGTGCCCCCCAGCTCCTAGGAGTAAGCTCTGACCTGGCTGCTCAGAGGTACCACAAATGTCCCCAGATTGGCAAGCACTGGACTGAAAGAGAGACAAACAGAAGGTGTCATACACTGCAATTTTCCACTAATGGTCTACAGAAAGTCCTAAGTTGGTACAGAGATGAACTTTTTTTTTTTTCTTTTTTTTTTGCGAGACAGAGTTTCGCTCTTGTTGCCCAGGTTGGAGTGCAATGGCGCAATCTCACTCTGCCTCTTACGTTCAAGTGATTCTCCTGCCTCAGCCTCCCAAGTGATTGGAATTACAGGCACCCACCACCACACCCAACTAATTTTTGTATTTTTAGTAGAAATGGGGTTTCACCATGTTGGCCAGGCTGGCCTTGAACCCCTGACCTCAGGTGATCCACCCGCTTCAGCCTCCCAAAGTGCTGGGATTACAGGCGTGAGCCACCATGCCCAGCCAGAAATGAACTTTTTATTTAATTCCACACAAATTTTTTGAACACCTTTTATATGCCAGGTGCAATGCTAGACCCTGGATATACAGGCACTGCTCTTGCTCTCCTGAAGCTTACATTCTAATGGAAAAGGTACTAGGAGGTGATAATTACAAGAGGGTGTGAACAGTGTCACAAAAGAGGAAAAAGCACAGGTATATAAGGGGGACTGAAGTAGCCTGGGGGCTCAGGAAGCTGTCGTTGAGGAAGTCCTTAAGCCAAGACTCTACAGATACTGAATTTTTTAAATTGATGAATGTAACAAAAATTGTATATTTTTATGGTGTACAACATGATGTTTTAACATATGCATACATTGGCATTCCAATTAGCTAAATCAAGCTAATTAACATACCCAATATCTCACATACCTATCATTAATTGTAATACAAACATTTAAAATCTATCTTAGCAATTTTCAAGTATATAATACATTATTATTAACTATAGTCACTATGTTGTACAATTAATCTCCTGAGCTTATTCTTTCGATCTAACTAAAATTTTGTATTTTTTGACCAACCTCTCTACAACCCTGGCTGGTCCACCAGCCCAGCCTGTGCCAACCACCGTTCTACTCTCTGCTTCTATGAGTTCAGCTTTCTGAGATTCCACACATAAGTGAGATCATACAGTATTTGTCTTTCTCTGCGTAGCTTATTTCACTTAGCATAATGTCCTTCAGGTCCATTTATTTGTTGCAAATAACAGGATTTCCTTCTTTTTTAATGACTGAATAATATTCCATTTTATATATACAAAGTATTTCATTATATGTAGATACCATGGAATATTCTTTATTTATGTGACATATATATGCATGTACATACATATCGCATTTTCCTTATCCATTCATCCATGGATGGACACTTGGGTTGTTTCCATATCTTGGCTAGCATGAACAGTGCTGCAGTGAACCTGGGGGTGCAGAGATCTCCCTGACACACTAACTTCATTTCTTTTTTTTGGTGGGGGAACAGAGTCTTGCTCTGTCGCCCAGGCTGGAGAGCAGTGGCGTGATCTCCACTCACTGCAAGCTCCACCTCCTGAGTTCACACCATTCTCCTGCCTCAGCCTCCCAAGTAGCTGGGACTACAGGTGCACGCCACCACGCCCAGTTAATTTCTTTGTATTTTTAGTAGAGACGGGGTTTCACCGTATTAGCCAGGATGGTCTTCATCTCCTAAACTCGTGGTCTGCCTGCCGCGGCCTCCCAAAGTGCTGGGATTACAGGCGTGAGCCACCACGCCCAGCCATTTCATGTCTGTTAGCTGTATACCCAGATGCAGGATTGCTAGATCATAGGGTAGTCCTATTTTTAATTTTTTTGAGGAAATTTCACACTGTTTTCCATAATGACTATACTAGATAGTGGGGTGCTTTTTCATTTTAATAATCATGTAGTAATACAAATGTGTATTAGGAAATATATATACTTGACAAACATAATTTCATTGTCATTATATCTACTGACATAAGTTTTCCCTTTTAATTAATTAACTTATTTATTGAAGACATGGTCTCACTCTGTCACCCAGGCTGAGTGCAGTGCTATAATCACAGTTCACTGTGGCCTTGAACTCCTGGGCTTAAGCGATCCTCTCACCTCAGACTCTCAAGTAGCTCGGACTACAGCTGTGTGCCACCATGCCTGGTTAATTTTTTTTTTTTTTTTTTGGTAGAGACAGGGGTCTCACTATGTTGCCCAGGCTGGTTTCGAACTCCTGGACTCAAGCAAATCCTCTCACTTTGGCCTCCCAAAGTGCTGGGATTACAGGCATGAGCCACTGTGCCCAGTCAAATTTTCCCTTTTAAAATAAACCAACTTAATTTTTAGAGTGAGTTGACACAATGTTAAGCAAACAACAGTGGAATTAGTCCTCACATATACTGCAGACTGTGAATTTGGTGGTGAGTGACGTTTCAGAAACCCGTATGAGGGAGAGGTGGCAGGGAGGTGAGGAGGGGCTGCCCCGAGGACAGGGCCCTGCGGGGAGAGTTGAAATAACAAAACTAAGACAGAGAAAGTCGACTCAGAAAGTTCCTCCATGAGCTCTCACATATATTGGATTCTTCTTTCACCATCACCAGTCCCCTGTGGTGTAACATATTCTCGTCGAATTTTCTATAGAATTGAGGCCCTTAAGAGGTTAACTAAAACACTAAAGGTCACCCAGCAAATTAGCAGCGCAAAGAGAATTAACAAAACGGCCGCCCTCACCCAGTTGAGAACATCCTCACGTCTCACCTCCGAAGTTCCGAGGGTGCCGCAAGATGGAAAATGAAACTTTCTGTGAAGCAAACTGAGTAAAATAGAGGACTTCGGAAGAAAAAATAAGGGCTGCGGCTGGTTTGGAAAACATTACATTGTTTTCATTACCCTATGTACTTTGAAATGACCCAATTTGAAGGTGCTTGTAGAAGCTTGCTGAGCATACATTCTGTCTCTTTTCCTCTTTCCAAATAAGGCTATATTCACGGTACTTGGGACGTGAGCAACCCGTGATGGTGCAGACACAATTCGACCCGTAATACACAATACAGAATGTGGATTTTATTCTAAATGTAATCTCTTGGAGAATGTTAAGCAGGTGAGTGATATGATCTGATTTCTGCTTTTAAAAGGTCACTCAGGGCTGAGCACGGTGGCTTACGCCTGTAATCCCAGCACTTTGGGAGGCCGAGGTGGGCGGATCACAAGGTGAGGAGATCGAGACCAGCCTGGCCAACATGGTGAAAGCCCATCTCTACTAAAAATACAAAAAAAAAAAAAAAAAAAAAAAATAGCCGGGCATGGTGGACTGTAGTCCCAGCTACTCGGGAGGAGGCTGAGGCAGGAGAATAGCGTGAACCTGGGGGGTGGAGCTTGCAGTGAGTGGAGATCACGCCACTGCTCTCCAGCCTGGGCAACAGAGCGAGACTCTGCCTCAAAAAAAAAAAAGGTTGCTCAGGTTGCTGTGTGGAGAATGGATTATTAGGGCCAAAACCAGAGGCAGGGACACCAGTTAGTGCAAAAATTCAGGTGGGAGAGATGCTGGTGGCTTGGAAGAAGGTGTTCTGATAACTGACTGGGTATATGCAGCACTTAGGCAGGTGGGGCCTCTCAAAGAACTGAACCAGGAAATGAGCTAACACTCAATCCAGAGAACTCCTAGTCCCTAAAAAGCCAGGTTGGCCACACTGGAGAGTCCACATCCTATCTAGCACAATGTCCTGCTCTTGCAAGGACGAGAAAGGGCATTCCGTAAAAGATGAATGAGTCCTTCTCAACATCAACTTTGTAGTTGGGTTTTCCACCTGGCCCCCAATTATCCAGATAACTTATTAAAAGGCAACTTGTCATACACGAGTTTCTCTACACCAAGGGAAGATGGTTCCATTTCCCAGTCTCCACCATCGTAGGGATAATGAGCTCCATAAGCCTATCCCTGCTGTATGAAGAGAAGGAGAGGGTACTCAACCCAGAGCTCTTCCAGAAATCCTTACACTGGCTGCATGGGTTTCTCAGTCTCGGAAGGCCACTTGTGTTCAATCCATTGCCCTGGTTAGTGCTTCCTCAGCCCTGCCACCACGATTCACCAATTCCTTCTTTGTCCCTGCCCTGCCTCTTGCCCCATCTCTTTCCTTCCTCTGTCCCTGACCCCCAAGGCTCTCCTAGGCTTCCAGCTTCAGAGCTCCTAATTCACTCACTCACCCAGCATTTACATGAGAGCACCTACTGTGTACTGTGTGCCAGGCTCTGCTCTAGATCCTGGGCATCCGGACACCATGCTTGCTCTCATGAAGCTTATATTCTAGTCCAAGGAGACAAGCAAATAGAAGAATCAGTTTGGCCAGGTACGGTGGCCCATGCCTGTAATCCTAGCACTCTGGGAGGCCAAGGTGGGTGGATCACCTGAGGTCAAGAGTTTGAGACCAGCCTGGCCAATGTGGCAAAACCCCATCTTTACTAAAAATGTAAAAATTAGCCGGGCATGGTGGCGGGCACCTATAATCCCAGCTACTTGGGAGGCTGAGGCAGGAGAATTGCTTGAACCCAGGGGGCGGAGGTTGCAGTGAGCCGAGATCGCACCACTTCACTCCAGCCGTCTCAAAAACAAAACAAAACAAAAGAATCATCGATTTAAAAACATCAAATAGTGATAGTGCTCTCTATGCAGGAGTATTTAAAAACAAAACAAAACACTAATGTGAAAGAAAGTGAACAAGTGAGTACTTTACAGTCTGGGAAAGCCTCTCTGAGAAGACCATGTTTGTCGGGCTATCTAAACCATGTGAAGAGTAAGTGAAGAGCAGTCCGGGTAGACGAATAGCTCATGCAAAGGCCCTGGGTTAGGGTGAAAGGGAAGGTTCACAGAGCTGAATGAAGGCCAGTGTGCAGTAATTCTCAATGGGGCTGTCAGTGACAATATGATGTGTGACTGTTCCATGCACTTCGGGATTTGCAGCATCCCTGGCCTCCCTCCCACTAAATGCTGGTCAAGCCCCTAGTCCTAACTACTGAAAACTAGACACACACACTTTTTCCAGTGGCATTTAGGCAGCTGTAGTGCTGCCCCAGTTAAGAAGCACAGCAGGCAGTTATTGAATAAGCACAGTTCAAGGGGGGCAAAGAGGAAGGTGGGCCTGTATCACACCAGCCTTTGTAGGCAGGTGTATTATTTTCCAAGGACTACTGTAACGAAGTACCACAAATTGGGTGGCTGAGATAACACAAGTTTATTAACTCACTGTTCTGCAGACTGGAAGTCTAAAATCAAGGTGTCAGCATTTCTAGTTCCTTCTGAGGGCTGCACGGGACGATCGGTCCCATGCCTTTCTTCTAACTTCTCGTGGGCTCAAGCATTTTGCTTTGTAGACACTGTGCTCCCTGGACCTTCACATCGTCTTCCCTCTGTACATGTCTGTCTCTGCGTCTAAATCGTCTTTTTCATAAGGGCATCAGTCATATTGGTTTAGGGCCTACCTACCAACCCATCTTAACTTAATCATCTGCAAAGAACCTATTTCCAAATCAGGTTACATTCACAGGTACTCAGGACTTCAGCATCTTTCAGGGGAGGCACAGTTCAACCCATAATACAGGACATGGGATTTGGATTTTATTTTAAATCTAATCTCTTGGAGAATTTTAAGGTGGTGAGTGATATGACCTGATTTCTGCTTTTAAAAGCTCGCTCAGGTTGCTGTGTGGAGAATGGATTATTGGCAGCAAGACCAGAAGCAGGGATGCCAGTTAATGCAAAAATTCAGATAGGAGAGGCTGGTGGCTTGGAAGAAGGTGTCCTGGTAACTGTGGTCAGGTATATGCAGCACTTAGGCAGGTGGGGCCTCTCAGAGAACTGAACTAGGAAGTGGGCTAACACATCCAATGCTCAGCTAGGGAAAGTTCTCTGGGGACAGCCCACCAAAGTACCAACTGTAGGACCTGAAGGCAGCCAGCCTTCAAGTAGAGACCAGAAGATGACCTAGACACGTTTCTGAGTGCAGAGGACCCAATTAGGAGATCTTCCAAGTGCCCTTCCAACTGCAGCTGGAATATAGTGCTAACAATATCCACACTGTAAATCAAGACAAGAATTTGCCTCTGCATTTACATGAGAGGACAGTGGCCTCGTTACCTCACTCTTGCTCCATCCCTCTCTCCAGCCGACAATGGCATACACCAGGGCCGCACACTGCCACTTCCTTTTCAGAGCTGTACCAATACACATCCCTTCCAATCAATTAATATTTCCATCTCAGTGAACAAGAACAAGTTAACACGCTGACAGTGTGGGCTACCTTCCAGGATTTGTCTGCTGACAGATTAAAAAGTATGTCAACATGGCTTGATATTAACAAATATTGCGAAGCAGGAGCCTTTGTTTGCTTTGTTTTGTTTTGTTTTGTTGTTTTGTTTTCCCAGTTTATTGGTAGTGCTGGTGAACCCACACCTGCATTCATCCAGAGGTAGACCGGCCAGGTGATGTCAGCCCAGCCAAGACCTCGGTATGTGAAAGTGCTGGTGAATTGCAACAGCCAGTCAGTTGCTCACTCCTGCTGAATGAATCAGCCAGTGAGTAGGTGTGCAGCTTCTTTATTATGCAATTGGAGGGGATAATATTGTTGTCATAAGATGCACTTTTAAGTGGCTGAGTTTTCAATATCGAAGGTGAAAAATAGCAACAGGAGAAGATTTTTGCAACTTTTAAAGAAAAGGTTTTTTTTTTTTTTTTTAATGGTGTCTTTTAATTTTTTAAATAAAGCACTAACTCTGAACCTTTTCTCACTCTCCATCCTCTCTACCTGCCTGCTCATAAATAGTGATTAAAGGCTGTCTGACATCCAAGGTCACTGGACTGGCGAGGATACAGAGCCCCTCTAGAGCAGGGTTTGCCAACTATGGCCCACCGCTCCATTCCAGGCCACCATCTGCTTCTGCACACCCCATGAGCAACGCCTGGCTTTCACATGTTTAAATGGTTAAAAAAAAAAATCAAAAAAGCCATATTTCATAACACATGACTCACATTTCATCACACATGAAAATTAAAATTACATGAAATTCAAGTTTCAACATCCATAAAGAAAGGTGTATTGAAACATGGCCATGCTGATTTGTTTACATATTATCTATGACTGCTTTCATGAAATAACAGCAAAGTTGAAAAGTTTTTCAGAGACTGGGTGGCCTATAAAGTCTAAAATGCTGACTGATTCTTTAGAGAAAAAGTTTGATGACTCCTACTACAGAGTTTGAGGAAAAGCACACTGGATCCTGTTATGTGGTCTCGATGCATTTTCTTTTTTATTTTTCTTTTCTTTTCTTTTTCTTTTTTTAAGATGGAGTCTTGCTCTGTCACCCAGGCTGGAGTGTAGTGGCGTGATCTCAGCTCACTGCAACCTCCACCTCCCGGATTCAAGCAATTTTCCCTGCCTCAGCCTCCTGAGTAGCTGGGATTACAGGCGTGCACCACGACGCCCAGCTCCTTTTTATGTATTTAGTTGAGATGAGATTTTGCCATGTTGGCCAGGCTGGTCTCAAACTCCTGACCTCAGGTGATCCACCTGCCTTGGCCTCCCAAAGTGTTGGGATTACAGGCGTGAGCCATTGTGTCCGGCCTCTATGCATTTTTAATTACTCTCCTAACTGTTTTAGATTACTTTTATTCATTTAAAATTCTATATTTTTTTTTTTTTTTTTTTTTTTTTGGAGACGGAGTCTCGCTCTGTCGCCCAGACTGGAGTGCAGTGGCCGGATCTCAGCTCACTGCAAGCTCCGCCTCCCGGGTTTACGCTATTCTCCTGCCTCAGCCTCCCGAGTAGCTGGGACTACAGGCGCCAGCCACCTCGCCCGGCTAGTTTTTTTTTGTATTTTTTAGTAGAGACGGGGTTTCACCGTGTTAGCCAGGATGGTCTCGATCTCCTGACCTCGTGATCCGCCCGTCTCGGCCTCCCAAAGTGCTGGGATTACAGGCTTGAGCCACCGCGCCCGGCCTTAAAATTCTATATTAAGCTCCTGCTAGGCAGGCAACATGCTGGGTCCTGGAGGTACAACTGAGAACAATGAGAGATAGTCCCTGTTCTCAGAGCTGAAAGTCCAGTAGAAGAGCAGGTATTAATCACACCATGCAAATGCAATGTACCAAAAAACGATAACCGTGGCAAGTGTTCAGACAGGAGGTCCAAAGAGCTATAAAAGCACAACATAGCTGAATTGACCTCTTGCTTTGGGATTTAAAGGAAGGTATGCTAAAATGTACATTAATGATTGATCTGGAATTTGTAGGAAACGTTGAAGTTAGCAAGGGAAGACCGAAGAGAAGGAGTATTTCAATTTCTCAACCACATCCTTCTTACTTTCTTCCAGTCCTTACTGTACTGGGATGGGGTAAAGCACAGAAAAGGAGGGGAGCAAGGATGAGGCAAAGGTGAAGGGTTGGGTAGGATCCAAGCTATGCAGATATGGTCTTTACCCTAAGAACAGTACGAAGTTGTGCAAGATGTTCTCAGCAGCATGATGCCATTAGCAAAACTCTGGAAGCAACCAAAAGACCAGAGAAGAACAGACAAATAAAAACTGGTATATTCACACAATGGAATATTAAAAAGCAGTGAAAGCAAATCCACTACAACCGCATGCAACAATATGGGTAAGTCTTAGCAACACGTTATGAAATAAACAAAGCAGGTCCCAGCAGATAACACACAATATGACAAACTTTTCAAAAAGTTAAAGGTAACTAAAATTTAACAAGACATATTTTAGGAATATACTAATGTAATAAAATCATGTTTCAATAAAGCAAAGAAATAGTCAAGTACAAGGCTTAGAGTCGTGAGTTGACAGCGTTAGGGGATGGGGTGCAGCACTCAGGTAGATACATGTTGTGAATGTTCCATTTTTTGTGGGCAATAGATTTATAGGTATATAAATACCTATTATATTAAAAATTTGAGGCCAGGCATGGTGACTCACACTTGTATTATAATATCGGTACTTTAGTAGGCCAGGGCAGGAGGATTGCTTGAGCCCAGGCTGCAGTGAGCTAGGACTACACCACTGTACTCCACCTTGGGCGTCAGAGCAAAACCCATCTCCTTAAGAAAAAAAAAAAATTAAAATAGCCATGAGCCTGATGTAACTATTACACATTGTATGTCAGTATCAAAATAACTCATGTATCTCATAAATACACATATCTACTATGTACTCATAAAAATTAAAAATTAAAAAAAACTGAAAACAAAACAAAATGGCCATGAGACGTTATGGCGATTTACAACAGAGGGTGGCATGTTCAAACATGCTCATTTGCAGTTCAACATGATCTGTCTGGCTGAATTCTGGAGAATTCTTTGGAATGGGGCAAGAGTGGAAGCAGGTAACCCAGTGAAGAGACTACTGTCAATGTAAAGCCAGAGATGAGGGAGGCTTAGACTTGGGGAAGGTGACAGAGGCAGAGCGAGTCACATCTTTGCTCACACTGACTTGCTGTCCCTGCTTACATTTAGGGCATCAGTATTAAAGAAACAGCAACTCAATACTCTATTAAGTAGATGCTAGGAAATAAAATGAATCACGTGGGAGCTAAATGATGAGAACTTATAAACACAAAGAAGGGAACAGCAGACACTGGGGTCTACTTGAGGGGGGAAGGTGGGTGGTGGCAAGAGGGAGAGGAGCAGAAAAGATAACTATTGGGTACTGGGCTTAATACCTGGATGATGAAATAATATGTACAACAAACCCCTGTGATGCGTATTTACCTATGTAAAAAACCTTTACATGTTCTCCCAAACATAAAATAAAAATTAAATTGTAAAAAAAAAACCAAAGGAAATGAATCTGTTTGACAACAGATTTCCAAGTCATCCCAATAGAAAAGGTGTTATCAGGTCAATCAACACAGACTCCATCTGAATGATGATTTGGAGACAATCTGAGCACTATCAGCCAGAGTAGCTAGCATAAAAGAGCGCCAGAAAACCCTCATCTCCTGGAAAAATACAAGAAAAATCACAACAAAACTATACTGGACAATGTCACCCATCCTCCTAAGGAGGTTTTCTCCCCTCACTTTTATTGTACCTGTCTCCTACCTCCACAAATGTTACCTGTCTCCTACCTCCACAATTTACTACTTCTCTGAAGTAACAATTCTGGGAAACTGATTTCCCAACAGTCATGTTTAGTTTGGCCGACTGCTCACTCCTGACTGCAATTTCAAGTACAAGGGTCAAGGCTAAAGTCCAGCAAAGGTGAGAGATGATTCTGCGACCCATTCTCACAAGAAGGCTTGGAGTCATTCATGGGTGGCCGCCATCTTCTCTTCACTAGACAGCTGGTGGTACATCAGAAGGCAACTCGTTTTAGGCTTTCTAGGTTCAGGCTGCCAGTTCTCTACTATGAGGCTGCCCAGTTAAGTGAAGCTTAAGATTCGGGGCTGTCATCTTAGCTCCACCCTTACTAGCTAAGGGACCTTGGGGCGGGGTGGGGTGGGCCATGGACCTGTCAATCTGTGACAACATAGATGAAGGTGTGTCCAGAATTGATGGGTTCTTGGTCTCAATGACTTCAAGAATGAAGCCACGGACCCTCGCAGTGAGTGTTAACAGTTCTTAAAGATGGTGTGTCCAGAGTTTGTTCCTTCAGATGTTCAGATGTGTCTGGAGCATCTTCCTTCTGGTGGGTTCGCGGTCTCACTGTCAGGAACGAAGCTACAAACCTTCCTGGTGAGTGTTACATCTCTTAAAGACAGCAGATCTGGAGTTGTTCGTTCTTCCTGGTGGGTTCATGGTCTCCCTGGCTTCAGGAGTGAAGCTGCAGACCTTCACGGTGAATGTTACAGCTCATAAAGGCAGCATGGATCCAAAACGTAAGCAGCAACAAGATTTATTGCAAAGAGCAAAAGAACAAAGCTTCCACAGTGTGAAAGAGAACCAAAGCTGGTTGGCTAGAGCACACTGCTTTTACTCTGATCTGACCCGCGCCCCCCCCACATCCTGATGATTGGTCTATTTTACAGATAGCTGATTGGTCCATTCTACAGAGAGCTGATTGGTCCATTTTGACAGAGTACTGATTGGTGCATTTACAATCCTTGAGCTAGACAGAGTGCTAGAGGGAAAAGTTCTCCAAGTCTCAACTAGGTTAGCTAGATACAGAGTACCAATTGGTGTATTCACAAACCCTGAGCTAGACACAGAGTGCTGATCGGTGCACATACAATCCTCTGGCTAGATATAAAAGTTCTACAAGTCCCCATCCGCTTCAGGAGCCCAGCTGGCTTCACCCAGTGGATCCTGCACCAGGGCTGCAGGCGGAGCTGCCCACCAGTCCCAAGCGGCGCCTGCACTCCTCAGCCCTTGGGCTGTTGATAGGACCGGGCACCACGGAGCAGGGGGTGGCACCCGTCGGGGAGGCTGAGGCCATGCTGGAGCCTACCGCAGGGGGAGGAGCTCAGACATGGCAGGCAGCAGGTCCCGAGTTCTGCCCCGCCAAGAGGCAGCTAAGGCCCAGTGAGAATTTGAGTGCAGCACCAGCAGGCAGCACTGCTGGGGGACGTGGTGCAACCTATGCAGCTGCTGGCCCTGGTGCTAAGCCCCTCACTGCCCTGGGCCGGTGGTGCCGGCAGGCTGCTCCGTTTGTGGGGCCCACCGAGCCGTGCCCATGCCTGCAGGAACTCACACTGTCCCACGAACGCAGCCCCGGTTCCTGCCTGCACCTCTCCCTCCACACCTCCCCGCCAGCAGAGGGAGGCAGCTCCGGTCTCAGCCAGCCCAGAGCCAGCCCAGAGTGGGGCTCCCACGGTGCCGTGGCGGGCTGAAGGGCTCCTCAAGTGCTGCCAGAGTGGACACCGAGGCTGAGGTGGTGCTGAGAGTGAGGGCTGCTAGCACACTGTCACCTCTCAAAGGCACTCTGCAAATGTTAGTCACCATCCCCAGGAAGCAATCTCAAAACACCTCTCCTTCCCTCCATAGATGCTGCTGGGTTTCTCTACATCATTATGAAATGGTCCAGGATAACTTCAACTTCTCTCCAACTGGTCTAATTTCCCACAGATGCAGGACAGGAGAACAAGGAGCAGAAGCTGGCTGATGCTGTTCTCGGTGGTCATAGATTTTTTTGTCCACCCTGATAGACAGGCTTTATCCTCTGCAGTGCCCAATGGCTTCTCCTTTCTTTTTTGGCTTTTTTTTTTTTTTAATCCCGTCACTTGTTGGTAATTATACTTGCAAAGTAAACAACTGGGGGGTGGGTGGGAAGAAGAAACGTAATGGACCAACCACCCTTTCTCCATCACTCCCCATCTCCAGAGTAAACAGGTCTCCTTGTCTTCTTCCAGTCCCCTTCCCCAGGAAATAACAATGCATGACATTATTTACAAAATGAGTTTCACAGTTCCAAGTTTTGAAGGCTTTCAAGTGAGTTTTCTGACTCTGGGGATATTAGACAAGAATCTGCCCGTCAAATTATATGAATAATAATAATGATAATCTTTTACAACGGCTGTGAAAGCCCTAAAGAACAACAGATTTTTAATTCTGAGAAATCCAGAGGGTGGTTCTCTCAGACAGCCTCACACAGGGGACCTCCGATGGCACTGGGGGGTTGGGGTGGGGGCAGGATGGTCACCCAAGAGCATCCTCAGCATGCGTTCACATGGCCAGTGGACTTGGGAATTATGTACTCCAGTAACCCTGATGAGATCACAGTTCACTCATTTACATTGCATATTGTACAGATTTGCCCCAAGTAACAGATAAACATATTTACATGGATTATGAGTCACAGCCCTGAAGAGCTGGAAAAGGTCTAGAAATCATCTCACCAAACTTGCTCATGTTACAGAAAAGGACACTGAGGCCTGGAGACCCCAAGTTATTGGCCCAGTCACACTCAGTGGCAGGGCTGGGGCTCAGATATTGCTTATCAAGTTCCCAGTGTCTCTGAACTTTAGTGGAATTATTCTGTTATCTTACAACAGACAGAAAAGCAATGAGGAAAACAAGATGGAGAAAAACGAAATTGAAACAGAGAAAAGGATGGAAGAGATAGTGACAGAAATTACAGGAGAGACTGTCTGCCCCATCCGTCTCTATCTTTCTGTGTATCTGCTTGATCTCATTCTTTTCCATAACCTGTCTCTACCCTGTCTCCCACAGGCTGGGTCCTGAAATAGCACAACGTTATTTAGTTTATTCCAAATACAGTTGATCTTTGAACAACACGGGTTTGGGCTACAGAGTTCACTTATTCATGGATTTTTTCTGCTTCTGCAACCCCAGAAACAGCAAAACCAATCCCTCCTCCTCCTCAGCCAACTCAACCTGAAGACAATGAGGGTGAAGATCTTTATGATCTACTTCCATTTAATGAATAGTAAACATATTTTCTCTATGATTTTTTTTTCCTTTTTTTTTTTTTTTTTTGAGATGGAGTCTCAAATAGGAACATTTGTGGAGTACATTGTGGAGGCAGGAGACAGGTACACAGGCTGAAGTGCAATGGCGCCATCTCGGCTCACTGCAACCTCTGCCTTCTGGGTTCAAGCGATTCTCCCGCCTCAGCCTCCTGAGTAGCTGGGATTACAGGCATGTACCACCACACCTGACTAATTTTTGTATTTTTAGTAAAGATGGGGTTTCACCATATTGGTCAGGCTAGTCTCAAACTCCTGATCTCAGGTAATCCAACTGCCTTGGCCTCCCAGAGTTCTGGGATTAAAGGCGTGAGCCACCTTGCCTGGCCTCTATCATTTTCTTAATGACATTTTTTCTCAGCTAACTTTATTGTAAGAATACCGTATATAATATATATAACATACAAAATATATGTCGATCAACTGTTCGTATTATCCATAAAATTTCTAGTCAATAGTAGGCTATTAGTAGTTAAGTTTGGGGGAGATTAGATCTTCCACTACACAGGGGGTCAGCACCCCAATCCCCTAATTGTTCAAGGTCAACTGCACTTTTGAAGAGGGCCTGTAAATGCACAGAACATCGGTGGGGCTGAGAAGAGTCAGGGCAAACTTTTCAGTATCTTTGCACCATGCCCAGCCAGGCCCACTCTCCCACTACTGCCAGTGAAGATGCGAGACCTGATCATTTAGGCCTAAAAGTGCAGCTCACAGGCATCATCTGGCACTGACAAAAAGAGTCATGGCCTGGAGTGGTGGCTCACACATGTAATACCAGAGGTTTGGGAGGCTGAGGTGGGAGGATTGCTTGAGGCCAGGAGTTCAAGACCAGCCTGGGTAACATAACGAGATTCCTGTCCATACAAAAAGTTTACAAATTAGCCAGCTGTGGTAGTACGTGCCTGTAGTCCCACCTACTCAGGAGGCGGAGGTGGAAGGATCACGTGAGCTCAGGAGTACAGAGAGCTATGATCCTACCACTGCACTCCAGCCTGGGCCACAGAGCGAAGTCCTGTCTCAATAAATAAATACATAAATAGATTCTGGGGTACCGCCCCAAACCTAAGGGATCAGAATCTGCCTGTTAACAAGATGCCTAGATGATTCGTATGCATAATGAAGTGTGAAGCAATGATGTCATTAGAAATGGCTCTTCACCTACATGCCTCTTTCAGTCACAAACTTGCTTCCAGGCCCTGGGAAGAAGAGAGGTCAGAGATTTCAAAGATTGAGTAAAATGTACAGTCTTTAAAATACTAAAATCCGACCAGTCGTGGTGCCTCACGCCTGTAATCCCAGCACTTTGGGAGGCCGAAGTGGATGGATCATTTGAGGTCAGGAAATCAAGACCAGCCTGGCCAACATGGTGAAACCCTGCCTCTACTAAAAATACAAAAATTAGCCAGGCGTGGTGGTGGGCGCCTGTAATCCCAGCTGCTTGGGACACTGAGGCAGTAGAATCGCTTGAACCTGGGAGGTGGAGGCTGCAGTGAGCTGAGATCATGCCACTGCATTCCAGCCTGGGCAACAGAGCAAGACTCCATCTCAAAAACAAACAAACAAACAAACAAACCTAAATCCATCAGGAACAGAGAAATCCACTGAAAATAGGTAACTCCATAGCACTCCAGTGTGGTTTGGACTTTCCTTTTCAGGCCAGATGTCATCCTGTGACAAAGTCCCAAGAATCCCCATGACAGGTGGAGTTCTGCAAAATCTGACAGGATGTAGATTTCCAATATTTCCAGCCACTCCTGAATCAGAAAGTATAAAAGGCAGAAAAGATTTAATATTTTGAACTTGTCTGATTATGAGGCAAAGCTAATCTCCCTCCATCCCTTGCTGGAAAAGGGGAACTAGGGTGGGGTGGTGTAGGAAGATGTGGCTAGTCCTACTGCTTCAAAGAGGCAACTATGCAGCTGAGGTTTTCTAATGAGCAGCCTGGTGGCAAAATCACAATAAAAAATTAGCAAGAGAAAATTTTCAGGTATCAGTTCCAATTAGGGAGTAACAGACGAAGAATAAAAAGCATCTTATGGAAAAACAGTTCCAACATTGAAGCTGGTGAGGGAATATTGACTTATGTCCTTATTTTTCCCAAGTGCCACGTCATCCCATGTGTCACATTGACACCAATGAGGATTTCTTGTTACATAATCCCTTTGCCAACACCAGGAAGTAGTCCTGCCCTTTGATCTAAACAGATGTGATCTCGAGAGTTACCCTCCTTACAAATCTCCAGTTAGGCTGCTCAAAATAAGATTTTTGAAAGGGGAGAGAAGAGAAAAGTACACATCAACACAGAATGAGTAAGCTCAAAACAAAACAAAAAAAAAGAGCAAATTCTACACTGTGCATCCTATGAATAGACACTGCCGATATGTGATGTATATAAAGCATTCTACACCCTTCACAGGTTTTACGTAATCTGCAGATTTTGCCAATCATGTTCATATTTATAGCCACATGCAACTCTTCGTGACACAAAAGCTAAAACAAAGGCCAAAACTTCTACCCTGTAGAATCTGAATTCTGTTGCTTTCTACCTTCTGTCTATACACACATGCATACACACACACATACAAGCCATCACCATAATACAGCCCTCCTGTGCCCATCACAACCATGTAACACCATGTTGTTATTCAATGAAGACCTCCGCGCAAAGGTCTCAGCCACCGAGAATTAAAGCAAGCCTCACTCCCACATCGGATTGTCCTTGTCATATGGAGAGAAGATGTGCAACTTGGCTTCTGAATTGGAAATGCTCAGGGGAAAAAAAAAATACTTCAGGATCTCAGCAAAACTCCAAAGTTACCACCTCACCCGTTCAACACAATCATAAAATAACACACGTGTGTACACTTTCATGCCCCCATATGCTTCCTAGGTCTTCAAAAGATATTTTTCTCTATTTTTATTGAACTTTGAATCCAGCCCTGCAACAATGAAACTCTGGGGCTGTTCCAATCTGCTTTATATTTGAGCTGGCTCTGGGCAAGACAAGTAAATTGTAGTTCAGTTCCATCCTACTATAAAAATCAGCAAACCTGAGCTCTGTTTTCTTCTTGTCATGGGCAGGTTGTTCAGAGCCAGGACTCAGTTCAAATAACTTGAGATATTTTGCCTCTTCAGAAAAAGTTGTGGGGGACACAGAGAAAAAAAATCCTTTAAATCAGTCATAAGCCCTCTGAAAGGGAAGGCACTGAGAGGAAGGGAGTGTTTGGCTCACTGCCATTTTGCAAACGTGTTTTCAAAACCAATTACAATGCAGTGATCAAGCAGTGTATCTGTTCCTGCACCAAAATCCTTAGACCAATCAGCGGGGTGGGGTTTTCTTGGACTCCCTGGTTCTTGGGAATGGGGGAACAGTTCTCTGTAGAAGCCTCTTGATATAGGAAAGGATTTCTTTCTCAAAAGGACATCTTTTATTCCTCCATCTGTTTCCTCTCACAGTACAATTTGGGGTCAACTCAGGTCTTAGAACATTTCGAGGGATAATTTGGCACTTTCTTTCCATAAATGTGAATATGTCGACTGCAAAGGGCTTACTTTTCCTGCCTCTTTCACCACAGAGAAGTACGGGGTGAAGGGAACACTCCCCAACTTGCCTCTCTCTGAGAATGTTATCAATAGACAGGGGATGAATGACTTTTGAAGGGCAAAAAAAGGACACCCCCAAAGAAAAAAGTGGTAATTGAATTTGTTTTCAAAAACTACAAATCCCTGTATCTGCTTAAAGCAAATGAGGCACTAATGCCGCAAAGACCATTGTTCCTCTCAGGCAGAATCTCCCCAAGTGGAGGAAGACTGGACAGCCTTTCACATAGCCACTGTGTCTCTTCAAATGGTGGTTTGTCTCCTTAAATTCAAACTACTGGGACGCAGCATGGGGTTAGTGGACACTCAGTGACCAATGACTTAAAACTTTTATAGGAATCCAAGAAAAAAGGAGGAGAAAGCAAAAACAAAGAAACCTTTTTTTTTTTTTTTTTTTTTGAGATACTGTTTCACTCTGTCACCCAGGCTGGAGTGCAGTGGCACGATCTCGGCTCACTGTAACCTCCCCCTCCCAGGGTCAAGCGATTCTCGAGCCTCAGCCTCCCCAGTAGCTGGGACTACAGGCCTGCACTACCACACCCAGCTAATTTTTGTATTTTTAGTAGAGACAGGGTTTCGCCATGTTGGCCAGGCTGGTCTGGAACGCCTACCTGGCCTCAAGTAATCTGCCCACTTTGGACTCCCAAAGTGCTAAGATTACAGGCATAAGCCACTACACCCAGCCAACAAAGAGATTTTTAATTCTGCTACTGAAAGACTAAACTGTCACTGCTCCTAAGCTTCTTGCCCTCTTCAGTGGGGTGAGCTCCCTGAATGTAGAGGCAATCAAGTTGATGGTGTGATGGCCGCCACAGAGTACAAGATACATAATCTCTACCACCACCATGTCAGGTGCCCTGGCTATTTCCCCAGCATCAGGGATCCTCTCCTCCTCCCCCTCTGCATAACTCAAGAGTACAGGAAGCAATACCCATTTCCAGTATAATCCAGTATTCTGTTTTCAAATACAGTGCTACAGAGAAATTGAAAATAAAATCAATTACAATAAAATGATGCTTGTGAAAGAATAACTAATTTTATACAATGCTCTGTACCACCAGGGAAAGAAGAAGGGGAAATGAATACAAAAGAGAAATAAGAATTTGTTAAATGCATAAGTAAGTTTTTCAGATGGTGTCAAAATAAATATCTTGATAAAATAAAAAGATTAAATTTTTAAAATTAAAATGACATGAAAATTTTTCTAAAAAATAAATACCAGGGCAGATGCGCTCATGCCTGTAATCCCAGCACTTTGGGAGGCCGAGGCAGAAGGATTGCTTGAGGCCAGGAGTTCGAGACCAGCCTGGCCAACATGGTGAAACCCCATCTCTAGTAAAATTAGTAAAATTAGCTGGGCATGGTGGTGCTCACCTGTAATCCCAGCTACTTGGGGGGCTGAGGCATGAGAATTGCTTGAACCTGGGAGGTAGAGGTTGCAGTGAGCAGAGATGGCACCACTACACTCCAGCCTGGGCAACAGAGTTAGACTGCTCAGGAAAAAAATTAATACTAGATATCATAATTAGATGTAACAGTTATTAAATAATTTTAAAAGTTTTATTAAAAAAGTTTTAAGTGCAATTTTTTAATTCTGGTAGTTGTTGTGGTTGGGTTTTTTGTTTGTTTTGGTTTTGGCCAATGCATTCTTATAGAATAGTAGAGCCCTGCTCTAGATTTCTTAGAAAGTACTTCCGTCTCTCTTCCCATTCAGCCCCCAGGACTATCACACTCCTCACCACGGAGGGGAACATCACAAGGAAGGGAGCTGATATGGTGAGGCTGGACCTGACCAGGAAGGAGCAGCTGCTGGGAAGCTGGATGCTAAGACCCTACCAGGATGCTATGGGCAGAATGTTTGTGTCCTCCCACAATTCCTACATCAAATCTTTAACTCCAAAGCATTTGGAGGTGGGGCTTGAAGAGGTAATTCATTTTAGACAAGGCAGTAAGGGTGGGACCCTCAAGATGGGATCAGTGTCTGCTATAGTCTGAATGTTGGTATTTCCCCAGAATTTATATGTTGAAACTTAACCTTCAAGGCGATGGTATTAGAACATAGGGGCTTTGGGAGGTGATTGGGTCAGAGGGATGGAGCCTTCACAAATGGGATTAGTGCCTTTATAAAAGAGGCTGTAGGGAAACTGCTTCCCCCTTACATGAGGACGCAATAAGAAAGCACCATCCTTGAAGCAGAAAGTAGCCCTCACCAGACACTGAATCTGTTGACACCCTGATCTTGGACTTCCCAGCCTGCAGAACCATCAGCAGTACATTTCTGTTGTTTATAAATTACCCAAGCTCAGGTATTTTGTTACAGCAGCCAAAACAGACTAGGACAGTACCCTTATAAGAAAAGGAAGGCAGAAATCTCCCCCGCTTTCCAGGAGCACACACCAACAAAAGGCCATGTGAATACATAGTGAGACAGCAGCTGTCTGCAAACCAGGAAGACAGCCCACAGTAGAACTCCACCATGCTGGCACCTTGATCTCAGACTCCCAGCCTCCAGAACTGGGAGAGAGAAATTTCTGTGGTTTAAACCACTCCATCTGTGGTACTTCGTTAGGGCAGCCTGCGCTGACTGAGACACAGGGTAAACCCCCGTTTAACTCCATCCTTCCCCTCAAGGCAAGCAAGCGTGTCCCTCAGGTCACCTTCCTCCCACTGCTAAAAGTAATCCCACCTTAGCCAGGCACAAGTGATCTTCACTTCTTTCCTTCCTTCCTTCTACAGATCATGGGACTAAGCTTCTGACTTCTGGAAGTCAGGGAGAAGATACAGAAACCAAACATAGGTTTCTGCCTACACCAGGCATGGGATGTCCTCTCTTTTGAAGACCAAGTAGAAAAATGTGACGGCTCCAGGAGGGTTTGCACCAACATCATTCCAGGAAGAGGTGTTCTGTCTGCTTCTTTCCAACTGTGCTTGGCCTTGTCCAACATTCTCTCTCCAACATGTGCGCTGTGTCTGGTTTTTATAAATATCCTCTGGAAGGAGGTGAAAAGGTCATCCTGACTCACATCAGCAAAAGTAAGAGGGCACTGGTGGAGCTTGTCTCCATCAATGATATATTTTAGAAATCTCCTAGCAACAACAAGCCTGTTATTGAAGTGAAATGTTTTTGAAACATGAAGACACAAAAAATACACAAAGTCTGGGTACACCCAGACACCCAAAACTCTTGCACTTGGCAATGCAGTTATATTTTGCTGAAGTTAATGTGGTAGGGGTCGGGAGGGCAGACAGCAGAAGGACAGGGGCCAGAGGTGCAATTTCCACACAACGTTTACCTCTGCCTGTCCCTAAACACCCTATTTCCACTCCACCTGGAGATTTCAGCTGTGAACTATGCAAGGGTGAGAAGTCTTGGTTTTCCCAAGCTTTGCCAAGGTCAAAAGCATTATGAAGAATGTTATTGTAATTTAACATCATGAAAGCATCATGGAAGATGGTATTATAATTAAACCAACAGTTTTCATCTCCCCCACATGCTGCAATAGAACGTTAAGTGTATTTAAAAAAAAAAAAAAAAAAAGAGCTGGGGGAGTTGTGTAAAGGAGAAGGTTCAGAAAAGAGCGGAGAATTCTGGAGGAGAGTTAAGTGCTAAGGAATGGGTGTGGGTGTAGCCCAGTCCAGAGGCCCTCCAGGGAAAGAAAAGAAGAAAGGAGCAGGCTTTCTGGACAGATAGGGAGCCTGGGAGAAAGATGGAAAAAAAAAAAAAAAAGTAGACTGGGTCATCAGATATTTCCTGAATGTACTCAGGAGGAGACCAAGGAGAAGGTGGAATTCCACATACACAGGAACATTTGCTGCATTCTTCCAGACAGAACCCTAGGGACACGGGGCCCACAGGCAATGTCCTGCTGTTCACACCAGCTTTAAGAGTGTCCAGACAGGACATTCAGAGATGGCATTTCTCAGGTCAGAACCACTAAGAATTGCTGATGTGTCGTGTAACTAAAAGGTGAAAAGAGGGCAAAGAATTCGTCTAGGCATGGTGGCTTATGCCTGTAATCCCAGCACTTTGGGAGGCCGAGGCAGGCGGATCACCTGAGGTCAGGAGTTTGAGATCAGTCTGATCAACATGCAGAAACCCCGTCTCTACTACAAATACAAAAGTAGCCGGGCATGGTGGCGCATGCCTGTAATACCAGCTACTCGGGAGGCTGAGGCAGGAGATTCGCTTGAACCCGGGAGGCGGAGGTTGTAGTGAGCCAAGATCGCGCCTTTGCACTCCAGCCTGGGCAACAAGAGTGAAACTCCGTCTCAAAAAAAATAAAAAGAATTCAGGGGCACAGGCTGCGCCCTGCTGGCTCTACACCTATAGCATCTCATCCTGCCCTTCCTGAGCCTATGGCTCTTGGGAGTCTCATTCCCTTCTTTCCAGGGTGTGTTTCCCCCGTGGGTGGTCTCCACGCTACACCCTGCCTGGCGGAGTCCAGTGGCTTCCCCTGTCCAGTCTCCTCCACTTCCTGCTTCTGCTCACGACCTCCTTCCAGGGTTCTTACTTCCTGCCCTCTTCCCCCATTGTAACTTTTTAAACGATGCTATGCAAACTATGCAAGGTCCCTTGTTTCTGCCTCAAAGACATGCCCCAGTTAACCATGGAGAGCACTCAGGGAATTCACTCTGACTGCCTTTTGTGCTTAGAGTTAGTTATCCTCTGCTACTGCCCTAATCCATGGTGAATCCACCCACTAATCCGTGGAGAGGCTGGTGCCCACCTGCTTCCCTTATCTCAGAGCCATCTCTCTTTGCCTCTGAAGATGACTAGGGTGGTGGTCATGTGTCCCCAAATACTTCCTGACTTAATGGTATTCATCACCCAGCTCCGACAGACATTGAGGGAATTCCTAACTGGCCAGTTACACCATTCTTTAACCTTAGACAAGGAGAGTGAGTACTGGTGGATATAATTATACTTGATAGCTCTTGCCACAATATTGTCTTTGGTCCTTATGGGGGCCCTTTTCTTCTCTGTTTTTTTTAACCTATCCCCTTTTTCCCCATTTATAATCCTCATTAACTGCCCCCCGACAAGTAGTTATTCTAATGTATTTAACATCCATCTTTTTGTATGTTTTCTTGCACAATGTTTCTTGTCTTTGGTGTACATGTATTTTTAATTTGTGGAAATGATTTATGTTGCATATTTTTTGTTTCTTTTTTTAAAATCAGCATTATGTTTTTTAAGAAAATCCACACTGCTATTGTACACTGAACCCATTGCTTCTTGTTACTGCAGAGTATTTCCATAGATGATGTATATCTACCACGTTTCACTTAGGAACTTTCCTGGTATTGTAACTCTCCATCAACATAATATATCAACATATTAATATGAACATCCTTATATGTTTCCCCCTACAGAGCAGAATGAAAACTCTTTGGGATACACATCTAATTATGAAATAGTGGAGTCATGGTTTATGCAGGTATTTAATTTACCTAAGTAGTACCAGATTACTCATGAAAATGGCTACGTGTCAGTACTAGACTCTCACCCATAGTGCATGAGGGGCCCTAGATAAGCCAAACCCCTTTCTCCACCATCAATTGACATCACCCCACTTTCTAATTGTTTCCTGTCTAAATTGGTATAAAGTGAATTCTAATTTGCATTTCTCTGCTTATTCCTATATATAAGCATTCCTTTATAATTATCGTCTTTTGGATTCTCTTTTTTCTAAAATGCCTGTTCATATATTTTGTTCATTTTTCTATTAGAGTTACTTTTCAGGCCTTCTTTGAAAATTCTGCTTAGTAACCCTTTGTCAGATTTAAACATTGCAAATATCTTCTGCCATTCTGACATTTCTCTATGAACTCTGTCTATAATGTCCTTCCATGAAATAAAATTATTAATTATGATGTAAACAAATGTATCAATTTTTTTGCCTTCTGGTTTGTACTTCTGGAATTTTATTTAAGAAGTCCTTTCTTATCTTTCTGCTAAAGACATTCTCCTAACATTTTCTTCTATTAACTTTATAGCTGTAGTTCTTACCATCAGCAGACCTATTCTCTAGAGTAAGCTTTTGATCTATCTGGAGGTGGAGTCTGCTTTTGCATGCTAGGTAAGGTGAAGATCTCATTTTTACCTTTTCTGTGCAGAGCCTTTCTGGCAGTCATTCAAGCAATTTCCCAGTAATGTGTGGTGTCTCATCATCGTTTCTAATATGCTTAGGTCTGTCTTTGAGCTTCCTGTCCTGTTCCATTGGTCTGTAAGTATGTTAATGCATATGATTTGTATTACTATGGCTTTGTTACGTGTTTTAATATCTGGATAAGTTCCCCTTTTTATTTTTGTTTTCTTTTTAAAATTGACTTACCGACCGGGTGCAGTGGCTCACGCCTGTAATCCCAGCACTTTGGGAGGCCGAGGTGGGCGGATGACCTGAGGTTGGGAGTTCGAGATCAGCCTGACCAACATGGAGAAACCCCGTCTCTACTGAAAACACAATAATTAGCTGAGCGTGGTGGCGCATGCCTATAATCCCAGCTACTCAGGAGGTTTAGGTGGGAGAATCGCTTAAACCTGGGAGGCAGAGGTTGTGGTGAGCCAAGATCACGCCATTGCACTCCAGCCTGGACAACAAGAGTGAAACTCCGTCTCAAAAATGAAAAAATTAAAAAAAAAAAATTGACTTACCTATTTGTCAATCTTTATTCCTTCCAAAATTTCTTGAGTTCTTGAGAAAAAAATCCAACTAGAATTTTGATTTGAGAGTGCACTGAGATGATAAACTAATTTGGGAAGAGCTGCAATCTTTATAATATTGAATTGTTCATCCAGGGACACAATATTTATTGATATCATATTCTATGCTTCCTATAAAAATTTATTTTTCCAGAGAAGTCTGATGTAATCTTGATCAAAACAATTCCTAAATATTTGTTACTATTAGAACGGAAACTTATTTTTTATGATATATTCTGGTTAATTTTATTGTAAAAAGAGCAGTATGGCAAAGCAGGAACTGAAATTTTCATTTTGTCTAATTATTCCTTCCCACCGACAAGAAAGGAAGGTCTTCCTGAGCTGAGCTCTGCCAGGAAAAGAAAAGGTGACTTTTCTCCCTGCCTTTCCCCTTCCTTGAATCAGTGATCCCCACCTAACCTTCAACGTTTAAAACCATTCCCGGCCAGGCGCGGTTACTCACGCCTGTAATCCCAGCACTTTGGGAGACTGAGGCAGGCGGATCATCTGAGGTCCTGAGTTCAAGACTAGCCTGACCAATATGGAGAAACCCCCGTCTCTACTAAAAATACAAAAAATTAGCCAGGCATGGTGGTGCATGCCTGTAATCCCAGCTACTCGGGAGACTGAGGCAGGAGAATCGCTTGAACCTGGGAGGCAGAGTTGCAGTGAGCAAGATCGCACCATTGCACTCCAGCCTGGGCAACAAGAGCTAAACTCCATCTCAAAAAACAAACAAACAAACAAAAGAAATAAATAAAATAAAAACCCATTCCTGATGGAGAACCACTAGGTTAGAAACATAACATCAAACTGTAAAATTTACAGTGACATTTAGTGGGATTTTAAAAACCAACTCCTTCATTCATATTTCTCACTCTCGCTTCGATTTCCCCCCTTTTATTCCATAGTCCTTTCTACTAAGTCTCAGTGCATGGAGTACCCTGTCCTTCCCTCTGCAAATTCCACCCCTCTTAACCAGAAAAGGAGTTCTGCAGCTTGCATTCCCACTTGCTTCTTACAAATGCCTCAACTTCGGTGGGCCTGAGTGCAGGTTCGAGGTATCAGCAGGGTAGGGATGAGCTCCAGTTCTGTAAATGAAAACAACATTGGGTGCCCAATTCCAATTTAATATCTTAATTTACTCTAAGAGCACTCTGGCTAACCCCCAACTGGTTTATTTGGAAATTGCAAAGAACACCTTGCCACGTCAAGCATTATTTTTCCTTGGAAACACCACAATGCAACCTCATGTGAAGAAAGAACATCCTTAGAGTCTCTGTGAATTTGACCTTCCCCCTTTCATCAGCTGTGGCATGATAGTATGATGGAGCTGTTTACCGTTTCCTGGGCCTGATACACATTGTGACAGTCATCACACTAGCTATAAGTGATTCTCTTTCTGCCATCTCCAGCTCTCATTAAGTTTTTTTCTGGTTTGTTTTGTATGGGTGCCAAAGAGTCATCGAATAGATATGGTGAGTGTGAAGAAGCAAGGACAGTTTATCCTACCAGAATCCCTTTCCTGCCCCTTGGATCACAATTGAAACTTGTGATTGTCTTAGTCCATTTTCTGCTGCTATAAAAATATACCACAAACTGCATAATTTACAAAGAAACCAAATTTATTTCTCAGAGTTCTTAAGACTGGTAAGTCCAAGAGCATGGTGCTAACATCTGGTCGGGATCATTCTATTGTGAAAAGCATCACATGGTGAACAAGCATATGAGATGGAGAGAGGAAATCAGGCCAAGCTCATCCTTTTATCAGGAGCCACTCCCACAATAACTAACCCACTCTTATGATACCTGCACCAATCCAGTGATGAAGACAGAGCCCTCATGAGTGAATCACCTCTTAGAGATCTCACCTCCCAATAATGTTACACTGACACTAAATTTCAACAAGAGTTTTGACAGGGACATTCAAACCATAGCAGTGATCCAAACCTTTCTTTCTCCCTGCCAGTCCAAGTTCAACCTAGACAAGACTACCTGTCCTGTAGATACATTTCGTTGGGTTTCGAGAGCCTGTGGTGGGAGTACAAACCACTGCACAGTCCGAGTTATCAAAATAAGGTTTAGTTGCACGGGGAAGTGGATTGTTTAGAGTCTTATCAAATTCCCAGGCATCTGCCTGTAAAATGAGATCACTCCAAACCTGGAGAACATTTCACTTGCAGAAGACATTACTCCCCCATTCATTTATAACTATTTTGTGTCCTGTGCCTTCTATCGGATTTTTCTCCCTGCCTTTCCCCTTCCTTCAATTAGTGATCCCCACCTAACCTTCAATATTCAAAACCATTCCTGATTGAGAACCACTAGGTTAGAAATACAACATCAAACTGTAAAATTTACAGTGATATTCAGCTGGATTTTAAAAACCAACTCCTTGGAGGCCCTTTCTATGTCCCTGTTTTCACAACAGAGTTTATCACCTTCTTCCCTAAATCTCTGTGCGGCATTCCCGGGCAAACACATCCATCGTACCCAATTAGGCAAAAACAGACAAGAAAATCTCATTCTCTCCTCTTTCCTTCCTCCCTTATACTGAACTGTGGCTAAAAGCAGCACTCACTATTAGTGATACTAATTTGGTACTTAATTATCCTCAAGTTTATGTCTTCCCCAAAATCTGTTCACCCTTTACCTCTGCACTTTGTCACCAATAACAGACGGTAAGCTCCATATGAAAGACCCGTACCTGGTCGATTCCTCCTGGTCTCTCCCAACACAGTGGTACAGACTTAGTAGCTCTCCATACCTATCGGGGTGAACTAACTAGCTGACTCCACTTCTGAAACTTCCATACAGATCTGGGGTGTGATGGCAAACCTCCACTTCAAACCCGGTTTCTCGAGCAAGCCATTTTATTCATGGACAGGACACCAGGGGCACAGTGAGTGCTTACATGTGTATTTTAAGTTAGCATGACTGTGCGATTCCTGTATCTCCTGGGTGTTGCCTTTTCTCTTTAAAGATGGCATTCCTGCTTCACATTTTACTGTCACATAAGACATACTCCAGCCTCTATAATGGGTGCCGAGAAGTGGATATTGTAGCCCCAAGGGTTTTTAAGCCCCCTGATGAACATATCATTACGCATTCACAACGGTGAGGTGCATTGTTAGGTTTTCAGCAGCCTGCAAGAGAGACCCTGCTGAGCAGGATGGAGAAAGTCGCGGCAATTAATTGGTAGAGTTGAATTGTTAACATTCTCTCAGTGTTCCCAGCACAGGGCTCTTGACTGGCTTGCTGGAGAAAATAACTGGGGGTGGGAGAAAATGGAGGGTGGAGTAGAGGAGAAAAAACTCTCATTAAAACCCCAATCAAGTCATTTTAGCACTTTTTTTTTCCACAAGGCACTTGCTTTGAGTCTAGAATGTTATACTTGTTGAACGCTATTATCATAACAAATCACTGCTCTTTCTTAAAACCTGAAATTATTTGCTTTCCTTGGGAGATTTTTGTGTAGAGTGTGTACTGGGATGCTCATATGCTGGATTCCCAAGAGGATATATGTTTGCACTGCCGTCTCTGACAATATGCAATTCTGTACAGGTGCACACATATGTAGGTATATTGTGATGCCAAGACAAGTGTGCTATAACAGAACAGGGACTCCTATCATAACATGTTCCAAGTTGTGTCCATTTCTTTCTCTTTTTGGGGGTATTGGGCTGAAAGAGAATTGGGTATTTCTCAAAAATGATCTGGTGAGTGCCCAGAAAACCTTTTCACACATAAAGGTTGCTGTCATAGCAGACGCTGGTGACAGTGCGTGCACAGGTCTTTCTAGAGCTGCCTTCTACTCCTGCCTTGGTCACAGGGATCTCCTGGTAGCCGTGCCTGTTCAACGTGGCCCCATACCCTGAGCCATGTTAACTGGGACCAGAGTGAGCACCAGACCTGTGCCAGACCAGTGAGAATTTCAAATTCCAGACCCCAGGACTTTGGAATAGGAAGTAAGAGGTAGACACTAAGGTGTGTGTTTTCTATCAGGTAGACTGAGGGGCAGATAAAGTCATCCAGCTAAGACAAGAAAGGAGAATAACACAAAAACAGATAGAAAAGGGAGATGGAGAGAGAGTGCTGCCTGCGTGCCCAATGGAGCATCCTGTCTCTAGGGCTGATCTGTCCAGCTGATGTCTGCATCCATGGAGTAAGGACCTTTCCGCTGATGTTCAGGGATGAAAAAGAAAAATCAGGAAAGAAAATCTTCACTGAGAATCCTAAGAAGTGAATCTTCATCTTGAAGAGAAACATTCCTATGCCTCCTACATTATTTCTGCCTCCTCCAGCAGCAAATTTCTAGCAACAAAACATATCATCAAACACATCTTATTCAGGGACAAGTATCAGTGTATTGTTGCCATGATTAAATTTGACTCATATCAACATAGGTACTCAAAGATTTCATGTGCTATATATTTATCTACCCCCGTTACTGAGAAACTTGGAGGAAAAGACTAACTGTGTACATACTCAATGCATCCCTAATTATCAATATTTTATAGAGATGGGGTAATTTGTATGGCATTGAAAAAACTGCCTACCCCCAAACATCCCCTACCCTTCCTAGTCAACATGTTGTTATTTATAAATTCCATTGTTATAGTCATTCTTCTATATTAGTATGAGTCCTCTGTTTTCAAAAATGTCCTTTTAAGAGGCAAATATCATGTAGAAGATTTTACACACTAAACCCATAACACAATAGCATGAATTCACTCACCAGATTAGTTAGTTGATATTTTAAAAGCTTGAAGATCAAGGCTACCAGATGGTAATCTTTAATGAGCAAGAAAACAGATTTCTCTCACGTTGGAGAGAATTACTGGGTCCCTGCTTTATGTCTGAGGGCCTGCTGGGGCCACGTAGTGAACACGACCCTGTTCCTCCCTCAAGAAGCTCAAAGTTAAGTGGAACTGGGGCAGCCAGACGCATAATAACTGCAATACCTTGCAGTATCTGCAATAATTGGGCTGTGTACTTGATACAGTAGTAGCACGTGGATGGGACAAGGGGAAGCGTATAGAGTTTCATAGATGAGATGCAGCTTAAGCTGGGCCTTGAGCATGGGGAAAAGTCCATGAAGTGGGTGTTCCTTCCAGGCAGAGACACCAGCCTGTGCACACAGTTGGCATGCTAACGGGAACTGCAGTATAGGATTTGATGTGGCCTTCCATCAAACAGAAGGGAGGAGGGCCTGGAAGGATTGAATTAAATTGTTATTGACACTGGATCATAAAAGGCTTGCTATGGTTTGAACGTTCGTCTTCTCTGAAACTCATACTGAAACTTGAATCCCCAATGTAACAGTATTCAGAGGTGGGGACTTTAAGAGATGATTGGGTCATGAGACCTCCCAATCTTGGACTTCCCAGACTCTAGAACTGTAAGAAATAAACCTCTTTTCTTTAGAAATTACACAGTCGGCCAGGCGTGGTGGTTCACGCCTGTAATCCCAGCACTTTGGGAGCCCGAGGCAGGTGGATCATGAGATCAGGAGATGGAGACCATCCGGGCTAACACGGTGAAACCCCATCTCTACTAAAAATACAAAAAATTAGCTGGGCGTGGTGGCGGACGCCTGTAGTCCCAGCTACTCGGGAGGCTGAGGCAGGAGAATGGCGTGAGCCCAGGAGGCGGAGCCTGCAGTGAGCCAAGATCGCGCCACTGCACTCCAGCCTGGGCGACAGAGTGAGACTCCATCTCAAAAAAAAAAAAAAAAAAAGAAAAGAAATTACACAGTCTCAGGCATTCTGTGATAGCAACAGAAAATGAACTAAGACGTGCTCTTGACACATATCAAGATATTCTATTTTTTAAAAAATACAATCTTTGGAAGCTTTGCTAACTCTAACAGGCTACCTGCTGGCCAAGATCAAATGTGCAGAGGCAACAAGAACTACCAAGAGGGCAGCTTCTGAATTCTCACAAGGAGTGTAAGCAGAGGCCTGCCCAAAGGAAAACCAATTTGGCTCTTTCTCTCAGCCTTTCTGAGACCTGGCCCCTGAGCCCCAGGGTCACAAATGCTTTCTCAAGAGTTTTCCTTTCTTTTATTTTGTTTTGATGATTTACAGGGCTTATCACAAGTGTGCATGACTTCCTATTTACAACACTTGTAACCCTATCTCCAAAACAGACTGACATTTAGATAGTTTTATGATTCATACTTAAAGGTTTCTCTGCATTTAAGCTCTACTGATTAACACATTTAGGCATGCTAAGGTCCACATACGTGCAATGCTATCTATGTCTAGGTCTTGAAACATAGCAAAATTTATGTTAGTTAAGGTAAAAAGCCCCCTGCTTTTGCTCATAATTAAACGATCATTAAGGGCCATTCAAAATCAATCTCTGTCATGCATTTTTAAAAAGAAAAAAAAAATCAAAGGATTTTTTTTAAAGCAAGGGACACCATAAAGCGAACAAACAACATATTGGAAGAAGATATCTGCAATGTGAAAACTGACAAGGGACTACAATCTAGAATACATACAAGGAACTCCTGCCAGCCTGTAAGATTGAGGCAGCCATTCTGGAAAGAATCTGGCAGCACTCGGCCAACATAAGGATGGACGTATGCTATGACCCAGCAATCCTGTCCCTGAGACACACGGCACCCCTCTATGCCGCTAATTCCTAAGGATTCTCCCATAAGTCAAGGGAACATGTATGAGGATGTTCATGGCAGCACCTGTGTAATGGGAAGTTGGAGGCAGCCCAGGGGCTCATCACTGCAGAAGCAGATAAGACAGCAGAGGAGCACAGGCTGGAGTACTATACAGCAGCGAGAAGACACCACCTCCTCCCCACACGTACCAACACACATCACAACATGCTGGGCAGAAAAAGTGAGAAGCAGAAGGAGGTTGTTTATATACCATGTACGTAAATGCAAAACACGTTTACAAAACAGAAATATACGTCTTACAAGAATACAGGCAAATAAAATAATACAAACATGTTAAACTGGTTACCTACAGAGAGGACAAAAATAGGGGTGGGGAATGAGAATAAAAGGAAAGCGTGAAAACAAAGGAGGGCCTTGAGGAGATCAAAGGTTAGAGTTTGCTGTGGTCTGGCCTTCTGCACCTGAGGGTCAAAAACAAACGCAACAGAGACAGGGAAGCCACTAGCCATAAGGTCCTTGAAGAGAGGGTGCAATGAGCTCCTCTCTAAATCCCTAATAGCACCCAGTACTCTGTCCCATCTTTAGGCAATGCCTAATTTTTGAACAATGGATATTTGATTGGTCAATATTTAACAAATGCATGAATAAGGGGAACAATTAATCTAACAGAGGGTGGCCAGGAGACATGGAGCCATTCTCCATAAACAAATACAGATGCCCTCTTGGGTGCCAGGCACCGTGGTAGATCCAGTGAAATGAGGGATGAGGGACAGTCCTTTTCCTCATGGATCTAGACTGAGGCAGGGCAATGGCTGAGTCAAGTAGCAATTATGACACACTGTTGACGGCAGTGACACAGATAAGAACAGGGCGCCCAGAGACCCTGACGGTGGGGCTCCTAACCTCATTGTTCAGGAAGAACATCCCAGAAGAGACTGATGTCCAAAAGATAAGGAGAAGTTACACAAGTAAGGAGGAGGGAGGGAATGGCAAGAAAAATAGATACATGCAGTGAAACCTGGGTCTGAATGTCGCTGTCGTTGCTCTGATGCCTGCTGCAGGCGGGCCCATCTTCCTAGCCTTCAGATGTAACATAGCAGTTACTTTCACAGGTGGAGCCATACCATATTATTAGTGTTCTCAAGCTGACTTTCTCAAACAAAAACTGAAAAAAGAAACAAAACTTGAGTTCTTTTTCAGAGCAAGCAAATGTGCACATCCAAGTAGATGGTGCCTAGAGCAGTCTAACAGGAGTCAAGTACTTACCATTGTCCTGCAAAATCATTTCAATGCGACTTAAGAGCAATATAACATTCTGAATGGAAAGGCTTTTAGCCAGCCAAGCTGGTTCACGTTTCCATAGTTTTCCTTTCATCTCATGATTCTGATTCTTCAGTTGCGTATCAGCACGGATGCTCACAGCTGATACAATTGACAAGTCTCACTCTGGAAAATGTTATCGTGTGTATGGAGCTTTGGGTTTGCACTGGCTTGATGAACTGAAACTAAGAGTCATTAGAAATGCCAGTGCTGGCCGAGTGCAGTGGCTCACGCCTGTAATCCCAGCACTTTGGGAGCCCGAGGCGGGCAGATCACGAGGTCAGGAAATGGAGACCATCCTAGTTAACACGGTGAAACCCCATCTCTACCAAAAATACAAAAAAAAAAAAAATTAGCCAGGCGTGGTGGCGGGTGCCTGTAGTCCCAGCTACTTGGGAGACTGAGGCAGGAGAATGGCATGAACCCGGGAGGCGGAGCTTGCAGTGAGCCGAGATTGCGCCACTGCACTCCAGCCGGGGCGACAGAGAGAGACTCCATCTCAAAAAAAAAAAGAAAAAGAAAAAAGAAATGCCAGTGCTAGAAAGAATGCACAAGATCATCTATTTCAGGCGGTCTCAAACTTGAGCCTGCAACAGCATTCCCTAAAGGGCTGGTTAAAACTACACAGATAGCTAGACCTCACCCAGCATGGCCCATTCAGTAGGTCTCTTTTGGGGTTTAAGAATTTTGCATTTCTAACAAGTTCCCTGAGAATGCTGTTCCAGGGACCACACTTTGAGAACCACTGAAGTACTCTAATTTTATTGATGAAGATGTTGAAACCCAGAGAATGTTAGTGATTTATGTAAGATCGCACAAATTCTTGGTGACCAAACCCAAGTCTTAGGAGAATATGGTGGTTGGGAAATACAAAGCTATGAAGATTTTTAAACTAAAACCCTTGGTATTAGTGGCCTCATTGAGGCATCTTATCTGGTTTTTACAATTATCTGCCTTCTCTTTCCACCCTAGCCTGAGAGGTACTGCCAACTAAGGTGTGAGGCTGCAACAGCAGCATAGGAGGTGGAGGCGGGCACGGAGCATCCACAAAGCCCTAGATGTCCTCGCTGGTGTTACTTAACACTGTATCTCCAAGCTCTCTGTACAGTTTTCAGGGCATAAGTCAGAACTGCGGGAACTAGCGAGGACACAGCAAGAGCGTCTCATCCATGCTTCACGACACACTAAAAGGCAAAAACGTGTTCCTACAGATCAACCCAGAAGAATCTGCTGCTTACCGGTTGGCCCCCAGTACCTACACGGCAATAGCTGCTGCAGCTTGACAAATTCGTTGAAACTCTCTGAAACACAAAGGAATCACCGCCAGCCTCCCTCTCCCATTGTAACCCTGCCATTGTGCAGGTTGTAGTCTGGGAGAATGACGGGCCACAGCAGTTGTAGGACTTTCAATGCTTTAAACAAATGGGGGAAGGGAGGAGAACTAAACAAAACTAAACAAAAGCAACCGCAGGCCTGTTTACCAGAGAGAAGGCTTAATGGGTTGCAAGAGAAAGAGCAGGAAGTCTGTGCTTTCACTCTCATTTGTCTGCTCAGTGGTGAAGAGCCTGGGATGGACAAAGATTTGGGCTCGCCACCCTTGTTTTGTTGTCCAACGCTCCCTCTTTTTTATGAGGAATTTGATGGAGGAAGCCAAGTAAGTCATCAGTGGGGGCCCTTGCCATCATCAATGTCAGTTACTGAGTTGAGGGCGCATTGTTTAGGCATTAAGAATTCAGAGGCCAAGTTTCTCTGACTATTTATCATATCTAGGGCCCTGAAAGCTATGGACGACTCACATTATTAACTGGTATTTGTTGTTTAGAGCAATCTAATCATTACAAGATACTTTTTGTATGGATTGTCTCATGAGGTATTATTACAAACATGGAAATGTCCTGCTTTGCAAGAAGCATAACTCTGAACGCCACCAAAAAATAACGATAATCTTTCTGCCCATTGAACAGTTTTGTTCAATGAAGTGTCACAATTACACCACAGCTGTTAAACAAGTTTACTAGTTCTAAGTGTGCTTCCATTCTCTTTAGAGCTACATAGGTATGTGATTTTTTTTTTCCTCTGGAGATTTTTTATCATGGCGTGACTTAAAGGGAAGGTTTATGCATTTTATTCCAAAGAATCCCAGTTTTAGTTAATTAGTTGGTAGTTGAGCAAGTCATATAATAACAATTTTCTTTCATCTGAATGCAGATTTAAAATAAAATATTCATAGCCTTTTTTAAAAATATATACAGAGGTTCACTCTGTCACCCAAGCTAGAATGCAGTGGTACTATCAGAGCTCACTGCAACTCAACCTCCCACACCAAAACAATCCTCCCACTTCAACCTCCTGAGTAGCTGGAACTACTAGCATGCACCACCACACCTGCCTAATTTTTCTTTTTAATTTTTTGTAGAGACAGGGTCTCATGATGTTGCCCAGGCTGCTCTCAAACTCCTGGGCTCAAGGGATCTTCCCACCTTGACCTCCCAAAGTGCTGGGGTTACAGGCGTGATACACCATGCCCGACCCACAGAGCATATTATTTAAACAATTGTCTACTTAATTTTGAGAGCTAATTACTAACAGGCAATAATAGCCATCTGACCACCAGCCTGAGCTACAGCTCATCTGACCTCCATGGCCACAACTGAAAAGGCTGAAGGAATCAGCCAGAGCTCCATCGACTCAACCCACAAAGGTCTTGTTTAGAAAGGTGTTACAAGCTAGGGCTTCCAAGGTTGGGAAGGGCAAATTGTCTTTACTTTGCCTTTCATCTTTTCTTAATAACCTAGTTCAGATTTTTGAAAAGTAGAGGCTCCCGGAACAGCAGCACACACCACGCTGAGCCAGCACCTTGTGCTGTGCTATGAAGATAGTTAAGACCTCCCTCCAAAACTAAGTCCACTCTTGTGGTTTGCATCATTTCCCCTGCCCTCCCCACCCCCAGCTCCACACAGGTGCAACTCTGATGTAGTTTTAGGGTTCCCAGAGTCATCACCTCACCATCTAAGACTTGTGTTAAAATGCTCCCTGTAAAATTCTTTACATGTTGTTTTTTTAATTGCAGAAATGCCTGATTTACTCCCAAAGAATGTTTGAAGATCCTCAGAGCTGTGCAAAGATCCATAATTATCACCAATTGCTAAGGCAGCTTAACCCTTATGTAAAATATTATGCATACAAACGGCTTTATTTTGAACCAGTTCACATTACTGAAACTTGAGTCTGGTGCGGGCTTCATCCCAAGGCTGTGCTCAATAACAGTACAGTAGCTAACACCTTGGCTATGTGTCTTCCTGTTTGGTTGGCTCATTTTATATCTTTGCACGTTTAAATAGGCAATGGGAGTGCTAATTAAAATGCAATCATGCAGATAAATTATATCATGTTCCTAAAAGGTAAAATGAAAACTCGTTTTATTTCAAAATCTTTGTGATATCCAAGGCAAAACACACAGTAATCCTGAATACAGAGAAAACCTTTCATGATTATTGCATATTTAAAACCAATTTATTTCTAGATTTGTTTGCATATTGTTTATGGAATGTATAACACTTTAATTGTGAGTAATTTCTTGGGAGAGTCAAGACTTAGGGCTTTTAGTGCAAATGTTCAAGTTTCGGTAACTCTGATTAATTTGCATTGTCGGTATTCTAGCTGTCAAATGGAGAACACAATGTATATCTTAAAACCTACTCCAGTCCAGGGGTGAGGACAACCTCAAAACCCATGGTCAAGGTTCACTCAGCAGATTCTTTATTGTACCTACTGCTTACCAGCTCTCAGGGCAACTCTCCTGCCAGCAACCAAAGATCAAAGTCATCATGCTGACAGCCAGCAAACTGTTTTATCTCTCTGAGCCTCAGTTTCTTTCCCTGTAAAATAAGCCTCAGTAAGGCACTGCTGACTGCTTTGGGGATTAAAGGCCCATTTGAGAATTTACTGAAAGCCATTTACACTGTTCCCCTAGAAACAGCGGACGGGCACATCCTCACAAAACTGAGCACATGAATCCACTGATCCTCTGATGCACATCCAGGGACCTCAAGTTAGAACTCCAGGTCCCTTCCAGCACAGACATTCCATGTCTTCACCCAAGAGCCAGTTCTCAGCTCTAGCCTGCCCCCTTTACTCACACTGCAAAATTGGTCTTTGCAAAAAATAAATAAATAAAAGCATATAAAAATGAGTCAATGTGAGGGATGTTCTGCTGTGGATACCATTTACAGCCCAGGATAACACAAAACCATGTAAGCAACACAACTAATTTGGAATCATTGAAAGCATGAGACAGTCAAGCCGTAGTTCACCCACTCCCTCCTTTTAAAAGGCACGTACTTCATTGCAGGCCTTCATTTCAAGGTCACCGTCTCTCCCGTAGATTTTTACCACCTTACAGTCTCCAGTCCCAGGCTCAGATATGCTCATAACCTACTTTGGTGTTTGGAGGAGGAAACCTGTTTGAAGGGCTTAGTTTCTACCTTTCAGCTTTGATCTACATCCCTGCAGAAGTTCTAAAGTGTCACCCCGAACTCTCCTTCCCCCTCTCTCCAGGTCAGTTCTAGGACAGCATTTCTCATGGACTGTACCACAAAACAGTGTGATCCATGGCCAAATGGATCTGGGAAATTCTGTACCTTGGAGATTCCCAAAGCGTTTTATCATAGTAAAGGTTCTGAGAAAGCCTTCATAAAGAAACCAATTTAACTTTGTTTTACCCAGTGTTACAAAAAACCTACGTGGGTCAGGTGCCGTGGCTCATGCTTGTAATCCCAGCACTTTGCGGGGCCAAAACGGGCAGATTCCCTGAGCTCAGGAGTTCGAGACCAGCCTGGGCAACATGAAGAAAACCTGTATCTACCAAAACTACAAGAAAAATTAGCCAGGTTTGGTGGTGTATGCCTATGGTCCCACCTACTTGGGAGGCTGAGGCAGAAGGATCACTAGAGCCTGTGAGGTGGAGGTTGCAGTGAGCTGAGATGATGCCACTGCACTCCAGCCTGGGTGACGGAGCAGAACCCTCATCAAAAAAAAAAGGCCAGGCGCAGTGGCTCACGCCTGTAATCCCAGCTCTTTGGGAGGCCAAGACAGGCAAATCACGAGGTCAGAAGATCGAGGCCATCCTGGCTAGCACGGTGAAACCCCGTCTCTACTAAAAAGACAAAAAAATTAGCCAGGCAAGGTGGTGGGCGCCTGTAGTCCCAGTTACTGGGGAGGCTGAGGCAGGAGAATGGCGTGAACCCAGGAGGCGGAGCTTGCAGTAAGCCGAGATTGCGCCACTACACTCCAGGCTGGATGACAGAGCGAGACTCGTTTAAAAAAAAAAGAAAAGAAAAAAACCTATGTGATCATAGAATAATTTTCCCTTCCTATCCCATTGTTAGACCAGACTCAGAGAAATTCAACAATCTAGTCTCTCCCATATTCTCAGCCAATGGACTCTCAATGAGCTTAACCTAGATTCTCTGTTGACCTGGTTCATTTGTCATTCCTTTTATCTAAACATCATTTTGTTCAAAGACTTCTTAGGTCTTTCCCAGCTTTGCTCACTGGTGCTGTCAAGCCACCTGGGTCCATTTCCTCTACTAGCAGTTCATATCCACACTCCCTTTTGGAACTTACAATGTACGTTTGCATATAAAAAGATAGTCACCATCCTGTCCCCCATTGTCTCCCCTTCAAATGTGTTTAAATAGAATCTTAACAATTTGGAGCTGAGAGGGCCCTGAGAGATCACCCAAACATTTTTCTAACTTCATAAAGAGAACATAAAGAGAACAGACCTGCAAGGTTAAGTGACTTGACAGAAATATGGCCTGAGCTCAGATTTTTTTATTCCCAGTCCAGTGGTCCTAGGAAGTGGTTCAAGCTTCCCAGTGCTATATGAGATGATTCATCCCAGAGAGTAAATTGAGTAATTTGCAATGAGGAATGAGATGTGCCTCATACAAGACCAGTTATCTACACGGTGATCTACCCAAGGATAAAATCACACTCAGATGCTTTTGTAAAGGGTGGCTTGGAGATGAGGAGTTGGATTTTCTTTTTTTTTTTTTTTTTTTTTTGAGACGGAGTCTCGCTCTGTCACCCAGGCTGGAGTGCAATGGCCGGATCTCAGCTCACTGCAAGCTCCGCCTCCCGGGTTCACGCCATTCTCCTGCCTCAGCCTCCCGAGTAGCTGGGACTACAGGCGCTGCCACCACGCCCGGCTAGTTTTTTGTATTTTTAGTAGAGACGGGGTTTCACCGTGTTAGCCAGGATGGTCTCGATCTCCTGACCTCGTGATCCGCCCACCTCGGCCTCCCAAAGTGCTGGGATTACAGGCGTGAGCCACCGCGCCCGGCGAGGAGTTGGATTTTCTTAAGGGATGCATGTGCTGGAAAGAGCACTGGCCTGGGAGTTAGGAGGCTGATTCTAATTCTCCCATTAACCAGCTGCAAGTTCTTCATGTCACTGGGCCTCATCAGCTAGATGGTAGCAAATTAGACAACCTTTAAGTCCCTTCTAGCCCCACATTTAAGGTTCTGTGATTCTAAATTCTTGGAATTGCTCTGTCTTTGTTTTCAGTATCCCTTTTATGTTTTAACATTCAAACCTTTAGCCTTTGGTCTGGGGTCTTTTCAATCCATAATCACCTAGTTTTGGGAATAGAGTCATTTTTGTCCTATCATGAGCATTAGGTAAATTCCAGATTCTTGAATAAAGTGTTCTTAAATACACACACACACACACAGGTATTCACAGCTGTTGATTTGATCTTCTTCATCTCCTCCTGGAATCTCTGAATTAATATAGCTCCCTGCTACTCACCATTATCTATTCATTCTGTCTCCACGGAAAGGCCCAGAGTGCTCAGAGAAGGCAGAGCCACGTTGCATGTGAAATCTAGATGAGTCCATTTGGTAGTCTCCGCAGCTTCCTGCAACACCAAATCACAGTGTCATTAGCTTCAGATTGTTATGACAGGGTCTCTTAATTCAAGTCTGTGATAGTGCCTTTAAATCACAACATCTATTAAGTGGTTTCATTTATTTAAAGAATGTCCACTGCCCCCAGGGCCTCCGGGCATGGGTACAATACACTGCTATCAAGAGGAGTCCACAGCAGCTCTCAGTAATCAACTAGCTGTTCATTATCACACTTTCACCAGTAACACTAAGTACATCAACAAGGATGAACTATCAGAAACATATGATTCTTGTTCACACTTACATAAAATACTGACAGTGCTGTTAGTAATTAGTTACCAGATCCTCAATTGCTTTGTTCTTTGGCATTAGTAATGTGCCACTTGAAGTTTTACACCAAATTAACATTACCCACATTCAACTGTTTCAAAGCCCTTTGAAAATGTGCTATCCTTCTTTGCACACGAAGACGACACGCCTGACAGTAACACGTGCATTTGAATCATTTGCTTCCAGCCTTAAGTTAAGAGTGTATAGAGACATCTATTTCCACCTGACCCATTTTGGAACAGGATCATTTTATTCTGATGTTATTAGCCGGAGTTAAGAGATTTGTCCACCATTATGAAAAATTATTTCACTATATGAAGCTAATTCGCCTGTCTCAGGAATAAGTTTATTAATATGCAACCTGTCAAACCATCAGCCTAACAGATTAAGGTGAGGGAAAGCAAATTCTGAATATAACCAAGGCACTTACTCAACTAGGACTCAGCCTGGTTCCAAGCTCAGCTCATAGACAGAAACATAATGCCAGAATTTGGGGGATAATATTAAATAATTTTGTAATCAGTGCTAAGTCCCTTAAATTCCTTTTCTATTTTTCTATTTGTAGAAAGCAAATGATATCTGTTGATATCTAAATTTCTTATGAAAATGAATGAGGTAGCAATTACATGAATTACTTCCATTTTTAAGAGAAAGTGCTTCTGGAATAAAGAGGATTAGTGGAGACTAGGCAGGATCCCAAAACCGGGCTCCAAATTCTGTTCCAAAAATGTGGGTGTCTACACTGTTAAAAGAAACAAAAGCTGGATCTAATTCCATTGGAAGTAACTACGCTCACTTTTGCCTTATAAATGACCCTGTAGAAAATGTTTACATAATACCTAGGGATTTATTTTTTGTTTTCCACTGACACTATAAATCAAATGTTTTCCATTGACATTCTAACTAGAAAATTGGATCTAAATCTTCTCACTGGTTAACACAGCCTTGTAAGATCTGGAGTCAAGTAGCTTCATTTCCAAATCCATCTGAAACCCCCAGATCTTTGACTACCCATTTCCAATTGAAATATGAATGTGTCAATTAGCTATCTGGCTGAGACAGGACACATTGAATTCCAAAGCTCCAGATTTTGACATAGGATGAAATGCTTTCAATGCTATAAATGCATATTCTAGAATTACATTTACTCTTTTTCTCTTCTGTATTTTAAAGTAATTGTTAGGTTGTTGTTATTATTGTTATTGAATGTGTTGTCTTTTATGTATGGAAATTCTCCTGATTCATCAACAGAAAAACATGCTTTTGTGGTTTTCTCTTAGTAGAAACTCCATTGCATTGCTCTCCATTTCACCAAATTCCTCTTGCAACCATATGGAGCATGTCTGGTTGGATTAAAGAGGCCCCCGTGTTTAACTGGAAGAAGTTTGGTGAGAGGGTTTGCATTCAGTAACATGAAAGAAATTTAGATTTATCATCTTTGATTCTTATTATCATGGCCTAATAAACAGAACTAACTATCTCAAGTATTATAGGAATGTAATCAAACATTTATTGGGGAAATATTACCTTAAATATTTACTTGAAGAATGTATTCTACATTCTAATAAGTTTTTACTATGTTGGCAAACAGAAAAGAATTACAGGATTGGTAACAAATGTTTTATTCCTGCAAGTAATTATTTTGCTTAAAACAAAATGCTCAACTTTTTTTTCCTTTCCACAACGTGAATTCTTCGATCCTTTTGTATAAAAGGCTTAGATGATCAGTTGTCTCTAACCAGAATGACTGCATATGTTCAATAATGTATCAGTTTCATCATCCGCCATAGAATAGGCACATATGACAATAAATCATTTTGGGAACTTCCTGAATCTCAGCCAAGTTGTAGACAATAAAAGATCTTGCTTGTAAAGGCAGCTATAAAAGTTAATTTCATACAGGTTCCCCAGCACACATGCTACGGTTCAGTTCCAAACAGATGTGAGCTTGGAACAGCAGTGGAAAATAGCAAGAAGCATTTTTGCTAACTTTCCGTATCAGGAGATCCAAATACTTCATGTTTTGTGTAACCTTTGGTCATTAACACATTGCAGCAGGTATGAAAAATGAATTCTTCAAGCTTTTCTAATGCCTAAGATGCTATTGTTTCCAGTCTAAAGTATCCCTCCACATTGCAAAGATTATCCACCAAGCCAGACATGCAGAAATCAAGAAAATCCTCACTGAACAAAATAGCAAAGACAACAGCAGACATTTGGAGTTTCACTTTGAGAGAATCTCTTGAAACACGAATTTTCACTTATTCCTTCCTTGCTTTGGACTGTAGATGTCCTAGCAAATAGCTGCAGAGACAGTTATCCACTCCATTTACCCATGTCGTCACCAGGAAGAGAAGATTTGGAGGAAAAAAAGTTAGACTTCAGCAACATCAACGCAGTTACGTGAGTGGGTTTAAAATATCCGTTTGTCAGCCAGGTGTGGTGGCTCACGTCTGTAATCCCAGCACTTTGAGAGGCCAAGATGGGTGGATCATGAGGTCAGGAGATGGAGACCATCCTGGCTAACACGGTGAAACCCCGTCTCTACTAAAAATACAAAAAATTAGCCGGGCGTGGTGGTGGGCGCCTGTAGTCCCAGCTACTTGGGAGGCTGAGACAGGAGAATGGCGTGAACACGGGAGGCGGAGCTTGCAGTGAGCCCAAATCGCTCCACTACACTCCAGCCTGGCAGACAGTGAGACTCTGTCTCAAAAAAAAAAAAAAAAAATCCGTTTGTCCAGGATCACACTTAGTCCTTAGTCACAAAGGTCGCTAGAAACTCTTTCCCTACCCCTGCCAAGGACCACTGTTTACCTTTATTTATTGCTAAGATTCCCATGAATTTAGGCTAAAACCACGTTTCTCCTGATTTCAAACAATAGTCGGGTTCTCAGCAAGTCACATGTTCATCTGAAGTTTCGTAATTGGAAGCATTCTCTATGCAACAGCAGAGCTTCATATTAAAGATTCTCTGGAATTGATTTGCAACAATAATGATCAATCCTTCAGTTTATCTTTTGTTGGAATGGGGATTTTCTTAATGTGATAAAGACAGGTTCTCTTTACAGAAGCCCTGCTGATCTTGAAGAGTGCAGAGCACAACTGGTGTCCGAGACCTTGCAGGACAATTAAGTGCCCAGAGATGAATGAGGGCATCATTAACATTTTAATCATACACCTGAAATTAATTAAAGCCAACCTAGAGATTGAGGTGCTTCAGGCCACAAAAAAAGTGGAATGATGACGTTATGTGGTGGGTATGTACATTATCACATCTTACGTGGGCAGAATGTTCTAAAATTACAAATGGCACTTATTTCCATTTATTAGTTCATATGAACATCAATCCAGCCTTATAAATTTGTGAGGGATTCTTATTTTGAGGAAAGAGAGGCTCAGTGATATTAAGTGACAGGCTCAGGCCAATCCTTCTGCTCTAACAAAATGACTTTAGACTAGGTAATATATAAAAAACAGAAATTTATTTTTCACAGTCCTGGAAGCTGAGAAGTCTTAAATCAAGACACCAGCAGATTTCGTATCTAATAAGGGCTTATTTCTAGTTCCAAGAAGACGACATCTTCTGTCTGTGTCCTCATGCGGCAGAAGAAGCTAAAGGATAAGAAGGGACAAATTCACTCCCTCAAGTCCTTTTATAAGGGGCACTAATCCCATTCCTGAGGGCAGATTCCTTGTGGCCTAATCACCTCCCAGTGGTTCCACATCTTAATACAATCACCTTGGGGTTCAGCTTCCAACACAGAAATTTTAGAGGGACACTGACTGTTGATCCTTCCACAACATGGTTTTGAACCATGAGGGTCCACTTGCAGGCAGGTTTCCTTCTGCCTCTGCCACCACTGAGACAGCAGGACCACCACCCCCACTCCTCCTCTTCAGCCAACTCAACATGAACATGACGAGGACAAAGACCCTTATGATGATCCACTTCCACTTCATGAATAGTAAATATAGTTTCTCTTCTTTATGATTTTCTTAATGACATTTTCTTTGCTCTGGTTTATTTTATTGTAGGAATATAGTATATAATATACACAACATACAAAATATGTGTTAATCGACTGTTTATGTTGTTGGTAAGGCTTCTGGTCAACAGTAGGCTGTTAATAATTAAGTTTTGGAGGAATTGAAAGTTACACACAGGCCAGGCGTAGTGGTTCATGCCTGTAATCCTAGCACATTGGGAGGCCCAGGCAAGAGGATTGCTTGAGCTCAGGAGTTGGAGACCAGCCTGGGCAACATGGCAGAAAACTCATCTCCACTAAAGGAATGTTTAAAATTAGCCAAATGTGGTGGTGCACCCCTGTAGTCCCAGCTACTCAGGAGGCTGAGGCAAGAGAATCATCTGAGCCCGCCGGGGCATGGTGGGTGGTTGAGGTTGCAGTGACCTGTGATCGCACTACTGCACTCCAGCCTGGGTAACAGAGCAGGCCCCTGTCAAAAACAAAAAAGGGTTCTATGCAAATTTTTCTCTCCATAGCAGTGGGAGTCAGTGCTCCTAACTCCCACACTGTTCAAGGGTCTAATGGCATATTAAAACCATGGCAGGGATAACCCTAAAAAAGGACAAAGGAGACAAAGGCCACAATCCCAAGGGCACGGCCTTGAAAGGGCAGTAGGCCAGAAGTCGCTGCACAGCCCAGAGCACCACTCGCACGGTGTCTAGGGTCTGTGCCCACAGGGACGTCCACATAGAAGACATGGGAAATGAGGTTCTTCTGACAGCTTGGCCGCTGACCAGCTGTGGTCCTGGAAAACCAGTTTAACTCCTGGGCTTCCCTTGTCTCATCTTTAAAAGTGAGGAGGGTGGACTATAAAATGAACCCTAAAGTCCCTTAAGATTTGACCTTCTACATAGGTCCTCTGGGTGGAGATGGAGATGAGCTGTATGTATTGGCAAAAGACAGTAGGAAATGTGCTTTGGGAGCCTTGGGCTGATAGTCCACGTGCCACTTAGCGATGTGTTATCACAAGTACTTTGCTTTTCAAAAAACAGGGCCAGGTGCGATGATCCACACCTGTAACCCCAGCACTCTGGGAGGCCAGAGGCAGGCAGATCACTTGAGTCCAGGAGTTTGAGACCAGCCTGGGCAACATGGCAAGATCGAGTTTCTACAAAAAATACAAAAATTTTCCAAGAGTGGTGGCCCATACCTGCTGTCCCAGCTACTAGGGAGGCTGAGGTGAGCGAGACCCCATCTCAAAAAAAAAAAGAAAGAAAGGAAGAAAGAAGAGAAAAAACAAATTGGTACATGTCTGTCAAGCCATAAGCAGAGTAAGCTCAGAGCCACAGGGTATTTGTCCTTGAACTAGGATGGGAGACAGAACAGAACAGAACCTGATGCAGGCCACCTAAGTGCAGAGAGCAGAGCAGCGAGAAACGAGGTCAGCCTCGCTGGCCTCTGCACAACTCTCAGTTGGTTCCTCCTGGGGTTGGCTCTCAGATTATTGTTTGGTTTTCTCAGAACCAGGAGTATGTGGTTTTGCTTCACCAAGAAGGCCAGAAACTAAATACCTGGACTGTGACTAGCCTGGTTCTTGCCTAAGGAACTAAGCCTGTTACCATGTCTCTCTCCAGATTCCTCCAACCTCTACGCTTGACCAGCTGGTCTCGTGCCACAGGCAGGAACGGACCTCACATCCCATCCTGTTGCTAGGGTTCTTCCCTCCCTCCCCCATTTTGCAGTCCAGAACACAGCGGGTCTTCATCTGCAGTTTGTCAGTGGGTATTAAAGTTCCCAACTGTTTAAACTACTCTGCGCAGCATTCAACAGAAGTAGGACTAGATTGATGTCCAGACGCTACAAGGAGAATGATTCCTTCATTTAGCACCCCACGAAAACCACAGTCCTCTGTTTACAATAACTAGAACATCTATAGTATGTAACAATTTCTATCATTGTCCTTTGTCATCAGAACAGACCAATTTATAAGACCATAGAGCTAATTTTGTTTTATTTTACTTAATGGGTCTGCTCTTTGCAAACCAACTGAGTATTCTATAAAATAATAAATGGTACCATAGTGGCAGGAAGAGTTCTCTTCCAGCTCCAAAGCACAGCTTTCTACCTGGCAGGATATGGATCATTGGTTTTCAGTCCATATTACCTCCTAGAAGGCGTGGGCTGCAAAGGAGTTATGCTTTATGTATTCCGGTGTTTGAAACACAGCTCTTTTGGCCCACAGAAGAGTAAGCTGTATTGAGACACTCCTCTGGCAGGGTCTTCACACCTTCACAGACCAACCTTGTGAGGTAGAAATCTAGCAATGGACTTTCCATTTGACAGAGGAAGAAAAGGACAGAGAGAAACTCTGTTTGTCCAGAAACACAAGCCTGGCTTTCAGACTCGTTTTGCTCCGTATCACCAGCTCTGGGTGACAGCGGTAAAAGCTGTCTAAAGCAAGGGCCCTTTGTAGTCAACAGGGATCTCCTTCCATCTTTGAAATATTTTTGCCCTCCTGGTAGATAACCTAAGAATGCCCTTGGCAGCTCCTCCAAGCAAGTAAACTGTGATTACATGTTAACCAATGTTATAGCTTTCCATCTAGATAGAAGATTTCCACAAGTTAGCCTGTCTTCAAGGGAGAAAGAAGTCATGAATGGGTACAACTGTCCAAAAATTTCCCCTTGCATTTTCACCATCACTGGACAGAGATTTTTCTTCCCAATTATAAAACGTACTTTAATAGCAAAACAATTGCCTAAGTCTTATGCCTTGGGAAAGAAAATGAACCATGAAGACATCTCTAAAGACAATTCCAAATGTTTTAGAGAACTTCTGTTACATTGAAAGGAGCATGGGAACAGATTTTTATAGTCCCAATCCAACCACTGCAATTATTTTTTAGTTTCATACCCTGAATAGCTGATCTTCAAAATGTCCAAGTTGATACCAGGCCATTCAAAGCTGTTTAAAAGTAAGCTAACACTTAAGGAATAACAGTCACAGTCATAATACAATCTAACATCTCTACCATGCTTGGGAGTTGACCGTGTATCTTTCCATTTATCACATTTAATCCCCACAACTTCTCTAAATTGGCTTCTCTTATCCTCATTTTGTAAATTAACAAGCATGGCCAAAAATGGTCAGAAATAGTGTTCTTGTCCCAGTTTTCTAAATTGAAATCTAAAAGCTTCTTTCATGATACCAAAAATAAATCTCAGCCGTGCCAGGTCTATTTACAAACATATATTGGGGAATCTTAAATAAAATAAAATAAAATAAAATAAAAAAGAATAACTTTACATTTCCGTAATTGTGTATGGACTGATTTTAAAAATGGGTAAAACATCATCATACAAATCAACAGGATTAAGTACTGAACACCATTATTTGGCAGCTGAGCTTTGAAACCTTGCACAATGCTGTGCCCATCTTAGAATGTTTTCCCAAAAACCAACCAAAATTACTCCAGTTCTCTGGGGCAGAAATCTTTTGGCTCTCCCATGGCTTGCCTGTGTATTTCAGGAGATTTCATCATCTCACCTCATCTCAGTCTCTCATATGCCTCCAGGGGAGGAGACTTCAAATTCTGGGCAGAGTTCTCTACTGCCAACATCTATAGGGTACAGGTGATTTGTAAAACAGTGTTCAGCAGCCACAATCTATTCCCTGAGACTTCCTTGCAAAAGAACAAATCACCCCCCACTGACCACCAAGTGAATGCAATTTACAGCTGCATGTTATGGGCCTAGGGGAAAAGGCCAGGTATAGACTTGACCTGGAGAGAACAAAGATAAAGATGTTTGGGCAGCAATTGATGTTAATTGTTTGTCTCCTCAATTAGAATTTTAATCTTTCTTCACTGGTTGTTTTTCCCAACTCCTAAGACAGTATCTGGCAAATAATCAGAATTAAATGAATGTCTGTTAGAAGGGAAGGAAAGAAGAGAAGCATAGAGAGACAAAGGCTAGGGGAAAAAAGGAAGAGAGGGTATGGAAGGAAGGAAGGAAGGAAGGAAGAAGGAAGGAAGGAAGGGAGGGAGGGAGGAAGGAAGGAAAGAAGGAAGGGAAGAAAAAAGGAAGGGAGGGCAGGAGAGAGGGAGAGGGGAAAAAAGGGAGGGAGGGAGCAGGGGAGGGAGGAAGGGAGGGACAGGGCTTATTTTTCTAAGGCTGCCTCCAGGAAAACAGAGCAGGGATAAGCAGGTTAAAGTTGGTAAGCTTTTAAAATCTTCTTATCACAATGTGCTGCTTCCCCACCTCCCTCCCCCTGTAGAGTCAGCACATCCAGCCCAGAAGCAAGAGTCTCCTCCTACATTATAAACAAGAATGTCTGCCTAGAAGGGAATGTCTTCATCATGGAAAAAATGCATCCTCTCCCACTGTGTCTAACTTCCTCCAGGTTTCCTCCCTTGGCCCCAGGAGCCCAAACAGCCTTGGACCTGCATCCCTGAGGGAGGTCTTCCAGCCTCACTGGGAGTCCAGCCTTTCTGTCTGGCCCACCAGCTGCACCCTGGAGCCCAAGTGTGGCCGTCTTTCTAGCCTTGGTTTTGCTCATGTTCCACAAGCAAATTGGATGGGCCAGCCCGGAGTATCAAGCCTGCTTCCTGCAGAGGCCATATGTTTTCTCTCATATCCCAAACCTTCATCGGGTGGGTTCTGTTTCCAGTTTATAATGGGCCCCCTCCCCAACATGCTCAGCCTCCTCATACAGCTTCTAAAGGGCTAGGGGTATCATTTTCTCCAGTTCTGCAGACACCTGTTGCTTGCCTTCAGCTCCTGACTCCCCAGTTCACAGGGGAACCACTTAAAGATGTATTCACTGCAGAGAGACGGGAATTTCTCCTGTGTTGTTAGTTGCCTCAGCCTTGTCCCCTGCTCCTCTGGCTGATTTGGTTACTGCCCTGTGTTTAGATCACAGCTAAAATTTTGGGTTTTTTTAGCTACTTCTGAAGGACTGCTCCCAGGCTGTGAGTATTAATGGGTAACCACAGGGAATGCCTTAAGAGGTTCTTTCAGTTGCTTACAAGGACAATGCCAATCCCTTTTTTTAGGAAGTGGGAAGGGAGAGAAGGAAGGAAGGTGGGAGGGAGTACATTAGCATTACAAGGACAATGCTACTCCCTTTTTTAACATTACAAGGACAATGACCTTACAAGAACAATGCCAAGCCCTTTTTTTTAGGAAAGAGGGAGGGAGGAAAGGAGAGGAGAGGAGGGGAGGGGAGGGAAGGGAAGGGAAGGAAAACAAAGGGAAGGGAAGGGAAGGGAGTTTCACTAAGCAACTTTTACAAACTAGACCCAGCCCAAGGTGCTTTACCTCTAACACCTCTTTTATTCTCAGGAGCAATTCTGTAATGAGGTGGATATTATAATCCATATTTTACAGAAGAGAAAATTGAGATTCAGAGCAGTTAAGTAAAGTGATCATGATCACACAGCTAATAAATGGTTGAGGTGGTACCCCAAACCATAGACATCTGATCCTTCAGAGAGTTCTAGATTCTCCTCCCACTACCTCCTCCTCCTGGATTGCTGTCTTAATCTCCACACTATGGTATCTACCTTTCTGGGACATCTAAGAATTTATTAACGAGTGTACTGAGTATCTTTTATGTAAAAATGAAATATAACTGTTTGTTTCATAAAAATAAAAAACTCCACTTTTTCATGAAATCATAGAAATCGTCAATGAGAGCTGTCTTATCAACGTAAACAAAACTACTACACCCACAGCAAGTAAAGCAGAAGAGCTGGCTCCACTCAAGATTTTGCAACTGATTCAGAGTAAGGGGAGGCTCTTAGGGAATTTTACTTTAGGAACTGTATCAGAGGTTGTAATACCCATTCTCCCCATCTCTAACAATGGAACTCCCACATTGTACCTGGGCACAGCCCTTCAGATGAAGACTACATTTCCCAGGCTCCCTTGCAGCTTGGTGTGGCCATGTGATCAAGTTATAGCCAATGAGATATGAGCAGAACGATAAATACCCCTTCTAGATCACAGCCCTGGGAAACAGCACAAACTCACAGTTCTGGCTTTTTTCCTCCTTCCTGCTGGCTGCAGCTGCAGCTGCTTCCTTGGACCCAACCCCAGCCTGCTGACCTCTGCACACTGTTACATAAGAGAAAAGGAAACTTCAATCCTATTTACATCACTATAATTCAAGATCTTTCTTTCTTAATACCTTACCTTTAAGGAAAAGATAAGCCTGTGCCCTAACAAACACAGGTGCTCAGGACTTTCACCTTACAGTACGACTGACAAGGAACACATTTAAATTGTGATTTGTTCAAGTCTTATGTTCATTTGAGTTTTTAATTATATGTCAATCGATTTACCAATCAGTTAATATTTTTGGGCATCTACTCCATTCAAGACACTCTACTTGGTGCTAAGATAAACAGATAGTCCCTGACTTACAATGTTCAACTTAACGATTTTATGACGTTATGATGGTGTGAAACTCGTATGCCTTCAGTAGAAGCCGTATTTCAAGTACCCATACAACCATTCTGTTTTTCACTTTCAGTACAGTATTCAATAAATTATTTATTTTCAAGACTTGTTTATAAAAGAGGCTTTGCATTAGAGGTGTTTGCCTAGCTGGAGGTTCATGTAAGTGTTCTGAGCATGTTTCAGGTAGGCTATGCTAAGCTATGATGTTCAGTAGATGAGGTACACTTAATGCATTTTCAACCTACAATATTTTCAAGTTATGATGGCTTTATTGGGACCTTACTCCATTGTAAGTAGAGGAGCATCTGTGTATGACATTATCCAGCCCTTGAGAACTTCATCCTCAAGCCAGGAAGACCTAACAGACCCAAAAATATTTCAGAGCAGTGTTGTACCTTATTAACCTCCACACAAGAGGCACCAATGGCAAGCACGGTGGGACTATACAACGTAAACCTTTATCAATAACACCATTCCAGGGTCAAGGGGTCTCCCGATTTGAAATAAGATTTTGTGGTGTTTGAATCTGTTTTTCCCTTTCCAAATCACTTATTTTCCCTCTACTTCAAATTCTCCAGTTATGGATGGTCCTAGGTTGATTATTAATGTCTTCATCCTTTTGACTTTATGACGTGGGGTCCCAGCCCCTCCAATATGTCTTCCTGTTTCTGGTCCTAGAGGACATGGAAGTGGTCCCAGTTCATTGCATATTTTGTTTTTAAATCATGCACTATTAATATTGGAGATAATCTCTCAGTACCTCTGTTCCTGCTGCCCACATAACAAATCTTTGTGCATTGTCCTGTTGGCCCATGTTGTGCCTCATGCTGAATGACTGCTTTTCAGGAGCCAGAGAAAAGTGGCTATGCAAACTGACCTGGATGCTCAGGCACCAAAACTAGAAAAGGAAAGGATAAGCAGGCCTGAACAAAATCAGGAGATGGACTGATGAAGAGAGGAGAAATATACATGGATTTTCATTACATGTCATTGGCATACAAATCTGGAGCTGGATCTTTAAACTAATCAATTGGTTCATTGTTCGCTAAAGGGGAGGGTAATGTCTGTCCACAATATTGGCCAATATTAAATAAAACACACACACAGGAAATGGGTTTCATCATCTATCACTTTGGATTAGTTACATCTCCAAGACAGGTTAGTGGGGGAATCAGAAATATTTCTTTTTTTTTTTTTTTTTTTTGCGATAGTCTCATTCTGTCGCCCAGGCTGGAGTGCAGTGGCCTGATCACAGCTTACTGTAACATCTGTCTCCCGGATTCAAGCGATCCTCCCACCTCAGCCTCCTGAGTAGCTAGGATTATAGGCACGCACCACCACAACTGGCTAATTTTTGTGGTTTTGGTAGAGACAGAGTTTTGCCATGTTGTTCAGGTGGGTCTTGAACTCCTGGCCCCAAGTAATTCACCTGCCTCAGCCTCCCGAAGTGCTGGGATTACAGGCGTAAGCCACTGAGCCCAGCCAGAACTGGAGACATTTCTAAATGTTATGTGAAATTGAGAGTGGTCTCCATCTATCTATGAGGGAACCACACGTGATACAGAGAAAAAAGAATTTAATCTTGTGTCAGAGAAGCTTCTCCACTACTTACTACCAGTGTAACTCATCGGGTGACAGTATTTTCATGTCTAAAAATGGAATAGCAGTGCAGGAGTGCCCTGTAAATGACTGAGAAATGAAAGTGTCTGGTACGCTGCTTGACCCAGAGTAACTAATCATGAATTGCTAACTCAATCAGAAATGGACATTTTTAAAATGCTAACATCTGTTCTAAAATGAAAAGAAGAACCTAGAGTGACATGGAGGAAAGGGCTGTCAGAATGTGATATGTAAAGACTAAGAAAATGATGCCCGGGCAGAAACCTACCTCTGCTAAAAAGAAGGGATTTCAGAAAACATGAGAAAACTGGCAAAGCCACAGCATGAAGTGACAGAGAAATGTGTAGGAACGCTCTGAAGCCAGAGGGGATCTCCAAGGACATGAACCCAGGAAAGAAAAAGAATAATTCATTGAATTCCTCTAGGAGCAGGAAAACGGAGCAGTCTTAGCCTAACAGAGACTGGACGGTGTGTAGGGATTATTTTCAGCCACAAATGAGGGAGGGGACTTGCGGGAACTTCAAGGAAATCTATGAAGGGGAACTGGAGAGTGATACAAAAGCCTGAGTTAAATTGCATAAAGAATAGTTTGCAATTCTACATACCTATCATTTGCCAAATAGTTGCAGAGTTGGCCCCAGGAGATTTCCATATGTTGTGCTAAAATCGCATTGGAGGCTGACTGAGCATTTGTGGCTTTTCAGAGATGCCAGTTTTGGCGAAGGGGTTGGGGGTTGCTGGGGGCAGTCACCTGCATCATGCAAGGATATAAATGAATGATATCAACCCCAGGGCACAGAAAGCAGAACTGTGGGGGCCTCTGGGTCTTGTCCCTCCCCACTGCCACTCCTGCACACCTGTGCTAGCAAACACTCCAGATTCTGCTCTCTGGGCCCACCCTGAGCCTGTGCTATTCCTTGACTTGTAAATTTTAAAACCTTTTCTTTCTTTTTTTTTTTTTTTTTTTGATACAGAGTCTCGCTCTGTCATCCAGGCATCCAGGCTGGAATGTAGTGGCACAATCTTGGCTCACTGCAACCTCCACCTCCCCAGTTCAAGTGATTCTCCTGCCTCAGCCTCCTGAGTAGCTGGGACTACAGGTGCCCGCCACCATGCCCAGCTATTTTTTTTTTTTTTTTTTTTTGTATTTTTAGTACAGGCGGGGTTTCACCGTGTTAGCCAGGATGGTCTCCATCTCCTGACCTCATGAACTGCCCGCCTCGGCCTCCCAAAGTGTTGGGATTACAAGCGTGAGCCACTGCGCCTGGCCCTAAAACCTTTTCTTTAGCAGACTGAAAGACCAAGTCATCTGGAGTCCACCAGCCCTCCACTCACTTGTGTACAACAGTTTGGTCACAGCAGAAACATCCACCCTGGCTCGTGGGTAAATATCCCATAGGACAGAAAAAATGACTTCCTCCAAGGGACTCAAGGGCTCCTGATAATTAGACAAGAGAGTGGAGAAATTCCTTCCCTGAGCCCCTGATTTCAAGGCCATGGCTACATTCATGCTAAGGTATGTTTTCTCTCCAGAGAATCAGGGAGAAATCCCACTCCATCCCACCACTACAGGCTCCGGCTGGTCAGCAGAGCTGGGTGGCGATGCCTTCTCCATCCCCACGCCTGGGGCACAGGGAAGGGCAAGGAGATTCTCAGAATGATGCAGCATAAGACATGATTTCTCCACGGATCCCAACCTTCCCTTTCATGGGTTTCCAGTCCTGCCTCCTGTGCTGCACTCTGCACCCCCATCTTCGCAAAGCCGTCCCTAAGTCACACGCACCATGGAGGAGAGGAGACGGGGTAACGGCACTGTGCCTGCCGCCTGACCACAAGCCCAGGCAAAGCTGTGGTTTGACCCACTTGGGGTGGGCAGATGGCTCTGTTAATGCCTGTGTTCCCCTCGGACCGCTCCAAGCCCTAAGGCATGAGAGGGAGGATCTGTCAGCACAGGCAGCTCATCCACCCGGCTCTCACCACCCCGTTTCAGCAGGACTGAAGGACCGCAGTGCACTTTTGTTTCTCTGTACACTCAAAAAGCTCAGTGATGTTTATTTTCCTTTGCTCAGTCTCCTCCTTTCACCACCAGGACAGTGTGAAGTCAAAAATCTGTGCTCAGCACAAGACACAGCAAAGAAAGAGGAAGGCACAAAATATTTTCTCCAGCGTGCTGCCCGGGGAGCCTGGCCTTGACTTCGACATGTGCTGGAGGTGTGGTGTCCAAAGTAAACCTTTTGAACTGTTTTTTTGGAACCTCCAAAAAGACCTTGCACATCAAAGAGGATCTGATCCCCCACGAGGTGCATTGCAGGCATCATTAAGCATTTTGCATGAATCAAACACCTTCTGAAAAAGAAAGGAAGCCCAAACTCAAAGCACATGGCCAGCCAGTGGCCCGGACCGCAGGCAGCCCCAAGCACATGCTTACCACATGGCTTCGCCTGGTTGGGTGGAATCAAACCCTGCACAGACACAGGGGCTTCTCCATCACAGGAGTCACTCTCTGTGCACTCCCAGGCTGGGATACAATGGGGCCACTTGTTGGAGCAGCCTCACGACCCTGGCCTAGGCCCGCCTCAGGGGAGCCCAGGCAAACTCTGACTCCAGTCACAAGGGGAGCCCTGCTGGGCCGCCCCACCCCAAACGCTGAGGCAGGATGCAATCTGGAGCTGAATACAGAGTCCAGTGTGAGTCCTTGGCACCACGCCCAGAAAGCCACAGCCACGGCGATGGGCTCGGTGGAGAATTCCAGGCTCTGAAAGAAAGCAGAGCAGGGAACAGAGCTGGAGCCTTGAGCCTCTTCTGTCATCTTCCCTCCTGGAATTCATTCGGCTCACCACAGGCAGCTGCAGCCATGGGCAGAGCATGAGCTCAAACTTCAGAGGCCACAGTTGCCCAGACAGTCCCAAAAACTGATGACACATTCTTGACCTGCCTAAGGAGGAAGGAGCTTTCAGGCCATTTCCCAACAGCTGTGCTACCTGCACAGTGGCAGCCATCCTTTGAGGGCAGTGGTAAGGGATTCGGAAGTCACTTGTGTCCTCTCGATAACCTTCGAAGTGCCCGGGAGACACCAACCCTCAGATTTCACTGGAGGTACATACAATAGTTTTAAAAACAAGACTCTGGGCTGGGCGCGGTGGCTCACACCTGTAATCCCAGCACTTTAGGAGGCCCAGGTGAGTGGATCATGAGGTCAGGAGATTGAGACCATCCTGGCCAACACTGTGAAACCCCATCACTATTGAAATACAAAAAATTAGCCAGGCATGGTGGTGCGTGCCTGTAGTCCCAGCTACTTGGGAGGCTGAGGCAGGGGAATTGCTTGAACCTGGCAGACAGAGGTTGCAGTGAGCCGAGATCCTGCCACTATACTCCAGTCTGGGCGACAGAGTGAGACTCTAAAAAATAAATAAATAAATAAAAATTTTTTTTTTAAAAGCTGCTATCATTCCTGACAATTGCCTTTTTAAAAGTCATCTTCTCTGGTTAGCAAAGTTCTAGGTTCAGGAAAAGAAAAATGTTTAAAACCACTAATGCAACCTGACTCGTAAGAGTTTTAATTAGCAGTTCCAAAACTGTGCACATTCTGAGCTTTTAATTAATAGGCACAATTTCCATTGCATTTTACTTCAGTAAGAGCTATATAAAACCAGTGAGTGGGTGACATTCCATTCAAAAAAGAACTAGAAGAAGAAGGGGCAGGGGAGAGTTGAATTTGGAGGCACAGAAAAGGCAAATGAGTCTCATAATTCCCTAAATTACGCCTTTATAAATAAACATTGTCATCTACACCTCTCACTGGAAAGCCCTTCAGCTCATGCCCAGTCAACCCCTGGAATCATTTTAACACACTGACACCCTGAACTGTGGGCCCAGACAGTGGGAATGCCAGCCAGATAATCCTTCCCTCATTCCACAAATACGGACTGAGGATGCTACATGTCAGGTACAGGCAGGTACCAAAGATGCCAAGGTGAGAGAGTTGGTCCCCATCCTCCAAGGAGCTCATAGTTTTACAGATGATCACATAAGGGAAAAAACAATGCTCAATGTGTAGATCACAGGCACCTCAGGGGCAGAAACACTGTCTCATTCATTCTTGTACTGCCGTCATCTAGCCAGGGTCTAAGCAGAGTAGGCAATTATTAAATGTCTGTTGAATGAATACCGTGTGAAAAATGTGTGCCTCCACACATACAGTGGTGCAGCAAAGCAGGGCAGGATCAACCCTGCTTGGTGGGGTAGACCCAGAATGACAGTTTCCTGTCATGCTAAAGCAAGGCCACACCAGTAGTTATCCATGGCATCTGTTCTAACTGCTCAGAACCCAATCAGATGGGTGGTTAAATATTTTTATTATCATCCACCTGGAGAAAGGTGAGATCCCAGAGCTGGATCTTAAAGACAAAATGAGAGTCTCTTAAAGTTGGGAAGGACATTCTGGACACAAGGACCAGTGCAGACAACATCAAGGAGACCTAAGCTTTGCCACACAAGTTGGGGACTGGGAAGAGGGAGGTTGGATCCTGCAGAGCCTCGTCTACTGTGCAGGGTTGCTTAGACTTTATCCTGAAGGCCATGAGGGGTCAGCACAAGGCTTTCATCAGGAAGAGACTTGAACACTCTGATGGAAAAAGAGACAGATCTGGGAAAAGAAACACTGGGAGGCTTTAGAAATAGGCAAGTAAAAAAATGTCAGAGTCAGAGGTAAGACAAGGGCAGAAGGGATGCATGAATACAGGGATAATTGGGAGGCAGGCTCTCCTTACACAAGATGCAGGAACGTATTGGAAGCGGAGGATGAGAGAAGAGAGCTTGGGCAATGGGGGAGGCTGGGTTCCACTAACATAATAGGAAGCTAGCCCGGGTAATGGGGCAAAGGAAGTGAGGAGCACTACATGGCAGGTGTTGCTTTTGCTGGGACAGATGGAGCACCCCGGGGGTGGGCCCTAGGGTTCTAAGAGCTCAGGCAGATCTGTCTGGGATTTGCATGGGGTGTTCTTCCACAAAATCTCATACACACACACACACACACACACACACACACACACACACACCCCTTCCAGAGATTTCAGAATGTGGCATTCCCCTGATAAGAACATTTCCATGTTTGATGAAAGCCTGATGCTAATTCAGAAGACGCCACGGAAAACAGTGCACAATTAGGAGGCAGTGATGACACCGAAAAGTTAGAGTTCTGATAAAGCTGACTCCAGAAAGACTGTCAAATAGAGAGAAATGCTCAAGCTTCACTTCTCATATATGTTCTCAAGAGTTCAGAAAGAAGCTCTGGTGCTGTCAATAACCTCAAGGAACCTTTTCCTCCTTTAAAAGAAGAAATGCTAAAAGAAACCTCCTTAGAACATACCATCAAAGCCTTAGTCTGTGTTCGTTGCTCAGTCTAAACCACTGGCAGGCTTCCAAAACAATGGTGGTCCCACCAGACATCTACCTGTTGAATTCTAAACAAGAAATCCTGAACGATCGATAGATGGACTGCCTAACTAGCTCCTTCCCTTCAGATATTTTTCTTGTGGTCCTGGCTTCCCCAAGAGACAAGAAATTCTTAGTATACCTTCACCTCAATCAATCTACCCTGGATTCAATGAATCTGTTTCTACCTGGTGCACTCTGTAATTTCCAGGTGGAGAATAAAGCCCTCCAAAATATTCAAACCTATATGGTTGTAGAACAGCCAAAGAGACCTTCATCATCAACTTGATCTTTCATTTGACCTGCCTGTGAATTAAGTCAGTCCTGATAGTCTCATTTTACTACCTGACTGGAGCATGGAGAGAATAAGCAAGTCGTATTACCAAAACAGCAGGGGTTTGGTGTAGAGTCTGCTACTCACCGCACAGAAAGCCAATCACTGACATTGAGACGTGACAACGTGCTAGCAGCCCTCGCTCTCGGCGCCTCCTCGGCCTCGGCGTCCACTCTGGCGGCGCTTGAGGAGCCCTCCAGCCCGCCATGGCACCGTGGAAGCCCCTCTCTGGGCTGGCTGAGACCAGAGCCGCCTCCCTCTGCTTGCGGGGAGGTGTGGAGAGAGTGGCGCAGGTCGGAACCAGGGCTGCGCGCCGCGCGCGCGGGCCAGCGCGAGTTCCAGCGGGCGCGGGCTCGGCGGGCCCCACACACGGAGCGGCCGGCCGGCGCCACCGGCTCAGGGCAGTAACGGGCTAAGCACCCTCGGGCCAGCAGCTGCAGAGGTTGCGCCGGGTCCCCCAGCAGTGCTGGCCCGCCAGCGCTGGGCTCAAATTCTCGCCGGGCCTTAGTTGCTTCCCCACGGGGCAGAGCTTGGGACCTGCAGCCCACCATATCTGAGCTCCTCCCCTAGAGGTGGGCTCCCCCCCGCGGCCTGAGCCTCCCGGACGGGCTCCGCCCCCTGCTCCGTGGCGCCCGTTCCAACAACAGCCCAAGAGCTGAGGAGTGCAGGCGCCTCTCAGGACTGCCGGCAGCTCCACCTACAGCCCCAGTGCAGGATCCACTAGGTGAAGCCAACTGGGTTCCTGAAGCGGATGGGGACTTGGAGAACTTTTATATCTAGTCGGAGGATTGCATGTGCACCAATCAGCACTCTGTGTCTAGCTCAGGGTTTGTGAATACACCAATTGGTAGTCTGTATCTAGCTAACCTGTGGAGACTTGGAGCACTAGCACTCTGGGACTCTGTGTCTAGCTCAAGGATTGTAAATGCACCAATCAGTACTCTGTGTCTAGCTCAGGGTTTGTAAATACACCAATCAGCACTCTGTATCTAGCTCAAGGTTTGTAAATACACCAATTGGTACTCTGTATCTAGCTAACTAACACTCTGTGACTCTGTGCCTAGCTCAGGGTTTGTAAATACACCAATCAGCACTCTATCAAAACAGACCAATCAACTCTCTGTAGAGTGGACCAATCAGCTCTCTGTAAAATGGACCAATCAGCAGGATGTGGGTGGGGCCAGATAAGGGAATAAAAGCAGGCTCTCCCACCCCCACCCCCACCCCCACCCCCACCCCCACCCCCACCCCCACCCCCACCCCCACCCCCACCCCCACCCAAGTGGCAACACGCTGAGGTTGACTTTTACACTGTGGAAGCTTTGTTTTTTTCACTCTGCAATAAATCTTGCTGCTGCTGAGTTTTTGGGTCCACGCAGCTTTTATGAGCTATGAAGGTCTATATAATTCTTGAAGTTAGCGAGACCAGGAACTCACTGGGGAACTCACTGGTAGGAAAGAACAACTCCAGATGCGCTGCTTTTAAGAGCTCTAACACTCACAAAGGTCTGCAGCAGCTTTACTTCTGACTGAGACCACGAAGCCACCAACTGGAAGAAGCTGCAGACACATCTGAATGTCTGAAAGAACAAACTCTGGACACACCATGTTTAGGGACTGTAAAACTCACCGTCAGGGTCTGTGAGTTCATTCCGGACACAACATGATGAGTTTGCCGGGAAGAAGGGCTTTAATCACGTGCTGCCAACTAAGAGATGGGAGCTCAGTCTCAAATCCATCTCTCTGACCTTCTGAAACTAGGAGTATGTATAGCAAGGAAGAAAGGTAGCAATCATGACAAATGAGTCTGGCATCTCCTTGTCTAGATGGGAGGATCTGGTGAGTTAGTTCCTTTCCCAAGGAAGGACAAATATAAGTTTCAAGCTTTAAGACCAGGAAGTTCATTTTCTGTTTATCCAAAAACACTTCTCTATGAAACTCTTGGGTGAGTTTCAGTTACACCAGACAATGCCACAAATTGGCTGTAAGAGCTCAGCATTAGGATAAGGGCTCTAGTTAGGATGGTCCGGAATCCCTGCCACTTAAGAGAAATGAATTCTAGCTCTCCCTGTGAAAGGGGCAGTCTGTGTATTACTTTGCCAACTATTAAACTCCCTTCAGTTCAAATACGAGGTGGACACTTAAGCCAGCCCAGGCGAGCTGCCCTGGAAAAGGTGCACAATGAGGGGTTCACGGGCTTCTTAGCAAGATCTTGTGTCTTAAATAGTTGGTACTTGTTATGTGAGGTAGTTCTGTTCTATAAAGTCACCCAGAACACTGAATTAGTGAATACTGAACCATTGCTTCTAGGGAAAGTACAGGATTAAGTTGCTGTGAACGTTTAATTACAACATTCTTACCGACTGAGCAATGCATAACCTTTTATATGTGTGTTTCTGTTTAAAGACTTCTTATTTAATATATATTGTTGATTCATGAACATCGAACACATGGTCAGCATTATAACTCATGCCTAAACGAAGGTTGTCTAACACACGTGTTTTCTCTGTAGGGCACATCACAGCCTTCTGGCACTTAGGGACACTAGACAGCTCTTCAGAACTACACATGGAGGCCATGTTAAAACAGGAAAATGACCATAAAAAGCACAAAGTGTGAAAAACGCAGCACCAAATAAATCACAGGAAAAACATGTTTACAGGATGAAAGCTGAAACACGAAGGCAGAGTGAGGTCTTGTTCTACCTCAGCTGGGAACATGCCCTTGGGCAACTGAAAATTTTCCCCACTCGGAGCATATCTGCAAATGACTGTGAACACAGCAAGAGTATTGATTCGGAGGTTGCGAATAAATATCAGCAAGTCAGCAAATTTGCAAATACACAACTGATGAATAATGACGATGGACTCTAGGTTGTACTGTAACACCTTCCTGGAACCCAGCTATTTTGTGGACAATCTAAACTAGATGCTTAAATACATTACTGCTTAAGAGAGCACATCTTCAAGGTCACTCAAGCCACTTTCATTTTGGGAGATGTTAGTATATGTATCTATATGAGCTGTATATGACAGATATATAGAGGTATCATATATATTATATATGATACATATAGATATATGACATATGCTATATATATCAAATATATATATAGATATACAGTTTTTTGTTTGTTTTTGAGACAGGGTGTTGCTCTGCTGCACAGGCTGGAGTGCAATGATGCGATCACGGTTCACTGCATCTTCGACCTCCCCAGGCTCAAACGATCCTCCCACCTCAGCCTCTTGGGTAGCTGGGACTACAGGTGTGTGCCACCACACCTAGGTAATTGTATTTTTTGTAGAGATAGGGTCTCACCATGGATGTTAGTATATTTTTAAAAACAAAAATTAAAACAAAGAAATATCCAACAGGCTTATTTAAAATGCAGTATATTTTAAGTGCTTACATTTGACATTTTAATGCTTTTAACTCACAACGTGAATATAGTGGAATGTACTGGGTACTAATCACAAGGCAAAGGATTTTTAAAATATTAATTTATAGATCATTACAGGCAGTGTGGTCTGATGGAGGAACACGAGTTTTACATGATGACAGCCGTCTTTTACTCCATCTGCTTGTTTTCCTGCCTGTAATCCCATGTGAAGAGAATCCCAGCGTCTACATCTGAGGCCCTTTGTGAACACGTGGCTGCGGCTGTCTGATCCTCCCTGTCCTCCCTGTGACAGACTCATAAGGGAAGGATGATCAAGGTCTCCTCTAGTAGTTGAACTCCCTTCTCAAGTTCATGATGCAGCTAAAGGAACCCATTGTTTTATCCACTGGGTGAACGGAAACAGAGGCCTTCAGAAGGAAAGAGCCCAGGGCACGGGACAGGAGAAGGTTCCACAAAAGCCTGGTTTGAGACTGTCCTTTCCCAGGCTGTGTGATCCACCGCAGGTCACTGTCTGTCTCTAGGCTTCAGTTTCCTCCAATGTAGTTTGAAGATGCTTTAGATCAGGAAGGAACTGGCAAGCGTTATCTGGAAAGGTCCTATCATATTTTAGGCTTTATGGACCAAGAGGCAAAAACAAGGGTATTTGTAGGTACTCACATGACAGGAAAGAAAATACATTTCCACAAGATTTTTCAACTATATAATAAAAACTGACCAGGCACGTGACACACCTGTAATCCCAGCACATTAGGAGGCCGAGGTAGGTAGATCCCTCAAGGCCAGGAGTTCAAGACCAGCCTGACCAACATACCAAAACCACCATCTCTACTAAAAATACTAAAATTGGCTGAGTGTGGTGGCAGATGCCTATAGTCCCAGCTGCTCAGGAGGCTAAAGCAGGAGAATCACTGGAACCTGGGAGGTGGAGGTTGCAGTGAGCCGAGAGTGTGCCACTGCACTCCAGCCTGAGCAACAGAGTGAGACTTGGTCTAAAACAAAAACAATAACCCAAAAATGTAATAATAACCCATTGTTCCGTCATGAGCCATACAAAAAGAGGCAGCCAGCTGGCTTTGGCTCCTGGGATGTAGCTGCCGACCCAGCTGCAGTGCAGACCAGCACCATCCAGCTGACCCTTCTGTAATGGTGGAAATGCTTCCATCTGCACCGTGACCACTGAGCAGTTGAAATGCAGTTAGTGTGACTGAAGAACTGAAATTTTCATGTTATTTCATTTCAATTAATTTAAATTGAAATAGGCACATGTGGCTAGTGGCTAATCACAGCTTTAAACCTTCTGTCTACTTCCTCCAACCCTCGTAGATTATGGTTCTACAGTTTACTGTCTTCAAGAGCTTCTGTCTTATGAAATTGGCAAACATAGACAAGTTTTGAAGATTTTGTTCTCGTTGATTCCTTTGGCCTGCATTTATTTTCTTCTTTTCTAGTTTTCTACAATATTCCCAGTCTGCCTGTTTCATTGTAATGCTAAATTCCTAACTATGAAGAGAGAGATGCCCCAAGGAGCCACAACAAACTGAAACTGGTACGGCAGGGTTTTTAATTTTTTTTTATGTATTTTTTTTTCTTTTAGAGACAAGATCTCGTTCTGTTACCCAGGCTGGAGTGCAGTGGCCTGATCACGGCTCACTGCAGCCTCTACCTTCTAGGCTCAAGCAATCCTCCCACCTCAGCCTCCTGAGTAGCTGGGACTACAGGCATGCACTACCATGCCCAGCTAACTTTTTTAATTTTTTGTAGAGACAGGGTCACACTACATTGCCCAGGCTGGTCTTGAACTTCAGGCATCTAGCAGTCCTCCCATCTTGGCCTCCCAAAGGGCCAGGCATGAGCCACCATGCCCAGCAGGATATTTTAAATTTGAAGAAAACACACAACACTCAACATTATCAGATGGTGCATGAACTACCAGTTCAATCTACTTCTAACTCAGATCTATCCAACCATTTGCATAGTACTACTAGCATACAGCTTCATCACTAGCTAGTGCTGCATTCCTTTCAATGACATCATATCTTTGCGATGTCGACTTTTCAACAGTTGCAGTGATCAAAAGCAAGAAGTGCCTGAAAACCAACATAGAACATTGAACAGTGTCCAATCTGATTCCTAAATTCCTTAAAGCATGACTTTTATCCCTTACTTTCTTGCTCCCTCAAAAACTGTGCCTCTCTATTTTTCTAATCTACGGAGTTAAACAACTTGCTTTACAGAACTTCCAATACCAGTTAGTCCAGACAAGATCTAAGTGACGTTTCCTTGCCAAAATCTGGCTAAGGCAAGATCATGAAAAAACCTTACGGAAGTACTTGTCAAATGTAAACGGAGCTTCCCTAACTCACCATCAGGACTATCTTTGTTTATTTTTAGTCTCTTCAGAGGAAGTTTTTATTTCACTTTATTTAGAGCCAGGATCGTACTTTGTTACCCAGGCTGGAGTGCAGTGGCAAGATCATAGCTCACTGTAGCCTGGGGCTCAAGCAATCCTCCACACTCAGCCTCCTGAGTAGCTGAGACCACAGGTGTGCACCCAGCTAATTTTTTTGTATTTTTTGTGGAGATGGGGTCCCATTATGTGGCCCAGGCTGGTCTTGAACTCCTGGGCTCAAGCAATCCACCTGCCTCAGTCTCCCGAAGTGTGGGATTACAGGCTTGAGTCACCACACTGGGCAATTTATTTCTGCTTTTTGAAAAAATGGGGAGAAGCATGGTTTTGATATTTGATCAACAGTCTCCCCACTAGGGAATAAGAGTCCATTATATATGATCATCCCTCCCAGCCAGCCAGCAGCCCTTTCTCCCCATACCTGCAGTCACAGGAAGTTTAAGGAGTGACCTGCGATCTTCATGATGTTCCTTTCAACTCCCAGGGTGCTCTGGTGTATGGCTGCTCCCTGCATAAAGAGCCGTTAACATTTTTTCCATTTTGATCATAGAGAAAAGCTGGGAAGCACAACAAGTGCCCACAGGAATAAAAAATACAGTCTGTGCCTTGCTTTTCCTCTGTGTCACCTAGAACTTTAGATCCAGGCTGGAAGCTGTGCAAGGGGCCACCCCGTCCGTTCCTCTGCCAATGATCAAACAGCTCAAGGGCTTTGTCCAGCTTCATGGGGAAATCTTTACGGTAGGGCTGCCATTGCCTCCGACCCCCATCTCAAAGAGAGTGGGCCACAAACACACTCCACCACTGGGTCAGTTTCCTAGAGGTTCTGGCTTCCAACCTATCATTTTCCTTGGCTGAGATTTAGCCCTTTTGTTTTGTTTTGTTTTGTTTTGTTTTAGTCTCTTCTGTATCATCCTGGGGGGGGGGGGGGGGAATCTCTCTTCTCCACTATAAACGAAAGAAGGCCATAGGATCCATTTTTCTAAAAGCAAAAACTCCAGTCCTGTTAAAATGTCTTTGAATTCTGGTAATACCCAATGATGGGCTGATGTTGGTAGAGGAGGTATAAATATTTCTCCTATATAAAAACAAAGTGGTTATATTAAAAAATAGAAATAAAAAATAAAAAGAGAACTAGTAACTTTCTTATCCTGAGATGTAATGATTCTGTGGACATCTCTGAGGGATTTTTCAGGGTCTCTTGGCTATGTGACTGTGGTCGAATTTTCTAATCTTGTTGCACTTTCCCTGCCTGCATCTGGCTTAATTCAGAGAACCCATTATGGGTCCAGCAATATTCTAGGTGCTAGAGATATGAAGACAAGCAAGCCCCAGTCCTTGTCCTCAAGTAACTCAAAAAAGACGTAAGAAACAGATGAATAAAAGATAACTCTAAGTGTTGCCCAAAAATGTGGCAAAAGAGTCAGGGAACTCTAAAGAGAGAATCCTGAAGGTTAATCAGAGCTATTCAGGAGCATCAGGTACAGTGGAAGAGCTTATCTGGCAGAGGAAAGCACGAGCACAGGGCGAACACATGTGATGTGTTCCAGAATGAGCAAAGGGTAGGGTTTTTCAGCCTCTTAGCTTGTCTCTCAGTTCTAGGCTTCCCCTCCAATCCATTCTGTACTTTAAACCAGAGCAGTGTTTCTCAACGCAGTTCTCCTAAAACCCTTTGGTAGCTGCTTTCAGCATGCTTTAGAAAGCTCCACAGTCTGGCTACCTCTTCCCTCTCCAGCCTCAATTTAACTACCCATCCAGTCCTCTGTAGCCACCCCTCTGTTCCCACCACCAAGCCTAGCCAACTTCACTTGGTCCTCCAGGACTTAACTTAGGTGACCTCCAATGAGAAGTCATTCCCAACTCCCAAGACTGGGTTACGTATTTCTCCTAAGTGTCCCCTAAGTATCCTGTAGCACTCATCAGACTATACTGTGATGGCCTATTTGTCTGTCGTCCCCACAGGAATGTCAGTGACATAAGAGTAGGAACTCAATGAATATTTGTGAAAAAGAGGGAAAGAAAAGAAGAGAGGGAGGGAGAGAGGGAGGGAGGGAGGGAGGGAAGGAAGGAAGGAAGGAAGGAAGGAAGGAAGGAAGGAAGGAAGGAAGGAAGGAAGGAAGGAAGGAGGAAGGAAGGAAGAGGGAGGGAGGGAGGTCTGGAGGGAGGCAGGGAAAGGGAAGGAACTGGGGAAAGGAACAGAATCCTGGGAGAATCTTAAATGTGAGAAATAAATTGAGAAACAACTAGTAAAAGATCTGGGGAAGAGTAATGAAAAACAGAGGAGGGAAGGAGTGGTATCATTTGAGCAAAGCAGAAAATAATTTTTAGTAGGAGGCTCTTCTCGTCATAAGAGAAACACTCTAGAGAAATGAGGTGCCAGTGATAAAAACTAGGTTTCTTTGACCTTTTTTTGTACCATAGACCTCTTTACTAGTCTAGTGAAGCCTATGACCCCTTCTCAAAATAACTTTATTAAATATACAAAAGACAATACACACAGTAATAGATAAAACTTCTATTACAGTTACTGAAATATTAAAAGATTACACTATAGTCATGTATGAGTTGCATTATTAATGCCTTAGGTAACAAGATCAATCAGGAGGTCCACAAAACAATGTAATTTCTCAGTAATGATGAAGGAAAAGAGCGCTTTAAGATACCTGCAATAAAACTGTAATGTAATATGGAAATATCTGTGGATGCTATTGACACTACCGTGGTTTGTTGCGCACATTCATAATTGAAGGAAGTAGTAAATTTCAGTCAGAGGTTAGTGAAAACAAAGTATTTTCCCCACCCAAATTCAGAGCCCCCAGGTTAGGGGCCCCTCACCAAGTAACCGAATTGGCAATGAGGTCCTCATTGACTTTTGCCAAAGCAGTTACAGGCAAGTGACAGAGGCAAAAACCAGAGCAAAATGAAGAAAGAATGGGAGGAGGGGAAAAGGAGGCCATGATTACAGGCTCCTCTTTCCACGCGTTTTTGTGGCCAAATAAATGAAAAGGCTTGGAGTAGCTTGAAGGAGAAGAAATGTCTAGGGGATATAGAAATAGAACATGCCATCTTCTTGTGACCCAAAAAGTAACGTCAGGAACGAGGCTAAATCACTGTTGGAAGTAGTTACTGCCTCGTGCACAGAGGGCAATAGACCAGGCCAGGGAGTTACCAACACTGTTTTTAGCAACGCAGGGAGATGACAAAGATCTGCACAGCCTTGGAATCAGAATTACGGGAAAGAAGAGACAATGCCACAGGATTCTTTTTCTCTGAAAAATAGCTCTCATTGTTTAGAATAGGACAGGTAATGGCACCAGTCTGAGATCTCCACTCTTCATGCAATGCTGATTGTAGAAAGGACCATGAAAAGAACTCTCCTAGTCAGTGGGGAAGATGGAATCTCCCAGAAACCTGCTCCAGACACAGCCTTTCTTGTACAGATGAGAGATGGTCAAAGGGCAACACAAGTTATTTAACCTAGTATTGTTCTGGATCAAGATTAAGTACTATCAACAGCTAGTTGTTGGTATCTGGAGCAATAGAACCTGAAGAAAAAAAAAAGAAAAAGGAGTATGCATGTAAGAGACATAAGAGAGGGATTAAAAAAAAAAAATGAGTAACAAGACAGACCTAACAGTTATTAAACACAGAACCAAACCAAAATAAAAACAGAAAAAGTTACGGCTTCTTAATAACCATTGTTTTCTAGCCAAGGACATTTTAAAAAGGCTCCTAACATCTGACGAGCTGTGCAGCAGGAGCCTTCTGAGGGTTTGGGGGGAAAGTGGACAGAAGGAAAGCTGTGTAGATATGCAAATACCCTATTCAAATCCAGGCTTCGTTTTCCTGCAACTGAGGGTAATTAAGTGGTTAGAGAACTGCCTGTGAACCTCCTCTTCTCCTCAGAAACAATTGTGGATTTGTTGGCTAGTTGACTTCATCCGGCCTAACCCAGACCAAGATAAATCCAATTAAACATCCACCGACACAAAAACCAGAGCTTGTGCGATACTGGGAGCGACTCAGAGAGAGTCTGGAGGTGGGGGGAGCTGGAATTCTCTTGTGCAATGCTTTATACTCTGAGACGGGAACTCATAAGAGGTCTTCGGGCTCTGACAGAAGCTAAAGGAACAATTACACCATAATTGAACATTGTTTATGATGTTCAATGTTCACTGACAATTGAGCATTGCTTATTGCTTTTCTGTGCAAGGAGTTCACAGCCCTTTACAGAAGGGACCTCCACCAGCCTCACCGCACCTCTGTGCTCTCCACCAGCCAGACTGTGCTATCAGCCCACATTCCAACTCCAGAGCCAGTGAGTAAGGGGAGTTGTTCAAGGTCATCCAGCAGATGGAGAACGAGCCTTGGGTAACACTAGCACCTAACCTTGCATCTTATCGTTCATGGCACTGTTTATCTCAACCTGTGGATTCCAGGGAAATCTCGTAAAAGCAGTATTTTATGAGTATTCAAGAGTATTCAAGGTCATCCCTTGTGGGACCCACCCGGAATTCTCAGAGGATCTCACACGGGTTAAGAAAGAAAGATCGTATTTTCCCAAACCAAACAGCTTGTGTTTCTAACACCCCACCTTCTAGCTGCACAGAATAAACCAACACTGGATTCCTGGAGACAACGTGGACTGAATGCCATGTGTAAACCAGAGCGTTCTATGCTCTTAAGGAAGATGACGCTCAACTTTCAGGTAACCCCAGATCTCAGGGATCAAGTCTCCAGTGAAGCACAGGTGCACCTTGCTCCCAGGAGCTCCTGGCTGCAGTTTGAGGCTTGCTTTGGGGATTCATGGTCTCCTTGCTTGGCACTCTCCGCCTCATTTAGTAATCAGTGTTTCCCATGAAAACACAAACACTCCTGCTCTTAAGGGGTCAACCCAGGGAAGGGGAGACGAGGTCAGACTGCTCTCAGGCAGGGAAGTCAGGAAGACTTTTGCTCAGTCTTGGCACAGACACTTCACATCCAGAACAGAACAGAGGGCCTCGATCAGGCAGCCGTGAACTCTGACCTACCTGCCCTCAGCAAATGTGCCCGGTGTGACAGGGTAGCTATTTCATAAGGTCTGAGAAACAAATGTGTTCTGTTTGTGCCTCTCCTGGTAAGAGGACAGATGGAGTGGGAGGAAAGGGGCAGGAGGTGAGCACAGGTGTCTCCAGGTATACTTAGCCAGAGGTTCCACCCTCTGCAGTTTTCTCCCCTCCGTCTCTATTGTTTATTTTATCTCAGAGTCAGCCGGAAGCCAGAGTGTCTGGAGGATTTCACACGGCTGCCATCAGGCTGCCCGCAGACCCCCTCGCAGTTCCCAGGACGCACAAGCACTGACAGTCACACGGCTTTTAAAAGGCACCTCCTGCATCTAGGGGCTTTGCTTTTGCCTGGAGCCAATGCCACTTTGATGATATAAAAATGCCCAGGAGGTCCTGTGGGTCAAGGTCTCAAATGGGATGAAAAGAAAGAACAAGAAGAGATGCTGCTGTCCAAACGAGCAGGCCATGAGGGGCACCGTGGCCATCAGCCGCGGGCTGGAGCAAGCTATTTATGGCCACCCCGATCCCCACGTAGTCGCTTTAGTACCAGTCACACTGCATAAGGACCTTTCCGTCAATGAGGGACCACATAAACGAAAGTAGTCGCATAGGATTCTAATACCATATTTTCACCTTTTCTAGGTTTAGATAAACAAGTACTTGCCACTGTGTTCCAGATGCCGACAGTATTCAGTATAGTAACCTGCTGTACAGGTTTGTAGCCTGGAGCGATAGGTACCGTCTAGCCTAGGTATAGTAGGCTATGCCATCTAGGTTTATGTAAGTTCACTCTGTGATGTTCTCACAATGTGGGAGGAAAGGGGCAGGAGGTGAGCACAGGTGTCTACAGGTGTACTTACCTGGCAATTCCACCTTCTATTGTCTGTAGCCTAGAAGCAATAGTCTATACCATCTAGCCTAAGTATAGTAGGTTATACCATCTAGCCTCGGTGTAGTGGGCTATACCATCTAGGTCTGTGTGAGTAGACTCTATGATGTTTGCACAATGACAAGATCATCAAACAACACAATTCTCTGAATGCATCCCTGTTGTTAAGCAATGCCCAACTGTACTTAACATGTGTCATATAATCAAAGTGGCCAAAGAGAACCAACCCTATTTTCACCATCTGCTGTTGTGAAATAAAAGGATCACCTGGAAACGTGTACAATATGATGACTAAATATGCATTCTGGGACTCTTTCTACAAAGAAATGGTGTGGGAACCTCCCACTCGGCCCTTGCCCTCCCAGAGGCGCACTGCCCAGGGATTCCTTTGTCTCCTTGGGACCTTGCCAAGTCTGATGTGCCAGTCAACAATCTAGGCCACGTCCACGCTTATCTCTCCACTCCCACTGAGGTGGAAGGGCCCTGGTGAAGAAACAGTCAGGCACACAGCTCTGCTCCCAATCCAAGACGCGTGTTCAGCAGAAAGCTGTCTGCTGCACTCTGGTCGGTTGACCCCTGCCCACCCCCAGCACGTTGCCCTGGCAGCTCCAGTGCTCCCTCCAACCCTGACCCTTGCCTCCAGCTCCAGTCTGAGCTTCTCCCTCTGCTGACCATGCCAATCTTGTCATGGTTCCTCCCCAGAAGCACAGAAGACTTTCTCATCTCTCAGGACAGCCAGCCCTCCTCTTAGGTGTTAGATCCCAAGGGACTTCCCTTCCATGACCATTCCTTCTCTGCATCTGTATCCCAGCCCTTGCTAGAGCCATGGCCCTTCTGCTCTCTTCATCTCAGGCATGGGCATGAGGGGAGTGCCCTCTGAGCTGCTTCCCTCCTTCCTTCTCAGCCAACCTTTGGCTCAAGTCATCTCTACCACATTCCTGCCTTCCTTACCCTCAGGCAATTCGGCCCACACCTCCTCGTGTTCCTGGAGCTGCAAGCTCTCAATTGTCAGCAGTAATCTTTGGCCCCATCCAATAATAATCTTTTCTCACTTCTCATTTCACAATTTGGTAACACCCATCAGCACCTCCACCCCTCGAATGTCACCATTTTTATTTCTATGGCATTGCCCTCATGGGTTTATTCCTACCTGGGTATTTCCTTTCTGCCTCCTTTACTGCTCCTCTTCTAAAGGCAGGAGCAGAATGATCCATCTCCAAGGCTCATATTAATCCTCAGCTTTGTATTTTTCTCATCATTCTCCTGCTCTGAGATATCCCATTGGTCCTCACTGCTGATAGAACGAAGTTCATTATCCCGGCCTTTAAGGCCATTATCATTGCACATGACCCTGCTAGCCAGCTCCACCTCCCACTTTTGCCTTCTACTCCAGCCAGGCTGCTTGTCTCCAGCCTGGACCACAGATGTGAATGTTTTTGTCAACTCCAAGGCTCTACCTGGGCCACATCCCTTCTACTTCCCTCCTCTCTACTCAAATCCTACTCCCGTTCCAAAGTCTAGCTAAACTCTCATCTTTTCCCCCACTTGAATTATTAATGCACAGAAAACCAAGAAGGTGTCTTATACTCTTGCATATCCCATCAGTTTATGATATACATATGGAAGCGAAACATATAAAAACTCATTTAGCGAAACATACACAAACTCATTTAGTACGTATCTACTTAATCTATGCATCCTTTTATCTTGACCATCACAGCAACAAGTACAATGTGATACAGTTCTGTTCAATTATTGCTTACTTCACAAACATTGGTAATCATAATGTCTACTGTCATACATTATGGTTTTTATCTCATTGGTTTAGGTGTACAAATATCATACTCAATAGACCCATTTGTTTCCTGCTACTTGTTGGCAGGGATTGGGGTAAACTCATAGCTTGTAGCAATGTGTCACACTTGGCCTGAAGCCAACGACTTATGCTGTGGTTTATCTGAGATGACATTAGGCAGACTTTGCCTTTTTTTTTTTTTGAGATGGAGTTTTGCTCTTATCACCCAGGCTGGTGTACAATGGCGTGATCTCAGCTCACCACAACTTCTGCCTCCTGGGTTCAAGCAATTCTCCAGCCTCAGCCTCCTGAGTAGCTGGGATTACAGGTGCCCGCCACCATGCCCAGCTAATTTTTGTATTTTTAGTAGAGATGGGTTTTCGCCATGTTGGCCAGGCTAGTCTCGAACTCCTGACCTCAGGTGATCTGCCCACCTCGGCCTTCCAGAGGACTGAGATTACAGGCATGAGCCACCAAGCCTGGCGTTATTTACAGCTTTCCATTTTGCATAGCTAAACCTACTCTTACCTGTCACACCTATCCGAGAGTCAAAACTTATCATTCAATTCATAACTTCTAGAAACTTCAAACCAAAATCCTGCCAATATCTGGGTATGCTGCTTTGCTCCAAAAGACCATGTATATGCCAGTTCCTGTCTTTGTAAATGAAATGGATCCATGGCTCTTTTTAAAAGAACAGGTTAAAATTGTACTTTCATCATTTCCCATCTCTATTCTTTTGTTTTTCCATTCAGATGAACAGGAGGCTGAGCAGTGCTGTGGAACATGCAGGCAACATGGAGTAAGAGAAGCCCAAGTTGACACTCATCTCTGCCCTTTGTCAGCCATGTGACCCTGAGTAAATGACATCTTGTGTTCGAAACGTGGGGTGAGTAATTTCCATTTTAATCATCAAAACCCTACGGGGGCTGGGCACAGTGACTCACGCCTCTAATCCCAACACTTTGGGAGGCCGACGTGGGTGGATCACTTGAGGTCAGGAGTTTGAAAGCAGCCTGACCAACATAGTGAAACCCCATCTCTACTAAAAATATAAAAATTAGCCAGGCATGGTGGTGTGTACCTGTAACCCCAGCTACTCACCTGAACCCAGGAGGCGGAGTTTGCAGTGAGCCGAGATCACGCCACTGTACCACTGTACCCCAGCCTGGGTGACAGAGTGAGACTCCATCTAAAAAACAAAACAAAACAAAATAAACAAACAAAAAAAACACAATTGGGGTTACTGTGAGAATTAAGTGAAAGGAATATGTTTTTAAAAGCCTGGCCAGTGTCTGATATGTGGTGGGGGTTCAATAAATGCTTAGGAAATCTAAAATAAAAAGAATATTGAAGCAGAGCATGGTAGCTCATACCTGTAATCCCAGCACTTTGGGAGGCTGAGGTGGAAGAATCACTTGAGCCTGGAAGTTGAAGGCTGCAGTGATCCATGAGCTCAGCATTGCACACCAGCCTGAGCAATAGAGTGAGACACTGTCTCAAAATTAAAAAAACAAACCGCAGAACATACGTCTCCCAAGTGACTAATTTCTAATCAAATAATTAACAATTTCCTTTTTTAAGCAGAGAGAACTGTGCCCCTCACACATGTCAAGGTCTTTTGTAACTGAGGCTGTTAGCCTTGCAACCTGAGGGCCATGAGGTCCAGCTCTCTCATAGGTAATGAAGACTCATGGAGAGCTCAAGACAAGAGCCATCATTTGGTACAAGTTCAAGAGCATGGAAGATGGTCTGCAAAGATGACTACCAATCATCCTGTCAACGTCGTGCACATGTGAGTGAGCATGCCATGCGAGAGATGGACTTGTTCCCCTCCGCTTGCATCTTGCTTTGACCAGTAGAACACAGTAGAATCTCATCGTGTGACTTATAGGTCTAGGTAAGAGGCCTTGCTGGTTCTCTTTTCTCTCCTAGAAACCAGCCACCAGGTAAAAAGCTTAGGCTAGATTACTTACCGAATGATGACAGAATGCCTGGAGACAGGTCACACGGAGGAGAACCAAGGTCTCCCACTGACAGCCAGCACTTGACCCCAGACCTTGACAGACCCTCCCGCAGCCAACTCTCAGATCGACAAACCACAAGTGGCTCCAGCTCACAGCAGGAGAAGCAGAGCCTCCTACTTGACCACAGAAGTATGAGAAGTAACAAAGCATTGTTGTTTTAAGTCCCTAAGCTTGGGGATGGCTTGTTACACAGCAATAAATAACTGATACAAAAGAGAGTGTTACCCCCCATGGTTCTCAGACACAGGACACAGCATCCACCATGTCAATGCCTGCCTCCAGGAGGCACCCAAGCCTCGACCACAGTCAGGGAAGACACCTACCTGTATTTCCAGCCACCTCTGCTTGAAGATACTTACTTAGCCCTCAGTACCCATCCTGTTTGAGCTAACTGCTTTGGGCTCTCCTTTGAGCTTGTTTTTATTATTAGTTTCTATCTTGTATATTAACTTCAAAAGAGCAAAGAAGAAATAACTTGCAGGGAAGAGCCATGAAGATAACCCAAGCCCCAACAGAGGAGCCTGGATGGGTTTCCTTGCCATTAATTGGCTCTGCCAATTCACTATAGTTAAATTCCCATTTTCCACTCCTAAGTGAATTTCTTATTACTGAACTCTGTAGTAAAAATAATAATAGCTCACATTTATTGCATTCTTAACATGTGTAAGGCACTGTGCAAAGCATTTCAGAAGTGTGCTATCATTTAATTTTTTAAACAACTAAATGAGGCAGATCCGATTCATTCATTTATCAAATATTAATCAGCCAGGCACCGTTCCAGGTACTGAGGATACATAAATAAACAACATTGACAGAGACCCTGCTCTCGTGGCGCTGGCATTCCATGTTGGAGACAGGCAGAAAATGCATATTGTGTAGGAAGGTGAGAGATTCAAACGGCAGAAGACATACAGGACAATAAGAGTCTTCCAAATCAGGTGACATCTGAGCAGGGAGTGAGGGTGTCAGCCTTGGGGTGGATATGTGGGAAGAACACTCCAGCCAAGTACCATTCCCTGAGCCAGGAACACTCTTACTGTGTTCTAGGAGCAGCAAAGAGGTCCAAATGGCTGGATCAAGAATGTTTAGTGGTGAGGCCAGAGTGATACCAAGGAGCCGGATTAAGGAGGGCATCCTATGCCACGGTAAGGACTCTGGCTTTATTCAGAATGAACTGGGAAGGCGTGGGAGACTTTCCCTCTCACCAGAGTGATATTTAAAAAAAAAAAAAAATTTTTTTTTAAATCACTCTGGGCCAGTGGCGATGGCTCACGCCTGTACTCCCAGCAATCTGGGAGGCCAAGATTGGAGATTGCTTGAGCTCAGGAGTTTGAGACCAGCCTGGGCAACATGGTGAGACCCCATCTCTACAAAAAATACAAAAAAAATTAGCCGGGCTTGGTGGCGCACGCCTGTGGTCCCAGCTACTGGGGAGGCTGAGGCGGGAGGATTGCTTGAGCCCAGGAGGTTGAGGCCACAGCAAGCCGAGATCAAGCCACTGCAATCCAGCTTGGGTGACAGAGTGAGAGCCTGTCTCAAAAATAATAAATAAATACATAAAAATAAAATCACTCCGGCTACTATATAGTGGGGGAAGGAAGACCTCTTCAGAGACTAATGCAATAATCCAGGTGAAATACAAGGGTGACTTGGACCAACGTGATAGCCCAGGAAGTAGGGAGAAGCTGCAAACTTCTGGAAATCTCTGGACAGGGCTGCCCAGATTTGCGGTGTTTGGGATATGCGGGTAGGAGAGAGAGAGAGAGCTCTATTGTGTTAGCATCTTTATGCCCATTTTACAAATTTGTAAGCGAAAGGCGGAACAACTTGCCCAAGAGGATACAGCCAATAAATGCAGAGCCACATCTCAAATCAGGATTGGTCTGATCCAAGAGCTCATCCTCTTCCTCACACTGCCCTACTGCCTCATGTTTAAAACCCCTAAGCCGCCTAAGTTGGAAATTCCACGTGTCAAACTGTCCCAATTTTACCCTGCCCTCTCCACACATAAGATAGAAATAAGCCAAATCCCTGCATCATTCAGCAGATTGCTGAAGTAGTGCCGTGCCCTTGTGACTTGAATGACCCCTCTTCTGCACAGGAAATACAAGAGCCAAAGCCATACTGAGGGATGCGGACAAGCACTTGGCCCAGCTACAGCAGGCTGCACCAATTACCAGGGATTGCCTAAAATCTGGGCAAAGGCTTTTCTCTCTGGCTAAGTTGCCAAACAGTTCCTTGTATCTGATTACCCAAAGAGAGCAGAATAACAATTCATAAAACCATCACAGAGGAGACTTAAGAAACAGCTTGTTTTTAAGTGTTAAAGTGGCTTTATCATAACCTGCCACTCAATAATATTAAATTTGACATTGGAAATGAAGTTTTCCACTAACAATTTCCACGAATGGAAGAGCTCTGATTCTCTTATTCTGCCTGGAATTTTTCTTGCTGGGGAGCTTTCACAGTGTGACGCAGCAGTAATGCAAGTGTGTGTACGCGGCTGCTTTTTAGAAGAGGTGTGTGTGTACAAAGGCCTTTGCACACGAGAAAAAGTCCCGGTCATGACCCTGATGCACTAGGTTTGGAATTTTTTTTTTTTATTCGTGTAAAGCCTCATTAACATTCTCCAACATAAAATATTTTTAATAAGAGCCAAGTTCCCTTCCCCCACTTTCAAATTTCCTGTCACCAAAGTTGAAAACAAAAGGGCCTTCTATGAATCGCTCTCCCTTGCTTTCTTTCCCTCTCCTTCCTCTCTCTCTCCTCTTTCCAAAGCAGAGGACTCCAAAATTTTCAGCTGCAAAGCCTTGGAGACCCCAGAGATTCAACTGTTAAGAACACCAATTTCCGACTGAGGACTCACATGCAAAGGGAGTGAAGGATAACTGACATCACAATTTATTGCCCCAAAAACAACTTTCTCAACTCAAAGCAAAACCATAATTATGGGTGAGAAAGACACTCCCTGTTAACTGGCTGTGAAAGAGTGATTTACAATGCATTCTTCCTCACAGTGGAAGGCCTCTTGGCAGTCACAAATACAGGTTTTGTGTATTCAGAAGCAAAGCTCAGAGGAGCAGAAGAGAGTGAAAAGGACATTCTGCACGGGAAGTGTGCCCCTTTCCACCGCATTTATCCCATAAAGTCCCAGCACTAAGAGCTCTTGGAAAATTCCCCATTATGAAAACAAACTTGCACCACGATCAGGACAAAGACTGAGCCCTTTTTTTTTTTTTTTCTTTCTTTCTTTCTTTCTTTCTTTCTTTCTTTCTTTCTTTCTTTCTTTTCTCTTAAGTAGTTTCCTATCTATTGAAATCTGCTAGTTGGTTTATAGTTTATGGGAAGATAACAGTGGCACAAATGAGGAAAATGCTAATACAGTTTTAAGTTATAGAACCACATGGACCAGCCCAGCACGGTGGCTCACGCCTGTAATCCCAGCATTTTGGGAGGCCAAGGTGGGCGGATCACCTGAGGTCAGGATTTTGAGACCAGCCTGGCCAATGCGATGAAATCCTATCTGTACTAAAAACACAAAAACTAGCCAGGTGTGGAAGTGCATGCCTGTAATCCCAGCTACTTGGGAGGCTGAGGTGGGAGAATCACTTGAACCTGGGAGGCGGAGGTTGCAGTGAGCCAAGATTGTGCCATTGCACTCCAGCCTGGGCAACAGAGCAAGACTCTGTCTTAAATAAAGAAATAAATAGAACAACATAGACCTAACCTTGCCAGAGACAGACAATGTAAAGTGGTATTAAATTCTTGTATCTAAGAGAAATGTCAAGCGTTAAAGCTAAAACAACACTGTAAGATAAGCAGGCGTCTAAGAGTATGCTTTCCTGACATGACCAGGAAAAGCGGCTCGTTAGAGACATGGCAGGAGGCTTTAGAAGATGACAAGGTCAGGAGAAAGTAAAGGAGTCCAAAGAAAGGAGAACTGAGCCCAGGGACCAGAGCATCAGAGGAACCGCCTAGGAAGAAACTGCCTGCCAGCAGGAAGCCTTCTTTCCTAGAATCCTGGCCCAAGGCAGCGTATTTCCAGAAGGTACTGGGTCAAGAACCCGCTGGGCTTTCCCCCAAACCTGAAGAGCTTCTTACGTATGTATCTTAATATTTCCAGTCAAAGCAGGTGCCCCCAGTGCAGAAGCACAGTATTCCATTTCCTCCTAAGACAGACATGATCTCCAGATAGATTCGGCCTTTGCAAATTCCCTCCAGGGCATTGGGAATTAGTCCATTTTGTGACTATTGGGAAATGGTCCTATATTAAGGGAGAAATGGGTATGGATTACAATTTTCTGCCCTGAGTTGTCTTTAGGAGGCACGAATGGGTATACCCAGAGAGGAGGAAAAGGATGGGATCTGGAACAAAATGAAACCTAGGGTTCAAACAGTCTGTCTTTGAGAGAGAAACTTAAACCCTGAGCCTTATCTGTTCCACGGGGTTGAAATAATTATATCGAGGACCTGCTGTGGATATAACATGTGGTGCCCGGCACCAGACCACCACTAAGTTGGTGTTCAGTGCCAGGGAGGTGGGTGTGGGCCCCCTCCTATGCTGTGATACCAGAGTTAATTGCCCTGAACTCAGACACGTGATTCTGCAGTAAACAGAGCTAAGGAGCAGTTGGCTGTGTTGGCTGTGCTGAGGCTTAGAATGAGAAGAAAATAAACTATGGAAAAGAAATAGATGGTCCCGTGTCAAGAAGATCTGATTAAACAGAAGAAAAGGAGGGTGACAGCAACTCTCAGCCCATCAGCGCCCCAGCCAGAGCCTCGGATCATGGAGAGGGTTGTCAGGCACAGGACAGGGTGCCCAGTGACCTCTGAATTTCTAGTGAGCAAGGAATAATTATTCTAGTATAAGTATGTCCCAAAAATTGCATATGCAACCTTTTATTAGAAATTTTATTTGCTGTTCATCTGAAATTCAAACATAACTGAGCATTCTATGTTTTTATTTGCTAAATCCTTCAACCCTGATCATCATTGCTTTGATCCACCAAAAGCAATACAGAACGAGAGCCAGAAAAATGTTTGAAAAGCCAGCAAAGAGAAATTCAGGGAGCCCACCATTCACTTTGCCACCATTGACTCCAGAATGTCCTCCCGTGCCTGTTCTAGACAGGATCAAGCAGTTAGGACAGAGAGAGTGGAAAAGAATCCAAGTATGGGGAAAAACAGAGGTGTGTTTGGAATAAAGACAAAGAGGGAGGAAAGAAGAGAAAGAAAAAGCAAGAAAGAGCAGGAAGAAAGGAGAAAGAGCAGGATGGAAGGAACTCAGGCAGACAGACACAAAGACCTCGTTAGCTAGTTTGAAATGATAATCTGAGCTTGCAATGCACCATAGACTATGTTCTTGTAAGTTAAGAATAGATGTGAAACTCATTTCCTGCCACCAGGTGCTGGGGAAAAGTCTCTCATCCACTGCTCCTTTCCAGAACACAGGGAGTGAAGGAGCAAGGTTTCATCATCATTGCAGTAACTGCTAAGCCTCTCAGGGCACTGGGACACCGCTCAGGTTCCGTAACAAGAGGCTGAGCTTTCTGCACTCAAATGGCCTCTCCTCTCTAGACATCTTACTGCGTTTCCACAATCGCTACGTCTCTTCCCATCTGTGGAAGTAAGTCCACCATGGCCTTCTCCCGCCTCATCAGGTCCTAGGTGTATCCTCTCGTAATCCAAGATGTAAATCACACCTGTGAGTTGTCAGCAGCGATTTCTCTTTCCCCAAAGCCTGTACTACAGGCTAAGCCAGGGAGGTTGTGGGAGGTGCAGAAAATAACATTGGGGCAATGGGATCTTCCCTCGGGAGTCCACAGGCATGGGTTGAATGGACACAGAAGAAGGTCTGAATCCTTCAAAGAGCAAAGTGCAAATGAATACAAGATAGACAGAGTCGATCCGAAAAAAGCACACCCTCTAGGCCACAGGAAGTGTTCAGCCATTTGTGGCATTTTTAGACTTTCCCCACTCAATAAATATAAAGGAAGCTAGACCCAGGACTTGTGCAGGACAAAGGAATCCCATGGCCCCAGTAGCAAGCAAAACAGTGGTTTGAAGCCATGAAGAAAACACCAGTTCTTGAATTTCCTCCTTCTAGCTGTGGGAAATGCATAGTTGATGAAGCCCATTCCCTCATCCACAAGCCACACACATCATGGAGCAGAGTCTGAAAGTCAAAGGAGGAAGGTAGGGGAGGAAATTGCAAGGTCAAAGTGACTGCCTCGGGAAGTCTGATTACTCAACATGTTTAAAGCATTATTAGATGGTCTGGAAGTTGTAGATGCAGAATGACGGGGGAGGGGGTCCAAGGAGCTGCAGAAGAAGGAGGGGCTGTAAACTTGAGAGTCCCTCCTGGAGTTTTACTGAACTGCCTGCAACACTCTGGGGTGCAAGTTAAGAGAGAGCAAATGGGCAAGGAATCAGCCAGCCACATACAAAAGGAAAGGAGTGTGGCATAGAGGTTAATTGTGGCCGTCAGAGATGAGTGGGTACATGGGGAGATTCATTTAAAATTAACGAGGCATTGGTTGCATTTTATAGGTCTTCCTAGGTAGGAAAATCACAAGCCAAAGGGGCAGGAATGGAATGGCTCCACACAAGTGTTTCCTGACCAACCCTTAAGCCAAATGGACAGGCATTGGGTCTCCGCATCAGAGAAGCACAAAGACCTATGGATTCCAAGAGCCAAGGACAGGAGAGGGGACCCATCCATGTGCATGTGCTGGAGCCAATCCAGAAGAGGCCACAGCAGTCCTGGGGAGAGGCCAGGCCATGAGGCCCCGAGGATCTATATGCTTGAAGCTGAACGGTTTGCTCTCCCTGCCCGAGGCCCCAGTGTGACAAAGACCTCAATGACAGCTGTGTTTGAGCTTCTCCTTCTTAATATTGCCACCTTCAGAGTCAGAAACAGTGTGAATAACTCACCCAGGCAGTGCCAATAACTGCTTGGCATGGATGCTTCCAGATAGGCACAGATGCTTCTAGAATCTTACTTGGGAAGTGGGCGGGGGTGTCTCTGTCAGGATGATCCTGATTCAGAAAACGTAGGCTAAAAGTTGCCTCCTCTGGGAAGGCTCTCCTAAATAAGAAAGGGACCCATTTTCTCTCTCTTATGCCCCAGATATAAAGAGTTGCTCCCCACTTTGTGAATTTCGTTCATATTCCTATCTCATTTGCTTGATTTTTTTTTACTACTGTTTGATTCAAGAGTCAGAACTTTGTCTTATTTTTTCTTTATACCTACCACACAGCATAATCAAAGCTCCATAAAGTTGTCCATAGGTAAAGGAATGAAAAGACAGAACAAATTTCTAATTCTGGTAACTAACCAGAGATGAAGATAAAACAAAACAAAAATGTGGAGGAGAGGGGGATAATTCAGGAGGGGAAAAAAAAATGCACATGTCCCAAAACTTTAAGCTAAGAAGGAAAGAGGCTGGGTGCAGTGACTCACGCCTGTAATCCCAGCACTTTGGGAAGCTGAGGCAGGAGGATCACCTGAGGTCAGGAGTTCAAGACCAGCCTGGTCAACATGGTGAAACCCTGTCTCTAGTAAAAATACAAAAATTAGCTGAGCATGGTGGTAGGTACCTGTAATCCCAGCTACTAGGGAGGCTGAGGCAGGAGAATCACTTGAACCTGGGAGGCGGAGGTTGCAGTGAGCTGAGATCGCGCCATTGCATTCCATCCTGGGCAACAAGAGTGAAACTTCGTCTCAAAAAAAATAAAATAATATAAAATAAAATAAAATAAGAAGAAAAGAGAGCATGGTAACGGACAAGCCATTCAGCAATATTGTCCACTGAACTGGGACCATGAGACTGCTAGCACTGGGGAATTAGGACAGAAAAGAAATTGAAATAAGGAGACAAAGCACTTATCTCTTAAGGTATCGAAGTTTCCTGCTGCTAGAAAATAGAGACTCATAAGACCATTGGGAACCAGAAACGGTACAAATAGCCACGATCTCATCTATCTCCCAAATGCTTTGTTCCTAATGCCAAGATGTCTAAAATTATAACTAACTGTCCACCAGTTGATTTCTCATCAAATCCACCTGGTGAAGAAACCCGGAATAATGGAAGAAGAATCAGCCAGCAGCTTCTCCTTTTCCTCTCTAAAGAAAAGAACTTGCAGTGTTCAGGTAATACTCACAATTGAGAGAGGAGGAAATGAGTTATTCTGACCAGACGTCAGGATTCAAAGTAATAAACTACAGACTCAAGGGGGGTTGCATTCCAAGCAGCATACTGGTCAGCCCTTTCTTCCCCTAAAGAACATACCCACTAGGACTACTGTGGAAATTTCAAGCATAGACCCAGTAGCCATCACGCCTTCTTCCTCTTTATTCAATTGTCTTTCCACCTGCATAAAAATGTACACATTTTGAGCCTCCAGGGTAGGGAAAGTGTCTTCCGTTTCTTTCATAGGTAGGAAAATCACACACCAAAGGGGCAGGAGTTAGGGTAAGCCCCCCTACCTCTTAATAAAAATTAGCATCATGGTAGGTGTTTCAGGCTACATGACCAAAAACATGATGTATACTGGGGAAGGCAAGCAGTTTAGGGTTGTCATTCCGAGGGTAAAGCTGAAAAGAACGACAGGAATTGGATGAGAAGACCACAGGGGCCACGCAAGAGGCTCTGTCTTCACTCTTAAAATATGGGAGCCATTAAGAAGGATAAGTGGGGGGTAGATTTGGGGGCCATGGTAAGAGCACTGGCAAGAGCTGAGGAGACCCTGAGCTGGGTGGGCCCTGCAGTAGGAGAAGGGAGGAGGAGACAGGCAAATGTGTTGTGTGCCAGGTACTGTCTAAGCCTGCAGGGGGGACAAAGACGGATCAGGCAGTTTCTTCCTTTAGGCTCTGGGGAGGGTCAGTGTATTAGCCCATTTTCACATTGCTAGAGGGTAATTTATAAAGAAAAAGAGGTTTAATGAGTCCCATTTCCACATGGCTGGGGGACCTCACAATCATGGCAGAAGACCAAGGAAGAGCAAAGGGACTTCTTACATGCCAGTGAACAAGAAGAGAACATGTGCAGGGAAACGCCTCTTTATAAATCCATCAGACCTTGTGAGACTTGTTCTCTATCATGAGAACAGCAGCACGGGAAAGACCGCCCCCCCCCGCCATGACCCAATTACCTCCCACCAGGTGCCTCCCACGACATGTGGGAACTGTGGGAGCTACAATTCGAGATGAGATTTGGGTGGGGACACAGCCAAACCATATCAGGCAGACTGTGAGTTGCTTGTGGATCCAAATGCCAGCATCACTGATATGGTCTTGGTTGATCTCGAGGCCAGACTCACCTTGTAGGTAAAGATGGCACTTTCTCCTTAAGGAAATCAGTGTTCCCATTGTCAGCCATGTTGGGTCCCAGAGAGTGAGTGGGCTTGGAGGGCAGCAGGACCATCATGGAGTCCAGTGAAGGGGCGTGGGGAGTTCTCCATGGATACACAGAAAAGCGGGGAAAGGAAATGTGGAAGTCTGCTGGAAGCTGGCCAGGGAACTGAAGCTGGGTTCAGGGGCCGTCAGCCCTGACAGAACCCACTGCTGGAGTGAAAAAAACCCAGGTGAGTGTATGACCTGGAAAATTCCATGATAGAGGGAAAGAGAGATCAACAGCGTGGCAGTAACAGAGCTGGTTCCTGTGTCAGGTGTAAGTGACAGGATCCCACCAGGATGAGTGTGGGGAACAACTTAGCACTCATCAGGGATATCCCGAAACTATAGAGGAAACCTTCAAGACAGATTGAATTTCATCCCATTTGGACACCATGGGGCTCTCAGAGTGATTGTGGTTTGAACATTACCAAAAAATGTGACCTTCTTTTCATCCCTAAACTGGCAAAGTAGGGCATTCCAGCTCCCCTAGATTTTATCTGTGTAAATGTTCTGTGTTCTAAGCACAGACTCTACTAATACACGTTAGTAAAGGTTTTTTGTTTGTGAAGTGAGATAGAGCAAGATTCACCTGAACTCAGAGAAATATTTCCAAGTGGGAGCCTCAGCAGAGACTCTTCGTTCACTCTGACCCCTGAGATCAACAAAACAGTCTCTGCTCAAGCGACAATTCCCACATTCAAATTGCCAGAGAAAGCCAAACTCAGAAGCTAAGAGCTCCATTTGATTCACTTGAGCGTATTAAAAATCCCTCCTCCCCCACTCGATTTCTCATGGCTTTATTATATATGATCAAGTGAGCTTGAATGAAACTGTCTCCAAGTCCTCATTTTTATTTCATACTGACAATATTATTTTTATCAAGCTCATATTTCAAGAAGCTTTATTTTACTCTGACTTTCCTGAACCAGGGGAAATTATCTTGTTCCTTCCCTTGGGTTTGAAAGAAAACCTTTCCATAACTAATGTTTATCAGCAGCACAATTTCTTTTGCAAAAAATTGAAACCTTCTTGACATAAAAAGGAAAAGAACACCAAGACTGAGATGATAGAAAGACACCAAGAAAAGCTTAAGGGGAGTCCACGTTTCCAGAAGCTCTGTCCTCTCTATTTCTTCCTGGGAATGCTGACCAATGGATCTGGAGAATAGGCCCCTGGCTGGATTCCTATAGGGCCAGGTTTTAACTCTTTCACTTCTGGAACATGGGAAGATTTCCAATAAAGGGCAGGGCAGCCTGAGCAGCAAGGGGTGGGCAGAGAGGCAGGTTCTCCGGAAAAACAGAGCCAGTAGGATATATACATATATACAGAGAGAGACAGAGAGAGATTTTGATTTTTTTTTTTTTTTTTTTTTTTTGAGACAGGGTCTCACTGTGTCACCCAGGCTGGAGTGCAGTGGCGCAATCATAGCTCACTGCAGCCTCAATTTCCTGAACTCAAGCCATCCTCCCACCTCAGCCTCCCAAGTAGCTGAAACTACAGGTGTGTACTCCCACGCTTGGTTAATTCTTTTCATTCTTTTTGTAGACACAGGCTCTTGCCATGTTGGCCAGGCTGGTCTTACACTCCTGGCCTCAAGTGATTCTCCCACCTTGGCCTCCCAAAGTGCTGGGATTACAGGTGTGAGCCACCATGCCTGGCTAGAGATTGAGATTTTAAGGAGCTGGCTCATGCTAGTATACAGACTAGCTAGTCCAAAATCTGTAGGGCAGGCCAGCAGGCTAGAAACTCATGCAAGATTTGCTGCAGTCTTGAGGCAGAATTCCTTCTTCTCTGGGAAACCTCACTTTTTGCCCTTAATGCCTTCAACAATTGCATGAAACCCACCAGCATTATCAAGGGTAATCTCCTTTACATAGTCAACTGGTAGGAGATACTAACCACATCTACAAAACACCTTCACAGCAACACCTAGATGAGTCTTGACTGAATAACTGGATACGATAGCCTAGCTTGGCTGACACATAAGACTAACTGTCACAATGAGGGAGTAGGAAAGAGAGGGAGGGCTCACTCAGGGGATTTGATGCAGCTGCTATTCGCCACCCCATATAGGATTATTTTAATATTTTAAATAGTAGCCCTGGTCTCCTCCCTAAATGGGGTTTCTAATTTGTAAATGGGGTTCTAATTCTAAATGGGGTTCCCTTTGTATTTGTAGCTACAATTTCCTTTCCTGGTTCTGTAGTGCAGCCTAGCAAGAGTTACTGGTGGGAGGAATCAGGAGAGAAAGAGGGCACCCAAAACAGGTCTCCAGGAACAACTCCTAAGAGCAGCTGCCCTGCAGTGACGTCAATGGACCATCCAAAAGTCTTTGGTCTTCATGACAAAATCCTGCCCCCAAAATCCATATTCACTCCCAAGTCATTTGGGGGAAACTTCCACCATCACCCTAAGAGGAAAAGTCAATTTACTATCATCATAGCAACAACAGCTATTTATGGAGAATCTGCTAAGCAGTATCTCATGAAACTTTCACACTAACATTTAAAAGGTAACTTATATACCTTCTAAGATGAAAAAACTGAGGCTTCCAAAGATCAAGTAATTAGTCCATCACTCACCATCCACACAGTAAATGGGACAGCTGGAATGTAAACCCAGCTCTCAGCAATGTTCAAATCAAAATCCAGGCTTTTTGTATAAAGTTATGGAAGCCAATCGATGTGATGACTGGAAGTTGGTGTGGGGATTTGGATTCCTCTAGTTTAGGTAGATGGTAAAAGATGCCCAATGTTAAAGACAGGCTATTTTAACTAGAGTAGAATAGTTTTCATTGTTGGTAGTTCATCTCATAACTAAACCTCACACACTGTTGGTGGAGTTAATTCTCCAGAAGATCTATGAGTTCTTGGTTTTATTTTGGTCCTGCCAAACTCATAAGTTTCCTTTTAGTTTCATGAGTCTAAGGCTGAAGTTGATAATAGAATGCAAACTATGGTTGACACTTGCTATTAACAATGCGGTACATAAATAAAAATTTATCAGTATGTTTTGCTGCTATAACATTCTGAATGGCAAGCATCCTCCTTTGCTCCCAAAGCAATAATACTTTGATTGTGAACCATTTCCCTTACCAAATATACTCCTTCCCACAGAGAACTGCTACCATGGAAATCTATGCAATAGACTCATTTTTGTGGCATTGCATATCACACTTGACAACATAATTTTGACATTTGGTAAAAATACATCTTTGTCTACATCTTCATAAGAAGACTTGCTTAAGAGTATTTTTCCCAAATGTTCCTACAGTACATATTTCATGCTGACCTCAAAAATGGGGGGAAAAGGTTGTCTTATTTTTGGTTTTGCTTTATGTGTTGTGGACACCTAAAGAAAAAGTTTTCACACAGTTAAAAAGGTACCTAAAGTCAAGTTGTGATGAAAAACTGACTTGCAAGTCCACTTCGTGTTCATAATGATCAACTCAGTAATAATGACCCTTCTCCCTCTTGCAATATCCCTAACCGTGTATGTGCCTCGGCATGCTCCCTGATGCCAAACCCCTTTGGAAAGATTACTCGGCATTGGATTCATGGGAAACAAATTGGACTTATTTCACTCCGAGAAATTGGAACCACACGTAATAAAATAATGCCAAATTATGCTTGGAACTAGGATATGCTTGGTTCCGATTTCTTGTGACAAAATAGTTCCAGATTACAACTGAAGTGTACAATGTGGAATAAATCCTTTCTTATTTTTAGATATTATAATAACTCTAGCATTGCATTATTTGCAAAAAAAAAAAAAAAAAAAGTTCTTAACTTTACGCTGGGCCCTTCCTATATTACTATTCTTTAAAGGGTAAGTTTTGTATAAAAGAGTGTCATAGACACCATCCAAAGGTGTTTATCTATTGAGGTCACAAAAAGGCCTTATTATGAAATGGTTTCACAGCTAATTCCAAAGCTTGAAACCCAGGCAGTGTTTCTTAGTACAGCTCCTGTGAATTCCTTCTAAACATCTACTGAACTCAGTTATTTTTGTTTTGTTTTGTTTTGCTTTGTTTTGAGACAGGATCTCTCTCTGCCACCTAGGCTGCAGTGCAGTGGTATAATCATAGCTCACTGCAGCCTCGAATTCCTGGGCTCAAGCAATCGTCCCATCTCAGCCTCCCAAGTAGCTAGGACTGCAAGCATGTGCCACCATGACCAGCTAATTTTTTATCTTTTTTTTTTTTTTAGATGGAGTTTTACTCTGTCGCCCAGGCTGCAGTGCAGTAGCGCGATCTCAGCTCACTGCAACCTCCACCTCCTTGGTTCAAGCAATTATCCTGCCTCAGCCTCCCGAGTAGCTGGGACTACAGGCATGCCCAGCTAATTTTTGTATTTTTAGTAGAGATGGGCTTTCACCATGTTGGCCAGGCTGGTCTCGAACTCCTGACCTCAAGTGATCTGCCCGCATTAGCCTCACAAAGTGCTAAGATTACAGGCATGAGCCACTGTGCTTGGACAATTTTTTTTTCCTTTGTAAAGAAATGTTAACAGCTTACTATTGACAAAATAATCTATCACTTTACTCTCTACCCAAATGGAAATTGCCTCAAGGTTACTTCTGTTTTAATCCCATATATGAAGAAAAATAGAGAGGGGAGACCTCCTTTCAGGCATGTAGGTGAACTACTAATGCCTCAGGAAAGTCCATTTCAATCCATTATTTTTCAAAACGTCTATCATTGAAGGTATAGCTATGTTAGTTCCTATATCCTGATTCACTCTCTCATATTCTTTGTCATTATTTTGAGCTCCAACAAAAGGCTAAATAGAAGTGACATTCTCCATGTGTTTATGCCAAAATATCGGCAGAGAAGTTCCTTTGACTGGTACCTGTCTTAGGAGTGATGAGGGAGTACTCTAGCTTATCACACATCTTTCTGTTTATCACCTCCTTGATCCATCCATCAATCCATCTTATTTTCTTGGTGGATTTCAAAATAAATTGCAGACTTGCGTCTGAACCTATCAGCATGCATAGCATCAACAGAATTCAATACAACAAAGAATTTGAGCAGGGAGAGCGGGGAGCGACATGATCAAATTCAGATGTGGGAAAGAACCCACTAATGCCAGTAAGGAAGATGACAGGCATGAGAAAGGCTTAGAGGCTGGGAACAGGTAGGGGGCCATTGCAAAGGGTTCAGAGACAGAAGATGAGGGCCTGCACCAGGGCGGGGATGGAGCAGCGAGAGAGAAAGGGACAAATAGATAGGAGAACTGACAGCTCTTGGTAACTGATTAGACATGGCAGGGGCAGGATGAGGGAGGGAGAGGAATTCACAGTAACTCCCAAATTTCTACCCTGAACAACAGGTAAAATGTGAGGCTGTACATTTAGTTAGGAATTGACTTTAGGACAGTGAAATATATAGCGGGGAGGGTGTAAGATGAATTTTGGATACAATTGTGAGGTACTCATGAGACATCCAGATATAAACTATAGGATAGAGAGGTCTCAAATAGAGATACACGTTGGAGATTCAGCAGCATTTACGGGGCATAAAAAGTTTTTGTCTAAAGAGGGAGAGTTTGTGATCAGGGCCAAAAACAGTTTAAAGCAGTGCCTGGATTTAAAGGGTAGGTAGGGAAGAGGCACCGATAAAAGAAACTTGAGAGAAAGCAGTTGGTGAGGAAGGAGAATCAGGGAAGAACGGGGTCTTGGAAATAAAGGAAGGAAACAGTTTCAAGAAGAGGAACTTGTCAACAGTACAAAATGCTGAGAAGGCAAGAGAGGGGTGGTACTGAAAGGAGTCTATAGGATTTGGCAACTTGGAGGTGGATGGTGGACCTTGGCGGAAAACAGTTTTCCTGGAGCTGGGAAAATGGAATCTAAATTTCAGTGGGTTGAGGACTGAATGACAGATGAGGTCATGGAGACAGCACATGAAACCTAATGGTTCTAGAAATCTGGCCATGAGAGGAAGGAGAGAGGTATGGTGTACATGTTACAGGAGGATGCAGGGTCATGGGAGAACTTGCCTTCAGAGTGGAGCACCTGGATTATACATAAATGAATGCCCATACTAATAAGTTGACACCTAAAATGCATTGTCTTGTGTTGACAGTTTTCATTGTGTGGATGTGTGATCTCCCTGCTTAGACATGCACTTCTATAAACATATGTACTGTACTGACTGCACAGAAGGTCATATAGAAAGTAAGAGCTTGAACATGACGGAGATGACTTACTACATCTTTACATCTTACGGTTGAAGAATCTAAAGCCAAAAAAGAGTGAGTAGCTCAACATCATCCATAGAGTTAGTTAATAAAGATCCCCCCCCACACCCTTCACAAAGCATTTTACAGTAAGGAGAAGGGTTTTGATTTTCAACACAGTTGTATGAAAATTCCAGCCCTACCACTTCAAAAGTATCATTCCTTATCAGTAGATTTCCTTTGTGTGTCAATGTGGTTATCTGGATAAAACAAAACCGATCTCTACTTTTACCACCAAATTGGGATTGATGTGTGAGTACAAAATTTTAGGGCAATGTAGTTTTCAATTCCTCTCACTTTTCTACTTTTGCTTCTTTCTGTCCTAGTTAATCGAAAAAGGGAGTTATTTGCATGTTGCTGGAGGGAGACTATTTCTAATTGTTCTGGCCTATTAATAGCAGATGTATAGCAAAGCTTCCAAAGAAACACATGCCTTCAGGACCTCACATAGTTTCAAGAGTAGTATTCTATGGGTTCATTTTGGATTTCAGGTGATTAATGGATGTGGACCAAACCTTTAACCTTTTCAATTGTCTACTCCTGCTTCTCCAGCTCCCTCTCCAAGTTCCTTTAATTAGCTAAACTTAAACCCCTTTTGAATCACCTAATGTCAGACAAAAGTACTTGCCCTAGGCAGAGAAAGAGAAGTAACCCAGTTTCGGGGCAACTGATTTATTACCTGCAGGGAAACTTCTTGTTAGTTTTCCAAAAGTTATCTCTTCTCTTATTATTTGGAAAGCACAGCAGTTTTCCACTTTATTCTCCCCTGATGGAAAACAGATTTGTCTGAAGCCTAGAAGAAGCTGCATTTGCACTGACGTTTCTTTTATTTTTTTTTTCTTGGTAGACCACTACAATTGTTGGCTGTGCATGCCTATATTGGACTTGGCTACTGCACCATACCGCACTTGCAAAAATGTTCTTTTCTAGACATGGCAAGAAAAGCCTCTATAAGCTGAACTAATACCATCTGCCTCTCCAAAATGCCTTAATTGTATTGGCAAAAAGAGCATTTCTTATTTTTTAAAGCCTACTGTAACTGGATTGTTAGAGCAGTACCATTAAAAGGATAATGACAGCGTTACCCTCAAATAGATTTTCTTAAAATAATTGCTTTTCCCTACCGAGGGCTGGCACGGCACTCGTGAAATTCTGATGGGGTCAGCGGGTTCTTTGATGTTGCCCATCAGAAGACTGTCTTTTTCCAATCCACTCTCTGTCTCCTTTTGTTTTTTCCTCATCCACACTCACGTTGGTTTTATTTGGCTACTGAAACTCGTTTTTGCACCTGAATCAAGCCAATTTTTTTTTAAATGATATAAACAGGTAACTTTCTCAGTGGGCCAGTGTTTGCTACTTCTTTATTTTGTCTTGATGGAAATCTTTTTATTGTAGGAGTCAAACATTGATTATGAGAGTGTCACCGTCTCAGAAACTGACAGGTTGACATGAAATCACAGGTCTGCAGATTCTGCTTTTTATCTTGGGTTATCCTAAAAAATGTGGCAATGACTGGCATGAATGGGGGTATCCGACCCCTGCTAGGAGAGAGCGGACCCCAGGCTGCTCAGGCTGCCTGCCAGGGCTGCTACTCTGGAGCTGGAGAGGGAAATGAGAAGCATGGTTTGTATGAGGCTTGATTGAGGCTGTGGATATGAAGTAACAGGGAAGCGAAGCCCATGTCTCTGATAAAAGAAGACACTAGAAAAGGAGGTCTCAAACATTAAGCTAAAGGTGTCTGGCAGAGAACTGCAGAGAAGCAAGACAGAGAAAAGTAGAGAGCTTAAAGAGATTTCCGGAGACAAATGTATGCAGATAGAGAGAATTTTATGGCCACCCGTTGCCCTTACTCTGGGCAAGGAGAAAGCCGTTTCAAGACTCAATTTGTACTGGAGAAAAATAGGAGTACATATTCATTGTTTTATTTTATGCCCAACTCAAACTGAGGCAGCCTATAAACTAACATAGAATATAATTAATCCCTGTGCCAACACAGTAGCTCAGTAATGGTATACATACAGTCAGAAAGTGGAAAGCATTAGCTTAATTTTTTTTGACGTTGGACTCCAGTTTAGCTAATGTCATTGAAGTGACAGACCACTTCTTCAAACCTATCTAAAGTTATTAAACTAATGGTTTCTCTAATGTAATATAAAATTCTTCCCTCCTTCTCTCCATTTAGAATGATATTCTAAATACAGGATGGAGTCTCTGAACACTTGGTTTCTCCCTAAGTGATACATGGAGGATGGATGAAGGAAAATTGAAATACTTTTCTGCTATGTTACCTTTTCAACCCATTTGTTTACAATTTATCAACCACTTATGGGTTACAAAGAAAATACACCAGGATTTATTGCTTGGAAAGATGATGCAGAGAATTTGAGAGAGAATCACTAATAAATTGATGGAGAAGTGCTTTGTTAATATAGAGTGCTATTGAAATGCATAATGAGGAGTGGCCTCTCCAAGGACACTCACCCAAGAAGAGGCTAGAACTCTGGATGCTCGCTCTTCATCTAACAGATCCTGGTGTACAAAGCCTGAATAGAGCATGTCTTTAACCCCACTTAGGTATTGCCAGAAGGAGTCCCCACTTCTTTCTACACAGTAGTCTGCATTTGGTTAACAAAGTACAAGAAACAGGGCAGTGCTTCTCAAGCTTTCGTGTACAACCAATCACCTATGGTCTTGTTAAAAAGAGAGTTGTGGGCCGGGCATGGTGGCTCACACCTGTAATCTCAGCACTTTGGGAGGCTGAGGCAGGCGGATCACAAGGTCAGAAGATCAAGACCATCCTGGCTAACACAGTGAAACCCTGTCTCTACTAAAAAATACAAAAAATTAGCTGGGCGTGGTGGTGAGTGCCTGTAGTCCCAGCTACTTGGGAGGCTGAGGCAGGAGAATGGCATGAACCCGGGAGGCGGAGCTTGCAGTAAGCAGAGATCACGCCACTGCACTCCAGCCTAGGCGACAGAGAGAGACTCTGTCTCAAAAAAAAGAAAAACAAAAAACAAAGAGTTGTGATTCAGTAAGTCTGGGGTGGGGCCTAAGATGTTGCATTACTGATAAGCTTTCAGGTGATGCCAGTGCTGCTGGTCTAAAATTTTGCTCCAACCTAGAGCATATGGAGAGATGCCTAGATTCTTGCAGTCACTAGGATTTCAATATGCTGGCAAAGACCATCTCTCAGGGAAGTCAACGTTGTGTTTTTGGTTTGGGGTTTTGTTTGTTTTGTTTTGTTCTGTTTTTAGTGTTTAAGATACAAATCAAAAGCTTCCAGTTCAGGGTGCCTCATAGGCAACTGCAGATGTAGAACTGGACTTGAGAGAAGAGAGTAGGGCTGTGGATGGTTTGGGGAGCCATCAACATAGATGTGTAGATAATTCCATAGATAGACTCGTAGACAAATAGATGAAATATATGGAAGAGACCTCAGACTTCTCAGTCCAGGGCACATTCTCATGTTGGTTCATGCAAAACCCCATTTTTTATTTTTAAAAAGAAATTATTTAACTTATGTATTCATCCATTCCCTTTTATCTCCATCCTCCCAACTACAAGCCATTTTCTAATGTGTTTGATGTGTAGCCTTCTATTTTGTTAATTTTTCTTATATAATGTATCTTATTTCATGTGCATTTTTAAATTTTTTATTCAGGTATAACATGGATACAGTAAATCAAAATAACCTTAAGTATGCAGCTTGTTGAATTTACATAGGTATGTATACACCTATGTAACCAGCACTCAAACCATGACCTAGAATATTTTCTGCAGCTCTGTTTTTTTGTTTGTTTGTTTGTTTGTTTTTGAGATGGAGTTTTGTTCTTGTTGCTCAGGCTGGAGTGCAATGGTGCGATCTCGGCTTATTGCAACCTCCGCTTCCCAAGTTCAAGAGATTCTCCTGCCTCAGCCTCCTGAGTAGCTGGGACTACAGGCGCCTGCCACCATGCCCAGCTAATGTTTGTTTGTTTTTGTTGTTGTTTTTTTTAGTAGAGATGGGGTTTCACCATGTTGGCCAGGCTGGCCTTGAGAGGGAGTTTGGCTCTGTCACCCAGGCTGAAGTGCAGTGGTGCGATGTAGGCTCACTGCAACCTTCGCCTCCCGGATTCAAGCAATTCTCCCGCCTCAGCCTCCCGAGTATCTGGCATTACAAGCATGCGTCATCACACCCGGCTAATTCTTCTATTTTTAGTAGAGATGAGGTTTCACCATGTTGGCCAAGCTGTTCTCAAACTCTTGACCTTAAGCAATTCGCCCGTCTCGCCCTCCTAAAGTGCTGAGATTACAGGCGTGAGCCACTGCGCCCGGCCAACTGTGCATGTTTTTAATTTACGTAAGTGACATTGTACAAAACAGAGCATTCTGTTTCTTACCTCATCCCACAGAACAGTGCTTTCAAGGTTGATGTATGCTGCTGTGTTTACATGCTATTCATTCCAGTTGCTTCCAATTACTTCATGGTGTCCCTATTATGCATCTGCCACATTTCATTTGACATTCCTCAGTGAAGGGTGTTCAAATTGCTTCCAATTCTCTTTTCCACAAATAACACTGGAATGAACATCTTCATTCATATTCTCTTATAGACCCATATGAGATTTTTTTTCCTGCAATTTATAAGCAGGAAAGTGAGTAGTGAGTCATAGAGTGTACACATACTTATTTTAACTACCAATTGCCAGACTGCCTTCCAGAAAGGCTCTACCCATCTGCACTCACAAATACTTTATTCTGTAGTAAAATTTATGTTTCCTTTTAATTTGCACTGTGTTAAGCTGGACTCAAGGCAACTAGGTTCTATTAGGATTACATTTAGATTGTGCCTATGAATGGCAATTCATTCATCTTCTTAAAAACTCTTCACTGAGCACCCACAATATACTAGGTACTCTTCTGGGTGCTGGAAATATAGCTGTGAAGAAGATAAAATATCAACCCACATAGAATATATCTTCTAGTAATTAAAACCATCCAGTGGATAAGATCACTTAGGAAGAGAGAATAGAGTGAATAGGAAACAAAACCAAGGATGGAATTCCAAAAAATCAGAAGATTAAGGGGTTGAGAAACAACGGGCATGGTGGCTCTTGCCTGTAGTCCCAACACTTTGGGAGGCTGAGACAGGAGGATCACTTGAGCACAGGAGTTCAAGACTAGCCTGGGCAACACAGTGAGACTTTGACAAAAAATGCAAAAAAGGCCAGGTGCGGTGGCTCATGCCTATAATCCCAGCACTTTGGGAGGCCAAGGCAGGTGGATCACCTGAAGTCAGGAGTTCAAGACAAGCCTGGCCAACATGATGAAACCCTGTCTCTACTAAAAATACAAAAAATTAGCTGTGTGTGGTGGTAGGCATCCTTAATCCCAGCTACCTGTGAGGCTGAGACAGAATTGCTTGAACCCAGGAGGCGGAGGTTACAGTGAGCCAAGATGGCGCCACTGCTCTCCAGCCTGGGTAATAAGAGCAAAACTCCATCAAAAAAAAAAAAAAAAATTAGCAAGGCATGGTGGCATGTACCTTGTGGTCCTAGCTACTCAGGAGGCTGAAGTGGGAGGATGGATTGAGCCCAGGAGGTAGAGGCTGCAGTGAGCCATGATCATGCCACTGCACTCCAGGCTGAGTGACAGAGTGGGATCCTGTCAAAACAAAGAAAGAAGGAAGGGAGGGAGGGAGGGAGGGAGGAAGGAAGGAAGGAAGGAAGGAAGGGAGGGAGGGAGGGAGGGAGGGAGGGAGGAAGGAAGGAAGGCAGGGAGGGAGGGAGGGAGGGAGGGATAGGGAGAAAAGAAGCCCTGCAGGGAGTCAAAAATGTTGTTCTGAGAAGTATTAAGAAAACTGAGAAAAAGTGATGACAGAGGAACCAAAAAAAAGAGTTTTAAGGAAGGTACAGTCTTCAGGAGGGAATATAACTAAGAAGTTATTGGTCACCAAAGAGGCTGTGGCACAGCCATTGGTGGAGAATGGGAGAATAATGGAGCAGTACAAAGTCTGTGGTCCTCAGCCGTGTTCACTCTGCCATGGTAACAATGTCCCTAGACCAAGCCCATGCCCTCCACTTTTCTGAAAGCAGTGGGGCCCTCTTCTTTTCCCTTGGTCTGCATTCTTTTCTGAGAAAGTCCCTCTTCACTTAGTGAACAGACCTGGCTCTTTCATGCCTCTAGATCAGAACATATCTTCTGAATTTTGGTGTAAATACCACTTTGATTAGGGAAATTTTTGCTGATTATTCCAAAGAGTTGGACTCTGGTCCTAACCAAAACTTTGGCCAATCAGTGTGAACATTACACAATTCATCTTTAGAATTAAAGAAGGTGGAAGAACGGGGAATGAATAGATTTTTTTTTCTAGTCTGACAGTTGGAAAGGCAGCTTTAGATGTCGTATTGTTGCTGCTATGCAATGACAGCAACTTTACCTTGGCCTCATTGCTTTCCCTTACCCCCTTTATCACCGATTATCACGTACAGTTGTTTATTTCCCCGCAAAATGCCTGTTCCATGTATTCAATCTTTCATAGTCTCACAATTCTTCAACACTGACTGAGGCGTGATCCTTATTACTCGTGCTTGAACCAGAGCTATAGCCTCAGTACAGGCTTTGCCTCCACTCCCGATCCCAAGCCTCCCCCGCCGGCTGCCCGTGCCCCCTCGCAGAAGCATCAGTACTCTCCCACACTTCTCGGTGAATCCTGCGTGTCAAATTCACACACCTTCACAACCTGACCCCACGCAGCCTCGGCCTTCAATTTCCCATTGCTTCCCAACCACAATCCCGTGGTCGCGCTACACGGCCCCTCGCCACGCTCGGTGCCCTTTCTGCCCTTCATTCCTCTTTCCTGCCCCGTAGCGCATGCGCGGCGCCTCCTCCGTCTCCAGAGTTCATCCAGAGCCCCATAACCTTGACTCTAAGTTGCTTCAATAGCAATTCTCAACCTTTCCGGTTTGGGGACCCTTTTCCATAGTTAAAACCTATTGAGGACCTCAAAGGGCTTTTATTTGGTGAATTGTATCTGTCAGTTTTACCATAATGTAAATTAAACTGATGCAGCTAAAATATTTATTACATTGCAAAAAACAACAACAACAAAAAACCAACCACATATTATTTAAAACACACACACACATTTTGGCCGGGCGCAGTGGCTCACTCCTGTAATCCCAGCACTTTGGGAGGCCGAGGCGGGTGGATCACTTGAGGTCAGGAGTTCGAGACCACCCTGGCCAACATGGCGAAACCCCGTCTCTACTAAAAATACAAAAATTAGCTTGGCATGGTGGTGGGTGCCTGTAATTCCAGCTACTTGGGAGGTTGAGGCACTAGAATCACTTGAACCCGGGAGGCAGAGGTTGCAGTGAGCTGAGATCGTGTCATTGCACTCCAGCCCAGGTGACAGAGTGAGGCTCGCTCTCAAAAAACAAAACAAAACAAAACAAAACAAAAATACATTTTATGAAGAATAAGCATATCTTCCAAATGAAAATAAAATAGCAACAACAGTGGTAACGCTTTATATTTTTGCAAATCTCTTTAATGTCTGGCTTAATAGAAGACAGCTGGATTCTTGTATCTACTTCATTCAATCTTTTGTGATATGTTGTTTTGGTTGAAGTATATGAGGAAAACTCACTCGCGCAGCCTCTGTGCTGGGTAAAGGGAAGAGAATTGTAATACTCTTTTCAGATAATTGTGAAGATTCCTTTTTTATACTAACCAAAACTGTGAAAGTGATAGTTTCTTGAAAGTTAGTTTCAATGTAAAATCTGAAATCTTATCAGTAAACTATTCATACTCTAGTGCATTAAAATCCATTGGTCTATCTTGCACTGTAAATAGATCTTTTATCTACTCGTGATTTTATACCATTAAGCACTGATCATTTGTAAAATATTGATTCATTGAGTTATGCAGAACTTCTAAATGTTGACACATTTTGTTAAAGAAGACATATATATGCACATTTTTAAAAAATCCCATACATTTTGTATCAGCAACATTCTCATCAGAAAAGTATTCAAATATTGAGAAACTGTCAAGTTCATGGTGGTGAATACAAGTTTTCCAAAATCCCACTTTTTATTTGAAAGCTGGAACTTTCTAATGGGCAACAAAAATGTCCATTGTTTCCCTTGAAGTGATAGGTTCACTTTGTTCATTTCTAAGAAAATATTTGGCCAGTACCCTAGGTTGGATAACTATAGCTTATCTGTCAATCATTGTGATAAGCAGAAAAAAATGCACTATCACCCCTAACACCCCAAAGATGTATTCACTTCCCAATCCCTGGGACCTGTGCATGTTACCTTTTAAGGCATAAGAAGTGATGAAGTTAAGGATCTTGAGAACAGGGGCTTATCCTGGATTAGCCAGGTGGGTCCTAAATCCAATGACAAGTCCCTTATATGAGAGGCAGAAAGAGATTTGAGACACACGGAAGAGGAGAAAACACAGAGACACGAAGACGAGAAGACCATGTGAAGACAGAGGCAAAGACTGAAGTGATGCGGCCACAAGCCAAGGACTGCCAAAGCATGCCCATCGCCTCCAGAAGGCACAAGAGGAAAGGAAAGGTTCTCCCCCAGGGCCTCAAGAGGGAGCATGGCCCTCCCAGCACCTTGATTTTGGACTCGGGACCTCCAGAACTGTGAGAGAATAAATTTCTGTTATCTTAAGGCACCAAGGCTGTGGCCCTTTGTTGCAGCAACCCTAGGAATTGAACATAGTCATTCTTTTGAGTGAAAATTGATGTTCCATGAAAAGGCTGCCAGTTCAGCTATCAATTCAGGCAGTCACACAAGGACCTGTCTTGATATAGCCATTGTATTTCAATATGGAGTAGCAGTGCTTTATGCACGATTCTCATTTCATCACTCAAAAGATTCAAAAGTTATGCACTCAAGAGTTGAGATTATAAATTAATAACTTGTAATGCTTCTGCCGGGCATGGTGGCTCATGCCTGTAATCCCAGCACTTTGGGAGGCCAAGGCAGGTGGATCACCTGAGGTCAGGAGTTCAAGACCAGCCTCAACCCCGTCTCTACTAAAAATATAAAATTAGCCTGGTGTGGTGGTGCATGCCTGTAATCCCAGCTACTCAGGAGACTGAGGCAGGAGAATCGCTTGAACCTGGGAGGCGGAGGTTGGTTGCGGTGAGCTGAGATTGCACCATTGCACTCCAGCCTGGGCAACAAGAGCAAAACTCCATCTCAAAAATAATAATAATAATAATAATAACTTGTAGTGCTTCATCAGGGACACTCTGAATTGAAATTGGTATTTCTTAGCCTACAACTGAGTGGCAGTGAAGAATAATACCAGGACTGCTGGTACGGTGGGTGCCACTGACTCGGTTCCTGCTGAGGTACCACAGTTTTACCTACCCTCACTTTTGCCCCATCAGTCCAAATAGCAACGTGACAAAAAAAGGACATGTAACATTTTAGCATTATTATGAAAATTATTTTGACCTCAAAGATCAGCTGAAAATATCTGAAGCTCTCCAGGGCCTGCAGGCCACATTTTGGAAGCTGCAGAAACAAAGAGAGCAAGACACTAATAGCAAAATGTAGGTGGTGGGTATATAGTGTTAACTGTCCTTCTTTCTGAATTTTTCTATATTTTGAAAATTTTCATAGTGAAATATTGAGGGAAAAGTTTTATGTGCTTGTCAAAAAAGAAAAAATTATCGTTGGCTCACTCTGTGTTGCCTAAACTGAAGGGAAAAACTTTCATCCTTGGCTGAAGGGAAACTCATATTTGGCTGTCTTGAGTTCTGGCTCTGGGCTGTTTGTCCAGCCTCATCTCCTGTTCTGTAACCATATCATACACTTGGTGATCTGCAAATACTGGCCGGCTTAGAAGTATCCAAACTTGCCATGGTCTTCCCTGCCTCCATACTTTTCTTGTGCTAGTCCCTAAACCAGAAGGCTATTCCCTCCCGCTTCACCCCTCCAGGAAAAATTCAATTTAGACTTCAGGTTTCAGCTCCAATACTTCCTCCCCACAGACTGACTTTCAGGCTTCCACTTCTAGAGCCAGAATACAGAGCAGAGGAGTAGAGCATCTGGCCAGGAAACCAACCAACGTGAGATGCTGAAACATCAATGGCATAAATTAAACAGATGATGCCAGTTAACTCAGGTTCCCATAGTCAACTCTTTCTGTAACAGGTGGCATGTAAATTAATAATGACTGTTGAAGTCAACAATGTTCCAAGATGAAATAATTCTACTTCCTCACTGGTCTCTCTCTCATCATAAGTATTTTCTCCCTGGACATGAAAGATTGCTGTAAACCACCACAGGCCGTTTCCGAGACAGTTGCCTGAAGTCATAGTTGGAACTTGGAAAAGACCCTTAAACGAAACAGCTCATGGTAGGGCAGTAGTTACTAGGAAAGCATGGGTCATATTACCATATAAATCTTAACTACTTTAATATGCCTCTCCAAAAGTTGTCTGCTTTCCAAAATTGCAATTTCCAAAAGGTTAAACTGGGCTGGGTGCAGTGGCTCACGCCTGTAATCCCAGCACTTCGGGAGGCTGAGGCGGGCAGATTGTTTGAGGTCAGGAGTTCAAGACCAGCCTGGCCAACATTGTGAGACCTCATATCTACTAAAAATACAAAAATTAGCTGGCCATGGTGGTGGGCGGCTGTATATCCAGCTACTCAGGAGGCTGAGGCAGGAGAATTGCTTGAACCTCGGAGGCAGAGATTGCAGTGAGCAGAGATCACACCACAGCGCTCCAGCCTGGGAGACAGAGTGAGACTCCTTCTCAAAAAAAAAAGAAAAAAAAAAAGGTTAAACTGCTTGTGTATATTCAGTGTCTGTCATAAATTCCTTATTTGAATCAAGAAGAAGGAACATAAGCTTTCTTAATGGAAAATCCTTTTCTCTACATTAAAATTAATTATATATTGAACATACATTTAAGGGATATCAGTTTGAAGAATGTCAAATTATGTCTGCCTAGGATGCCCACGTGTTTTGGGCCAGACTTCTCCTAGCCCTGTCTTTCTCCATTCTTCCAACACAGCATGATGTTATTGTCAATTATTTGGATTTCTATCTCCACATTTGACTTCAAGCTCCTTGAAGGCAGAGAATATCTGTTTATCTTTCTAACCCAGGGGCTAACCCAGGGGCTAACCCAGTTCCTGGTACCTAGAACATGCTCAGTAATTGTTAATTAAGTGAATTCATGATAATGGGTGAGGCTCATGTACATTTCAAAATTCACACACTGATCATACAAATTCCACACACAGCACCTGCATTGCTAACAGGAGCAGGGCTCCCTAGGAGCGAGCCCAGCTCCTCTAGTGATCCACCTAATCAATCCAGTGTTTATTGAAAGACAAACACCAGCAACTCACCAGCCTGAAACCTGAATGCTGGGGAATGCAGAACAAAAGCAGGTCCCTGCCCTTCTGGAGTGAATAATACAAACTCTACAGACACCCATGAAACAATTCAAGAAAGATTAAGTGTGTGGAGCTCCATAAAACAAAAGCTGGCAGAGGCCCTCCAGGGGACCCAGAATTTGAATGTAGGATGCTGAGGAAACCTGTTCCTCCCTTTATCATACAACAATTGAATGCAGACAATGGAGTAAAGGAACCAGAGGCCCAGATTTTGAAGTATAAGCTCATAGGCCATGCAATATATGATGAAAAAAACCCAAAAAACAAAAAAAAACCCAAGTTAACAAGAGTGGAAAGAATTCTAAAAGGTATCCATAAACGTACAGTGCATCCAAATGTCCATCTGTGGACAAAAACGTAAGTTTTTGAATCCTTTTCTGAGTAGCCCATGGCCAATCAATTGTTTTTCAGATCCTAAAGGTAAATTGACCATTCATCACACCCAGAAGAGATTCATAATAATAGCCACCATTTATTGAACCACTTTATATTTGTGATCCAGTTTATTCCTCATATCATCTCTAAGCATTTAGCCCTTAGACCTAGCACCCGGGGTCCCTGCTCCCTGATCCCTGCTCTCACAGCCCCATTCCAGCTCTCCTATAGCCCTGGGGCAAGAGGCCAAAGCATGGAGCCTCCCGGAGCCCACGCTGTATCCACTTCTAGAACAGTTGCCAGATGGAGCAAATGCAGGATACCCAGTTAAATTTAAATTTCAGATAAATGGTGAATCACTTTTTCAATGTATGTCCCATACTTAGTATCAGATGTCTCAGAATAGCCAATTCCTATCCATCTGTCATGACTGAACCAAATGCCAGTCCCCCAGCACCCTCCTTTGCTCCCCACCCACACCCCAAGGTGGAAGCAGTCACCGCCTGCTCTGAGCCCCCATTGCATCTCATCTCTACCTCTTCTAAGTGGCTTTTCCTTTTCTTTGCTACCCTAGCATGTGGCTCACCTTCTCTGATAGACAGAAGCTCTGCAGCCCTAGCGACCTGTTTTTTTTATTATATTATATTATATTATATTATATTATATTATATTATATTATATTTTTCAGGCAGAGTTTCACTCTGTTGCCCAGGCTGGAGTACAGTGGCACAATCTCAGCTCACTGCAACCTCTGTCTCCTGGGTGCAAGCAATTCTCCTGCCTCAGCCTCCTGAGTAGCTGGGATTACAGATGTGCACCACCATGCCCGGCTAATTTTTGTAGTTTCAGTAGAGATGCAGTTTCACCACATTGCCCAGGCTGGTGTTGAACTCCTGACCTCTTGATCCACCCACCTTAGCCTCTCAAAGTGCTGGGATTACAGGCGTGAGCCACCACGCCTAGCCTAGAGACCTGTTTTAGGAGTGTGCCCTCCAATCACACATCCTCCACTAAGGCACGTGAGCTTTGTCTGTTAAAACCTTTACCTTTCTCTTTGCTGGGTTCACATCAAGCTAAAGTGGGGTCCAGGCATGGGAAAGTGGGGACTCACTGCTACATGACCTACTTTCTTTCTTTTGGTGTCACTGAGGAGCACTTGAAGTGCTCCTCCTTCCATCGTCCATGCAGGATGGCTTTTCAGACAGCATCCTAGAGGAAACTGAGGCACACACCCAAGGAGCTGCTTATCATTTACTCTCTTCCCCTCCTCCTGAAAGATAAAATTAGCTCTCACTGAGGACCATCTATCTCATACAAATCTCTCCCATCTTGCTCTCTGAAACATATGTTAAAAATCAAAATATTGAAGACAACAAGGATCTTAAACGTTAAGATGTTAGAGTACTTACGAATCAATAAGAAAAAAGCAAAACAGCCGTGGTGGGTGGGGCCATAATCTGTACCAGTCACAAGACATACAAATAGGCCAAAGGGCATTGAAAGAAAGCCCAACCTCATTACTATTCAAATAAACGGCAATTATTTTTTCTTTAAAACAGCCAAAAAAAATTAAACATCGAAGACCTGGTCTTGACAAGAGTACATTAAAACACACTGGCACGTGCTGCCACAGGAAGTACAAACTAGAATGAAGTCTCTGGAGAGAAGTTTGTCAGTTCGTTTCCAGAGCCTTGAAGACATTCATATTTTCTGACCTAACAACTCCATTTGTAAAAATTTCTCATGAGAACACATCAGACAGGCACTGGAGATTTTTCACTGCTGTGCTGTTTAAAAAAGAATTTTAAAAGTGTGATGTAAATAAATACCCAACGATAGGGGATGACTAAATAAAGTTTAGAATACGCATAAAAGACAAATTCTGGGCCGGGCGCCGTGGCTCACGCCTGTAATTCCAGAATTTTGGGAGGCCGAGGCGGGCGGATCACGAGGTCAGGAGATCAAGACCAGCCTGGCGAACACGGTGAAACCCCATCTTTACTAAAAATACAAAAAATTAGCCGGGCGTGGTGCCAGGCGCCTGTAGTCCCAGCTACTCGGGAGGCTGAGGCAGGAGAATGGTGTGAACCCGGAAGGCAGAGCTTGTAGTGAGCTGAGATCACGCCATTGCACTCCAGCCTGAGCGACGGAGCAATACTCTGTCTCAAAAAAACTATGGTGGTCATTCAAAATCAGATTTTTAAATGAGTATTGCTGACATAAGAAAATACTCGTAGGGCCGTGCGTGGTGGCTCATGCCTGTAATCCCAGCTCTTTGGGAGGCCAACAGGGGTGGACCACCTGAGGTCAGGAGTTCAAGACCAGCATGGCCAATATGGTGAAACCCTGTCTCTACTAAAAACAGAAAAATTAGCCAGGTGTGATGGCGGGCACCTGTAATCCCAGCTATTCAGGAGGCTGAGGCAGGAGAATCACTTGAACCTGGGAGGCACAGGTTGCAGTGAGCCAAGATTGCGCCACTGCACTTCAGCCTGGGTGACAGAGCGAGACTCTGTCTCAAAGAAGAAGAAAATACTTGTATTGACTGGGAAAGGCTAGGCTATGCTGCAGTAACAACTTCAAAATCTCAGTAGTGTTGTACGACAAAAATATGTCTCTTGTTTACATTACACATTGAAATGAATGAAGCAGGCAGGGATGGGAGGAGGCTGTCTCCGTATAACCACCCAGTGACCCAAACTCTCTGGTGGACACCTGACAACCCTCTCAGTCGCCTCAGACAGAATAGACAGCACTGCAGAGTCCTGCACAGGCAGTTAAATGTCCAGCCCAAAAGTAACACTCCGCGCTTTGGCTGACAGCCCATTGGCCAGAACTAGTCTCATAGCTCCACCTACTTGCAAGGTGGGTGAGAAAAACGTAATCCTACTATGCACTCAGGAGGACAAGTAAGTCAAATATAGGGGAATGCTAAACGTTTCTGCTCATATACTTAATGATAGAATAGTAAGAAAGAAGGGTGGAAGGCCGGGCGAGGTGGCTCATGCCTGTAATCCCAGCACTTTGGAAGGCCGAGGCAGGCAGATCACGAGGTCAGGAGATTGAGACCGTCCTGGACAACATGGTGAAACCCCGTCTCTACTAAAATTCAAAAAATTAGCCGGGCATGGTGGCACATGCCTGTAGTCCCAGTTACTCCGGAGGCTGAGGCAGGAGAGTCACTTGAATCCAGGAGGCAGAGGTTGCAGTGAGCCGAGATCACACCACACCACTGTACTCCAGCCTGGGTGACAGAGTGAAACTCCATCACCAAAAAAAAAAAAAACAAACAAACAAAGGTGGAATACAAAATTTCATATTCAATACAACACCATTTTAGAGAATATATGATACTTTCACATTTGTATGTATAAATGAAGTCCTTTATAATAAGACAGGGATCTCGGTTGTGAAATTATGAATGGTTATTTTCCTCTTTAAACATTTTTGAATTTTCTAAATTTTCTACCAAAAAAACACATTAATTTCTATAATAAAGGAAAAACAAACTTTATGTTTCAGTATTAATCATGCTGTCCTATGTTTTCTTGCCTTTGGAAAACAAATTTTTCTTCTCCCTTGTTCAGAAAATTCCTTCTAAGACAGCTTGCTCTTGGTACCACTACTAAGAAGCTTAGTGGCAGTGGGTCACTTAGTGTGGACCCAGCTTCGTCTACAAAATGGGAATAATATGACTTGCTCTTCTACCCATAAGAGGCTAAATAAGAACTAACTAATAAGTGTGCATTCAAAGAAAGACATTTGCATCTGGGGAAGAAATATGCTCATTACACACAAACCATTGCGATACTTCCCTCAGAACTGGTAATTAAATCGTGCCACTCTACCCATGAGATTAGATAATATCTACCTGCCATTTAGCCAAAAGATATGCTCAATTCACTTGATTATTATTCCCTAAGAAAATACAAACCTTCCCAAATAGTTCAGCCTTAGAAGAAGAAACACTCCGAATATTCATTCTCGAGTGAATAGATTGTATTCTTGGCTACCAACTTCAGTTATAGATACCAAGTACCTCTTCGGTCTCCTCTGAATTCTCATGGTTGGCATAGCCTGTGGCAGCCATCCAACCCTAAGTTATTGGACACCTTGTTTCAAGTACCAATTTCCAGGACCAGGGTCTACTTCCTCTCCAAGGGCAGGAACGCTCTGAACTCCTCTATTTGTATCCCTATTTGTATCCCTAGCTCAGAACTGCTTGATAAATATTGCTGATTGTACCTGAACCCTGTAGGAGAACAAGTAAGTTACAGGCATGATCCTGGTCCCTTCCTCAAAACACACCTGATACAAGGCCTCCGTGCTCATGCCAGGCACTCAAAGCCTATGGGCTGACAACACCCAGCTAAAAAGACACACCGATTAGAAATGGGAACAGCATAGAGCTTCACCCACAGATGCCAAATTGAGATTCCATTATTTAAAAAAAAAAAAAAAAAAGGTCGGGGGGGCTGGGCGCAGTGGCTTATGCCTGTAATCCCCGGACTTTGGGAGGCCGAGGCGGGTGGATCACGAGGTCAGGAGATTGAAACTGAAACCAGCCTGGCCAGCATCGTGAAACCACGTCTCCAGTAAAAATACAAAAATTAGCTGGGCATGGGGGTGCACACCTATAGTCCCAGCTACTCGGGAGGCTGAGGCAGGAGAATCGCTTGAATCCAGGAGGAGGAGGTTGTGGTGAGCAAAGATCGCGCCACTACACTCCAGCCTGGGCGACAGAGCTAGACTCTGTCTCAAAAAAAATAAAAACAAAAAATTACAGGCTGTATCTACTCAAGGAGAAAAGACTTACTTTCACCAGGCTGTCAAGTTACGCACAGCTTTCAGTGGACAACAGAAAGCAAACACGACTTCAGGAAATCCCGGCGCATCAGGGACAGATGGAATGCTTGCATTTGGGATCTTCTTTTTAGTTTCCATTCTGCCCCACTAGCCAAAGGTCTCCATCGATGTGAGGAGAAATTAATTAGTGGCAGCATCACCATTGCAGTATTGTTTAATTGCTGATATGAGAGGGAAGGAGAAGAAAAATGAAGAAGTCGGGGAGGCAGATCATCAAAAAACAGATAAAGTTTTAATGAATAGTGTCCTGCAATGTCACTTATCCTAGAACAAAGTAAGAATAACCTGCTGGCCCATAACTGATCCAAGGCCACATTTACTGTGCAACACAATACTTGCTTCCTCCACGTGGTCCCCACCTGGAAGGGGAACAGTGGAGAAAATTGCTAATGTGAGAGGGACATTGTGGGAGCCTCATAAGACACCATCTCCACAGGCCCAGGGACACAGAGCCCTGGGCCCTTGTGGGGTGACAGTCTACACAGTTTTACTAGTGCCTTTACATTGGCCTCAAATTGTGCAAAATCATGCATTTTTGACACAAAAACAGTCCGACATTTAAAATCATTACCACCCCCCTTTGACTTCTTAGCTGCAAGTACGAGATTGAATCATACCGTTTAGTTCTGTGATTTATGGATATCATAAATTACATTGTGTTTTTAGTCCAGTACTGTCTGTCACAGTGCTAAGAGACCAGTGCAACTGACATCGGAGGAAGAGATAAAAACAAGACTGCTTATAAAGAGATTTTGGAGTAAATGGCTTGTTGGGAGCTGGAGGAAATGGTCCTAGCCACAACAAATCTTTCAACATTCCTCTCACTGGGATGGGGGTGGGAACTCTTACTGGTCTTCCTCCACCATGGTCTGATTCACTCTCCCCAGCCAACACTGACACCATCCATCACCTCCTCCTGTGATAGGGACACAGATAGCACCACTTATAAAATCAACATCACTCTGTTTTTGCCCAGCATGAATTATGACTCTTCAAAGGTAGGAGAGAACGCGACGAAAGGGAGGACTGATTTACACTGCAGTTGCCCTTCTGGCACTGTATGGGTTTGGGAAGATCATGGGGAAGAAATTCCGAGTTCTCTAAATAAGTTAATCAAGGAACACATGTTTTCAACTGTTTTATAGCCTCACATGGGTTATTATTCAACACCCCAGGCATCTCCACCATTCCATGTTTTTTTTTTTTTTTTTTTTTTTTTTTGAGATGGAGTTTTGCCCTTATTGCCCAGGCTAGAGTGCAATGGCACAATCTCGGCTCACCGCAACCTCCGCCTCCCGGGTTCAAGCGATTCTCCGGCCTCAGCCTCCTGAGTAGCTGGGATTACAGGTGTACACCACCGCTAATTTTGTATTTGTAGTAGAAACGGGGTTTCTCCATGTTGTTCGGGCTGGTCTCGAACTCCCAACTTCAGGTGACCCACCCACCTTGGCCTCCCAAAGTGCTGGGATTACAGGCGTGAGCCACCACACCTGGTGCTTTTTTGGCTTCTTATCTACATTACACCAACATCTACATTACACTCATAACCTGCAATCTGTATCACATCAGTAACTTACTGCTGGACCTCTGTAACTGTTGGCTTCATCCTAATGTTTAATAATTCAGGTATGGTCTGCTTGCTGTGTTTGTTTTTGAGAGCTACCATAATAAAATACCGCAGACTGGTGGCCGGACACAGAAATGTATTCTCTCACAGTTCTGGAAGCTGGAAGTCCAAGAGGTGTCAGCAGAGTTGGTGTCTCCCAGGGCCTCCCTCCTTGGCTTGCAGATGGCGGCTTCCACTGTGAGTCTTCCCTCCGTGAGTGTCTGTGTCCTCATCTCCCCTTTTTACGTGAACACAGTCATGGTGGATTACGGATCACCCATAGGACTTCATTTTAACTTAACTACCTCTTTAAAGATGAAATACAGCTCACGCCTGTAATCCCAGCACTTTGGGAGGCCAAGGCGGGTAGATCACCTGAGGTCAGGAGCTCAAGACCAACCTGACCAACATGGCGAAACCCCATCTCTAGTAAAAATACAAAAATTAGCCAGGCACAGTGGTAGGCACCTGTGATCCCAGCTACTCGGGAGGCTGAGACATGAGAATAACTTGAAACCAGGAGGCGGAGGTTGCAGTGAGCCGAGATTGCGCCATTGCACTCTCACCTGGGCAACAGAGCAAGACTCCGTATCAAAAAATAAAAATAATAATAATAATACAGTCACATTCTGAGGAACTGGAGGTTAGTTAGGGCTTTAACATATTAATTTAGCAGGGGACAAAATTCAGCTCAGAACCTGCTTTTCCTGTAGCATCACCAGGTCAACATTTACATACATGAGTGTGCACACACATACACGTGCACACACACTTTACATTATTCTCTGACTTGCTAAGAATTTCCAATTCCAACTACTGTGTTGGGAGCCAGGGAGGGAAGAACTCCATATGTCATGGCTCAGAACAGTCTCTCTGGTGTAACCCAATTTCTCCCAGTAAGTGCCCAGTTTTGCAGGGTGTCTCCTCTCTCTCCAGGACTCAGCCAACTCCCTTTCTGTAGGTGTAGAGGGAAGCATGGCGTCCTGGCAGCAGTGGCAGGAAGGCCTCAGGCCTCGCTCTCGCTCCTTGCTGTGTCCCCTGCCTGCACCTGGGCGTCGGCCTCTGTCCTCACTGCTGTTGTTGCTGAAGCACCAAGGCCAGTGTGATTCTGCATGTCTTCTCTGAGTGAGTTATCACCCACTTATTGCTCCAGGGACCTTGGCCTTCCCTCCTGCTGACCGCCTGGTCCACCTGAGCTCTCCCTAGCCCCACAGGTGCCCCAGCGTCAGGCTTCATCTCCCTATTGATGCCAACTCCAGCAGCCACCTTCTAGCCTCACATGCAGGAAGACTCTGCCCTTCCCGGATGAAGTCCCTCAGTGGGCTCACCCAGCCCACATCTCAGCTACCGTCCTACCAAACAGTATGGCAGCAGCGTGGAACCACCGCACAAGGCTCTCCTCACTGACACATCACGTCCTCTTTTCTTCTCTGTGGGGCAGCCTCCCCTCAGCCTGGGGACACCATCAGTGGTGTGTGTGGGGGGGTCTCCTTTCATTCTCTGAATGTGGAGTGGGAGCACCGCCCCTCAGCGTCAACTTCCTGCAGCTTACCCGAAATGTGTTACCCGCATCTCACACGTCCCCCCACCGGCGCCACTCTGCAACCCCCACCAGCGCCCACCTTCAGCAAGAGACTGGAACTCTGAGGAAGAAACGAAGAACATACCTATTCCCTTTCTCTCTCTCTCCTCAGTCCTTCCTCTCTCAACTAGAAGGGTTTTCCACGTCCAGCGGTACAGAGGACTTCCTCATGTCGGATTCTCTGTTCTGCACATCATGGTGTAAGATAATAACACACAGTGCTCAGACCTCCAGGGTCTACTTTTCACAGGCAGATGGAAACTTATTGGAATTGGGGAAATACTTTTCTTTCTTAGCAAAGCATGGACTGGAAGATTCTCTCACTTTGCACATAACAATTCTAACATGACACCCAAAGCTTAGCCAGGATTTTCTTCTGAGTAGCCTCCTCCTTCTCCCCCGCTGAATTGATGGATTCAGCTCCAGGACAACCTGATACAAAAGTACACAAATACACTATATGATTCCTGTTGCACAAGCAACTGTGAAACAAATATTCCAGTACATGGCTGGGCCTGGGGGCTCATGCCTGTAATCCCAGCACTTTGGGAGGCCGAGGCGGGCAGATCACGAGGTCAGGAGTTTGAGACCAGCCTGGCCAACATAGCGAAACCCCGTCTCTACTAAAAACACAAAAAATTAGCTGGGCGTGGTGGCAGGTGCCTGTAATCCCAGCTACTTGGGAGGCTGACGCAGGAGAATCGCTTGAAGCCGGGAGGCAGAGGTTGCAGATTGCGTGACTGCACTCCAGCCCAGGAGACAGTGTGACACTCTGTCTAAAACAAAAAAAAAAATTCCAGTATATCCCCCAGAGTAGGTCAGTTTGTAAAAGGGCATTTAATTTATCTGGCTAGCACTATTTTCCTTAGGCAATTGGGGAGGCAATGGAGAAAAATATCAAATGCATTCATTAATAATTCATTGGTAGGAGTCTTTCTCTGGTTCCTAACCAGAAACCTTTCGTATCCAAAGAGCAAAGGCAATGACAATGACAGCCGTTATCTTCCCAGGAACATGAGGGCACCCACCATCCTTACTGTTTACTTGTATATCTCATTTGGGATCTCATCACTAAGGGTTGTGAAAACTGGCAGAAGAAAACTCTCAGAAAACTTTCAGTATAAGAGGATTGAATTGGCTGGTTCCCTGACTCATTACAGCAGAACGCAAAACATGAATTCAAAGCAATAGAAATGGTGGCTCAGATGGAAACTAGAGTCAGGCTGCTTGACTGCCTGTCTCGACTCTCCCTCTTCCTTTGTAACTCCAACCAAGTCGCTAAATCTCCCTGTGTCTTGTTTCCCCATCTATACAATGGGAGTTATAAAAGGGCACAGTGGTGTTGGGAAACGAACAAGAATTTATTCACATAAAGTGCTAGACCAGTGTGACACATAGTAAGTAGACTCTTAGTAAATATTAGCTGTTATTATTACTATCAGGTTGTAGGAAAGTAGTTACTATGAGTAATATTAATAGCTAAGATTTATGGAGTGCTTAGCTAGGCAATGTTATAAGTTCCTTACATATGTAACAGCGGCAAAAAATTACTATTAGAAAAATATTTGTAAAGCCTTTTTTTCCATCCCCTCTTATGTCTGCTTACCTCCACTTCCACTAGTAAAATTCTGACTTGATTCCCTTGGCATTTTCCCATATCCTCAGTTCACAGGCCTTAATTCACAGACTGGGGAAAAATACCGTAAGCCTGAGAGGCAAGATATATATTTGCAATGGAGAGAACCTCTGGCAGAAACAAACAAACAAAAATAGCTCCAAGAAAGCATGGCAGGTGAGCGTGAGAAGTCTGCTGTTGGGATGAAGAGTGAGTGCACTGAGGAGAGTTTTTCAAGTATACTCTGTTAGAAGTGAGGGGTGGGCAAGTTGAAGCCAAGAAATTTTCTAAAGCTCAGTATTTCTTAGGCATATGCTGTTGAAATTTTCTTAAGAAACCACAGTAGGCCAGGCGCGGTGGCTCACGCCTGTAATCCCAGCACTTTGGGAGGCTGAGGCAGGTGGATGGCCTGAGGTCAGGAGTTCGAGACCAGCCTGGCCAAAATAGTGAAACCCCGTCTTTACTAAAAATACAAAAATTAGCTGGGCGTGGTGGTGGGCACCTGTAATCCCAGCTACTAGGGAGGCTGAGGCAGGAGAATCTCTTGAACCCGGGAGGCAGAGCTTGCAATGAGCCATGATCCGCCATTGCACTCCAGCGAGGGCAACAAGAGCGAAACTCTGTCTCAAAAAAAAAAAAAGAAACCACAGTAAACACTTGAATTGCTTTCCACTAAGCTTCCTTGTGAATTTGTTTTTTTCTCTGGAAGTGACTTTAAGCTAAGACAGGACCACATGGGACCTGACTTTATGCAGGTTATACATCCATTCTTTCATTTTTTCCCACCACAATCCTAGGTGTTGGAAACTATTATTATCCCTCATTTGAAGAGAAAACTTAAGCTGAGGGTGATAACTTGCCCACAGTCACACAGAAAGTACCAAGCCTGAATGTGAATCTAAGTAGTCTGACCTGGGAACCTGCACAATGACCACTGTGCTAACCCTTTCTGCCTACTTCTTAATAATCCATGCTTCCGAAATTATCCTTAGTAATTATTGTCTGAGGAAACTAATGCCACGTTTCCTCCCAAGTTATTAAAAGGTCTCCTTTCAATAAAAATAAAAATCAAGCTAAGTGCAAGTGGCACACACCTGTAATCCCAGGTACTGAGGAGGCTGAAGCAGGAGGATCCTTGAGCCCGAGAGTTTGAGGCTGTGATGCGCTGGGATCACAACTGTGAATATCCACTGCACTCCAGCCTAGGTAATACATCAAGACCACCATTGCTAAAACAAATACACAAATAAAAAGACAAATCCAAGTGTATACATTAGTTTGTTGTGTGTATATAACTTTAATTTAATTAAACATTTACATTGTTTAAAATTCAAAAGGTACAAATACTATATATCAAAGTCTCCTACCTAACCTTGTCCCTCCAACCATCTGGTTCTCTTTCCCAGAGGCAAACAAGGTTATCAGCTTCTATTATATATTTTCAGATAAAAGCGTTACAAGCAAATGCATTATTGCTCTCTCCTTTTTAAAATGCTAACATTACATACTCAATATTGTCCACTTTGGTTGTTTTCATTTATCAGCATCTTGGAAATCACTTCACGTTGGCATGTAAGAAGTGTCCTCATTTTTTTTGTATAGCTAAAAAAATTCATTAAGATGCAGCAGCATTTATTTAACAAGTTCCCTAATTGTTGGACAATTAGAATATTTCTAACTTTACCCTATTATAAGTGATATGATGATAAATACTCTTGTACCTAATGTCATTTTGCATATGCTAGTATATCCATAATATAAATTCCTAGAAACAGAAGTGCTGGGTCAAAGGCCATGCACATATGTATTTTTAAATAGATGCTCCCAAATTGCCCTACATAGATTATTTTAAACAAAATACACTCCTAGCGGCAATGTATGAGGTTGTGTATTTTCTCACAGCCTCTCCAACATAAGGGATTATTAAACTTTTTGGTCTTTGCCCATCTGACAGATGAAAATAGAAAATCCATTACTTCTCTTTCTCAAGACATGTGAGTTTGAACTACAGCTTGCTGTCCACAAACCTCTTTATTCATTCATTTAAATAGTACAAGGCATTTGCCACATACAAGGCTCAGTCCTAGGCATCCCTTTGCCCTATAAAGCAGAAACTTTGTCCGAAATCATACGTGGCTTAAGATTCCTTCAGATGGCTGGGATTTGAGTAACTCCTGATCTCTTCACTGTGGAATAAGAGAATATTCTTACTGGGGTTTTAGAAGAACAAATAATATTCCTGTCCTAATTCTCTTCCCAGCCCCCACTCAGGTTCAAGTAGGACCAATTAAAAGACTCAGAATCAGACAGATGGAGATCAAAATATCTGCTTTATTTCTGATAAAGCCGATTGGAGTCTGAAGCTTAGAGCTGGAAACGGATGGGTTTTCTAATATCTGCCCCCACCACGAAAGGAAACCATGATTAAACTCACATACCAGTCACAGAAGGCCTAGTCAAGTGCAAGCTCCTCTGAAGCCAGGGCCACTTACTGTAGGGCCACAGAGGGGACTTGGTTTCCTGAGGACAGCCACACCCAGCAGGAACCTGCAGGAGGGAACCCTCGGTCCGCCCAACCAGAGCAGCTGCTGGGGAGATGCCGACAAAAGGCCAGGAAAGTATCTCCCCATAGCTTTCCCCTCCCCAAGCAAGGAGGCTCCCACCCCTCTATGCAAATGTAAGGAGAGGGGGATAAGAATGTTCTACTGAGCTGGGCCCGGTGGCTCAAGCCTGTAATCTCAGCACTTTGGGAGGCCGAGGTGTGCAGATCACTTGAGGCCAGGAGTTTGAGACGCCAGGCCAATATGGTGAAACTCCATCTCTACTAAAATACAAAAAATTAGCTGGGTATGGTGGCAGGCACCTGTAATCCTAGCTACTTGGGAGGCTGAGTCAGGAGAATCACTTGAACCTGGGAGGCGGAGGTTGCAGTGAGCCGAGATCATGCCACTGCACTCCAGCCTGGGCAACGAGAGGGAAACTCCACTTCACACACACAAAAAGAACACTCCACTGAGGTCTGCCTTTGAAGGATAAAGTTATAAAGAAAATGGGATATTTCTGGAAGGAAAAAAATGTTAATCTAAGAAGAATAAAGAATTTATTCATTCATAAGCTTCCACCATATCTGTACAAAACTCTAGAAAATAAAAGTATCATAATTGATTTAACCATTCTCCAACTGTTAGGCAAATATATTTTCAGAGCTACTATTTAAATAATTCTATAAGAAACAAGACCGGGCGCAGTGGCGCAAGCCTGTAATCCCAGCACTTTGGGAGGCCGAGACGGGCAGATCACGAGGTCAGGAGATCGAGACCATCCTGGCTAACCTGGTGAAACCCCGTCTCTACTAAAAAATACAAAAACCTAGCCGGGCGTGGTGGTGGGCGCCTGTAGTTCCAGCTACTCGGGAGGCTGAGGCAGGAGAATGGCATGAACCCGAGAGGCGGAGCTTGCAGTGAGCTGAGATCCAGCCACTGCACTCCAGCCCGGGCAAGAGAGTGAGACTCCGTCTCAAAAAAAAAAAAAAATCTTTATTTTGTTCTAATATGTTGAGTGATTTTCTAGGAAGGATTCTCAGAAGTGGAATTATTGAATTAAACAATAGGAATACATTTATTTATTTATTTACTCATTTATTTTTCTAGATAGGATCTCACTTTGTAGCCCAGGCTTCAGTGCAGTGGTACAATCATGGCTCACTGCAGCCTTGACTTCCTGGGCTCAGGTGATCCTCCCACCTCAGTCTTCCGAGTAGCTGAGACTACAGGTGTGCACCACCATGTCTGGCTAGTTTTTATGGGTTTTTTTTTGTTTGTTTTAGAGATGGGTTCTTGCTATGTTGCCCAGGTTGGTCTCAAATTCCTGAGCTCAAGCAACCAGCCTGCCTAGGCCTCCCAAAGTGCTGGAATTACAGGCATGAGCCACCATGCCTGGCGAATACTTTCATTTAAAAAAAAAAAAAAGAATATATTCATTCATTCAACAAACAGAGATTAAGGATTTACTTCATGCCAGGTTCTGTGCTAGGATCCGGATAAATAAAACTCAGATCTCCCCTTGCATAGAATTGATATTGTAGACGAGAGATAACCACATTAAATAAGCCATCCTTAAGCTCTAACAGAACCCTGGAAAGAAGGCAGAGAAGACTTCGCAGGGAGGGGGCCTTAAGTGCTGCTCGGAAGGATGAGTGGGGCAGGGCAGGGGGTCCCCTTGTGCAGAATGTTATTTTGCAGACAGCGTTCGCAGGCAGGGCATGAGGGGAAAACCAGATTGGGGAGAAAATCAGCCGCAAAAGTAGGGAAGGGAGCCAGGCTGTGCTTGGGGCATGGGAAATATTTCTGCGTGGATGGAGACCTGTGCAAAGGGGAGGAAGGAGCACAGGTAATGTGAGATGAGGCTGGGAAGATATTCTGAGCGCGATGAGAAGCTTGATCCTTAGGCCATGAGTTGGGGTGCCTGAATGCTTTTTAAGCAAAATTGACATGATCTGATTTGCTTCAGAAAGATCATCCTGGCAGCAAATGAGGAGGATAGATTGGAAAGACAGAAACAGAGAGAAATTGAAGGCAAGAGTTAACATGCCGGCCCAGGAGAAAGCAGTGAAGGGACAAAATTAGCACCAGGGAAAGAAAAAGCTAAGAGATTCAGCAGACTTTTTTTTTTTTTTTTTGACACGGAGTTTCGCTCCTGTGGCCCAGGCTGGAGTGCAATAGCTCGATCTCGGCTCGCTGTAACCCCTGCCTCCTGGGCTCAAGAGACTCTCCTGCCTCACTCTCCCGAGTAGCTGGGATTACAGGCATGTACCACCACGTCCGGCTAATTTTGTATTTTTAGCAGAGACGGGTTTCACCATGTTGGTCAGGCCGGTCTCAAACTCCTGACCTCAGGTGATCCGCCTGCCTCGGCCTCCCAAAGTGTTGAGATTACAGGCGTGAGCCACTGTGCCCGGCATCAACAGACATTTTGCAGGTAGAATGAATGGTCCAGGTGCAGTGATTGACTAGATGTAGAGGGTGAGTGCGAGATAGGCAAGGGCAAACGGTGTTCTGTCTGAAGGTGGGGTTAAAACTGAGACTGGGAAGAAAACGGCAGGCAGATTTGGAGGGAGAAGAAAATGAATTCAGTTTGGGGCACGTTGTGATACAGTTGCCTGAGAGATGCCTAATAGGATGTGTCCAGCAGGTGCCTGGAAGTAAGAGTGTGAGCTCCGGAGACAAGTCAGGGTGCAATCAGCTTGGTGGTTATCGGGATAGGACTGTAGGGGCAGCCTTGGGGATACTGTAAACACAGTTTGCTGTGAAAGCAATGAACCATTGCAGAGAAATGGAATAGTGCAGGAGAGCCAAACAGGCAATGAGTCTCTGGAACAAACATGAGCTTGAAGCAGGAAATTTCAACGGCAGGGGTGAGAGGGCATGGGAGCCAAGGAAGAGGAAGAACCCTTCAGCTAACCATGGATGGGATAAAATTCTCCCCACTCCTCAACGCCATGCTGCACCCTTAGAATGTTTAGGCAGTTCTCTCCCCTGTGCTTGCTTGTCCTATGATATTCACCTCCGCTGCAACTGATAATCACTCAGGAGAGAGCTCCAGCTTCCTCCTGCTTATGTCTCCGGAAGAAATTTCTCCTCCTTTGCCATAGAAAGAGGAGCAAGACAGCAGGATATGTGTTTGGGAACACACTTTCCCCCAAAACCTTGCAAAAATCTCCGCATTTCTTAGCATCATAGGGAAATCTAATCTTTTAGTCTACGGGTTTCTCTCTCGCTCTATCTATCAGAGACCCCTGCCAGGATCCTTCTTGCCCATGCCATCTGCTCCCATCAACAACCTGGCCACCCTCTATGTTCACCTTTCTTTAGCCATCAGATCTTGGCACAAGCTAATCCACATGCCTGGAACATCATCGTTCCTTTCCATAAAATTTCTATTGATTTCTTCAAAATCTTGTTTATGTCTTACCCAGTGTCTGATGTTTTCCTTCATTCTCCGAGTATGAACTCAACACATGGCTCACATCCACCGTCCGTCGACAATAGATGCGTTATCTCTCTCTTTTTTTTTAATAGAAATCATATCGTTTGTCATAATTATTCAGAAAAATAAGCAGATTTTTCTAGATAACCATCTGCCTGTAAGCATCAATATTTTATTTAATTCATTCAACTGACCGATATGTATGGAGCATTGACTTGTTATGTATGTCCCATGACAGAGAATATTAAAAAATGAAAGTCAATAAAGAGAAAGCATTCATTACATGGGCCAAGAAACTAACTCGGGCCTCCTTTAGGGGATACAGAATTTATATGTGAACAACTCCCACTGCTTTGCTTGATAGATCTGGCTAAAGTAGATTAGCCCCTCCCTTGCCTTCTCTCCTGTACAGAAAGGAATGAACAAAGTCTAAAATATTGTGTTGGACTTGACAGCATCATTTTGGACATTCTGGTTTAAAATAATTACTCTTTCCCCCTCCCCTGCTTTTTTTAAATGAGAAGAGCCATATGTTTCTTGTGAAAAGTTGGGAGAAAATATTTCTAATCGCCATGGTCATACCATCCAAAAACCAACCACCGCTAACATGTGTGTATCTCTTTCCAGGCTTTTACCCAGCCAGTTTTAGGGAGTTTTGCCTTAATAAAAATGTATTCTATTGAACATAAAATTTTATAGCATGCTCTTTTACAAGTTAATATGATCGTATAAACATTTTTTTAGTGAGCATTCTTTGTGGAACAATGACTCTGTGCCAGGGTGACCTGGGACTTTTTTCTTCCCATCTGCCTCCCAATCCTCCACCATATCTCTACAGTCAAAGGAGAAATCCTGGGCCCCCAGTCTTTCCTCACTTCTTTGGCCCCTCCCGCCCCATGCAGGGGAGCAGAGGAGCTCACATCATCCCCTGCTGTGACCACAGAAGCTTGAAAGAGCTAAAAAGTGGTAGATCCTCAGCAAATGACTGGGGCTGTTAAATTTTTAGGGCTGAAGAATGGATGAAGGGACAAGAACACCCTTATTTCATAGAAAGGAGTTCAAGGGAGCAGAGTATGGCAACAGGAAGTTTTAGACACTGAAACAGGAAGAAATAAAGAAGTTGTGGAAAGTGAAAAGAAATGTCCACTGATGTGGAGGGCATTGATGTGTAACATCCTCTGACTAGCGAGGGGTGTCCATTTCCCTCCCTGGTCACATGCAAAAGGTGGCAAGAGTCTCTTGTAGCCCACACTGTACAAAGTGAAAAGGAACACCTCTCTGAAGGCTATAAGCCAAGGGAAGACAGCTATACTATGCTCCATCTCAAAGGCCCACAAGTTTCCAGTTTCCATTTCCAGAGAATCCTTGGAGACAGATTCTGTGCGACAGAAAAGGGCCCTTTGGTGTGGGTTGTATTTGTAATGCAGTGATACCTCCCAGGACTCCCAGTGATAGCGGAGGAAAACACATCCCTGCTGCCTGTTCAGGGTGTTGTCTCACCTTCATGCACCTAAGGAAGGTACAGGCTGCTTTTTTGGAAGGGTGAAAGGTGGCCGGGCACAGTGGCTCATGCCTGAAATCCCAGCACTTTGGGAGACCCAGGCAGGCGGATCACCTGAGGTCAGGAGTTCAAGATCAGCCTGGCTAACATGGTGAAACCCTATCTCTACTAAAAACACAAAAATTAGCCGGGCGTGATGATACATGCCTGTAATCCCAGCTACTCAGGAGGCTGAGGCAGGAGAATGGATTGAATCTGGGAGACGGAGGTTGCAGTGAGCCAAGATCACCCCTGCACTCCAGCCTGGGTGACAGAGCAAGACTCCATCTCAAAAAAACAAAAACAAAAAACAACAACAACAACAACAACAACAACAAACCACGAAAGGTGAAGAGTACTTGCCCTGATACAAAATGGCAATGGCTGTAGAATACTACAAAATGGCCACAGAATACTACATAGTGAAACATCCGCTTGTTCTTCCTTAACCTCCGATGCAATGACTCCCTATCTTGTCTGTGCATTGGAATCACCTGAGTAGCTTCCAAAACTACCAATGCCTGTGTGTCCTCCACCCACCCAACCCCCAGCTCACCCCACCTCCCCACCTCACCCCACTCCCATGTCCAAGGATTATTATTTAATCCATTTTGTGAGTGGCCTGAGTTTAAAAATTAATGAAAGATGTCTGGAGGATGCTAATATATGTCAGAAAAGTATGGGAACCACTGCTTTAATGTCAGGTCCTCAGAAATTACTTCTCCTTATAGGCAGTCTATTGCCATTGCCTGGGCCAGCTCAGCTCCACAATGTTAATCTGGTATGTTCTGGAAAAGCTTTCTAGAATATATTCAAAATAAGGGAAAATGAATTCAGAACAATGCAAGCAAAGTTCATGAACTGTAGAATCCTTTTTTTTTTTTTTTTAAATAAAATATGTCTGCTCCAAGATCTCAGCTTTTTTCTGGATAGCTAAGCTGATTGAAGAAGTGAACACCAGATAAGTGAAGTTTCATATTTTTATAACTGTGAAGGATAATGTGTGTTTATATATGCATATGCTTCTAGATATTTAGCCAAAAACTGATGCATTCAAACAAGAGTGTTTTTCCCTCTTCCTCTCTAACCTTCATTCAAATGGAGAGTTTAAGCCACTCGAGAGCAGACATCATCATATCTTGAATCTGTCACCATGTGACATCTTAAAGAGAAACTTTACATCCCGTGAGTTCCCAGTAAATGTTCAGAGCGTTCTTAACACTCTTGATGTAGCTAATGGGCCAAGGAGCAGTCACAGCTCCTCTGTGACAGGGCACTGCTTGTGGAAGCACAGCCTGGGGTCATTCTTGGAGATACCAAGTGAAATCTCTTCCCAATTAAATTGTTTAAGATGAGGATTGTTGCCTGTTCCCCAGGGAGTGCTGTGACTATTAGAGACCTGAAAGCAATGAATTCGTCGCTCAACAGTCATTTAGATAAGAAAACAATTATTTTCATCATTCTAAGCAGGAAGCTGCCCAGAACCAGAACAGGTTCTCTGAGCATCCTTGAGAGACCTGGACCAGGGAGAGAGCTGGTCCTCACGGCTCCTGGCTGATGCAATCTGAGGACATTCCCCAGAAAACATACTCCTCACTTCTCAGTTTAAGAAAATAAAAGTTAAGAAAACATCATCCTACTTTGACTTAAGAGACGCAAGACAGATCCAGCTCATGATACCTCAGCTCAGCATGCGGCAAAGGCAAGGCCAGAGGCCCTGAGCGCATGGGTCCCACCATTGGAGAAGGATATTCTGTTGGTACCACTGCCACAGCACACAAGGAAAACCAAAGCATTCTTGCCCTATGCTTTGTCTTTTTTTTTTTTTAACCTTCTTTAAAAGCCTTTTTTCTCATCTATCAGAGTCCTTCATAGAGACTCTTGAGTGATGTATTTAATGAACAGAGCACAGAATCCAGTCTCAGTTGGGTTTCACTTCAGTATGCTACAAGGGATCCCCCAAAACTCTTTATCAAGAAATAACTTGGCTGGGCACAGTGGCTCCTGCCTGTAATCCTAGCACTTTGGGAGGCTGAGGTGGGCGGATTACTTGAGGTCAGGAGTTTGAGACTAGTCTGATCAACATGGAGAAACCCCATCTCTACTAAAAATACAAAATTAGCCGGGTGTGGTGGCACATGCCTGTAATCCCAGCTACTTGGGAGAGGCAGGAGAATAGCTTGAAACCAGGAGGCTGAGGTTGTGGTGAGTGGAGATCGCACCATTGCACTCCAGCCTGGGCAACAAGAGCAAAGCTCCACTTCAAAAAAAAAAAAAAAAAGAACTTAAAACAAACATTTAATGCATGTGCATTCATTTTGATCTTAAAAGAAATATATCATTGAAGAGATAGATAAGTTGATGGGAGAGAGAATTGTATTAAAAAAGGAACCAATAACAGGGTATTACAAGACTCCAGAGAATCACAAGTGTAGTGGCATCATGACACACATTGCACCTGTGGCCACCTTCTGTGTATAGATGGTTCTGAGTCTCTTTTGTAGAAAGAAGCAGTCCTCTGGCCATTTTCCTTCCTGACCCCACTATCCCAAAGTCCTTTCTTATTGTGGCATTAAAGACCACTGTGTCCTCTGAATGTCCTTGATGTCCAGGACAGTGCCCTCTCCCCAGCTCCTTGGATGTTTCTCTCCTGTCCTGCTCAGGGCTGCTTCATTCTCCAGTGCTGGGCTCCCTGGACTCTGCCCTTGGCCCTTTTCTCAGACGCCTTCCCTAGGGACCTCATACACTTCCATTGTGTCAACTGTTCTCTGTCAATTGATGGTTTCCAGGTGCATTTCTCTCGCCTAGGTGCACATCCCATTGTTTCCTGGACACAGACTAGCCATCGTAGAGATTCCTCAGACTCAACATGTACAAAACAAAATCCCCCATCCTGGCCCCTAAATCTCCCTTACGTTCCATGTCTTGCAACTGTCATCTATCCTTTCAGCCAAGCCATAAACGTGTCCCTTCTCAAATCCTTCAGCTCACTCCCTACATTCAAGATGGTTATTACCAAGTTCCAGGCAGAAAGAAAAAGAGGGACGAGGCAATTAAGGCACCTCCAGATGAGTAAGCCCCCTTTAAAAGTTTCCAGAAGCCCAGCACGTCATTTAGGCCATATCTCATTAGCCCCTTTGCAAGGGTGTCTGGAAAACTTAGGGTTTTGGCTGGGCCCTTTAATCCCTCCAATAACACATAAGGTCTATCCACAAAGAGAAAGGAGCCACCATATCCCATTCTAGTGACTATTAGAAAGGCAAGATAGAAATCAGGGGCACCCATTCTACTTTCTTAATAATTTTTAAGTTCATCTCCTAACGTACTTGGTTCAGGCTGTCATTATTTTTCTGATGGGTTACTTCAGTCACCTCTTTATTAAACATCTTGTCCATCACCTGTGCCCCTCAGCTGTTCTCCATGCTGCTGCTCCATTCTGCCATCATTATATTTTGTAAATGTGAAAATGGTCCGGCCAGTCCTTTCCTAAAATCTTTCAGAGGTTCTCCTTTCGCCTTCAAGAAAAAGACCAGACTGCTTTGCAGGGCTTTGAGCCCTTCCCGATCTGGCTCAAAAGCACTTCTGAGCCCTCTCTCTCCTCTCCTCTCCCAAGCTCCAGGTACTCCGATCACTCTTGTATCCCAGAACATCTCAGTCCTCTCGGTGCCACCCCATCTTCATAAGTGCTGTCTCTCTGTCTGCAATTCAGACATTTTCATGTGTAATCAACAATTTAAGATTCAAGGAAGTGCCCCACAGCAAGACCACCTGTTCATAGAGTGAGAAATAGTCAGCAAAATATGTTCTTTGTTACTCATGTATAAATATCGCTCTTTAAAACACAACAGGCCTGCCTCCTCTGTCTCCAGAAATAACCTCAAGATACATATTGTGGGAAACCAAAATATGACACCCCAGACTATGAAGCATTGTTGCGCTGAAGGCAATTTAAAAACTTTACAGGAAATCTCTCTGCTCTCCCTGTATTTACCAAAATGCAAAAGATATACTGCACCCTCTCCTATCAGGGAGAAGGCAACTTTGGGCCCTTATTGGCCTGGAGAGGAATCTACATTAACAAGCTTTACTAGTGAGCCTTTATCTGACAGTTACTGCCCTCCTCCAATTTGCCACCAGCCTCTAGAGACTCAAAGTTCTTTTCTTTTGTCTTGTTTTTAAAATTTTACTGTTTATTGTTGAAGATGCTATACAAGCTGGAATCCAAAGCCATCTCTTTAAGAGCTACTCATTTTCTGGGTATGTGAAATACACATGTTAATAAGCTGTTTGGTTTTCACTTGTTAATCTGTCTTTTGTAACAGGGGTCCATTCCAACTAAGAAGCTCTGAGGATTGGAGAAAAAATTATTTTTCTTCCTCTACACTATCAAGGAAGAAAGGTGTGTGAGACTTTTACCCATCACTTCCTCAATAGTATAATTAGTCCTATGAGCCCAAACTTCCACATGTCTCATAAAAGAAGAGAGAAAATACAATCTCTCACTTGAGAAGTCCACCTTGTTAGCCAAGGCACCCCTAGGTAGATGAAAGCAGACCAAGGAAAAAGTGAAGAATGATGAAATAAAAAGTGAATAATGATGAAAGAGAAGCGGTACCCTAGTTACATATCATCTCCTACAAAATGTATTCACCAGCCTAGATTCCAACCTCACACGTGGGGCTGGTGGGCAAGAACAGAGAGAATCAAGAAAAAACAAAAGGAGAGCTGAAGCCGAGGTGATGATGCTCTTCCTAGATTTTTCCAAATGAAGCAGCTAACCTGCAAACACAATTAAAAAAAAAAAAAAAAAATCACAGGGTTACCGCTGGGTAGACACGGATGAAGGTAACACAGGTGATATGTTTATAATGCCCTGAGCACAGATCCTCTGGCTATTTGGAGACCCCTGTGGGAAAAGGTACCCTGAGTCTCTTTTGCCATCTGTCGACTAGCTCCTTCCTGGGAGCCTTCCGTGGGCCTTGTTCATGACACTTCAATGTTGTCCTCTTCACTCTAAATAAATGCTACTGGCAGGGAGTTGGCCTATCACCCGACCTGGTACTAACACTTGGCTGCATCTTTCAGCACACGCGTCACCAGGAATGAGGTTGGTAAATGAGTCAAGTGTCCTAGAGAGAGAAATATAATAATCACCAAGGCTGTCCAATGAATGAAACTGCTAAGAACACACATCAGCTGTCTGTCAATTTATGTTACTGTTGCTCTGCAGGAAAATTCTTTTTAGAGATGTTAGCAGGAAAAAAAGAAAAAAACTATGCCTTTGGGGATCTTGGTTTTCTAGTGACACTTCCCCTTGACCAGTTACTGATTCTTCACTCCATACCTTTACACACACACACACACACACACACACACACAATCCATATTTTAGGCACAAATTGTTAAAAAGCAATATAAGACAAGTCAGGAAAATTCTAAAATTCTTCTCCACTGCAACCCAAAGCAATTTTTTGTGAGAGAGATTGGATCCATTAGGAAGGGAAAATAAAATAAGGATTTGAAGAAAAAGGAGGTTGAGTCACACAAAGCGCCAGCATTTTAACCATCCCTGATGTTTGTACAGCCTTTGCAGTCATGGATGGCAGTAGTCATCTGGAGCACCTAAGAAACTGGCCATCAAGACTACAATAATTGGAAAAATCTGGGATAAGGGTTATCCTCCAAACACCGCCCAGCAGAGACCACGGATACGTTGGTGCAGCCCCAGAGCTGCCCATCCCTTTGTACCAATTATTAAAGCCCAGTGATAGTTTGAAGCTGGCCAGCTTCAATTGGCCAAAGGTACTGGCTGTGTTGCTGGCTTTCCATCCCTCTTTTCTTCTATCACCGTTAGTTCTCCAATGTTCATGGATATATAACACGGCAGAGAAGTCCAGCATCTTTGAGAGCACTAGTGGGCCACTGCATTGTAGGGGAAAAAATATTTCTTTGGTCACCCTTCACTGGGTTGATGACTGAGACCCCTGTACCAAAAGACAGATAAACAAAAGAAAAGCAGATAAATGTATGTGTAGGTTTTACATGACATGGGAGCCTTCATAAGGAAACGAAGGTCCAAAGAAGCAAGGAAACCTGGTATTTGTTATGCTAGGTTTAAGAAAGAAATGGATAGTCATGGAGAAGTATGATTGAACAAAGGGGGTCTGACCTCATGGTAATAACTGTGGGGAAGTTAGGAAGGCCTGTTTGTTCAGATTCTTCCTGTGTCCCTGTCTTCAGAGATAAGGACATTCCTTTCCTCCAGGCACAGGGAGGGCACCTCTCAAATAAGGAGGGTCTTATGACCTGCTTAGGTGAAGGCCAGAGAACCCCTCACAGGTTTTAGGACCTGCTTCAGGGGAGAAGGGCAGTGGGAAAGGTGAGAGTGACTTTCCTGCTTCTGCTGTTTTCTCAAATGCAAAGGTACCATGTTTTGTAGTAGTGTGTCCTGAACCTCAGCATTATCTAGCACACAATTGGCTCATTTGTCATCTCTTTAATTGTAATGATGCGTTTATGCCTACAAAGGTAACTCTTCAGTCCACTATTATTTGCTTGGAGGCTTTTTGCTTAGTAGTAAGGACTTGGATCCATCTTCATTAATCTTTGGATATGGCAAGGCTGTGGATGAAACTACCAATAAAGAGAACCGGGAGTAAGTTACACCGCAGTCAGTGGCAGAGTTAATTATGCATGCAGTTAACAGCAATTTTGGAACAAAACCAGGTATAAATCAATAAAATACAATAGATCTTGAATTTTTTCTCTCCTCTGCAAGCTATTCTCCGCTGCTTAGAGAGGAATTTTTATAGAAATGAAGTTCTCTAGAGATTGCGTATATTTGGGAGAAAAATATGAAGAAAAAGAGAAAAGCTATCACAGTTAGGTGTTTCTTAACTTTCAAGTTTCACTTTTGTGTCTCACACACTTTTAACCCAATAAAGGTGAATTAGATGAATGCCACCATGCTGGGGTCCTGCCTGTGTCTGTTCTGAAGCTGAGGCACCTGTTGAGGCACCTGTGGAAGACCACCATCTCTTGATTCCTAGCTTAAAGCAGGCAGCCCAGTGGTGAGTGAAAGGCAGGGTAGGGGAAGACTAGACCCCATAAGTTCTTGGTTGGAAAGGACCCCTCTTACAAAAGACAAGAGAAAAACAAACAGAAGTTTATTACCATGTATATGTCACATATTACCATGTATATTTCACAAATACCCAGAAAATGAGTAATTCTCAAAGAGGTGGCTTTGAATTCCAGCTTATATAGCATTTTCACAACAAATAGTGAACTTTTTTTGCTTCTTTTTTGAGACAGTGTCTTGCTCTGTCACTCAGGCTGGAGTACAGTGGCACAATCATAGCTCACTGCTCTCAGCCTCCTGAACTCAAGTGATCCTCTCTCCTCAGCCTCCTGAGTAGCTGAGGCTACTGGTATGCACCCACCCTGATAGATGTTTTTTATTTTTTAGGGATGGGGTCTTGCTATATTGCACAAGCCAGTATTGAACCCTGGGTTCAGGCAATCCCCCCACCTTAGCCTCCTGAGTAACTGGGTGTGACTACAGGTGTGAACCACCATGCCTGCCTAATTTGTTTTTTTTTGAGACAGGGTCTTGCTGTGTTGCCCAGGCGAGTCCCAAACTCCTGACCTGAAGCCATACTCCCACCTGAGCCTCCCAAACTGTTGGGATTACAGACATGAGCCACCGTGCCTGGCTACAAAATTTGTAAAGAAGTGGCAAGACAAAAGCAAAGGACTTTGAATCTCGATTGGGTGGTAACTTGGAGAGGGGCAAATAACTACCAGATAAAGGCTCATTTGTAAAGCTTGTTAATGTAGATTCCTCTGGTTACATCTCCAGGCCAATAAGAGTACAAAGTTGTCTTCAGTGGTTAACCTTTGTTCTCTTTGGGAGGAGGGGTGGCCAGGATACCTTTTGTCTTTGTAAATCTATGTCCTGCTTTTAGGCAAACAGAGGGAAGATAGAGAGCTTTCCTGCATTTGCTTCTTACTGCCTTCAGCTCAACAATCCTTCAGATATTGGAGAAGCATAATCCAGTCCCCTACAGCAGCTAACTGGAAGCAGAGAAAGTGGCTTGAATCATAATTTTTCTCCCTTTTTCCTACTCAGTGGCAAGCAACTGACTATTCTCTTAATCTCTGTGTCTCTCAGAAAGGTGATAATCTGCTCACTAAAACCTGTGGTTTTAGCTGTTGCTTTAAAGCAAATATTTCGTGGATGAAGGAAAAATGAGGAATTATGTTCACCACACATTGTCCTTGATTTTCCTCTGAAATTATGGGAAGGAGAGTAGATATGGCATCGCATCTACATCATTTAAGAACTTTATATATCTATTTGTTTTCTAGTGTGAGCTGCACAAACTTCCCCAGGGAGCCATTTATTAATACTTCATTTACCACAGAGAATACAAACAAAGCAGGCCAAAGTTTTCATGTCTGATGCAACTTCTTTTAGGGTTGGACCAAGCGCTGATGTGTACCTCCAGGGAGTCTCACAGTTAAA